>NW_026294480.1:37753245-38353245 GCF_007827085.1 Peromyscus californicus insignis
AATGCAAACTCAAACAGTTCTGAACACGTCTTCATCAGTGCCACGATAGCACATATCCAGTTTTAAATGTAGGTTTTAAAAAATGCTCGTTGATTGGATATTCATTATTTGCCAATTATGTGTAGACAATGTGGAGCTTACAGTGAACAAAACAGGCTTGGCTGGCAGGCATCGTTTCACAAATGGTGGGAACAGGAAGGTTGAAAAGCGTGTCCAGGCTATGGAGTGGTCTGGCCTAGGGTGTCTGCCAGCCTGGGAGGTGAGAGGAGGAAGTTAGTAGCTGCAGCACAGCCCAAGGAGGAAGGGGACATTTGTATAAGGAAGGGTCGGCAGTGGGAATGCTGGTCACAAATAGAAGCATTCACCGATAAAGAAAGGTAGCGGGAGGTGGGGTTTTCATTGCCAGGGTTAGGGAGTTATAAATACGGAAAGGATAAAACCCAAACAGACCTTGTGATGTTAGATTGTATAGTGGCATGAAAAATAGTATAGGAAGGACCTCCTAACTCATCCTCCAAAGCTAACTATGAATGACACCACAAACCAGACAGAGTCGTTATAATATAAGATAGCTACAGTCCAATGCTTTGCATGAACAAAGAGTGGAAATTGCAAACAAAGCCTTGCCACCTCGAACATAACAATATTCTTTCACAAAGCAGTGCACCATAAACAAATGAGATTTTTACAGAACTAGAGTTGGCTTAACATTCTAAAATCAGCCAATGGAATTCATCGTGCCTACAAACCGAAAGGGAAAAAAGAGGCAGAAAAGACGTTCGGCAAAGCCCAGCTGAGATTCTGTCCCACCCCATCAAGGGCAACCTCCGTGGAGTCTCGTAGTTAGAGAGAAGGACATAGATAACTGTCTATTCTACCCCAGACAATAGCGAAGCTGTGTGGCCATTCCTATTATGGAGTGCTCAAGCACAAATTCTAACCCCCTGTGACCTTTTACCCAATATATCAGACGACTGCCCTATAATTCACTGTTTCCAAAAATCTGTTTCCTTGGAACACTAGCATCCCTTGAAATATAAAGCTCTTCTTGGAGTATCAAGATGCACAATGCTGAAGAATTCTAACTCTAAGAACATAGCACCTCCATTTCTGTTTTCACGTCATGTAGTACATATAGGAGTTTAGACCATAGCATGGCAGCAGCAGTCTGGAAAAAACATCAGAACGGTGGACTCCTTGTCTCTGGCTGTTACCACTTTTTTTGTTGCTATTATAGTTTTGTTTTTCTGAGACAACATCTTGCTATAGCTCACTTAGAATTTGCTATGTAAACTAGGCGAGCTTCAATTTGGTGATGATCCTCCTGCCTCTGTTTCCCAAGTGCTAGGGTTACAAGCACGAGCTACCACACCTGACTCCATCTGCTACTTTTATCATTTTCCAGCCTGAATAACTAACTTCCTATCCCCACCATGGTTAATTGGCAACTTTCCTTAGCTATTTTTCTAGTTCTTTGATTTTTAATCTCATTTATGCCCCTAAAATAATCTCAACTGTGTACCCCAGATCAATAAAAAACAAGCTGCCAGGAAGATATGGTAGAACCACAACAGATCATTCAGAATGATCCTTCCAGGGGTCCTGCGGAAATAGGTGAATGGAGCTTCTCTCCACACAGCAAGACTTCTGGAGGCCAAGGAGATGGCCCAGTGAGAAAAAGCATTTGCTGTACAAGCCTGACCACCTGAGTTTGTCCCCATGAACCCATGTAAAAAGCTGAATGTGGTAGAACTCATTTGTAGTCTCCACACTCCTATGGCATGACGGTAGGCAGAAACAGCGGAATTGGCTAGAAGCTCACGGGCATGCACACAACGTAGTGGCAGAAATGAGAGACCCCGCCGAAAAACAAGGTAGACCGTAAGAACAGACTCTCACAAGTTGTCCTCAGCGTTCTATATGTGTGCCATAGTAAGCATGCGTGTGTCTTCACATATATGCATACACATGCAAAATAAATATGTAAACGTATGTACATGCAATGTATATAAAAGTCACTGTGGTAAAAAAAAAAACAAACAAGCCAATTTCTGGTGTTTGCTAACAGTGTTCATTTTGATAAGCATGGAAAACATATTAAAGAGTATTGTATCCTGTGAGAGTGAATCCATAATGAGTCTGGGCACAGGGCCACATGGAAACCGAAACAAAAGGGAGAACATTTTCCTTTGGTGCTGTCCACGGTGTTAGGGACTTATGCTGTGTGCCACACTTTGCATGTGCACGTTGGAGGCCAGATGTTGTGTACTGCACTTTGCATGTGCACGTTGGAGGCCAGATGTTGTGTGCTGCACTTTGCATGTGCACGTTGGAGGCCAGAGGTTGATGTTCGTCTTTCTCTGTTGCTCCTCAACTAATTTTCTGTAACAGGTCTTTCGCTGAACCAGGAGCTCACGGAGTCGGCTAGACTAGCTGGGAAGTGAGCTCCAGGGAGCCTGCTGTCTTAACCCCCACTCCTTCCAGTGTTAGGATTACAGGCACTGCCGCCATATCTACCTTTTCAGGTTGATGCTGGGGATCTGAACTCAGGTTCCTCATGCCTATGCAGCAAACGCTTTACCACCCGAGCCATCTGCTCGGCCCCTGGACACTCTGTTTTTATTTACTTGGATCTATCTCTGTGTCCAGATAGCTCCTGCCGTCTTGGAATAACCGAAGGAACAGCTGTATGTGTATCAGTGATTCAAAGAGCTACTTTCAACAGAAACGTGAGCGAGCCCATGAGCACCAAGAGTGGGCAGAAGATAATTCACAGCAACCAGGCAAAGTGCTTTGAGCATGTAATCCCAACCCTTGGGTGGCAAAGCAGGAAGTTCATGAGTTCAAGGTCAGACTGGGCTACATAGCAAGACCTTATCTCAGGGAAAAAAACAAAATCAAAGAAACCAAAACAAACCCAGAAACAAAAGTGGGGGTGCATGTAGAATACCCACAGTGACATTAATGGAGTAGGGACAAATAACTAACCTAGATGTCTAGCACAGCAGAATGACTGAACAGTAGTGTATTTATACGGAGCAATGGAAAGGAACAACCCGCTTCCGTGCTCCACAACACGCACAGCAAAGGAAGACATCAGAGAAAGGAGTGTGTAAAGCACGGTCTCCACTTGTCTGAGCTAGGGGCGGCAGAACTGTAAGGAAAGGCAGAAAGGGATACTTAAGAAGTACGGTTAGAGTTTATTCGGGGAACGGGTACGTGGGTGAGGAGAAATCTGCCAGGGTTCTCGTGTGCTGGTGCCATTCTTCCTTCCCTGTCATCCCTTCTTCCTCTTAACCAGAGTCGCAGTTACAAGTGGATGTTATTTGAAAGCTTGAAAGACGCATGGCCTTTTGGCTGATGGTGGACTTGCATGGATATGTTCCTAGTCTCTTCTGCTTACTGATCTAAATTAGGCGCAACTATACAGAGACAGTGCTTGGGACAAATGGTCGTCTTCTTGTGATTAAATGGGTGACACAGAAGTATCTATGCTTTGCTGCCTGGTAGCTAGCCCTGAGTTTCCCGATTCTGTCTGTATTGTTGATCCTCGTCTTAGGAAAGTCTCCTTCTTTGAAAAAACAAACTAACTAACTAACTAACTAACTAACTAACTAACTAACTAGCCGGAGCCGACCCAAGCACACACAATAAATAGTCAATCTGACTCAAACTTAGCCAGCCTATCTTTCTGTACATTGTATGAAGTTGACAATCAAAGCTAACTAGGACCGTTTCCTTTTGATACCAGAATTCTGCAAAAGGGAGAGGGGGTAGGTAGGAAACAGACAGATATAAAACAATATTACTTAAAAATTATATCACGGGCTGGAGAGATGGCTCAGAGGTTAAGAGCACTGGCTGTTCTTCCAGGGGTCCTAAGTTCAATTCCCAGCACCTACATGGTGGCTCACAACCATCTATAATGAGATCTGATGCCCTCTTCTGGCCTGCAGGCAGATCACTGTATACATAATGAATAACTAAATCTTTAAAAAAAAAATTATGTCACTCTACCTGAACGATAGTCTACTGTTTGACAAAACGAAACAAAAAATAATGGGGGCCGAAGGTGATTTCCCCAGATAGAATTGCATGTGTGACCTGAGGGGAGTGCCACCCCTAACTAGTAACCTTGTTTCCCAACATCACTGAATTTTTCCAGAAATATTATTCACATTCACATACAAATTCCAAGGCTCATTCCAAAGTCAAGGTATTCAGTGATTAGTGACTATTGGCTTATGTAGATGATGGCAATATTGGAGTGAAATTAAAAACTGGTAGATAGAGCCGGACCGCAGTGGCACACGCCTTTAATCCCAGCACTCAGGAGGCAGAGATAGGTGGATCTCTGTGAATTTGAAGCCAGCCTGGTCTACAGAGTGAGATCCAGGAAAGGCACCAAAACTGCATGGAGAAACCCTGTCTCGAAAAACAAAAACAAAAAAATAAAATTAAATTAAAAAAAACCCCCCAAAACCAAAACCAAAAACCCAAAACCAAAAACCAAAAACCAAAAAAACTCGTAGATAGGGGATGACATTTTCTGTGGAGCGGCACAAATACATTCTTGGATAAAATACTTTTATATTAAAAAGGCATTTTAGCAAAAGACAAATAAAATGCCCCTTGATATTAGAGTAACTAGAATTTAGATGCAGGCCTTTGTATTCTATGTCACACTCTTCACTTGTGAAACACCACAGCAACCCTTACTTTCCACAGCAATGATATAGCTAAAATTTTCATATAAAAAATGACCATAGTAATTTTCACAACTTGGACAAAAGTTTATTTCTAATAAGGTAAATGTGCATTATCATCCCGCTATGGCTCAATAGTTTTGTGTCCCTTTAAGGGTTCATATACTGTAGGCTGATATCCAGAGTATGACAAGGTGGTGGCACCTTAAAAGGCGAGGCCTAGGACTAACTCAAACAAAGAACTCTAAGATACAGCAAGTCTGTGGTGCATGCCTTGGAAAGCGGTTCTCTAGATCCACTGGAGTGTTCTTTTAAAGACTTATTCTTTCTATTTGATGTGTTTTGCTTGCATAAAATGTGTGTATGTTTGTGCACCATGCCTGTTCACTGCTTGCAGAGGCTGGAAGAAGGGGTCAGATCCTCCGGAACTAGAATTCCAAATGGCTGTTTGTTGTCAGGTAGGTGCTGGGACTCCAACATGGGTTCTGGAAGAGCAGCTGATGCTTCTAACCACCAAGTCATCTGTCCAAGCCCTCCATCGAGTCCTAGCAGCTGGTTTTAGAGGAATAAGCCTGGCCTCTCTGCTCTGGTGCAGATGTAACTATTAATGTGTTTCCAACTGTTGCTATCTGCCCATCACCATGAGGAGAGTCAGGCAAGGGGTCAGGACTTTCAGCCGCCACAAACTTCGAGCTAAGTTCTTGCTTCAGAAGTACCCTGTGCAAGTCATTGTATTACACTAATACATTCCAAACAATGATGTGCAGAATAATATATGAGGGAAAAAAGTCAAACATGCATTTCTCAATCAGAACTGTTTCCTAAATGTTTTCCCTGCAGATATTATGAACGATTAGATTACAGCTATGTGTCTTGGTTTCCACTCCTCAGTGGTAGCAGCCAAGGATGAATTAAGCACAAAGTCTAGAACTCTTACATATTAGCTCAGAAGGTTTTAATTAAGCAATGGATCAGAAATTAAGTATCCATTGTTTCTAAGTTGAATAAAGCTTAAACATGGTGAAATATAGTGAACTTACTTATAAATTCCTTAAAACCAAGGCCACATCTATTTGGATAATTGCAATCATCCAACAACTTCAATTATAAACTTATTTTAATTTATCTCTCTCAAGGTACAGCTAGCAAAATAACTCAGTTATTCTATTAGTTTTAAATTTTTCTAAGCCAGCATGTAATTATTTGTACCATGCTAGAGCTCTGAGCTCCGACACGTAAATTCACCTATGAGTAAACAATTGTTGCTATAATTAAAATTCACACTCCCCTCAGTTCCCACCCTGAGTAGTTTTTTGACATAAATAAGTAATGTGTTGTGTATACACATTATACAAACAACGCAGAAATGTCAGGTTTCTAACAGCTACTTTTACATCAGATTAGGATTCTTTAAACACGACAGGTGGACAGTTCTCACTCAATGCTCACAGGACTCCTTGCTTTACTGCCAAGCTGTACAAAGAAAGCTAACACAAAGAAATACCAAAGCCAGGGAATTCTAAAGCTTGCAGCATGAGAAACCTGTATCTTGTTAGACAAAGCTCACAAACTAACTGTTTGAGAAGCCCTTAGTGTCTGAAATTGCAAGGGGGGGGGGGAAGCCTTTGTTATCAGTGACATGCTTAAAAAATGGCATTAACCCCCAAACAAGTTTGAATAATCTGTTCTACATCCACCTGTGGTCCTTGACCCTCCGATTGTTGTTGCCTTGCGGTTATGGGCTCCCCTCTGGTCCAGCGTTCCTGCTTAGGCGCACACCCTCAGAGTCCTCTGTGGCTGGAGATAATAAAGATGCTAAAAGGCCAAAAACTTAGCACCAGGGGCCGGGCTGGGCAGGGGAGAAGGACAAGCCACAGCTGTGCCGCCTCACAATTATCCCAACAGCCCTGTCCAGATCAGTGGTTTCCAAACATGTCGACACATGGGAATGACCTGCAGAGTCAAAATACTACTGATGCCTATGGCCCATCCTCAGAAGTGGTGATTTAATTGGTCTGGAACACGGCCTGCCATTTAGAACTTTATAGACCTCCATTAGACTCTGCCTACAGAAAAGTTTGGGAACAAATGATCTATTTATAATTCTATTACATTTTTGACAAATTAGGTTCATATCAACTTTAGCCTGTCTCTTTTAATACTCTCATACCATTTGGAGAAATGTAAGGAGGAACTATTTGTTCTGGAATAATCCCGTGACCATAAATTTGTGGCGGTAAACAAAGATCCAAAAGCAAGAACACAACATCATTAAATTACATACTATTGTCACAAGAGCATAAGGTAGGAGGAACAAAGGCAGAAAGGAGGTGAGCTCCGTAAAGTTTTTCGTGACAAGAATTACCACCAGGGGGGTTTTCAAAGCCATGCCATCCTGAAACTGGACAGAAGAATTGAAGACCATGACCTGCAGTATCCTGGGATGAAGTGATGACCTGGATCAGCATCCACCTCAACAGATGGAGCCCAGGCAGCAGCTGGAAGGAAGACCAAGTGATCGCGTGCTCTACATGAACAAACCTGTGTGAGATACTGAGTTCATTAATGTTCTCGTTGGCAGACATCTAAGTGTCTTAGAGGCAGCCAAGTGGAATTGCTGGTTTGATTTACTGAAGAGATACAGGTCTAGTTATGCAGACAAAAGCATCTTTTTTTTTTTTTTTTTAAATTTTTTAACACTAGCCTCAGGCTCGATGTCCAGACCTTGTAATTGTTTTTTCTTTTTCTTTCTGCCACGGTAAGGTTCAGTTATGTTTCTCTGTGACTGTTCCTCCTCTTGTGGGGACACAGCAGCTATCTAGACTAGAGGAGAAAGAAAAACAGCTTGAAAAGTTCAAAGCATCAAGATTAAGTAATGGGAATACTCAGTGTCTTCACCACACAATAAAAAATGAAAAGCTCCCACACAACGGGTGAGCAGACTGCAGCTGGGAAGTAGGCATCCATGTCTGTCACAGATCCACAGTAAGAATGTACGCTCCCACTGACACTCAGGGCAGAAACGTCTTAGGCAGTTGGGTGTGCTACACCGTATTGCCCTTTGAAACAAAAACAATGACTAGATCGTTAGCAAGAAACATGAACACTGTCACCCACAAGTCCCCACCCCGACATGAGGAGCTACAGGCAGTTAATGGCTATTAAGAGAGGGAGAATGAATCTTTTCCAGGGACAAGACCCCTAAATGGCTATCTAACCCTAAGTGGCCAGCCCTGGGCTGGAGAGATGGCTTAGCCATTAAAGGTTAGGCTCAAAACCAAAATGCCAAGTGGTCATCCCTAAACACATGTACATATGAGAACACTAAATGGACTCAACAGATTGTGTGTGTGTGTGTGCATAATGAATGTATATAAATATGAGTATATATGGATATAACAATCAATAATAATAAGAGATTATGAATTTGAGAGGGAGTTAGGGGGACATAGGAGGAATGGGTGTGGAAGGGAAGAATGGAATGATGTAATACAGAACTCATGTATGAAATCCTTAAAAATAAAATAAAATAGATGTTAAAAAAATCTGATGTCAATGTCAGCTCAAAATTCTACTGCTTGCTGGGCGAACTAAGACTTTAGTTTGGAACAAGGGTACCTAGAAAGAGTGCTGAGCAAACCACAGCCAGTGGACGCAAATCGAGATCAAAGCCGCGTCTGTGGCTCATCATGAAATAGACTGTGTCCTCTAAGTCAACACAGCCAATTCTCAAGGTCCTCCTGAGCAGAAGGAGACGGTGCCTTTCTGTAACCCCAGCTCTCTGGGGGCTGAGCAAGAGAATCAGGAATGCAGGGGCGGCCTGGGCCACCTGAGTTTTGTCTCAAAAGAAAAACAAATCAGTAAACAAATACATACGGGGGAAAAAAGAAAGGGATCTCCCGGCTCTTATTGAAAACTGACTACAGGTCACTAAAACACAGAGATAAACAAGCCTTGAAGCCTCGAAGCCACGTTCTGGATTCTTCCCAAACCCACCACAGCATCCATTCCCATGTGCTCTTCTAGCAAACAGCACTGACAATTTGGTTTTCATCTCAAGTGCTGACTCAGACAGTTGCTTATGTGGAGGCTTAGGAAGTTTGAATTAGAGTGGTTTTGTTGTTGTTTTTAATCTCAGGCTTTAGCCTCCTTCTTGTGAGCTGCCAGCCCCAAGCTTTCTGCCATAGCATCACCGTGGAACTCCTGGACCAGCCCTAGATGCTTTTACTGCCCATCCTCGCCCACCCTGAGTAGCAACCCATCTCCCCTGGACCCTATCCCTTCTGCCCCCACCCACCACAGGCCATGTCCTCACCTTTCACGCTCAGACGGTTCAACCTCCAGCTTTGTGTTCTGTGGACACCCCTTACCCCTAGAGAGTTCCCCCCTACTTTCTTCTTTGAATAAGTCCATGCCATCTTCCTGATCATTTGCTAACTGGGAATCTCAACTCTCCTTATTTCTCTGCAGTGTTCATTCCACTCTATTCGTGCCGACTAGTTTTTTTTTTTTTTTTTTTTTTTTTTTTTTTTGGTTTTTCGAGACAGGGTTTCTCTGTGTAGCTTTGCGCCTTTCCTGGAACTCGCTTTGGAGACCAGGCTGGCCTCGAACTCACAGAGATCCGCCTGGCTCTGCCTCCCGAGTGCTGGGATTAAAGGCGTGCGCCACCACCGCCCGGCTCGTGCCGACTAGTTTTATACTAGTTTTACGGGGCCCAACATTTTCCCCGTAAAAATCTTTTCTGATTTTTATCAGGCTGACTTAGGGGGTCCCCTCTTCTCGCCCATCATCTTGTCACTCTATTGGCACATTGCCATTGCTGTAATTAAAATCTGTTTTGCATGTTGCTCTCTTTACCCGGGAGGCAGGGGAGCATCATGTCCTAATCTGTATTGTCGCTTTTATACCTGACACACAGGAAGTGCTTGATAAATTCACCTGTGCTGAACCTGTGATTCTTCGTCCACCCATTAGAAATACTTCGGGGACTTTGAAGCTACAGAGACAGGACATCCACCCTAGACCAATTCCAGCTGAAAGTGCGGAGAGAAGACAGTTCTCAGACAGTCTGATGTGTAGCTAGGGTCACACACCTCCTGTTTTACCTGGAAATTAGTCAATGCTGTAACAAAGAAAAGGGGAGTATGAAGGTCTTTCGTGATTTTTTTTTTAAAGACAATTGGTTATCTATGAATTCGTTATAAATTGTTCAAAATTGACCAACTTCAAACACTCAACTTACTATCTTACAGGATCTTTTGGCTAGTAATCTAGACACAACTTGGCTAAGTCCTCTGACTCGCAAATTTCTCACAAGTCCACATTCATAGTGCCATCCCATGGCTGGTTGTCATCTCTGGTTCCATTGGAAAGATGAGCGCATGTCCAAACCTACTCCCATTGACAGGATTCACTTCCTCCCTGGCTGGTGGCCCTTAGCCGTCCTTGGGTCCCTGCTTTTCATTAGAGCTGTTCAGAGGATGATAACTGCTCCAGGTTAAAAGAGGGAAAGCAAGACAGAAGCAGGGGGTGGGGGAAGGATCTGGAGTGGTTTGTGAATATCATTCTTGACTGGGAATAAACAGTGCTCCTAGATAAGCAGATGATCCCAGGATTGGAGCTAGAAGACTGGGACACCTTCTGTACCAAAAAGTAAGAAAGGACAAAAACAAATGGTGAGGATGGGTGAAGAGGGAGAGTAAGAAGACAATAAAAGAGCACAAATCACAGCATGGATATGACTGGGGCCATCTTTAAGTTGCCTACCTAGACATTTAGTAAGAGTTGGCTTAAAAATTAACCTCCCTTAAAGGAACCCCAGCTAGACTGTCTTAATCCTAGGAGCAGGCCTGTAGATGTAAAACCGATGCTGAAGGCTTTTACAGAAATGAGCTGGAAGTCAATAGACAGGTGGAACTCAGTAATAACAAATTCATATTTTGTCTAATTATTTAACTACGGATAGATTAATTTAAGTCCATTTAGGTGAGAAAGTATCAAAGCAGGTCCATTCATAGAGAAGTAGCCTTCACATGGCCTTATACATTGGATCAATGTGCTTTTCAAAGATTAAAAGTGATTTTCCTTTACCTCCCTAACCTAACATCTTCTTAGTAATACAAGTTCACAGAAAATAGGCCAAGCACTTTAAAGACACAACACAAATTCTGATTTTAGTAAAGAGAAAACAGTTAACAGTAAGGCTAAAATGCCAAGGAAAACAGACAAGTTCATGCACTGCTATCAGGCTGGTGAAAATAGTCACTCTATGCTTTTCATGTTCCAGGCAAAAGCTAGTGTACCGGATGACCATGAACACAGATGCAAACAACCACAGTGTAAGCCTTCCCCAAAGAATCTATCAGTGCAAAAGCGTTCTCTCATGTTTGGTCTGCTTACAGATTATTGCTAAGATGGCATGTGTATCAGTTACTTTTCTATTACTGTGATAAAACACCATAAGCATTTAATTGGGCTATGGTTTCAGAGGGTTACAGTTCATGATGATGGACGGAAGGCATGATGGCAGGGGCAGCTGAGAGCTCACATCTCGATCTGATGTAAGGCCGAAAGCAGAACAAACTCATCAGGGATGGTGAGAGGCTTTTGAAGCTGAAAGTCAGCCCCTTGACATACCTCCTCCAGAAAGGCTACACCTCTTAATCCTTCCCAAATAGTTCCACCAACTGGTGATCTAGTATTCAAACGAATGAATGTATGGGGCCTGTTCTCATCCAACCCACCACAGCAAGTTAAAATTGCTTAATGGTATTTAGTAAGTTACAATGAAGTGCCACAAATAAGAAGGAGCCCTTTAAGAAGCCACAAGTGCCTTGACCTCTGGAAGCTTGTTGCTGACAGCAAATGACACAAAATCCTAGTCTCTGAATTTCTATTCCAACTACAACACACCACCTCCTGAAGATGAATTTTGTGTGTGTGTGTGTGTGTGTGTGTGTGTGTGTGTGTGTGTGTGTGTGTGTGAGAGAGAGAGAGAGAGAGAGAGAGAGAGAGAGAGAGAGAGAGAGAGAGAGAGCGCACTGGTCTTCCATTTTGATACACAGTCTTTGACAGCACATTTTCCTTTGAATAATTTCCTAAACATTTGTTCAAAAACATTTGTTATATATATATATATATATATATTAAGGATGTGGTTATAATGCAAGGTATAAAAAGACACAAATGAGAATTGAGCTTCATGTACTTTACACGGACAGAATGACTTAAAAGCAATCCATTACAGAGTGCTTCTAAACGGATTAAACTGCACCACTGGGGGAAGCCTGCCCTTTCATTCAGCTGAGGTGGCAATTCCTACTGACATGATTATAAGCACTAAGACCCATAAGACAAAGCCGTGATCGGCTACTATTGCCCAATAAAAACAGTTTTTTGTCAGGCATGTTTAGTTATAGTAGACAGGTTTAAAGCTAGTAACCTAGACAACCTAGAGTGTTGGGTCCCCTGCTCATGGCCCACACTCGGTTCCTTGGGGCCCAAGTTCGACTTTGTTAACTCTACTCCACAGATGGCACGTCAGTGACCAAGCTGAGAGATGACTGACAAGAGGCAGGCCACCTAAAATTCCGGTAAGTTTTCTTTGCATGATAATATCAGGGAGCAATTCTAAAATTACTTTCTGTATAGCGAACCCTGGAGCACATGAATAGTGAAATTTAATGGCAGTCAGGTTTCTTTCTGCTGGGTGAGTTCAAAATATGGCAGAAGAGAAAACCAGAAAGCACTCTTAATATGGCCCTGAGGGAGTAGAATACACTTTGCGGGTATTTTGCTTTGTTGAGAGAGACTCTCACTGTGTAGCCCTGGCTAGCCTGGAATTCACGATGTAGAACAGGCTAGTCTTGAACTCAGATAGCTGCTTGCCTCTGCCTCCTGAGTGCTGGGATTAGGGCATGAACTACCATGACTGGCCAACACGTGTGTTTTTTAATATGTTGAAGTAGCTAGAGCTATGTGTGTGGTCTGCTGAGAAGTGCCACAAGAAATGACGTGCCAGGAGCATGAGCAAACCGGGCACAGAGGTTTGGGTTACAGAATACTGTTTGTCATGGAAAATAAACAGGGCTCCTCAGAAACTCAGCTGGTTCCAGGGTTGGAGCTGGGAATGTAGATGAGCCTGGGACATCCTCTTGTATCAAAAATTAGGAAAGGGACAAATGAACGATGGCACAAGAAAAGGATACAGGCATCCTGGGCCTTCCATTGGTCAAATCAGGGATATTCAGGACATCAAAATAAATAATCATAGTGGGTTTTCATCTGTTGATCAAACGTCATAAGTGTATTGTGTTATAAATGAAAAGATAAAGATGGAAGGAAGGAAAAGTGTTTTCTTTCCACAGAATGTGGACTAATAAATACTTCTGGAGCAGTTAAAGGACTACTACTCACAAAGGGGATAGGAAGAGCAAGCTTCCATGTACTCTAGTCTATCCCTATAGGACTCAGTGCCAGGAAAACAGACATCTTAATGGGGATTCAGTTCTCTGCTGCAGGTGGCATCACCCTGCTCCAGAATCTGAAAAGCCTGAGCTGTGATTCTTCCACTGGAATCTCTGCAAACTCTCCATCACACCTCTCCCCACTTGTGGTGGTCTGAAAGAAAATGGACCCCAAAGGGAGTGGCACTATTAGGAGGTGTGGCCTTGTTGGAGGAAGTGTGTCACTATGGAGGTGGGCTTTGAGGTCTCATATATGCTCAACCATGCCCAGTGTTTCAGACCACTTCCTGTTCCCTACACAAGATGTAGAACTCTCAGCTACCTCTCCAGCACCACGTCTGCCTCCATGCTGCCGTGTCCTACCATGATGATAATGGACTGAACCTCTAAAATATAAGCCACCCCATTAAATGTTTTCCTTTATAGGAGTTGCCATGGTCATGGTGTCTCTTCACAGCAATAGAAACCCTAACCAACACACCACTACTAACACTCCATGAGCACGGGACCTTTAAAAACCTTTCCAAAGTAGTAAAGCTCAGGCTTGGGTGATAGCTAAGTCAGTGTTTGCCTTAAAAGCATGAGGATCTGAGTTTAGACCCCAGAACACACATTAAAATGCCAGGCATGGTGGGATGTACTCATAATCTAAGTGCTGGGGAGACAAAGAGAGGAGAACCCCTGGGGCTCACTGACCAGTGTAAAGGTTAAAACCTTCCTTTTTAAGAAAAGAAAAGGGGAAGTGCTGTGAGATGGTCTGTATGTCAAATGTGTTGCTGATTGGTCAATAAATAAATCACTGATTGGTCAGTGGCCAGGCAGGAAGTATAGGCGGGACAAGGAGGAGAAAAAACTGGGAAGTGGAAGGCTGAGTCAGAGAGACACTGCCAGCCGCCATGATGAGAAACAGCATGTGAAGATGCTGGTAAGCCACGAGCCATGTGGCAAGGTATAGATTTATAGAAATGGATTAATTTAAGCTGTAAGAACAGTTAGCAAGAAGCCTGCCACGGCCATACAGTTTGTAACCAATATAAGTCTCTGTGTTTACTTGGTTGGGTCTGAGCTGCTGTGGGACTGGCAGGTGAGAGAGATTTGTCCTGACTGTGGGCCAGGCAGGAAAACTCCAGCAACAGACCAGTCAATCCAGCCTAATTTGGTGAGCTCCAGGCTAATGAGCGACTCTGTCTCAAGGGAGGTAGATTGCCTTTGGCTTCTACATGCATTCACACTTAGCAAAACGCCACCAAACCAAAACAAAAAAATGTAGGAGAACTTTTAATCTTTTTAGTATTTGCTCTCTTCTTCTGGGGCACATGCTCTATGAAGGCATTCAACACAGTGGCATCTTCTGTCCATCATATCCAATCAGGACAATGTGGGCAACAAAGAGGACCGGGCTATTGTTTGAGGGTGGAGGAGTCAACAGGCTTGAGGCAAAAGTCATTCCACATTAATATTTCTGTCTGTATTTTGTGAAGGTAAACTATTTCCTCTTCCTCATTTGCAGTTGGAATAGAATAAATACATTTGCTAAATCGATGGGTGCATACTTTATATTTGTGGTAGTATTAATATGCTGAAGCTTGAGTCTAGGCTAGAGGCTGGGATCAGGGTTATTACTTGGTTAAGTCAGCAAAAGTCTACAGCCATTCTCTAAGATCCATCCCATTTTAGAGAGCAGCTTGGCAAGTTAATGGCTTCAGTCTGGAACATCTCTCCTCCATCCTTTAGGTCTTAAATGGGGGCATGGATCTCTATCTTCCTCCAACACACACGTTTGCTTCTGATCTATCTTGGCAGAACAAGAGGCACTTCAGTTTTTCATTTGGCTCTCCCTACCATGATAGCTTTCAATCTGCAGAACCAAGCACCGTTAACATCCTGTCCCAACTGTACTCTCCTGGTTCCTGCCGGTACATGCCAGCTTGTCTTAGTTAGGTTATGCTGGGATTTAATCCTAATGTTTGGTCTGGTCTGGCAGCCAAGAAGTGAAGTGAAGGGCAGTTCAGGGAGGAGGGAAGCAAGGGTTTTTCTCTAGCACAGCAGGCATGTTAGTTAAACCAGAGGGAGTCTATGGGTACCAACCAGATGACCTCATTCCATGTTCAGGATCCTACATCTCTCTACCATCATATTAACAGACTTGCCTAAATATTCAATGCCCAGATGTGGGTGGAGTGCTGTGCCTCTTAGCAATGGGCTCTTAAGCTGCAGTCCAGCTGGCTCTGTCCTGCTTCAGGTGCTAAAGGCCTCTTTAGAAGTCAGCACACTGCTTCTCACATTTAGCTACCAATAGCTTCACAGCCATTTCTCATTTCTTCAGGTCGCCAACACAAGTTAGACCAGCCAATTCTGTTGTCTGTGTAGGCACCACTCCTGCTCTATTTTCCAAATCCTTGTATCCTTACACCTACTACAGTTTTTGCCTCCACTGAGACGTTGTCCCAGGTCAACATAAGCTGCAGTCTTACGCCAGGGACTACAAATGCCCCATGCACCAAAACTGGTGTCTCAATTTTGTTACCCGAAGAGATGCCAAGACAGGATTACATGTGTAGGTCTTTTTTTGTGAGACAGGGAAGGAGCTGGGAAAGACTGGGTGGATTATCACTTGACAGTTCAAGTGTGACCCCAAGTGCAAGTGACAGGGAAGGTATGTCGGGTGGAGCATCCTAGACGACCATGTAGCTTAAGGAAGGCTTAGCAAAACAAAGGGTTTGAGATGGCTATTAGAGGAATTTTAGGTTTAGAAACAGGCTGGCTTGGCTGAATTTGTCATGATTAGCTACGGAGCTGGAGAAGCAAGGTCTTGATACAAACACAGTGTTGGATTTCAGAACACAGCTGTTGGTTGTCCCGAAGGTGTGGTCTCATAGTAGCTCCATCCTTCCAGTGAACAGCAGTTCAAACCAGGTAGTTTGGGTCCATAGTCTATACTCTGAATCACTGCCCTAGAAAGCATCTCAGAACTGCAGAGGTCTGTAGTAAATTGGCCTCTATCACCCTGAGAGTTTACATGGAGGCTTGGACAGTCTGTTAAGTCTTGAGGTTTCTCTAAGGATTTGATATTTCATTCTATTGTATGTGTGTGGGGGGGCACATTACAGAGTAACGTATATGGACAAATTACATATGCATTGGATATACACATGAATAATTTATAGAACCATATGTGGCTTTAGTTTCCTGAAGTATAAAAGGGGTTAGCAGATTGGAAAACAGATGCAAGACAAAGTATTTCCTGGACTGCTTATAGAGTAAGATGTGTCCCTTGCATGTACACTAAAATGGTCAGAAAATGGTGGCTAAGCATTCATACTTTCTAGGGTGGAAAAATTTGAAAATTAAAAAAGAATCCATAAAAATTCATTTTCCACTATATTCTTTGTAAAAATCTTACTGTAGTACAAGGCAATAAAAAACTGATTTAATTTTTTTAAATCATTTTCTTACAAGTGTTAGAAATATTTTTTTTTGCAGAGATTCTCTTTATATTTAGGTTGTGTTAAGTATGTGTTTACAGCCTAACAGAGGACTTTCGTGTTTTGAAATAGGGTCTTTAGCCTTGAACTCCTGATCCTGTTTCTATCTCCCAAGTGCTGGGTTTATAGGCATGCACCAGATTGAATGACGACCTCAGTAAATATAAACTCTTTAATGGTCAGTGTAAGCATCCAACAACCAACACACAAATGGAATTCTATGGAATACAATATTTCTTTATTGTAAAAAGGGTTCGTTTACTTATGGAAACCAAGGTACAGAAATGTTTGATTTCATTGCTCCACAGGAGAACAAATATAAGCTGAAATATTAAATCAGATAATTAAGCACCTGCATTTATTAACAATATAATCCTACAGTTGAAATATAATCTTACAACAGGATATTCAAAAGCAGACATGAAAAGATAATTTCAAGAGCCCTGATATGTCTGAAGGCAGATACTATTGTGTATTATGTGTAACACAGGGAAAACTAACATTAAAAATAGAAAGGTAGAAAATTAAAAGTTGAAAATCTAAAATAATGTAGAATTCCAAATTCATAGCCTCCAGAAAAATCATAGTATTACTTATAACTCGCCAAGAGGACACACACACATGCAAATGGAGTTTCTCAATTCAGACTCTTTCACTTTGTACTAAGGACACAGACTGGCTTTCAGAATTAGATATTGGGAGGCAGTTATGATTCCTCAGTTCTTTAGTTCAGAATTTGAACAAGTGGTTCTTAAGGTTTATAATACAAGATTGAAAAAAAATTAGGATCAGTGGAAGAGTTTGATTTGCAAATAACTAGCTGTTACACATCAGGGGTTTCTGTAAAGTATGGAATTTCACACTTCACTTAAAGTTACCCTATACCCCTGCCCCCTTTCTTAACAAAGGACTTATGCTGCCTTACTATATGAACAAATGTTATACAGGATGCCTATTCTAAGAAAAAACATTCTAAAGAAGAAATGTGGAGGCTCAATGTGTTGATTACTGGTAGAGTATGTACTTAGAACATATGAAGTTAGGATGAATGCTCAACATGAATTTCAAATTTGGCTCAAGTATTTTGACAAATCAATGAGACACAATTCTATCAAAGAGTAGTTTTCAAAAACTTTTCTTATAATCACATTCAAAAAATCTTAAATGGGACTTTAAAATGTCCCTAATAGTAGCATTCAGAAAATAAAGCTATTTTAAAAAATTGATATTTAAGCTATGTGCTTATACGCCGAAGTTTAAAGTTCAAAAGCTACATGGTGAAGGAGATGACACCAGGGCTCCTGTAGATGGCTTTACATCAAAGGCTTCTAATACATGGACTGGTTTTCCCAATGGGAGAGCAGTTTCTGTTTGGTGACCAGGAAAATCCACAGAGAAATGAAAGGCACCTTGACATAGCAACCCAGTTGACTCATGTAAAGGATAGGCCTAATATCTGAGCATCAAGATTCAGGAAGAAAGCTTGAGATCTCACAGACTTTAACAGGATTACAGCCCACGGTATCGCAGGGATTTACCAGAACACTTTACTCATCCTAAAGGGTGTCCTCCAACTACAGGAAATTGTTTGCTTACATGTGCATATGCAAGGCATTCTGGAAATTAAAAATTAGGAAGTGTTAAAAACACCAGGCATCCACTTTTCAGTATTATGTTCACAAAAGTCTATGAATGGCTCAAATCAGCAACATTCAGTCACCTGTACTGACTGAAAAAAGATAAAACAAAACATCAATCTCCCTCCCTCAACTGGTTCAAAAATATATGGAAATGGTCCAGGCAGGCAAGGGATCAAGAATGGCACCTGCTATCTGTTTCTTTTGCTCTCTGCACTGAGAATGTAAGGCTAAAAAATATCTAGAAAGGGCATCTAGTCTGCATATACATCCTCATCCCATTATCAAGATCTCCATTTAGATCTCTGGTCTAGCTGCTTTTATCTTAAATCTTAGCACCTACAGTCTAGAACTAATTCTTTTTATCTTATCAATGAAAATGATGAATCACCACTTTCCTTCCTGTAGATAATTTTACATACTTGGAAAGCATTAAGCAACTACATTTCTTTCATTAATGAGATATAACCACAATGTATTTATTGATCTACAAACAGCTTTATTAAGTTTTACACATAACACCCTTCCCCGGGCATCTCTTATCGCTTTCAAAGTCTTCCAAATCTCAGCACTTTAACACAACCTTCACAAATACCCAGGATTTAATTTATTAAATTTGTTCCAACACTACCAGTTATTTGAGTAACACTATACCCCGAAATCAACTATTTAAAACCACCCCAAGTGCAAGACTAGGATGGCCAACTTATCAATACTCTGTGTGGTGGTGTGAACAAGAACAGCCCCCACAGGCTCATAGATTTAAATATTTGGTTCCCAGTAGATGGGCTCTTTAGGAAGGATTAAGAGGCATGGCCTCATTGAAGGAAATGCGTCACTGGGGGTAGGCTCTGGGGCTTCAAAAGCTCAGCCAGGCCTAGTCTAGCTTATTATCATAGCCTGCAACTTGTGATTCAGATGTGAGCTCTCAGCTACGTCTCCAGCACTATGCCTGCCTGCCTGCAGCCATGCTCCTGCCATGCTGATTGTGAATTAACCACCCCCTCAAATAGCAAGCAAGCCTCCAAACAAATGCTTCCTTTTGCAATTTGCTTTAGTCATTATTTAGTCACTCTTTATATCAACAGAACAACAACTGAAATACCTTGTTCCAAACAAACACAGGAACAAAAAAATTGAATTACGAAGGGCTAAGGATATAGGTCACACATAAGTCTAGGTACTTGCCTGGCATGCACCACATACTTGGGTCCAACCTTTCAACCCAGGACTGCAAAAACAATAGTGATGTTCATATATATATATATATATATATATATATATATATATATATATATATATATATATGTTTTGCTTTGTTTTTTGTTTTTGTTTTTCCAGACAGGGTTTCTCTGTGTAGCCCTGGCTGTCCTGGAACCTGCTCTGTAGACCAGGCTGGCCTTGAACTCACTGAAATCTGCCTGCCTCTGCCTCCCAAGCGCTGGGATCAAAGGTGTGCACTACCACTGACTGGTGATGTCCATATTTTTGAGGCAACAAATTTTGTGGTTTACATTCTAGTGGAAAAAGACAATACACTGGTAAATAAATATCAGACTCCAGAGCTGTGGTAAGCAAAGAAGTGATGGGGTATGGCAGTCATATGTGGGGATGCAGCACTTGTTTGGAAGCTCCCTTCAAAGGCACAAATGGAATCTTCCAAGAAATTTTTAACTAAAGGTTTAATTAAAAACAACAACAACAACAACATTACTTTGTGTGTCTGACCTTCCATCAGTTGGGAATCTAGGGCTGGAGCTCAGTCTTGACTGTCTGCATCTTTACCCTCGACTGTCTCCCTGGCTCCATATATAATACCTATTGAGTTTCTTGCTCTTCTTCTGAATACTAATTGTTTTTCATAAGTGCCTTTACTAATGTTTGTGTTTAAGATATGCCTTCTAATTTAAGCAAACATTTCTTAGTAATATTAGCTAATATTAAAACTTTCAGTACTTCTGCCCAATAACATCAAATAATGGTCAAAAAATAACTATACCTGAAATAAAATTGTCTCACTGGATAGGTCCTAATGAGTTTTCCAGACAGATCCCGATACTTCATAGATAAAACTAGTGAAAAGAAATTGCCAGAGTGTGATCTACCCAGAAGAGGAGGCTATAGCAGGATGGATCATGGGCTGATAACCATAGCAGTGAAAGGGCTCTGCAGAGACAGAAAGGTCATGCACTTTCAGCAAGCGACCAACCAGCAAGGCTGGGAAAGCCTTCCCCAGCACACTAGCTCTTTGAGACATGCTGCCACCATCTGGGCAGTAGGCAATTTTTAAGTCAGGGATTTTAGTTATTATCAATTAACAATGACAGACTCAAAAAACATCACTTGGTGAACAAAGCAATTTTGAAAAGTCTCTGAGCATGAGGAGTGAACAATGATTTTGGTGAGGCATGTTTAGAACTCTGCCTTTACTGGTTCCTTATCTGTAAGATCAGTATAAGAACACAACCTTTGATGAGTGACTTAGTCTCAGGATTAGCGACAGTATTTGAGAAACACTGACCTGCGTACTTGGTACACAGAAAGTACTCAATTGATGTTTAAAAATTATTATTCTTCAGTATGCCCTTCAAAACATAATGAACACAATTAATTCTTAAAGTTACAAATATGCTTACTAACAAATCCATTTGCATTGTGCTTTGATGAAAAGCAAAGGAAAGAAAATAAAACGTTATGAAATAAAGTCTCACAGATAAAAAACAATTCCATTAAAAGAAGTGGAATATGTAAAGAGGTACTGTAGGGAAATAAGCCTAAGTGCAGGTGAGAGACCTTTCAGCACCTTTTAATCAGAGCAAATAATTACATTACTACAGTAGACTCTTATTCAGGGCACACTCCTTTCACATGGCTATAGAGCGAGATTTAACTTTATACTTACAAAGGTAAAAAGACTAAAAACCCAACAAATGATGAGTCGGCTAGGCACTACCTTCTCAAGAGAAAAACAGAACAACAAACCTCCAGTTTTTAAGGCTTCCTGTAACAGCAAACATTGTGCAGCCCTGCCTTCAATTCAGAGTTCTCTTCATGGGTGTGTTGTTTTAATCTTGAACACACAGCTCTTCCTAGTCTGGTCACCTATAGGAACTACCCTACCTCCTCTCAAACTCACTGTGTGCTGAGGAAGATACTGAACTCCTCACCTTCCAGTCTTCACCTCTCAAGTCTTGGGGGGGGGGGTCACAGGTGTAAACTATCACACTGGCTAAAGTTTACTTCTTAAAAGCAAAGCAGAACTTACTACTTGTTATCTAGAAATGATTTTCTGAATGACTTTTGGGAGAGAATCAAAACCAAGTTAAGAGGACAACTGTGTTGGTGCATGCCTACAATCCCATCACTTGGGAGGCTGGGCCAGAGGATCTAGGTGTTCAAGGTGAGCCTGGGATAGATAGCAAGCCTGTCTCAAAAACCAAACCAAACCAAACCAAACCAAAAAACCACTACCACCCCCTCCCTCTCAAAAAGGATAAGGAGTCAGAGGACTGGTCAAACACAGACTACTTTACTGATCTGTAGGGGCCCAAAGGAACTGGAGGTCAACTAGGATTCCTTCTAGACATACAGGAGGAAAAGGCTCATAATGATGAGTTCCATCTCACCATTGAACAGTCCATGGTTTGGGAGCCTATCTTACTTATCATCTTTGGTTAAGGTAATGCCGACCACAGCAAGGCTGTACTCTGTGGCACCCTCTCTGCTGTTCTTGGGTTTGCACAAGCCTGCCTAATACACCAGAAGATAGATCTGTAAAATTAGAAGTGAAGATAAGGTCTCCAATAGATAACAGCCGAAGAGGCTTGCTTCTTTCTTTCCTTTGTATGTGTGTGTACTATGCATGTATATGCCAGGGAACAATCTCCTCAGTCCTCAGGGGCTTCCTTTTCATCCCCAAGATTCCTGGGGAACCTGGGACCTTGAGATAAAGCAGAGCAACACAGGGAGGCAGTACTTGTGAGAAACCATCTATTCCACTGAAAATTTCATTGATATGAGCCGGTTATGAGTCTGCTTTTTCTGGCTAGTTAGGCTTCAGAACAGGTCTAAGCCATCCTTCAGGTTTTCACACAAGAATAAGAAAACAACTGCTGCCAATACAATATGCAAACATTAGCATATACCCGAGGAGCAGTGTTTCAGATCGTTAGATTATCTGCCAAAGTCTGCTTCTTGGTAAATAATGGTTACTGTTGTTATACTTTAACTAGTCATACATGTCTCGGCTTGCTCCTCAAAGAGAACACTCGGTCTCTCAGGAATAAAAACTTGCTTTATTTGGCACACAACAGTGAGGAGGTCTTGCAACATTTGCCAGAGGCAGTCAAACAGAGCAAGTAGTTCAGGCAAGCAATCACAAAATTTGAGCACCAACCAAACCAGAGCTAATCTTCCAGTTCCTGTAGATTAGGAGAGCTATTTGACGCACCCCTTTCTGCTTGTTGGCTTTCGCTGCCCTTTATTTATGTATTGGAAGAACAAGTACGTCTGTGGAATCTCTATGCCTTGACAGTTTAATTATTGATAGTTTACTTTGGGCAAGTATCGACCATTCCTTTGTGAAATAAGCTAGGCTCTTAGATTAAAAAACAACAAAACTCCTTTCCCACAGCGTGGCAGCACTTCCTCCTGGTAACAAGGTTCACTGGACACATCTCGGGCCGGCTGCTGCTTTGTCTGAATATTTAACTATTGTTCAACCATAATGCACGGGTGAGATGTGAATTAGGGAACAAGCCAGGTCCTTCGATGGCCGCGAGAAGTCTGCGGGGGTCCACCTCATTTCTTGCTGCAGCTCTTCGGGCTGAGTGTCCCCAGTCCGAACACCTCACCGGTTCGGCCCACTCCCCGCCGCCTCGCCTTCCCCAGCGTCCCACTCAGGACGCCAGGTCACGGTCCCCCACCCGGCAGCGCGCACCAACACGCGCGCAGCCTCACCTGCCGCTGCCCGGGAAGCTCCGCCCCGCGCCGCCCCGCCCTCCCGCTCCAGCAATGGCGCCGCCGGAAGCCTGCCCGCGACTTCCGCACTCCCGCCCCGCCCCTCCCCGCCTGTGGGCGGGACCCGAGCGGAGCGGCTTCCGCCTTCCTCCTTCCTGCCTGGCGGTGAGTGGAAATGGGAGCGGGAGTCCCTGGGGTGTGTGCGTTGTTCCCAGCGGAGGCCTTGGATGGGCGTGTGGCCGGGCCACCCCGGCTTCCCGAGCTCCAGGTCGGCGGGTCCTGCCCGGCTTGCCTCGGCGGGACGACGCCCTGCGCCTGTGAGGCCGAGGGATGGCGGGGGACATGGCCCGGGGCAAGGGGAAATCCTAAGGAGGGAAAGTTAGGAGAGAGGCTGTAGGTATAGTGCCGCCAGGGTCCCCCGGGCTTTTCGAGGTGGAGGAGTGGGCCCCGAAAGTGAGGCGAGGATGTTGTGGTCCGAGACTGAGGTGCCCGCAAGATCTGTGGCCTGTGGGCGGTAACTTTGCCACAAACCATGCCCATCAGTCGCGCTGTTCTGTTTGCAAAGTTACTTGCTTTGCGCTGAAAAAATTGTGTTAGGTCGCTACTGGGTTGGAGAAAGATCGATCCTTCCTGGACCTTCCTGCAACCTGGTTACAACTGGACGAGGAGGATGTTACCAAACGGGTCAGGATGGTTAACGTCTCAAGCCAGTTTAACGTGTTGAAAATAGAGGCATTATTTCTAATACAGATAGGAAGAGAGCTTGGGAATGTGGAAGTTAAAAGCAGTGGGTACCATTATTTTGGTAGCCTTTATTTTCCTATAAGGTACACTTACTGTACTAGGGACCCCAAAACCTTTAAAGAGCAAGGCAGTGTTTGACTTTCTAATGATGTACACAATCAAACAAATAACTGAGTACTCTTAAGTACGAACCGTTTAGGCTCTGGACTGGGGGATGTTGGTCGGCAGTGGAGCACCTGGCTGGCATGCTCTAGGCCTTGGGTTGGATCCCCAGCAACATGGACAAAGGTTCAAGCTCTCTATGGGTATGGCTCCTTTAACATGTCAGTGAACAAGCTTGTCTTTTTATAAGTCAGTGAAAGTAGTTTTTTAAATTTTTATTCAAATTAAAAATAGAGTAATCAAATAAGCTTCTAAAATACTTGGTTTCTAGCAATTAGTACTTTATTTCAGGGTATTCACAATTGTAAATTCAGAAGGGATAGGTGTTAAAGGACTATCGTATCACAGAAAGACGTTTTTACTTGTCATTTGTTTTATGAGAATTTAGATTTTTTTCCCATTCATAATCTTACAGTAGTTATGACTTAATTTTCTTCTTTTTCAGCTCATCCACTGTGTAGAGTTAAAAACCTCTCCAAAGTATATGGTCAAAAGCAACAGTCATCTGAATTGTGACTGGCTCACTGATAGTCCGAGGAAAAATTAGATATCACTACTCCAGCATAAGGTAGATGTTTTAAAAAATCCTAGCTTGAGATTTTATGTATATATACAGCTGTATATATACATAAACATCCCCTTTCCATGTATTGTAATTCAGTCTGTAATTGAATACAAGTTGATAGAAACAAGAAGACAGTTTGCCACTGGGGCAAAATAGGAAATGCCTCTCAAGTCCTCACTGTCTCTTTTACCAGATGATCCTCTCTTACCAACTGACAAAAAACCAAAAAACTCAAATCATAACACTTATTGTGGATACATTTCTTACTGTGTTTTTGTAGGTAGGGGCTGTCAAAACTGAAAGCCTGTAACCTAGTAATCATTTTTTGCTAGACATATTAATGTGGATTTAGCATCATGGTTTCCTTACCTATGTTTTAGAAATAGCCATCTACTTCCCCTTTCCCTGAGAGAATTTCTTATGGTCTGGCTTGAGAAATCAGACATGAGTTTGATTTGTACTTTTGTTAATTAGTACTTAGCCGTACTAATGGTATGTCAACAAATGATGGGATTCGGCTCCTTCCTGAAATGAGCATATGAAACTCCAGATCCTTGCATGTCTGCTCCTTCTTAGTTTGTCTTGAGTATCCTAAGAGGCATGGAGAGCGTCCATAGGACGCAGTCCAAATGGGCTTTACCTTCTGTGAATTGGTCTTCACTGTCTACCAATTGACTATTTGTGTTGCTCTATTTGAACTATTTTTTTCTAGATGGAGATATTAGTCTATTAAAATACTAATATTTAAAAACAACCGAGTGATAATGGGATTCTGATTTAATTGGATGTGTTCTAACTTTCCAGATTGGATTAACCATATAGTTTTCTGTTTTTGTTTTTCCTTCCCTTCATTCTCCAAGCCCCAGTTTCCTGCTTGCTGGAAGATGCTTGATATAAAGGCCTGGGCTGAGTATGTTGTGGAGTGGGCTGCAAAGGACCCATATGGCTTCCTTACAACCGTCATCTTGGCCCTTACGCCGCTCTTTCTAGCTAGTGCTGTACTGTCCTGGAAACTGGCCAAGATGATTGAAGCCAGAGAGAAGGAGCAAAAGAAGAAACAAAAACGTCAAGAAAACATTGCAAAAGCTAAACGACTAAAAAAGGACTGAAGGTGAACAGACTCTGCAGCTGGACAAAACCGTCTGGGAAATTCTGCAGCTCTGGAAGGACTCACCAAGGTTCCAGTCGATTTCGTGATAGTACTATACAGTAAATTAAATATGACCGTATAGAAGAGTCATGTTCTGACCTCAATACTGTAGTAACTTTTAGTTTTGGAAATAGAAGCTTGCTGGAACCCACTGACAGGTATTTAAGTTAGCATTTACCATACAGGTGGAGCATACCTAATGTGAAAATTCAAAACTCAAAGCACTGTAAAATCTAACACCTGTGTTCAGACACCATGCCAAGAGTGGAAAATTCAACACCCTATTTTCTGATGGGTTGCAGTCAAAATACAGGTGCGCTCAAAATCCATAAAATTATCATCAAACCAGGAGAAATATAAATTAGCCTTGTGTTTGGATTTGGATCCCATCCTTAAGGTATTATGAAATACTCTAAAATCTGAAAAATACAAATAAAATGTTACTGGTCCCAAGCATTTTTATCTGCTTAACCTATAGTGAAAATTCTTTAAACTCACAGTCATTTGCCATTTTGGAGTTTAATGTACTCAGGTAAAAAATACCATGTAGAGAAAAATGGTTTTAGACTATGAATCCTGTTTAAATGGTAGTTTAAAACGGGGTTCAGCTCTGGACAGAGGATATTAGGAATGTAAAAGAATTAACTTCTGAGGTGAAAAGTTTACTTTGGCTTAAAAGAGATAAAGCGTATTAATCACTATTTTAAAATCATTGCTTATTTTTTTGAATGGAAGCATTACTGACTTTCTCAAAGGAAAATTTTATTAATGATTATGGCTATTTGCATTCTTAAGACTTTAGCCATGAACACAGCTAGCGATTATTAAGACATTTCTTCTTTTTATATAGGTTTCTCATTGTCTTGACCATGGATAGAATTTTTGTACACTGTCATTTTCTTAAATGAGTTTGCTAAGAAGAAGAACATGACTTAAAGCCAACAGTGAAGACGCCATGTGCTTTTGAAACCTTGGGTTCCGTGTTTTCTTACAATCACTAGGGCTGTGAAATAGTTCATGTCATCATATAATCTGCTGATTGCATAGACACTGCTTTTGTTTTTATTCTGTCTGTAACTAATATGGCAGTGATGTCCTGTTACTTTTTACTCATACAGGATCAAAGTGAAAATGAAAATTTCAAATTTATGACGTCATACTTTACTAAGCCAATAAAGGCTTAAATTTGGGGAATTTTTCATGGGTATAACAGTGATGGCAGGAACGGCACTAAAATGGCAAGAGTACAAAGCCAGGGATCTTTTGGTGGCAAAACAGACTTAGAGATATTAAACATGGCTTTTCTACATGCATGGTCCAGTAACTTTATTCACTGCAGTATTTAACTGCTTATTAATGTTTTCTGTACCTCTGATAATGAATTTTAAGTTACGGTAATTGTCAAATAGTCTTACTAAAAATGATTCTAAATGTCAAAATAAATTTGATACGTTTTTATAAAGAAGTCTTGAGTTTATGTCTTTTTTGAGGGAGGAGTAATCATTTAAGTTACCTATGTCATGCAGGTTAAGGCTTTAAAAGATTGTGAATTTCGCTGGGCAGTGGTGGTGCACACCTTTAGTCCCAGCACTTGGGAGGCAGAGCCAGGCGAATCTCTGAGTTTGAGGCCAGCCTGGGCTACAGAGAGAGTTCCAGGAAAGGTGGAAAGGCACAAATCTACACAGAGAAACCCTGCCTCTAAAAACCAAAAAAAAAAAAAAAAAAAAAGATTGTGAATTTCAGTCTTAGCTAAATGTACTAGAAATAGGAGAGTGTTTCAGAAGAATCCAGGGATTCCTGAGCCTGATGGACTAGCTGTTTGACAGTAACTGTGTACACATGAGATCAACAAACATTTAAAATAATGGCAGGGCATGCTGTGTGCAGTGTAAAGCAGAGAATACTGTCAAGTTTGGAATTCTTCAGAAAATTCCATCTTTTCTCATTGAGAAACAATATTCCTGTTGGAAGAATCTTACTTGTTAAATGCTTGCTTGTCACTTCTGAATTTCTGAAAACTAAATGCAGCCATTACCCCTTTGTAGAAGGCTAGAAACAAGCTGTCCTAGCATTTTGCCAAAATAATAGAGGAAATTTGATTCCCCTTCAGAATGATTGCCTTCAATGTTTGCATCTGGATATAGGATCACTCTGGTCTTTTCTTAATTGGAGTAAATTATTTACGGCCAAGCTCTGCATTTTCAAACACAATAACAGATGGTCAGATATCAAAGTTTTGGAAATGCAAATGGAATATGGACAAGTTTCCTTCATAATTTCTTGATTTCCACAGCCTCTCCATGTCTTTTTTCAAAGAATAGAAACAGTTTGAAAAAGTCTGGCTTAAATAAACTCAGGTTACATTTTAAGTAATGTAGTTAATGAAATAGCATTTAAAAAGATCAATACAGTGGTAATTCGTTCAAGGTTAATTAAGAAATAAATGAGCACTTTCTATGTTGATTAAAAAATGGTAATGATTATTTCCTTAATTTTTTATTTTTTGAGATTATAATTACATCATTTTCCCCCTCCCTTTCCTCCTTTTAAACCGTCCCATGCCCCCCGAACCCCAACTCCTGCCTTCTTTTAAATTCATGGCCTCTTTTTCTTTGTTACATATATACATATGTGTGTATATATGTGTATGTATTCCTAAATACAACATGCTCAGCCAATATAGTTACTTGTGTGCAAATACAGGCATAGGTAGGTTATATGATTAAACCCTGGAATCAGAAACATATTTTTGTGCTTTCAAAGTTTGCACAGTGTTAAGCCCATCATTGCAGAAATATACTACATACATTTTAGCGGAGGCATAGAAAACTGCAAGAATTTAGCTCTTAAGGTATACCTTATACTTAAGGTATACACAATGTTCTTTTATTAATGCAAACACTTTCACTCTTGAGACTAAAAACTTAAAATAGGTTTAATTCTGTCTTGAAAGACATAAACTTTGAAATGTTCAAATACAGCTAATTAAAAAATGAAATATGGCAGACAAGCTATTTAATATTTAAATTCTACTTTAAATGCTTCACAGCTAGGTGGGTTTTAAAAAGTAGAAAGGCAGTTGAGGCCTGGCATGCCAGCAGAGGCAGGTGTGTATCTGAATTTGAGGCCAGTGTGGTGTAATACAGTGAGACTGTCTCTAAAACAGAACCCAAAGGCACATGATAATCAGGCCAAAATTATATCTTCTTTATTATGTAGAAGATTCAAATGACTATTCCTGCATCATTTACCAGCAAACCTAGTACTTTTTATTAAAAAAAATCATATGTTCCATCCAAGTTTTCCTTGTGAAATACAAACGCCCTCCCCCATCCCCCTTATAAGCAGCTGTGGAAGCCCACTGTTGTCCTCACAGTATCTATCTGTGGTGCTCCCTAACTGAGCCTGAGGACCTTATGTACTGAGTGTTCACAGTGGTGCTCCCTAACTGAGCCTGAGGACCTTATGTACTGAGTGTTCACAGTGGCGTGACACTTGCCAGCACGGTAATCCAAGGAGGGGAAGGGTGAGAAAATCAAGTATAGGATTCAAATCTGAATATATTTAAGCTTCTATATTTACAGCATCACATTATACATAATAAATACCACAAGCTTTATGGGACACAGGGTATACAGGAAATGCAAAGTGATCAACTTTTAACCTTTATTTGTTAAAAGAGCCACATCCATATAGATGAAATGACTTTACCATAGTGCATCATTGATTCTGTCTTTTGTCATCTTCTGGCATCCAGGACCCTGGCTGAAAAGTCTGACCAGTGCTGGTGGGAGCCCCTGAGGGTTCTTCCTGTCCAAAGTATGGGGCAGCAGCGTGGCCTTTAATCTGAGTTGCAGCAGGTGAAGGCAGGAGCTCTTCGTTGGCTTCTTTACCCAGTTTATCTTTTTCATAAAATTCTTTGCTTTTTATTTTAATTTCTTCTCTGTATTTTTCATTCTTTAGTATTTCCTGCACATATAGATAATTGGGAAACATGATTAAAATTTTAGTTTAAATAATTCAAAGATTTTATGGCAATAAGTAAATCAAAATATTAAAAGATACTGCATTACATGTATAGATATGCATAGGCTAAGGCTGGGAAGGCTTTTGATTACATATCAGTACTGAAATGTTCTTTATTTTATGTTACAAGAGAAGACTGAGGGATCACAGAAAAATATTTGCTACTCAAAAAGTGAAACAAGTGTTACATAAGAATCTGAATCACTCCCCCAAATTTTCAGGTTCTACAACTACTTTCTGTCTTAAGGCTCAGCATCAGTGGCCACTTCTCCACTGCAGAGGAAGATGTGTGTGGGTATCCTAGAGTGCTACTCCAGCCTGCCACTCTTGTGTCCTGGGAATGTAAATGCTAAATTCCCCTTCTACAGTGCCAGATCCAAGTCCTAATGTGGTAGTTTGAATGTAAATGGCCCCCAAAGCTCATAGGGAGTAGCACTATTAGGAGGTGTGGCTTTGTTGCAGTAGATATGGCCGCCTTGGAGGAAGTGTGTCACCGTGGGGGTGGGCTTTATATATGCTCATATATGCTCAAGCCACGCCCAGTGTCTCATGACATTTCCTGTTGCCTTTGAGTCAAGATGTAGGACTTTGAGCTATTTCTCCAGAACCATGTCTGCCTGCATGCTGTTTTGCTTCCCACCATGATGATGATGGACTAAACCTCGGAACTATAAGCCAGCCACCCCAATTAAATGCTTTCCTTTGTAAGAGTTGCCATGTCTCTTCACAGCAATAGAAACTCTAACTAAGACACCTACCTACTTCTCTTTCCCTAGAGTAGTCCAGTGGAAGAGGACAGGAGCAAAGTTCATGTCCTAGACACTAGCTACACAGAGGCACTTCACTGCTGGAGATGCTTCCTCAATCATTGCATTTGCAGTAAGTTCTATAGCTTTGCTCTATCTAGGATCTATACTATTGTCTTTCACTGAATACAAGACTGTCATATTAAAGGAGCATCATTACATGTACCACTCAGAAAAGGCAACTAAATCCTTCTGGGTTTTAACCCTTACCCCTGTGGGGTAAGGAGGCAGGATAAGCATCCTTCACATAACTAGTCAGAGTGACGAGAAGCAATGAGGGTGCAAGGAAATGAGAGGAAGATTTCCAGGGTAGGAAAGACAACTGGAAAGCCAGAGGGCAGAGAACCAGAAAGGCACGAAGCACTCTCATTTCCAGACTGGCTCCCTGGAAGGGGAAGTGTGAAGCACACTGGCAGAGTGTAGACAGCCTCCCCAAACACCAAAAGACCAGCAGTTACAGTCACAGGGAGGTAGGCTGAAAGGGACCCCCCTCCTCTGCGGCAAACTAGCTTTCATAAAGAAACCCACCACACAAGCGCTGTAACAAGGAGTCCTCTGGAGAAGAAGGGATCTGTTGTTAGGGATTAAGTTACTCAGGGTGTCAGAAGACATGGGACAGCTATAATTCAGGGTTCCTTGGGACACCCTAACAACCACAGAGTCATGGAGAAGAGGTGAGGTAAGTTCACCCCAAGAAAGCCCCGAAGACATTTAAACAGAGGGGAAGGGAGAACTGTGGGTTAGGTAGTTTGGGAGAGCAGCTGGGTATGGTTTACTATGGAGACATGTTTGAGAGCAGGGCTTGCTTGGCTCTATGGCTCCCCCTTTCTGGCACAGGATTCACTGGTTGGCTGGCTTGTTCTGAGCATCAGGGGAGCCGTGGACATTTGTTGTGTGTGTGGGCACAGACTGGAGCACATGAGCATTTAATGCCGATGCTCAGAGTCTAGCAGTGGCACCCATGTGCGTGCCTGGAGTGAGAACAACCTTGTGCTATGCTGCTCAACACCTGGCAGGGCTCAGCCTACACCGATAGGAGCCCCAAAGCGGCCTATTTAGGAAAGCAATGCCAGGAATCCCCCAGACCTTGGGAATGATGTGAATATCCAGATGCACACGACCAGAAAGAACCTGTCCATATCATATTATAATTAAACTGAAAAGCACAGAACAAAGAATGAATAGGAATGCTGCTGCATGGTGACAGTATAACAAGTGCAAGCTGATTTAAAGATAGTGACTGTTTATTCTACTCTGCTAAAATAAAACAAAACGAAACAAACCCAAATCACTCAACTTCTACCTATATCTTTTTTAAAAAACTCTAAGGATTAAGCCTAGGGTGCATGCATGCTGGGCAAATGCTCTACTACAGGGCTACATCCCTACTCTACCCTATTCTTTTCAAAGAGGGAAGTGTGTTGACACAATGTAATCTTCACATTTCTGACTAAGATAGTGCAATTAGCACTACACTGGTACACACACACACACACACACACACACACACACACACACATACACAGTAGATAAATATACAAAACATAATTAAACTTAGCAGTGGTCAGTACCCAGCTGTGACATCTGAAAGGTGAGGGATCAAATGATGTAATCCCTGTGTCACTCCATATTTTTGCCTGGATACACATTATGGACTGTCACATGGGGTGCTAGAACCCCAGCAAAGGATGGCATCTCATTAAGCTCAAGTGATAAAGGCAGTTGCTTAGAAACTAAGGAAGATGGAATACACTGGATGTATTATCAAGTTCTAGACTCTGCACAGGGACCCCCTTGAGTGTTCAGAAGGATATAAGCTGAGTATGTGTAATATGACACTCCACAAAGCTAGGCAGGAAGACTTCTGGCCAAGGAATACTGCAGAGCTGTAAGCTGAACTACTGCTGGAGCTGGCACTCGATTAGAAGACATTCAAGCTCTACCAGCCACAGGAACCCCATGAGCACCTGGGGCAATCAGTATAAAGACCTTTGTACTACTTAGGATTGGAAGCAAAGTGGCATAAGAGCAGAGTTTACTTTAGAACTGTGCTGTTCAGTGTGGTAACCAGATGTTATTTGAATTTCACTTATTTGGAATAAACAAGATTTAGAAAACACAAAGTATTTAATAGCCAAATGTATATAGTCGCTACCACACTGGAAAAGGCAGATACAAAATCTCCATCATTACAGAATCTCTTTTGGATTATACTGTTCTAGAGTTTATCTAATAAAACTTAAAAATGATCCTCCAAGACTTTGAGATGATTCGCATGTCAATTAATGGTTCTTGAGTACAAATCTCAGTAAAAAGGAAGACAAGAAACTCCACACACTAAATAAAGGAGTACCTTAGTGTTCACCATGCAACCCAGAAGAGGAGAAAGTGATTTAAAACCAGCCAATAGCAACAGACCTAGAAATGATGGAACCAACAAATAAGGACTTCATCCCAGCTGCTGTTGGAATGTCAGCTATAAAGGCCACAAGGAGGAAAGAAAGGAAGTAGAGAAGCAAGTGAAAAACTAGAGGTCAAAATATATACAATGAAAACTTGAAAGCTGTTTAGCGGCCACTCAGACAGAGCTTAAGAGAGGAATCTGAAAGTAAAGAAGAATTTACAAACTGAAATGAGAGATTTAAAAAAGCTTAAAAAATAAAGCCTCAGCGAGGTGTGGGACAATAACAAGTTGTTTACCATACAAGTAACTGGAACACAGAAGAGAAAAAAAAAAAAGAGGAAATACTGATTAAAAATATCCAAAGGGGTTACAGACACAAATCTGCATATCCAAGAAGCTCAACAGACCCCAGTGAGGAGAATCATAAACTAGAGCACACCAAAATCAAACTGCTAAAAACTAACAAGCAAGAGAAATTCTTCAGAGTAAAGGGGCGTAGTAATATGAGATAAAGAAATGTTACTGAGTCTCATCAGAAACAGTGGGTGCTCTGAGACAAGAGAATGGTTTAAAGTGCTTGAATTAAAAAAGACTGCCACATAGAATTCCATATCCTGTGAAAATGTTCTTCAATAAAGGAATAAACGAAACATTTTTAGGCAAATAGAAGCAGAATTGATCACAAGCAAATCTGTATACAAGAAACATTAGAGCAAATACTTCAGCTAAGGGAAAATTCTCTAGACAGAAACCTGAACCCATGCAACAGGATGAACCCCAGGGAAGGATCAGAATAAAGGACTTCATTGAAGAGAAACTCATAGGGGTTTCTGGACACTTTGCTACATGTGGGTATCCTAGAACTCGATGTCCATTCCTTTCAAGTTCTCAAAAAATAAGAAGACCATCAGAATATGGTCCAGTTCCTACCACAGCAAGCCCTCAAACTCTGTAGACCTAGTTCAGTACAAGCCCAGCCTGGAGGGCAAGAGGACTGCTAATCCCGTATGTGGCCCTCAGACTAACAGCACTCTGGATTAGTTACATTTCTCACCACCATGTCTTAACATCCAACAAGAAGCACCTGAAGGGAGTTCCAAAAGTGACACCAAGTGAGGAGACACTGTCCGTCACAGTGGGGAGCCATGGCTGCAGGATCATGGAGGTGAGAGTGTGCAGCTGGACGCCTTGTTTTCTCATATTTTGGCAAAACAGGAAGTAGAGGGCAGTCAGGAAGCTGGGCTAGACTATAAAACCATCAAGGCACATTCCTAGCAACTTATTTCTACTCCATCCCCCACCCCCCATCCCTGTTCTTGCAATACAGCATTACCAGCGAGGGACGAGTGCTCAAGCACACGCCTATGGGGACATTTCACAACGACCACCCTAAGCCCATCCTACTTCCATCCAAGGAAAAGCACCTGCTTATCATGCCTTCCATGCTCTACAGCATTGAGGAGTGTATCAAAATGCTCCTTTGAATCAGTAGGAAGCCAAGTCTTATGGAGTTAATAATCACAAAGTCACGTGTGAGGTCAACCCCATTCTGAGAGTAACATGGAGTCCCATGGAGTGAACAGCTGAAGAATATTATTCCATACCAAGCTCAAGGAAGAAACTATACTGACAATGGAGACAGAGTGAACTCAGTCAAAATCTGAACACCAAGTTGTTCCTTAAATGTGCTTATGAACGACCAGCACCTGTGATAGCTCTCATTTAAATAGGCAGCAGAAGTTGTTCAGCTGTAGCCAGTATGTTTGGGTTTGTTTATGGAGCCCTGTTTTGGTGAAAATTGACAGAGGGCTTCCTATTGTTTGAATTTGTAGATTATTTTATATGTCAAAATTATAACATTAAATGTCATTGTGGAGGATGAGATAAAAAAGCAAAAGGAAACTGCGTGAATGCCTTCAAAATGCTTACCACATAAGGCAAAGCCACAACGGCTCTTCTCCTGGTATGACTCATTAGTGTGAACTCAAGCTCCCCAAAGGTGTTCAAGTCCTTTGTAATGCCATTACTTTGCTAAGAGGCCATTGGGTAGCTATACTCAATGTTGCAAATTGATACATGAATCATGATGCCAAAAAGCTTTTAAAGTTTTTTTTAAAGGCTTAAATATGCACCCTACTAATATGCTGACATATAGCTCAGTCACAGACATTAGGCATGATACAACCAGGATCGTTAGCTCACTTCTATCAGTCTCCTATGTGAAATTCTAGTTCAGAGGCATTTTCCACAACATTGAGGAAATCTGCTCTATCATACAGTACAGCTGTAGGAAATCCTAAGTAAAACAAACAGGAATTTAGACTGTTAAAAGGCGGTACAACAAATGGCAGAATAGATAAAAGGTCCCCGCAATACGTGTCACGAGAGAGAAAAGAAACAAAGACGGTGTAAAGCTGAGCCTTGGAACAGAACTCTAAAATCTGAGAGAAGGGAGAGCGCTGATGTGTGCTCTCTGATGAAGCTGTCCTTGACTGGATGAAGGTTTCCATGACTGGATGGGTTCTGGGGAGAGGGAAGGGCTAAGAAACATTGAGTCCTAAAGATTACCCAGAGTCGTCTTCTTCACATCCTTCTGTCTCAGAGAGCACAGCTAGAAAAGGTGTGCAAATGAACAGTTCTGAGTCTATACTATTAAATGGACTTGAATATTTAAGTGTAGGCTTAAGGACACATACTAGAACATTCTAGAGTATTGTTGGCAGTAAACCTAGTAACAAGGTAAGGAAATACAAAGTGTCCAGGTTAGAAGCAACTCATTATTAATTCAAGACATATGTCACTAACTTCTTTTAATTTTGGGTGTGATATATGCATATTAAAAATAAATGATTGTTTCTATGATATTATTCAAGATTCCAACTCCTCAGCCCAGTTTTATTTTTAAAATATTCAAACTAAGCAACTGAGAATTAGTCCATCAAGGATTTTTTCTGTAATGCTTTATGTACACGTATGTGATGGTGATATGATACGTCAAATTCAAAAGGTTCCAATGATAACAGACTTCAAAATCACTTTTATTATTTTGGGGGCGGAAGCGTGGGACTGAACCAGGGCCTTGAACATGCTAGACATGCTCTCTGCCACTGAGTCACACCCTCAGTCATGCCATTTTCACAGAGACAGGCACAGTGGTAGGACAGGCTAATGGTCAGTCTTTTATTGGGCAGTTATCAAGTTTGCTTTGAAATTGCTAGAAATCTAATCTGAAAATAAATAAACAAACAAACAAATAAATAAAGCTATACAGGGTAAAGACTTGTACTTTACATCAGAGCCCGATTCTTAAGTTCAAGCTCCATGTTCCCAAGGTATATGTACCTACCAGGACAGTTTAAATAAATTTAATTTCATTGTTAGAAACTTTATTTTATGACTAAATAAGACTTAGGAGTCATATTCAGGCACACTACTGGGTTCTTCTTACGTTTTTCTATAGGAACAAAACTGTGACTCATTTTATGGAGTTAAAATTATACTACATACAGAAAATACGAGTAGGAATTTATAAAACATTACCAATTAAAACTGTAATACATTCAACAGTTATTGGCACTACACATAGGAAAACACGTAAGATAAAAAATATAAGGAAAATTTTGTTCTCAGAGAAAGAAATATTTCTAAAATGTTTATATTACTAAGTACACTCTCTAAAATTTATATATATTTTAATCTCTTACCAGACATATGCCATAGAGAGGATAAACTCAATCTTACTGATTCCATTAGTGTCTTTCCTAATTTAAACTGTACATGCTGAGATACTTTTTGTTTAAAATCATATTAAACATTTTAGTGTATAAATGTATTTCCTTTGAGTTAAATAAAAAAATTACAAATACAAAAGGATTTAATCAACAGATTAAAAGTGAAATTTGGCCAGAAGTATGTTTCTAAATGCTTTATTACAGACAGACACAAAGATGTGAACATATTACATTATTAATATGGCACAGAGACCCATACCTCAACATTTCTATAGTGGGAACTTTCTAAGCTGAATATGCACATTGTGGGTATGTGTGGAGGTTGGAATCGAACTCAGGGCCTTGACCACTACCACTGTGCTATATCCCGCCCCCTGGGAAATTTTTTTGAGATCAATTTTGTAACATGCTGAGACAAATTCAGTCCTAGGAAATACTGTGTTAAATGAAGGCTGAGCTTGAGAATGCTGTTCTGTTGTTTAATTACTGTCAGGATGAAACAATGAATTACCAGTCCACCCCTTTTCAGTGGTGAAAAGAAAAGGGGGGGGGGGGAGGTACATAGATCCTCAGAAAGAATTCTGTGTTCAGACCCAAGGAAGGGCCTGAGATATTAATCAAAGATCAATTGGTCTTGCCCAGATGGTAGGATGAACCCAAAGGGTAAAGGAGTAACTAAGCTCCAGCACTCAGGCTAGATGGCTAGCACCGGCTGCAAAGACATCTATTAGAAACAGATAACAGTCAAGGGAGCTGTGCTCTAGCAGATGCTGCTCTGCTGTGTGTTCTTGCCAATCACTCGCGTGCCTCTGCCAAATCAATGTCACAGTTAATTTATTCACTTTCAAATCCATTGCAAACATCCTCTGATCAATTACAGCAATGAAAATGTGCCCTGAGTTTTGTTGTTTTGACATGCTTTCTTGAACTCTCCTTCTGCATTCCCCCCAAAACATCTCTAATTACAAGACGTTGATCTCGCTGGTTTTTGTTATTTGAGGGGACAATTGTAAGGTTTGTTTATATTCCTTGCTGGTTAGGAATTTCTGGCACTGAGTCTTCTGTCTTTGAACTTGAGCCAGATTAATAATTAAATCTCGAAATGTCACTAAAAAGAACTAATCACAGAGCTCAAGTCATTAATAGTTTTGTGGTGGCATTTCCTTTAATAAAAGAAATGAACTTCCATATATATATATATATATTCATATACATATATAAAACCTCTGAGCATAAAGACACCATCATTTAATGGAAAAAGAAACTTAGTAGTTAAACATTAATAGAAAATAATTAAAGTTACTTAGCTTTAGTTCTATTTAATTGAACTACTCTGGGAGGAGACAAAGGAAACGCTGCTCTCTTATGTGAAAGCGGGGAAGGCTATAATGCCTGGAAGAAAAGGCAATGTTGGGACTCCATGGCTTTCTTCTAAGTGAGGCAGTGATGTGGCCGAGAAGCAAAAGCCAGGGAGAAAAGAGAAGGTGCCCTCAGTGAGCGGATGCTAACAGTTACTGAGTCATGTGCCAGCTGCTGGAGAGAGGAGAGCTGGGCATGTCAAGCAGTCAGGAGTCACAGCTTAGGCTGTAAGAAGGCTGTGCAGAAACAAAGATGCTATGGTCACAGGTTGCACTCTTAGGACTTGATGAAGGGACAGCACAGATTGTGCATTTTCTATTCTCCTATGCACTCAGTAAATGAAGACCGAGCACTTACACATCAACACTATGTTCTTAGGAACTGTCCTTGGTGTGCGTAGCCACAGCGGTACCTTGCTGTAATTCTGATCTAGAGGTGTCAAGACCCAGAAAAGCTGTGTAAACACCAATGGCCATCATATGCCTAATGCCTAGGGGTCCTATTTTCCCATTCATTGGTTCATCCATATATTAAGAAGAGTCTGCTATGTGCCACAGAGTACAGTTAAAGGGTACAATTTGTTTTGTTTTCCGAGACAGGGTTTCTCTGTGTAGCCCTGGCTGTCCTGGAATTCGCTCTGTAGACCAGACTAGCCTGGAATTCACAGAGATCCACCTGCCTGAGTGCTGGGATTAAAGGCGTATGCCACCATGCCTGGCAAAGTATACTGTTTTTACCCTGTGCTCAAAGGACTAGCAATCCTGGGGAGAAAGTTAAGCACAAATGTACTGAATTACAGTAAGATCTGTAGTGCTATTAAGAACAGAATGTCTGAGAAATGCAGAAGAGCAAGTAGTCTTCTGACATTAACCTCACCAGAGGACGAGCAGGTTAGAAAGGATTCCTTGGAGGAGATGGTATTTGAGTCTTAACGAATCGACAGATAGTAATCAGGGGTACTAGAGACTGTAGGAGGAGGTGTGCACATACTCAGAGCTGAGGAGGAGAGCAGCGCAGTGAGTTCACGACACTCAAGGTGGGGTCGCCGAGAACACAGGACTCAGAACATGCTGACTCCTGCAATACAGTCTTAGGACATTAAGGTTTTATTCTGAAGGCATTAGTGAAACATTTTAGACTTTGAAGCAAGAACAGGATTCCAGAGGAAATACAGATTTTTTATGTAAATTTGAATTTCAGATAAACAAACAACCTCCCAGTATTTATGCCCTAAATACTGCATGTGGCAAACTTACACTTAAGATTCATTGTTTATTTGCAATTAATGTTTAATGGGCCACACTATATTTCTATTTGCTTAATCTGCAAGCATAAATACAAGATTTCCATGTTCACTTCGTTTTTTAAAAATATGACTATAGCGACTGTGCAAATGGACTGAAAGGCGAGGGAGGCAGAGACGGACATACTAGAACAGAGAATGAGACAGGGCGTTACTACAAAAATGCAAGCAGGAAGTGTAGGTCAGAAAGCACACGGAGGTAGTGAAGCAAAGACAGAGGTCGTTATGCGGCTGAGTACATGGCACTTGGTTATGAAGCATGGGGAGGGGAAGGCAGGCAGAACCACTCCCATTTCTAAAGGATTGCAGAGATTGGCCATGGTTGGAAAGAGAAGAGCAGATGCCAATCCTCAGCACTTGGACAGGGGAGACTGAGGCCATCCTGGGCTACAAAGTAAGAAAAAGAGGTGCATGTGTGTGTGTGTGTGTGTGTGTGTGTGTGTGTGTGTGTGTGTGTGTGTGTGCTACATATCAGACATACCAAATGAAAATGCCTGTAAAGCATTCGGGCTCTTTTATCAAACTGTCAGCTCCTTTGTGACCAAATCTCCAAGCACTTTTGGCCTCAAGCATTCCAGGGCTCAGGCACAGGCCCCGTAAATTCTTCACAAGGCCCTCCCAAGGCTGTGCACACAGCTGGGACCAGGGCAGTTCTGTCCATCTTCAGATGCCTGAAAGCTTTGTCTTGTTTCCCTGGGCCTCTTCCCTATCCTCACCTGCTGTGGGATGGTCTGTATGTCAAATGTGTTGCTGATTGGTCAATAAATAAATCACTGATTGGCCCGTGGCCAGGCAGGAAGTATAGGCGGGACAAGGAGGAGAATAGAGCTGGGAAGTGGAAGGCTGAGTCAGAGAGACACCGCCAGCTGCCATGATGAGAAATAGCATGTAAAGATGCCGGTAAGCCACGAGCCATGTGGCAAGGTATAGATTAATAGAAATGAATTAATTTAAGCTGTAAGAACAGTTAGCAAGAAGCCTGCTACGGCCATACAGTTTGTAACCAATATAAGTCTCTGTGTTTACTTGGTCGGGTCTGAGAGGCTGTGGGACTGGCGGGTGAGAGAGATTTGTCCTGACTGTGGGCCAGGCAGGAAAACTCTTAGCTACACTCACCTGCTAAACTACAGAGCAGCTCCACCGCAACAACCCACATCATGCACAGATAGCCCCGAGAGTTAACTATCACTCTTGGAAGAGGCTCTGTCTTGATCAAATGCATACCGGTGGGCAGGATCAGATGAAGAGCTGGTGGAGGTGGGAGGGGGAGGTAGGAAGAGTCAGAGAGGCTGGGGGAGTAAGTGGGAGCTGTGAGGATGGCAGGGAGCTGTGCTTTACCAGCAGTGGATAACTTAGCTGCCCTGACATCATTGTGGGTGTTTACAAAGTATTGCTGTGTCCCCGTCCCTCCCATATCTAACAGCACTAAATCTTACCAGCTCTTTAAACTGCTTCTTGAACTCTACATTTCTCTCCACCTCTCTTGCCAACAGCGTTTCTTGCCTTGACTACAGGCACCCCCTAACAGGTCTCCTTGGGCCTCTATGATGTAATGTTCACACGGCAGCTCGCTCTAACAAACCTTTCATGGGTTATTAGAAGTTATGTCAGATGAGCATGTGGCAGATAGAAAACACTCATGAGATCCTTTCCAGTGGCAGGGGCCTGTGACAAGGCAACACCTATCTGTCCCCAATGTTAGCATGTGCGCCAGCAGCAGAGGGCCACCTCACTACTGCTTTAAGGGCAGCCCGTCCACACAGAGACAGGCGGGGCACAAAGCTAGGCCACAGCAACCAGACGGCAGTCTAAACGCCTACCTAAGGACTCCGCAGAGCTGGCCAACGCTGGGCTGGGCCTCCATCAGTGTCGGGCTTTGCCCTTTGTCCTCTGATACTTCTTTCTTTCTCAAGCCTACCTGCTAGACACCTTTTACTGCTCCTCCATCTCGGTCTTGCCCCGAACAACCAACCTCCCACAAGGATCAGGTGCCCTGCCTGGGGTCTTCCCCTCCAGTCGCTACTGGGCATGCTCCAGCCCCCCTGGCTTCTCGGTTCCTCAGACACGTTGCTGGGCCCCTTTCTGCCTGGAAGGCTTTTCTCCTGGTTAGTCACATGGCCGCCTGAGCCTGGTGGCTAAGGGGAGGGAGGCCGACGACGACCTACAGAGAGTGCCCCTGGCTGAGCTGTGTGGTAACTGTTTCACAGGGAAACTCGGCAGAATGGCACCGCCAACGAAATTTATGTTCCGCCCTTGCTCTTCCATTGGGGCGCTCCCTCCTTCGCTAATCTTTTATTAAAGCAAACAGGTTTTCTGCGTACTTTCCATTTTTCATAAAAAAGCGGATTATTTATCCATCCTTCATCTATCATTTGCATTCATATACGATCAGTTTTTTTGTCACTTTAGTCACTTGAAACGCGCATGGCACTAACGCCATACTGCTACATTTTGTCATCTTTTGGTTCCCGGGAACCTCCCTGTGTGGCTACACCTTTGCTTTTGTCTGATAATTGAGTAGATTTCTAGAAGCCGGATTGCCAAGGCAGAAGGTAAACAAATGCATATGCAGTTTGGTGGCCATAAGGCGATGAGTTTCTGTCAGCCCTTTTTGGCTCCTTTCCCTTCGTCCCTCATACACAGTGCCTAGAACAGGGCCTAGCAAACAGGACGGAGCCAGCATGTACTTGCTGAACGAATGGATCTGGCTCGGCATGCTGCATTGTATTACATGTGCAAACCTAAATTTAAAGAGCTAACAATTAAGAATACATTTATTTCACCGTTAATTAAACTGTGGTTCTAAATAATTTATAGGCCTTTTCTTCATAATGACAAAAATGCTGTACATTCTTGAAAACAAAACAAAAAAAGATATTTATACTCTTAGGAATTTATATTAGTTTTTAAAAATAAATGTGGTAAAGATGATGCTTTTGAAATTGGGAAAAAAATCTAACTCTGTGTACTTTTCACTTGTCAATCATTGAGTATTTGGCTTTAACTATATCACCACACAAATGCAGAGTTCCTACGCTAGGTTAAAGTAGGAAAATTTAATGATCAGCCAACTTCTTAGATCCCAAATACTTCACCCCTGAGAAACAGGTTATAATGATGGTTATATTCTGTACCCAGTGCACACTGAGTAGTTTACCCAGGATAGCACATCTGCAATAACAACACAAACGTGACAGATCACAATATCCATCCCTAGTGCCTGAGACCAATGGGACCACAACGACAGGTACCTATTAACTTTCCCAAAGAGGCAGAGGTAGGAGGAAAGCATGGGTAAATGACTCTTAAGTCATTTAAAATGGAACTCAGGACACCTACCCACCATTACCCATATTCAACTCCTCAGACAGACAAGGCATTTCCCTACCCATTACAGGACTGGAGAAGAGAGGAAAAAGGCTAGGTAACGGGGAGGGCAGTGGCAGGGGTCAGAGCTGGTGATCTGGGACTACCCAGAAGTGCAGCAGCCAGAGAGGCAAACACTACAGAAGCTTAACAGTGGCAGCCGCCCTGGGCAAGGTGTCTAGTGCTGGCAGCCAGGCAATTGGAGCTCCCTGAAGCAACTCTACTGGAGAGAAGTGGAATTCTCTGAAGGGCAGCATCTGATGAAACTAACTGAAACGACACTGTGGGAGGGATGAAGGAAGAGTAGAGGAACACAGCGGCAGCTCTTCTCCTCAGAGAAACTGAAGAAACCAGCATATTAATTAGGATACAGTGACCTCTGAAGGCCAGGCAACCAAGAGTAAGCGCAAATGGGTATCAGTGGAGCTGAGCGTCTGCTAGGATTGGTGCCAGGAGTAACAGAGGCTCAGGGATGATGTCCCCGATGTCCTACTGATGGAGACAAGAGGGTGAAATAACAAAGTCAGGTGAGAATTCTCATGGGAAGTGTGGGAGGGAATCCAAATGGTCAATGGGGAGCTGGTGAGGTGGCTCAGTGGGTAAGACTCTTGTCACACAAGCCTGGTGACCCAAGTCCTATCCCTGGAACCTATGTAAGGTAGAAAGAGAACTGACTCCACAAAGCTATCCTCTGCCTTCCATACACTGCCAGGTCACCATGGGCCCTACCCTTTAAAAAAACAACAGCGACAGTATTTAAAATAGGGATCACTGGGAAATCAGAACACAGGAGAAGGCACAAGGCAAAAGAGGGCTTGGATCAGCAGATGGGTCTTTCAGTCTCCAGAGTGCTCACTCTGAGTCAGGGACTGCTCTAGATCCTACAGACGCAACAGCGTCCAGACCACAGGACCTGCTGTCACAAGGCTTAGACTCTAGCAGGAAGAGACAAACTACACAGATAGAAACCACTAGGTATCTTATAAATGCGGCAGGAATTATCAAAGCTATTATTTGAAAAGTTTTCTAATACATATAACTAACACTTGATATCAGAAAGCCTTTAGTTTGAACAAAGCTGGGTTGAGTGTAGCCTAATAGCATTTACATTTTATATTTGTTTGAGTACTTATTAATGAGTTAATTTTTAGAGGATGTCCTCCTATGAAAAGGATGGCCTTGTTTTTTTAGAGACAACAATGTTTCCTTAGGTAAATCCAGGTTACTACTTAATATATCACTGAACCTATTATCTCTAAATATTTTGCCAATACACAAATGAATTCTGTTAACAAGCATTACTCTAGTTCGATAATGTTGCAGCTTTAAAAAATTATTGCATTCAAATGACTATGTAGTATAAATGTGGCAAAAAACATCCAACTGGTGATGAAAATGCACAACTCATTTTGCTAAGAAGACATCATTAGTGAGGCTATTTTAGACAAACACTAATAAGTGTTTTTATGATGAATTGCCATGTAATTTGGTGAGAGCTGATAATGCAATTAGTTTAATTTTGTGGGGGAGATAATTACTGAAACCATGTGCTTATCAGTCCTCTGGAAAACATACCTTCTACCCGTCTGAAAAAGAAAGACTGTCAAAATACATAATTATAGAAAAGCTAGAAATAGTTGGGAAGAAGACAGGGCCTGTCATAAAAACTTCATTTTTCCTTCTGAACATTTCACCTTATATCCAATTGTGCAACTCAGAAAACACTGCATTTTATTTACATATCAAGAACTTTATACATTAAAGATGAAAAGCAAAATTTAAAACCTAAATGTATTTTTACTCTCTGAGTACAAGTGAAATAAAAATATTTTAACAAAAAGATAAACTGAGCAAATCTCTAGAATGATAGCATTTGTTTTAAACAAAAAGCACTATTTTATTTTTCCATCAGAAATGACTCATGTATGTGCACACACATACACACACACACACACACACACACACACACACACACACACACACACACTTTAAAAATACCTTAAAAAATGAAAGTCAAACTGAGCTGACCCCTAAGCTGGATCTGAAAGCCTTTTTCCCTGAGGACTAGCTTTCATGGTACCAGAAGGCACCATACAAGTTTCCAAAGGAGGGGAGCCACCAACAGTCCTACCCAGCTCTGATATCTATGGACCACAACAATGGCCAGCCTATTGGTATAACCTAAGGGTGTAGTAGTGGCACACATACCTTGGCAGTAACCAACAGCTCTCTAATTGCACTTAAGACGCACTCAACAAGAGTCCTGGAATCTAGACAACTATCCCGGGTCTTGGAGGAAAACCTACAACTGTCACTTTACTAAACCAGCATAATCCCTCACTACATTCTAAACATTATCCTCATACCCACAGATAAGTGTACTCCTCGCCCCTCATCAAGGAAACTCCTCTTGTAACAGATGAAACTCTGTAGCAGGAATCTTAAAAAGTTCTTATTAATAAAATCAAACCTGAGCCAGGTATTGGGGTGAACTGGAAGATCAGAGAACCAGAACAAGTCACAGCTACCTCACCTCACCGGATCCTCAGCTGGTCTTGCTTCCTCAGACTGGAGGCCTCTGAGTCCTCATCCAGAATGGGTCTCAGCTGAACTGCTGCTCAAAAGCCTGAATGCTTAACCAGGCCAAATGCTTCTAGTTTCTGGTACTCACGCCTTATATATCTTTCTGCCTTCTACCATCACTCCCTGGGATTAAAGGCTCGCTTTCTGGGATTAAAGGAGTGAGTCACCATGCTTGGCTGTATCCTTGAACACATGGATTTCTGCCTAGCTCTGCCTCCCAAGTGCTTGGATTAAAGGCATGTGCTACCACTGCCTATCCTCTATGTTTAATATTGTGGTTGTTCTGTCTCTGACCCCAGATAAGTTTATTAGGGTGCATAATATTTCGGGGAACACAATACCACCACAAAACTCATTACAGAAAATCATAGCTGATGAAAATGCAGAGTTGTGGAGCCCAGTGCCAACTGGTATACCTACAGCACAACTCACAGGGAGAGAAAAATCACTCAACTCCTTCATGAGATCAACTTGGACAGTTGTAGGCTATACCAGGGTTGTTAGTGAAAATTAACCTCAGGGTATCCAAAGTACCTGGGCCAGTTCTCAACTCTCCAGCTCAACTCCCTGAGATGGTCACCAAGCTTTCAAGCACTCTGATAAATGGTTTCAGCCATGTTCTTAGTGAACATATTGTTTTGTGTCAGCATAACCGACATGCAGTCAGATTACAGAACGAGTAGACCTGTTGAATTTAATGACCTGGTATTGACCAGTGCTGGTTTGAGCTCATGTCTGCTAGAGACAATTTTGGTTTTGATACAGCTGATGTTGAATAAGGGGTCCCAGTGAAAGGAGCACAATATGGCAGAGTAGGAGGAAGGGAAGCCTGGATCAGCATGTGCTGTTACTGGTCACTGCACTGGGTGTTGGGCCTTCTGAGAAGGTGAGGCAAATGTGCGCCAAATGCCTGATAGGCTTCAGCTGCTTGCCCAGAGGACAGAAAGGGAGCATTTACCCCTCAGCTCCTACCCCTACCAATCAAGTAGTATGTTAACTCTTTCACGTGTCACATTCTTTCCCATAGACACACCATGCTGTCAGAGCTCCTGTGAAGTTACATTCGTGAGCAGTGGGCCAGAGTAAATGGTATGACAAGAGGTATCAGGTACCACCTCCCACACACTTGTTTCTCTTCCCATTGGGACTAAAAATTTAAAATCATCTTGAACTCTAGAAGGAGGTAGCTATATTACTAAAATTCAAATATATTACATTTTAAAACTTCAAATATATTAATCTGACTATCACAAGTAGAAAACAGGCAGCTCTTAGGCTATATAAATGGGGAGACAAACCCAGAAAAATTTACATTTATTTCTATAAACTAAGTATTCAAAAATACTATAGCACTGTTCACAAATGTAGATCTTTCCAAAAGAGAAACAAGGGTCAACAAGATGGCTCAGAGGTAAAAGGGCTTGCTGTGAAGGCCTGATGACCTGAGTTCAATCCCTGGGGTCACAGTGGATGGAAAGACTTGACTGCTACAAGTTGTCTTCTGATCTCCCACACATGGTGTGCACACACCCAAGTACACATGTAAGTGTGGGGACACACATAATAATAATAATAATAATAATAATAATAATAATAATAATACACTAAAAAACAAAAAATGAATGTGGAGTTTAGACCTATTTCTGTAAACTTCACATGAAATTCAATATCTTGTGGAATATATATGTATGCATTTTAAACAATTCATTTATTTGGGGTGGTGGCAGTACTCATGGAGGCCAATAGGAGTCAGTTCTCTTCTCCCACTACATGGATCCTAGGGGTTGATTTCAAGTCATCAAGCCTGTCAGCAAGTGCCTTTACTCACTGACCCTCCTCACAAGCCCCTCTTGTAGACATTAAGAGAAAGTAGAAATGATAATAAAATAATAGTGGTTATCATTCATTTTGAATATTTTTAACTTTGAATTATTCTGGCTAGTTAGCTTATTTACTAACTTGTTACATGAAAGAACTACCCACAAGATGACTAATTTTCAAATTTCTGGGCTCTGAGCAGCCCTGACACCCTTACACAGGCACAGTCTTGACAGACACCGGCTGTGGAATAATCCTCTTGTACACTGTAAAGATTTGTTACTGGAACTGGCTTAATTAAATGGTGATTGGCCAGTAGCCAGTCAGGAAGTATAGGTGTGGCAACCAAACTAAGGATGCTAGGATGAAGAAGGGCAGAGTTGCAAGGAGAGGCAGAGAAGCAAGATGGGCATGCCATACTAAGAAAGGTACCAAGTCACATGGCAAAGCATAGGTAAGAAATATGGTTAATTTAAATGTAAGAGTTAGCTAGTAACAAGGCTGAGCTATTGGCCAATCATTTATAATCTATATCCAGTCTCTGAGTCAGTGGTTAAGACGGGAAAGAAATGTCCACCTACATATGGCGCCCAAAAGTTCAGCAAGAATTTCCACATAATACTTGAGAAAGCTTAAAAAAAGGTTCTCAATGCTTAGAAACAGAGCCAAGCAAGGCTTCCTATTCTGTGTCTCTAATGCTGGCCACAATACAGAGACTCATCTCCTGGAAGCTGAGAGTATGCCATGAGCTACGCTGTGTGGTGGGTTCCCGCAGTCTCTCATTCCAGCCACAGTACAGAAAAATGTCTCCTGACAACTGTCCCCACCTTCCATGAGCTACTGCCATGTGCTAAGCTGAGCAATGCTGGTAGCTGACATAGCAGTTTAAGATTTGTCTCATGCGATCAAAAAACAAAACAGATACACAGTAAAGACAGATTCAGTGAAAAAAAAAAAAAAAAACGCCTCTGAACGGGTTACACTGTGTTTAAAAACACACATAGGCTTAGGAGAGAGAAGAGGTATATTAAAAAATAGTTTAAGAATAAAATAATAAAGTCCTTTAAAAAGGAATAAAGTAATAAAAAATATATATAATAAGCTATATAAAGATGGGAAATATACAGAGAGTCTGACTCCTGTATGTTATTGTGTTGTCTTTGAATTTTTTGGCTGCTAAGGGACACTGGATTATAAAAACTGCTAGATTCAACCAACCTATATATTTAAAAAATATCTTGACTTCAAAATTTAAGTCAAAAGGCTTTGGAGAAAAAGTTATGCTTTTATTTCCACAGGAAATGAGAGGCTGTGGATTCATTCTGGGTTAAAGAAAATCAAGTTTGATTGAGGAAGCCTCCTGAAATTTCTGACTGCAGACATAAAGAAATAAACCTAAAAAAACTACAACACATGGGATGTATGTTTTACCTGCTCAAACATAGAACAAAAAAATCATCTTTGGCAGACAATGTGTACAATGCACAGTATATACTTGTATTAATACATAATAAAGGTAATATGGATGTTACCTTTAGCAGTTTATGTATTTTCAGAGCAAGGGGACCAGACACTAATAAAAACAGATGGCTTAGGTGACCCAGCATCCAGAACAACTTCAAGGTTGATGACTGAGATGATCCAGCCTCACAGAATACTCCAATCAAGACTTAACAATTATCCTGATTTTCTTAAGGTTCCCCCAAAGATGTTAGCACCCCCAAATAACAGGAAGTTGTCTAGAAAACTATGCCCACATCCCAAAATATTGGTTATGGATGTTTGTTATCATTTAAGGGGGGGGTTGGTTACAAATTGTTATTAGTCATAGTAAAAAAAAAAAAAGGCTAAACAAAATAATTAAATTCAAAGATATCTTTCTAAAGAAAAAAAAGGATAGATTATTAAATCTACTTTAATCCCAAAAAACCTATTAATCTCAAAATGTTTTACACTGGTATGGATTTTGGTTTATTAATATAAATTTAAAATTAAATTTTGTTATACTGTATGTATGTTTCTACTCTTGTTTAGGATATGTTTATGCAGCTCATTTAAAAATGTAATAAATAATTAAAAGCTTGGCAGTGGTGGCACACGCCTTTAATCCTAGCACTCAGGAGGCAGAGGCAGGTGGATCTCTGTGAGTTTGAGGCCAGCCTGGGCTACAGAGTGAATTCCAAAAAAGGCTCCAAAGCTACACAGAGAAACCTTGTCTCAAAACAAACAAACAAACAAACAAACAAACAAACAAACAAAAACCCCAAAAACCTAAAAAAAGGAATATATAATTAAGAAATACAGATTAATAGTCATCTATAACAGCAAATTTATATTCATGTTAGTTAAATTTTAAAGGTCATACAGAGATACATTTCAGATAGATAGATAATCTTCAAATACTTCAAAGACCTACATATTATGGCATTTAAAATTACTTCAAAGACGATTATGGGCATTGAAGAAACTCTATATGGAGTTTGTTTTCTTTATGGCAAAAGTTAGCCATGTGGGCAAAGAAACTGCCCTTGCCTCAACTGCTGACAGTTACTGACCAAACTGGATGCAAAAGAAAGCGACTACCACACTTTGCCAAGACAAAATAAGACAGTCCTTCAAAATCTCCTGCTTCTAAGAAAAATCTATCAATAGCCAGGCAGTGGTGGCGCACACCTTTAATCCCAGCACTCGGGAGGCAGAGACAGGTGGATCTCTGGGAGTTCAAGGCCAGCCTAGTCTACAGAGTGTGTACAGGACAGGCACCAAAACTACACAGAGAAACCCTGCCTCAAAAAAACCAAATATATATATATATATATATATATATATATATATATATATTTGCCTGTGGGCCAAAGATGGATGCCCCAACATTACAGACAAACTTTGGGTGACTGTCCAGACAGACAAATGTCCCTGTTGTTAGGTAATATTATATCCTTCTGGAGTCTTTGATGGAGTTGAAGACTAGATAGTTATAATTACAATTTAATTAGTTATGATAAAAAGGTAAATTAGATGTAAAACTTTAGACTCACAAAAGTAAGATAGATAATAGGGTATTTTCTTTAATTTTGTCAAATACAAACAGACTGAATATTGTAACTGTAATTCTTACTTAATAACTATCTTTACTGTATGTAATTTTACTATGTTAAAATTAAAACCTTTTTAATTACACAAAAGGGGGGATATGTTATGAAATAATTCTCTTGTACACTGCAAAGACATGTCACTGGAACTGGTTTAATTAAATGCTGATTGGCCAGTAGCCAGGGAGGAAGTATAGGCATGGTGACCAAACTAAGGATGCTGGGATGAAGAAGGGTGGAGTCAGAGTTGCGAGGAGAGGCAGAGAAGCAAGATGGGCATGCCACACTGAGAAAAGGTACCAAGCCACATGGCAAAGCATAGATAGGAAATATGGAAGAGTTAGTTAGCAACAAACCTAAGCTATCGGTTAAGCAGTTATAATTCATGTTCAGCCTCTAAGTTGGTTATTTGGGAACTGGTAGGCAGGATAGAAAGTCTACCTACAGACAACTTAACATGGGCGCAGTCCCGACAGACACCCTTACACAGGAGCAGTCCTGACGGACACCCTCACACAGGAGCAGTTCTGACACCCTTGGAATTATCAGGGCTTCTCTCACTAAGGTCTTCATCTAATTAGACGAGGCCCACCCACACATTGTAGGGTAATTCTTTTTACTCAAATTCTAATTTTTTAAAAGTTAATTGCTGTATGGTACAATATAGTGGGTTTCATTTGAGATTTCTCTCTCTCACACTCACACACTCACCCACACGCTTGTGCCTTGCTCTTAATTATCCCCCATTGCCTTCACCATCCCTTTCTTCCTTCTACCCCCTGAAATAACCTACTTTCTGCTTCCTTGTCCTGTGCACATGGGCATGTGCCTATGCTTAAATGTAGATTCTGCACATAGAGGAAAATGTGGTATTTTTGTGTTTCTTTTGTCCTATTACCCTCTCTTATAATTCCCCCCTCCTCATAGTTCCTTTTCCACTTTCATGTAGTATGTGGTGGCTTAATTCACTTAACATGATGCTCTCCAGTTCAGTCCACTTTCCTGCAAATGACATTATTTCATTCTTCTTTATGACTGAATAAAGCTTCACTGTTATGTATACCACCTCTGCCTTCTCCACTTATGCTGATGACCATCTTGGCTACTGTGAACAGTGCAGCAGTAAACACAGATGTGCGTGCATCTCTGTGTTATGTGACTTGGATTCCTGTGGGTTGCACAGTTTTTCTCTTTCAGTTTTTTTGAGTAACTTCCAAACTGATTTCAATAGTGGCTGCCCAAGTTTCCGCTGCCACCAGCAGTGTATCAGAGCTCCCCTTTCCCCACACCCTTGTCAACACATGCTGCTTTCTTGATGGTGCTGACTGGTGTGAGATGGAATCTCCATAGTTTACATTTACATTTCCCTGACAGTAAACATTGAACATTTCCCAAATACTCATTAGTCATTTGTATCTCTTCCTTTGGGTGATCAACTATTCTTTGGCCTTCTAGAGGGCATATCATCAATACAAATCAATGTATTTTTCTTAAACACTGTCTTTCCCAATGAAAGCTTACACCACATACAAGTGATTCTCATTCATGCTTTTCTTCAAATTTAGATCATATAAAATCATTACTTCTCTAATATGGAGATGAGTGAAAAGAATCAAGAATCTTGATGAAACAACAAGAAAAGTGCAGATTTAGGGACATTATCTCCCATTTGGACTCCCTCAATCTTTCCCAATCTGGATCTAAGCCTGGCTTTCAAACCTAAATGAGACTCCTCTTAGTGACCGTTGATATGATTTAGGTTAACCATTCAGAACTAATTCTGTACACCACTTAATATGTATGTAGTACATTTTGATGAATCAAAGAATCTGAGCAGGAATAAATCTAAAAATAATAAATAATAGCACTTTACTTACAACTTATTTAAAAACTCTTTTATATTCCATTCCTTAAAAGTCAGATAAAGGTCAAAATGGATGGAAAACTGCTAAGAATAGAATGCGTACCTCTGCTTAGACAGACAGATGTGGGGGCAGCACCCCTGAAAGGAAAAAGCAAGAGCCTTGGAATTGATAGGATGCTTCCGGGCAATACTCACCTAAAACCAGTGTTTTGAAAAAGAGAAGGATCTCATTTTCAAATAGCTCTTGAAGGACTAATGAATACATACTTACAGGCAGGGTGACAGACAGGCTTAGCAGTGAAGAACAGACTCAGGATTGGGACTCAAAATGCTCCCAGGATTCATTTTCATCTCTTAGCACAGATCTCTAAGAAGCAAGGTGAATTTTACATCCTCGCTGTTTTCACAGAGCTGGAGGTCAACACCAAAGAAGGCACATGGGGAGAAAGAGCCTGTCTAATGCTAAGTGCAAGCTGCAGCCAGTACCTGTGTGTCTTCATTTGCTGTGGTAGTTAAGTAAGGGCAGAACACAGGGGGCAAGTTCTCCCCAATAGCAATGAAGCACTATCGCATGCGTGAGTAAATTAACTTGTTAAAACCAAGAGCTGTGGAATCTACCAGAAGTTTGGGGGGTAATTTATTATTTCTGTTTTTTTTTTTTTAAATAAAATTATTGCTGGTCAGTGGTGGTGCACGCCTTTAATTCCCAGCATTCAGGAGGCAGAGCCAGGTGGATCTCAGTGAGTTCGAGGCCAGCCTGGGCTACAGAGAGAGATCCAGGACAGTCAGGGCTACACAGAGAAACCCTGTCTCGAAAAACCAAAAATAAAATAAAAATAAAAAAAAAGAAGTAAAATTATTTTAGTACTAACATTTTAATGAGAACAGAGAAGTCGGGTAGAGTCCCAGTGCTGGCCAAGTGAGAAATCTTCACAGCACACCAGTTCGGCGGGGAGGTGTACCCTGCAGGGCTGGAGGCGCTGCTGCTGGCACCAGCCCTGACCTTTGCACCTGACCCGAGACAGACAAACGAGTGAGGTATGAGGGAAGTCAAAGGACTAGCATAACACTGCCCAGATTGTCGGTTACTGTGGCGGTAAACTGGGTCATCCATGTCTTTTTCTTGGGCTGATGGAAATGCCAGGAGAACAGGCCAGTGAGCAAGCTTTTCAGCCTTGTAGCTACAGGATCCCAGAGTGACACTGTCACAGAACACATGACACTCCTGTGTAAACTGCAGTCAGACCCCACTTCTAAGCGTGATACGTGAATAGTTTTTCTTTGCAATTTTATCATATTGGACTAATTCAGTTTCACAGAAGGAAAAAAAAGATACTAAAATCAGAAACTAAATATAACTTAACAGTATTATGTCAAATGCAATTAGGTCAGGTTGGTATATACAAAAGAAGTCTACAGGGAAAATATATTAACTTTTAAGTCCATGTGAGGTATTTGATGGTAACTGAATAAATAATAAGCCAAATTAAGCATTACGACTTTCAGAAGGAATTTCAAAAATTAAATCCTGCTGATTTGTTTTCTATGTATGTTGCTAGGGAAATTCTTTTAAGTGCTTAAGTATGTTTGAATTTCAAGTATCTCATTTATTAGTTTAAGAACGTCTAATGAGAGAAAGAAAGGGTGTGGGAGTGAGTAGGTGGGGAGGAGCTGGGAGGAGTTGGGGGAGGGGAACCACAATTAGATTATATTGTATGAAAATATTGCATTAAAAAAAGAATATCTTATTATTCTACTAGAGATTCAACCTGATCTCTCTCGCTTTCAAAATAGGATTTCTTTGTGTGTAGCCTTGGCTGTCCTGGAACTATGTAAACCAGGTTGGCTTCAAATTCACAGAGATCTGACTGTCTCTGCCTCCTGAGTGCTGGGATTAAAGGTGTGCACCACCACTGCCTGGCTCAATTTGATGTGATTGTAAGTCATTGCTTATTTATTTATCTTACTGTGGCAGGGTCTCAAACTTATTATGTAGTTAGGATGATCTTGAACTTTTGATCCTTCTGCACTTTCAGAGTATCGGGTGACAGGTGTACATGCCTGGTTTATGCAGTACTGGGAATCGAACCCAGGGCATGCTAAGCAACACTCTACTAACTGAACTACAAGTGCAGCCCTCTTGGTATTCTTTTTAGACAGAATATTTCATGAACAAAAATATAAATAGCTAATAATATACTCCTTGTGGCCACTATCAAATGGAATGGATTAAACTCTGCAGATACGATAACGTCCCAGTGGCCTCTCCTACTTTCTCCTCCAGTAACAATGGCCTCATGTTTCCTTTCCTGTCCGTCATTTTCATGCATGCTTTAATGCCTTCCCTGCATCTTGACACATCCATAAACCACAGCAGCACTTTTACGCCCTAAGACTCTACAAACCACATCACATTTCAGTCGGCACAATCAATAGCAAAGCCCCCATCATAGTGACTGCACAATGAATGCAGGCTTTAAGTATTTTTTAAAGCCTCGGAGCTTCAGTTCAGCTTGCTCAATTTATGAAAGATAGAACCATATAACTTAATTGGCAAAGCTAGTCCTGATTGTCAAAACCGATCAGCCAGATCTGACTTACTCTCTGTCAGAAAGTCTGGGTTAATTTTAAAATTCAAATAAATTTGTTACTATGCATCCCCATGACAACTTTCACACTTCTGAATTTTAACTTTAGGATGCTAAGTGGATAACTAGCTAACTAGGTGGACCGAGCAGCTCTTGTCTGGGAGACTGGCTGCAAGTTTGTGTCCTCAATAGAAACAATGTGTTGCTACTCAGATGATTTTTACTGAAGCTTTGTCTCGGCTTTGCTGCTGAGGGACTCTCCCTCAGGTGAGAATCATTCTTCAATGGTGTCTGTGGTGACTGGAGATTTTTAAACCCCAAAGCAAGGCCCCATAGTCAGGTATAGCATGGACAATAATCTTTCCTTTTAAAAAGTCGACACCTCTAATAAGCAATTTTAGAGGTCAGTTGGAAACCAGCAAGCCAGGAGTTCTTAGGCAGATTTTTTTTTCTTTCTTATAAGTGAAAGACTGCACATGCAGAGAGAACATGGAAATTGATTTCCTAAAGCTATTGAACCTGAATACTGGACAGGAAGCCTCTGCATGCCAGCAGTACAGGCAGACAACCTGAGAACCCTGATTAGTGGCTGAGTTCGCAACAAGCACAATCGGACACACTTTGCAGTAACTATCAGGTCTACTACAGAATGGTCTGGCCTACAAAGCTTAAGCTGAGAAAGTCTGTAGTACTGTATGGGACTCATCTCCAAGACCCCAGCAATCAGGAGAGGGAGACAAGAAAACCGATGTGAGTTCAGGGCCAACCTGAGCTACAGTGTGAGACCCTGTCTCTCAAAACAAAACAATTTTTTTTCCTTTTAAGTCAATGTTTGTAGGGCTAATATCACAAAAACATTTGTCATAAAAATACTATCACTCCTTCCCTCCAAGAAACTACTTTATACATTTGACTTGATTCTGTACGGTTGTTTGCAGGACTGGGGATGAGAGCTGGGGCTCAAGTGTGCTGGTAAAGTACTCTCACACACAGGCCCTCCACACAGGGCTCCACACACGGGCCCCCCACACAGGGCTCTACACTCAGTGCTCACTTGCTACTTAAGGTCACAGCACAGGCAAACCAAGGATCCAAAGAACTACCTAAGAGCTGTAACAGGCTCTGCTCCAGGCATTCTGCAGCTGCCATATAACTGTATCACTCCTGTGTTACTCAGATTTAAGTTTTGTGCATTAACTCCTTATAATTGGAAATAGTTACTCCAACCTTGTTTTCCAACAGCCACCAGTTACAATTCAATATTCAATATTTACATTACTCTGCATGAATATGTTTAACTAGTGACTTATGTAGTATGCTAGGATTACTTCTCTTTCTACCCATGCATAGTGTTTTGAAATAAAATGGCCCCCAAAGGGAGTGGCACTATTAGGAGGTGTGGCCTTGTTGGAGTAGGTGTGGTCTTGTTGGAGGAAGTGTGTCACTGTGGGGGTGGGCTTTGTGGTCTTATATATGCTCAGGATACTGCCCAGTGTCTCTCTCAGCTACTTCTCCAGCACCATGTCTGCCTGCCTACATGTTGCCGTGCCCCACCATGATAATGGACTAAACCTGGGAAACTGTAAGCCACCCCATTAAATGTTTTCCTTTATAAGAGTTGCTGTGGCCATGGTGTCTCCTCACAGCAATAGAAACTCTAAGATACCATGCTTTGCTTCTACTGGAGCTAATAAATTCTGTTTTGCACACACTGACTGTAGATGTAATTCTAAACGGTCTTATTCAATAAGAAACACAGAGCCAAATAAAGAGTTGAAAGCCTAGAGATCGAGCAGTAGTCAAGAGCTAAGACCACCTTATCTTACCACTTGCTGCTGTCCTTCCCCTGAGAGAGAGACCTTCTTCCTGTGTCCTGTCTTTTTATTGCCTTTCTGTTCTGCCTTCTCATTGGCTGTAAACCCAACCACATGACTTCCTCATCACTGCCTGTCTATACAGACCTCCAGGTCTCTATGGTTTGTACTGAGATTAAAGGTTCAGGTTGCCTCTTGGCTGTGTCCTTGAACACACAGAGATTCTGCCTGCCATGTGATCAGATTAAGGGTGTGTGCCACCACCACGGGACTTCTGTTAAATGGCTTGCTCTGAGCTCTGCTCTCCAGGCAACTTTATTAGCACACAAATAAAATCACATTTCAGCACAAATAAAATATCCCCATAGCTGACTTATAAGCGAGGCTCCTTTGCTATGTTCTGATGTGTCACATCCTTGCGTATTTCACCGTTTGGGGAGCACTCTCTCCTGCCTGCACTGCCCAGCACCACCTGGTCTAGCTGCCTTTGTACTCTAGTTCTCTTTACCGAGGTGGGAGCCTGGTCTCCTGTCCTGTCATCTCTGCACTTCCATAACTTCCTGACAAAGGGTCTGTAGAAAACCATTCTGCAAGGCCGCCCACGCTCGAAAATGTTTTTCCACTGTCAGGCTTAGTCGACACCTATGCACCGAGAGCACCGTCTCTAGCTTCCAGTGCTGCCAACCATTTCCTTTCTTGTAGCCACCTGTCCTTTGCCCCGCTTCATAGAAAACGCCTTCAATTTAAGTTCTAATCTTTCCATTAAATATTTCATTGATGATAGTTCCCCCCAAACCATTTGTGTGATGAAACTATTTCTCTTAAGCAGCATTTTGTTCTTGCTTCATCTCTGAGGATGGTAGTAAGGTTTTTAAGCAGTTTGTTTTACCCAAGTTGCCCTTTCCTGATTATTTACTTATTTATGTAGGCTTCTGTCTTTCATATTAGATACTCCCCAGATGCCGAGTATTTCTATGTAAATCTGATGGGCAGATCTATATAACACCATTATGAGGCTGTTAACTCAGTGTCCTTAACTGAGGTTTTACGTTGTTCTCAGTTGCTCAGAAACCCCAGAGAGTATCTTTCAGTACCATGAAGGCCTGTTTATTTTGGTTCTAGGATCTTAGCAGTGAGAAAATTAGGGTCTCATTTTCAATGCCACATACTCATCTAATCACTCTGTTTTCAACGTTTCTTTTTAACTTATTCATCAATATCATCATCACCATCACCCTCATTGTTGCTATCATTATTGTGTGTGTGTGTGTGTGTGTGTGTGTGTGTGCGCGCGCGCGCGCGCGCGCGCGCGCGTGAGCACGTGCCACAGGGCGTGTGTGGGGGTCTCAGGCAACTTTCTGAAGTCAAGTCCACCTTCCACCAGAGGATCTGGGAATTGAACTCAGGTTGGCAGGCTCGCACGGCGAGCACTCTCACCTGGTGATCCACCTGGCGAGCCCAACTGCTTGATTTTCAGAATGTTCCCTTTGCCTTAGATTTGCTGAGACTGTCTTCTCTTTCACGAGAATGAACCTGGAGTTTCCAGCAGGGTAGCAAGCAGACATTGCATGGATGCACACTACCACAACGTGAATCTAAGAGCATCCTTTTCTGCAGATTCAGCACTGACCCACGTTCTTTTCTCATACAGGCACAGATCTCGACCTCGCCAGTTTTCTCTAACCATCCTTCACAGCAAAGCCCACACAATTGAGATGTCAGCTTTACGTACCTTCCTTAGTCAGGACCCTGACGTGACAGGTTGATGGAACGTTTCCAGTTTAGGTTTTCTGGTCATTTCCTCATGACTACATCAGGGTTATACAGTTTGGAAGATTGTTTTATGGGTGATGCTTTATTCTCTGCCTCAAACAAGGGGGCACTCAAAACACCAGTTTTCTACAACTTAGCAAAACATCTGACCATCTGGAGAGGGTTTTTCCTGACAGGTTTGTCTATTAGGAAGCTCTACTTCCCCTTTTATAATTAATAAGTAATTCATGAGGCTATGCTTTCAGATCATGAGACCTATTATTCCAAAGACTAGGAACCAATAGTTTTAGTATCTGCCGATGACTCTTCCCTGAATCAATGATGGCGTTGACAGAAGAAAATGGCAATATCTAACTTTATTGTTTCTTCTCCTAAATGGCTGGCCTCTAATTATCTCTAAAGTTTCCAATCAGTTCCTAGTTTTCAGCACCAGGTCACCCATGTTCAGAGTTTCTGGACACTGCCAGCTATTGAGCGTGTTGAGTTCTGTGTTTAAGCTGCATTACCTCTGGCCTTTCCTTCCTGACAGTTGTGTTAGAGGTGTTACCACCTGTCTGTGTGCTTTCTAGCTTCCGAACACAGCTGTCCTCTCTGCCTTTTCAAGTACACTGTTGCTGTCACTTCCACCAGACTTGTAAAAGTGAACTCCTGTGTATAACTCCCCGCCTTAACTGAATGTCCATTATTCCTTCCCTACTTTCAAGTTTACATGGATGGCATCCAGTACAGAATCCTCTATGATTTGCTCTTTTTGTGCAATACCATGTTTTCTGAGATTTACCCAGGTTCAGACATCAGCTCTACTTCACTCAGTTTTAATTAATGATGCTAGATCCCATGTGAACATGCTACAATTTTCTTATAAGCTTCTACCACATTCCTAAAAATACGAGGTTTGGGGTATGAGGGGTGTCTACCTTTCAAAGGAACACAGTCCACCTTTGCAATTTAAGTCAACAGGAAAGTAGGGCTATCTATGCAAAACACCAAACTTCAGACTTTTCAGTTTGGCAACTTATAAAATGAGCCTAATAACACTGAGCACAGAGAACTCAATAACTGTCAGTTACTTGGAGACAACTCTGAAATAGGCCTCAAGAATTCAGAAGCAATATTCTTCTCTGAATGTTAAGCTGCAAAATTGACATATTATAGGCCAGAGCAGAAGTATGAAAGGTAAAATCAAAGAAAAGCTGCAGGGCTGGCAGCATCTGACCACACTACAGCAGCCGTGACAGTAAAAGATGGATGTCACTCAGAAGGGGAGCAGAGAGGAAAGGGTTCGAGAGACACATGCTGGCAGACAATCCAGATAAGTACTGTCTGTGACAGTGGAAGCCGAACCGGCACCTGACAATCTTCTGTTCCCATCCACAAGGCTCTGCGTGTCTGAAGAGTATCGGTAACAACATACAATCTCTCAACTGTTTGCACCCTGGGGTCAGACTATCGCAGTCGTGCGGTGGACGCAGTAAGCAACATTAAATAAGCATGAAGTAGTTAGGTGTCTGTTTTACCTGTTTCTCCTCATTGGAACACTAACCAAGCTCCTGCCTCCCCTGCTTTGATAGTGTTTCCCACTGTAAACCAGTACTGGAGTTCTCGTAACCATTTCATGAGCGCTGGACAAAATGAGTCTTGGGAGCTTCCAGCCCAGAGTCAAGACAATGGTCCAGTTAGTAACCAAAGCCATGATAAGTGCTCCTACACATCCACCCAACCTATGCCTAGACTACACCAGCACCATTTCTAAGCACTTTTGACTAGTCTTTCTTTATTGGTGTCTCGAACTCCTTTTTCCCTTTCATGAAGCATATATTGAAAGTAAAGTAGGCAGACCACTAATATTGTGGTTTTCTTTTCTTACTGTCTGTAAACATATCACTGAATCATCATGCCTTTTGCCAATAATTAGCAAAAAGCATGGCCACTTTTCAAAAAGAAAAGCTTATTGTGCTTCTAACTATTCTGTTGGTCTAAAAAGAACAATATTTTTAAATATTTGCCACTAATGGCTTCTAATAAGGTAAGATTCAGGAAAAGTCTAGCTCATTGGTTCTGTGAACTACAGCTCACTTCGTCCTGCACTAGAGAGCAGGTGCTGAGCCATACCGATGTACTGTAACAGTGTGAACCTCTTTGAAAACAGAGCAAGCAATGTTCAACTTGGAAATATGTTCAGTTTTACAAGGTTAATCTGTAATTGGTGGATAGAAACTCAAGCTCATCACTCAAATCTGTCTATAAAAACCAACTTCACAAAAACAAATCAAGCTTTGCACCAGGTGGTTATGATGTCATCAGAAAGATGAATAAACAAAACCATAAACTTGAACACTAAATTCCAAGGGCCTAATAAGGTGTCTAAGCCAGGGTGCTCAAGAAAGGAGTGATTGCTGTGGGTATCGCTCTGTATAAATAAAATGCTGATTGTCTAGTAGCCAGGCAGGAAGTATAGGTGGGACAAGCACAGAAGAGAATTCTGGGAAGAGGAAGGCTGAGTGAGGAGACGCCAGTCTGCCATCCAGGGAGCAGCATGTAAAGGCAGCAGGTAAAGCCATGGAACATGTGGTGACATACAGATTAACAGAAATGGGTTAATTTAAGATAGAAGAACTAGATAACAAGAAGCCTGCCACGGTCATACAGTTTGTAAGCAATATAAGTCTCTGTGTGTTTACTCGGTTGGGTCTGAGTGGCTGCGGGACTGGCGGGTGAGAGAGATTTGTCCTGACCGTGGGCCAGGCAGGACTGGAGGAAACTTCAGCAACAAGTGATTAAATCTGTGTATGAGTTAAGAAGTTGAGAAGTTAGCCAAGTGGTGGCACACACCTTTAATCCCAGTACTCTGAAAGTAGAGGCAGGCAGATCTCTGAGGTCGAGGCCAGCCTGGTTTATAGAGCAAGTTCCAGGACAGCCAGGACCATACAGAGAAACCCTGTCTCAAAAAAAGAAAACGGAAAAAAAAAAAGAAAAGAAAAGAAGGAAGGAGGGAGAGGAAGGGAGGGAACAAAAGGGAAGGGAAGAGAAGGAAGGGAGGAAGGAAGGAAGGAAGGAAGGAAGGAAGGAAGGAAGGAAAGAAAGAAAAAAGAAAAGACTTCAGAGAGGCATCCTAGGATTCTAATGAGCCTTTTAAAAAAATTTAAATATAAGCAGGTATGTCTGTCAGCCGATGGCCACAGAAAGAAGCATTAACCCCGAGAGACTCCCAGGAGCTCCTCTAAGGAGTATGAATGGAGCAGGTAGAAGAGGGTCAGGGAATGAAGTCAACAAGCTGTGGGAAGAAGACCTTCCACTGGCCAGAGCACCCCAAGAACTGTACTAGAAACTGGTCCCTTCACCCTTCAAGTTGACCAGGAGAGAAACAGTAATGGCATAGTGTTTGAGTTTATAACAAACATATACTATTCTAAAAATTCATATACTATTCAAACATATACTATTCTAAAAATTTAAAGACTGCTGTCCCCAAGGCTCTCAGGCTGGCCTCAAACCAACCATCCCCCTGCTTCATATTCTGAGTGGATAGTATTGCAGGCAACTGGCCTAGAAAGTAGTTTTTCCTGCTAAAGTGTTTTTTTTTATATTTTTGATAAATCCCATAAGATGTGCATTTATTGCAGTCATGTGGCCAAACTGCCTTCTAAAATATTCACATTTATACTTATAGAGCTAGGCTGCTCTCAACCTTGGTCAAAGAAGACTCTTTTCATAGTGGCTTTAGTCAGGGCAGAGACATGGCATGTCTTCAGTGCTGCGAACAAGAGACTGATCAACCTCCTCCCAACTCCAGGGTCCAGGGAATGTCGTGAATGTAAGGAGGATGGGACTGGAGGATGGGGGAGCACTTTACAATGCCCTGACATGACTACTGTACTCAGGAGCACACAGAGGCTGTGGTTATCTGCACAAGGTCAACCTAGCTAAACTTCCAGCTTGGATGGGTGGGCAGTGTGCTCTCCAGGCCCCAGTCCTTGATGAGAAGCTACTGGCCCTTGATGGATGCTGCGGGAGGGAGAATCATTCTCTTTCGAGGATGTTCCCACTGGCAAGTTTCCTGTGCAAGTGGCTGGCCTCGTGTTCATGCACACATGGGCAGGGCTAGAAGGATTCAGTGGGTTATCGAAAAAGAAAGAAGAAAAACAAAAGAAACATTAAGTTGCAAGAGAGGCATGATTAGAGGGGGAAGATGGGTAGTTGATGAAGAGAAATGGAAAGTGGATATAATCATATTTCACACTGAATGCAGGCATGAAAATTTTAAGAATAAAGAAAAATTATAATTACAAGAATGCATGAGGAAAACGTGCACATATTTTTATCACACAATATTACTATGCAATGCTAATGTATTGTGATAATATATTATTTTATTAGAAATACTTGAGAATTATTTCTTACACAGTAAAATTAATACTGAGATGTGTTATATTTTCCCCAAGAATTTATGTATCTTTAGTAGTACAAGTTCTCAGCTGACAAACACAGTATTACAATCATAAACCATCTGAATATTTTCCCATGTATTCTTACCTCCATAGTAGGTGGAGTCTTTCTTGTTCTTCTAATCCATGCTAAAATGAAAAATAGCATTTAGATGTTTGTTTTCCATAATTTACCCATATTAAACATTTTTCTTTTACATTTTTTAATAGGGGACCCAACAGCATGTGTGGAGGTCAGAGGACAACCCCCCAAAGTCAGTTCTCTCCCTCCACCATGTAGGGCTTGAGGAGGGAACTCAGGTTGTCAGGTTTGGTCGTTACAGCTCTGACCTGCTGAGCCATCTTGCTGGACATACATAAGCATTTTATACACTCGTGCCTACAAGATATTTCTGAACATCTATGATGTACTGTTTTAAATATTGGAGCTTTAGCAAGGAACTGAGCAGATGAAATGCCTCAATCTACTGCAGCTTATATACTAGAGAAGTGGGGTACAGGAAATAAACACACTGATGTATAATGTCAGGTGATCTGTGTTGCGAAAAAAACACTAGACTATCAGGAAGACAGTTTCATATCTTCAAAATCACAGCTCATAATCATCAGAATTCAATTTAGTCTATGGCATAAAGGACAAATCACAATAAAGTTCAAGGCAATGTCAAAATTACATTATTCTGGAAATCAGAATTTGTAATTGCCCAATTTATCAAGGATTTAGGGAAGTTTTTATTACAGAAATTTTTCTTCTTATGTGCTCTAGTGGGTAGCCGCCTTCTCTGGCTGCAGACCATCAGTCTTCACTTTAACTCTTGGGAGGCAGGCTGCAGAGGTGGGACAGACACTGGTTCAGTGCCCACTTGGTAGACACTGCGTCAAAGGGAAGGGCGTGCAGCAGCTGCCTCCAGGAAAGCTACCAAGCACGTTCTAGAGTCAGACTCTCTGGGTTTTCCCTTCACCTCCATCACTTCCGAGCTATGGTACCCAGGGTAACTCATTTCATTTTCAAAGCATCAGATTTTTCTTCTGTAAAATGGAAATTAAAATTGTATCTGCAGTGAATGGTTGTTTATGAAAGCCATGATTTTTATATTTACATATATATTCTGCTCACTATTTAGCATATGAAAATATAAATGTATTCTTATTATTCAATTTTATTCAATACACCTATGTTTGTTTTTCTGTTTTGTTTTGTTTGAGGCAGGATGTCACTATGTAGCTTTGACTGGCCTTGAACTCACAGAGATCCTCCTGCCTCTGCGTGACAAAGATAAAATTAAAAGTATGTAGCACCACACCCAACCTTATGCATTTTTTTAAATATGTGATTTTAAAAAGCAAAAATCCAATAACATCTGCTTGTCCTATGAGGGTTTACAGGAGATTCTGAAAACCTCACTGTGGGTAATGTAGTCTCTATACTAGTCAGTGGTTCTCAACCTTCCTGATGCTGCGACCCTTTAACAAAGCTCCTCAGGTTGTGGTGACCCCCAACCATAAAATTATTTTCATTGCTACTTCATAACTGTAATTTTGCTACTGTTATGAATTATAATGTAAATATCAATGTTTTTTGACTATCTTAGGAGATCTCTGTGAAAGGGCCAAAATGACCCCAAAGGGGTCACAACCCACATGTTGAGAACCACTGCTTTAGAAAAGTAAAACCGTCTTCTAATTTTAGTTGATTCAACCTTCTCTATAAAACCATGAAGTATCCTTATTTTATAGGAAATTAGATAATTCTCCAGATTTGAAGGTTAAGTAGTAATGGTGGGATTCAAATCAGATCTGCTCCTGTCCTTGGCTCTGAAACCAACCATGCTTTCCTAAGCAGTCTGTCAACCTTTAGCAGCAGTCCAAGGGCACCAGAGCAGGAGGAGGGCTAGCTGCGAGCCTACCCATGTCAGAACAGACAAATCATCGACCCCACTCTATACACCAGGGAACTGAGGCTCAGACAGACTGAGCAATGTGCTTCTGGCTGTAAAATTCATGAGAAGCAGGCTGGGTGTTAAAATGGTGAAGTGGCTGTGAAGGCAGAGCTCTATCAGTTGAGCAGACACCGCTCTTCAAGTTAGCTTTGCCAAATGCCTCTTACCATCCACATGATAACATCAGGACCGACCTTTCTCCAAAGTCTAGTTCTGCAGTCGTGGGTACGGAAATGGACATTCAGCTGTGGGCTGGAATCCTTCCCCTTTGCTGCGCTCTCCTGCACTGACCCCAGATGTGCATCACCAGCAGGTTCCATGTTCAGCACTCTCTACCCCATTTCTGAGCTTTTCTACTTCTGATTCTTTTCTGCACTCTCTTTTTACTATCTTTAGCTTCTATTCGGCCCATCTGAACCAAAACTTGCATAGGTTTTATATGACTATAGGCTGTCAATGTCAGAGCACACCAATGGGAAATTTATCTTTCTATCATGCAAATGCCTTGAGAAAGTAGGTTCTTAATACTTACTGAATACACACGTTCAGTTCATACATATATTCATTGCAATAGTTCTTCTTGCCCATTAGAAAAAAATGGCTTAGTAACATCAAAACTCCTCCATGCCGTCAAGGAAAAGAAGTGATTTACAACATTTTCAGCTGCTTCTTTATGGTCAAATAAGCTATTTATATTTGTCAATTTTCCCCCCAGGAGACAGGTTTGATTTAAAATCATTTAGTGTAAGTCCCATACCTCTCAAAAGTTTCAGATAACTCTTCAGCTTTAATTCACATTAGAAACTTAGTTCAGAACAACCGCCCACCAGGACAGTGTTCAGTAAATCTGAGACTCAAGCTAAATCCAGTCTACTGCTTGTTTTTACATCTTTATGTGGCTTTTTCTTAAATGTCAAAAGATGCATATTTCATGACATATGAAAATTATAAGTAACTTAAATTTTCAGTGTCTATAAATAAATTTTATCAAAACATAGCCGTGCTGATTTGTATCTATGGCTACAGTGGCAGAATTGAGCAACTGTAATAGTCCAAATGACCCACAAAGTCCAAAATACCATCTGGTCCTTTAAAGAAAATTTGTGCCAACCCCAGGGCTGTCATTTAGTACAATCCGCTCAGCAACAAGTATATATCTAATGTAAACCACTACCATAACACCTAAAAGACCTTCATGATTAGCTATTATATATTTTACTAATGATACTGTATATTCTAGTCTATAAATCCATACCAGTGGGCATGAGCCTGTGATGAAAAGGTACAATGGCATAATGCACATTATCATCAGGAGAAAACCACAAAATGACTGTTTTACTGGCAAATCCACAAACCAGCATTTTCAGATTTCTCCTGAGATTGTGAAAAGATGTTTTAATGAACCCAAAGCATTAAAAAAAAAATCTTCTTTTTTCAGTACTTGGGGATTGAACCCAAGGGCCTTGTGTATGGCAGGCAAGCACTCCACCACAAGCTGCACACCTACTCCTCATTTTAAAAGGTTTTAGTAAAGGTGAAGACATTGGGGGAAACTATTGCTTGTTTTACATCTTTAAATGTTAGTTTAAAAAAAACTGAAAGAACATTTATGACATGAAAATTATAGAACTATAATTTTCAGTGTCTGCAAATAATATTGTATTGAAACATGTGTTTCCTGATTTTAAGTTTAAAATATCCATGTATAAGTTGAAGATGCTGAGTGCCACCTAGTCAGTGTCACAGCACATTTTTCTCTAAAGAAGGACCGAGGGCTTCCCTAGGCTTCATTTAACTATCTTTGCTTTAAATGGATATAAAATGTTAACTGCTGCAATAAGCTTGTACATTTATGGTTCTTCAAAAACCAGATACCCGAAACATCTTTAGATGATGGCTGATGGCACTTCTGTTTGTTAAGTATCCAGTAGAGACCACAGCTGGACACGGTCCATGTGATCATTCATTCTGACAATCAGACCCACTTCCTCAGCTACCACAGCTTGCACAGACATGTCCTGGTGAGAGCGGGCAAAAGGCAGAAGAAGAGGGAATGGAAAAAGCAATAATACTGAAGCAGGACTTTAAATCTCAGAACAATCTAAACAGAACCTCTATCTAATTATGAATCATAAAATGTTCTTACTATTGGCAAAATATCTGTAAGGTGAATTCTGTATTGGTCCTCTTTATGTTACCATTGTTCAAAGAGAACCCAGCAAAAGGACTGGGCAGTTAAAGCCCTGAGATCCTAGCAGTCTTTCATCAGTGCTCATTTGCATTCTCATTACTATGCATGAACCTTAATATTCCCATCGGCACATACAAACTATACCGAATATAAAGGTGAGCATGCAATTAAGGGTCCCATTAATCATGTAGAGAGACTAAAAGAAGCAGGGAGAAGAATACTTCATGAGGTATACTTTCTTCAAATCTCTACAGGCATTAGGATCCTTCTAGAAACACCTCTAACCATCAATGGTAAATTATATAGCCTACCATCAAGTTAGTACGTGAACAAAATCAGAGGATAAAGAAGTTAACGGTTTGCATCAAAATATATAAATTTGGAAGAGATGTTTATTTCACTTAAGGAAGATACTCATAAAGTCTCATAACAAAAGAGAAAGAAAGAAAAAAGAGATCTTCACCAGTTCTGAGAGCTGGCACTTCATAAAAATAAATAAAGGTACACTTTTTTCAAGTTTGAAAAATTCTTCAAAAGACATATTGTGAAATGAGTCTTGTTTCACATTACATTTTCTGGTAAATGAACTTTGAGTATATCTTATAGATATACAAGAATTACCTGGTGACCTTTAGGATTCAGGGTGGCTTCTCAAATACATAGCAAAAACTTGAAGCTTAGTCCTAAAACTGCAAGGAACTGATGCTGCCAGGTGGGAGGAAGGCAGATCGTCGCCTGGCTGGTACCTGCATCACAGTCTGACAAGACCCTCACGAGAGAACCCAGCTAGGCCATGCCTGGGCTCCTGACTCACAGAAATTCTAGGGTAACAAGCATATGCTGCTTGGAGTAGCTAACGTTTGGTGTACTTACACACAGCCCCAGCAACAGAGCAAGCTCACCAGTTCATTCTGTTATTGCTGCGCCTTACTCCATCGCATGGAGATAGGACAATTTGTTTGGTCACTTACAAACTGGGTAACTGAGGCTTCTTCGCAGAATTTGGGACACGTATTTAGGTAGACAGACGAATGTCTTTATGTCTCTGGGGAAATACCTAGCAGAATTTCTAAGCCATGGGGTGGTGTATGTTCACATTTATAAAGAACTGACAGACTATTTTCCAAAGCTGCTTTACTATTATATTCCGGGCCAGCAACCTATGAAAGGTTGAGGGAATTTACAGTGGTGAAACATGAATTCACTTTTTGCCCATTCTTAAATTCTAACGCTTCTCAGCTGTAAACTGTCTTGATAAAACAGGTTTACATTATTTAATCTCCCAATCTTATTCTTGTTCAAAAAGAGTTTTAGGAATTCTAGGTTTACTGCATGCTGACATAAATCAAGTCAAAACCAACGTATCAAGCTTTCAAAAGTTAGGTGTATTGGGGGAGGTATTTACATGCCTCCGGACATGTGATGTTGACATCAGATGTCATCCTCTATTACCTTCTACATTAAACACACACACACACACACACACACACACACACACACACACACACACACACACACACACACGTGCACTGGGAGGTGCACGTGTCTGGGGAGGTCAGAAAACAGCTTGCATGAGTTGGTTCTCTCTTTCCACCATGTGAGTTCAGGAGACTGAACTCGGGTCGTCAGACTTGGTGGCAAGAGCCTTTTATCCACTGAACCATCTCAGTGGCCCTGCTCCACCTCATTTCTTAAGATGGGGTATTTCACTGAACTTGGAACTCACTGGCTGGTCAGACTGGCTGGCCAGTGAGCCCTCGCCTTTGCTTTCCAGCACCGGGTTATAGGCATGCACCAGGCATCTGGGTGCTGGGGACCCACGCTCAGGTCTTCATCCGTGCAGCACAAGCACTTAGATGCTGAGCCATCCTCCCAGCCTTGGCTTTCGAATGGTAAAACCACCATCACACTAGACTAACTCCACAGTCATCACGAGCTAATCCTTGGTGGTGGGTAGTATTTTGGGGATTAAATGCAGAGGCTTGCACATGCCACCAACTGGCCTACCACCTAGTTATATTCCCCAGCCCCCTTTTGATTTTTATTTGAAACAGGTCTCATTTAGTAGTCCAGAGTTACAATCCTGACTAGACTAACTAGGTAGCCTCCCAAGGGGCTGGGATTACAGGCATACACTACTACATCTGGCTCTCTGTTGATATATTGCAGGGTCAGTGATTTCTGTGTCTGTGTGGATGCAAGATTCTGATCTGTAGTACCACATATTCTTTATTGTTTTGTATCAGGATTGATAAACAGGATAAACTGGGCTTAACAAAACTAGTACTGGCTACATTTTTAGAAAGAACGTGTGATCCAAAGTGAGAGAAAGATGTCCATTCTTTAATTGCTTGGTAGAGTGTTCTCTAAATGCCAATTAGGTCAAATTGTTCATCATAATTGTCTTTTCTATCATTTTGACAAGCTCTGCCTTCCACGTGGTCTTTTTAGACTAAATTTATTTGAACTACTTACAGTTAGGTTTCAAACTAAAGATGTTTGTAAATGTATATTCATAACACCATCGTGCACAATAACTAGAAGATGGAAGCATCCGACCCAGTGTGATGATGCATAAACTGTGACTGTGTACAATGGAATCCAGTTCACCCTGAGAAGGGAATGGAATTCTGATGTGTGCTGTGACATAGACAACCATGAGCACGCTCTGCTAAGTGAAATAAATAAGCCAAACACAAAAGGGCAATCACAATCTGATTCTTCGTATATGCTATGTCTAGAACAGTCAAATTCATAACAACAAATCGTAGAATGGTGGTTAATTTTTAAGGGAGGGAGTTTCCGTTTGGAATGATGAAAAACATTCTGGAGATGAACAGTGTTGAAGCTTCAACAAGAGTCTGAATGTACATAACGTCTGAGGTGTACCACTTAAAACACCAACACAAAGGAAATAATCATAAAAGCCATCTTACTATATGTAAAGTGCTAAGGTAGGCCCTGAAATACGGTGATGGCCAAGTTGGGACTCCACCCTAAAGAATCTTCAAGTCCAGGAGAAGGAGGTAGAAAAACAAACAGGAAGTTTGCTGGAGTGGGTTTAGTGCTATGTGGAGGGCAGGAAGTGAGTGAAAACAACAGGAATGTTGCATCTGGTACTAGGGACTGAGAGTAGCATCAGGAAAGGTTCCAAAGAAAATCAACATCTACCCCAAACCTGAAGGAAAAGTAGGTGTTAGCCAAGACATTGAAGCCGTGGGTTAAATATAACACTATACAGTAGAATAAAAGAATTTAATACAATGTAAGGAGTCAAAGAGCAGGGGCTGGGGCTTGGCAGTGCAGTCCATGCCTTGCATGTCCAAGGCCCTGGGTTCAATCCCTGGACCGACAACAGGAAAACAAACATCACAGACTTAGAAGACATGGTTGGAGTTCAAAACTTGTGGTAGCTGTCAGCTTTGGGGAGGTTTTAAGCACCCTTGACTCAGCAGGAGGAATCAGGAGTTGACCTAAGTTCTCACTGTCCCACCCACCCACCCTAGCTGTCCCACATTCCTACTGATGGAATTTCTGTGCTCTTCCAGCCATGGACCAGCGCTCGCATACCTTCCCTTTTCAAGGGCTTTCAACTGATACATGCTCTCTTTGGGGAGTGGATCTTCGTTATCACTACTGAAAAATCCTCTCATTTCCCGCTTCCAAGACAGCCAACATAAACCCTTTCTCACCCGGCCTTCCTCTCTAGGTAGGGTCTCACGGCTTAACTTTCTTTAGAGATAACCTCCTCAAAACACCATCTCTCCTTATCTCCTCAAAGTCTCTTTTTTCTCTCAGGCGCCATCAGCATACTGAAGTGTTTTGTCAGGGTTAGCACCGGCCTGTCTGATCTTAATGCAGCCGGTTAATATGTGACACCGCTCATCACATCTTCCCTCCTGATGACTTGCTTCCAGAATGTGACACTTTAAGTTTTCCTCTTAATTTTCCTGTCAATTCTCTTGTCTCCATTGTTCTAAACCTGAGGGGCACAGCTTCAGCCTTCTATGAACTTCCTGCTTACACTCACTGCCTCTGTGATTTCATCTGGCCTCACAGACTTAGGCAGCATTTGTTCGTTGGAAACTCCACATTTTTATTTTCAACCCAGACATTTCCACTGAATTTTTCTTTTTCCCCAAGACAGTGTTTCTCTGTGTAGTCTTGGTTGTCCTGGGTTTCAGAGATCTGCCTGCCTTTGCCTCCTGAGTGAGCGCTGGGATTAAAGGTGTGTGCCTCCACTGCCTGGCTCCACTGAATTCTTGACTCTCAATTTACCATTTCTAATCGGATGGTGAATGGGCACTTCAAACTTCCTATTTCTAAAACTGGCTTCACTTCCCTCCTAATCTGTTGTTCCCCGTTACTGTTAAAAGCCACTGTATGTTCCCCTGGTGAGACCAGAAGGCTTAGCATCATAACTCACATTCTTTGTGTCCAATGTGTCAACAATCCCTTTAGCTCTACTTTTACATTGTTCCAGAATGCATCTACTTCCTTCCACTCCTACTGTTAATCTGGTCCAAGTCACAATGACTCTTTGCCTTATTTAGTGTTAGAAATCATTCTGTCTCTATGTTTTGATGACATCGCCCTCAGTTCTTCTAATTCATTAGCCAGATTGATCCTTTGAACTATAACTCAGCATGTGGCTACTCCTCAAACTTCTCAGTGACTTCCAAATTCACTGAAAGACAAGGCTGCGGTCCTTACAACAGCCCACAATGCTGCCCACCACATCGGGCATTCTCTTCACACTCTAAACTTCCAAATTCACTGAAAGACAAGGCTGCGGTCCTTACAACAGCCCACAATGCTGCCCACCACACCGGGCATTCTCTTCACACTCTAAACTTCCAAATTCACTGAAAGACAAGGCTGCGGTCCTTACAACAGCCCACAATGCTGCCCACCACACCGGGCATTCTCTTCACACTCTAAACTTATCCCCCATAGCTTTCTCTCGCCTCTCCTCCAGTCACATTGGCTTCCCTGACATTCCTTAATCACCAGAGTGAGTCTCTGCCTCAGGGCCTTTGTACTTGCCTTACTTATGGCCCTCTCTGGTTACGGCAGAGACAGATCTTCCTTCATTCTTTAGACAACATAAGGTACCTTCTCAGAAAGGTCCTTCTGAATTCTAATTAAAACTGCAGGAGCTCCCCGAGTACTCCATTTGTCCTTGCCCATGCTATTTGCTATGGTCACTAACACAGTATGCAAGCTCCCCGAGTACTCCATCTGTCCTTGCCCATGCTATTTGCTATGGTCACTAACACAGTATGCAGTTTAGTGCTTAACTGGTTTGTCTCCCCCACTCCTGAACGTCTGCTCTAGGAAGTCAATAGCTTCCTAGAGAAGTGAATGAAAGCCACACTATTTAATCCTTGTTGTATGACAGCAGGCAACTGCTAGGTACCAGTACTTTAATATTAACAATTAAAAACGTCAACTCCTATTCATCTGGATTGAAAACAGGTTCATTTGGTGTTGGTATCAATGGCTTCAACAGCCCCCCACTTCCCTGTACATAGTGTTGTATATATTTGTTAATATTTTCATGGCACAAAGTACTTATTTTTTATTCTTAATTGATGTGTGCCACTGTAAAAGTGTTTGTGTTTCAGTATTTGGCTGATTCATAATTTTTAAGAATATGCCCCATGGGGATAGTATGCTGAATTACCAAATCAGGACAGAGTCATAAAAAGCATTAAAACTTCATTTCAATTCTCGGAAAGTCTCAAAAGCTGAAAAATTAGCCATTACCTATTTGTTTATTTATAACTTAATTTATTTCTAGAAACATTTTAATTCTATACTATTATTGGGAAAATGACAAAACAGGCTCATAAAGAAGGCACAAGTGTTACCCGAGATTTGCAAATGTAGACCATCTGGGAAAATAAAGCTCAATTGCTCCTTCTAGAAGTTGCCAACTTAGAGACTGCATTTCAAGCTCTGTTATCTACCCATAGGTAGCTCTTTCTCACACTCCTACTGTTCTAATAGTCAGTGAGCAGAAATGGGTATCATGAAATGGTATTTACAAGCACATGCCACCGTAAGTGGAACATAATGCTTATGGCTACCACATGGAAGCTATCATGTTATGACCACCAAGAAGCAAGGGCTCTATATGTACGAAGTTGCATAATCCCAGCAACTGACCTAAACTTACTGGACCTTAGATGTTCTATAGGTTAAACATGAATAAATATAGTGTCTGAGTTATAGGACTGCTGTTATGATCAAACAAGACAATGACTATAGGGGAAGAGTATACCACAGGTATATACACTACTTGGTAAGTGTTAAGCAAAGTAGAAGATAGATACTGGTATTTCAGTCGTCTTTTATTTTTAGTGTTTGTGTGTGTGTGTGTGTGCACATGAATGTGTGCATAGACACACACACACACACACACACACACACACACACACACACATGCACGCACCCACCCACATGCATACCAGCATGTGTGTGCTTTTACAGGCCAGAGGAGGACACTGGGTATTCTCTTACTCTCTGCTTTATTCTCTTGAGACAGACAGAGTTCCTCACTGAATCTGGAGCTAACTACCAGGCAGCAAACTCCAGTGAGCCTCTTGTCTCCACTCCAGACAGCACTGCATGTGCTACAGGTGCAGAAGTTGCAGGTGCAGGAGTTGCAGGTGCAGGAGTTACAGGTGCAGGAGTTGCAGGTGCAGGAGTTACAGGTGTAGGAGCTACAGGTGCAGGAGTTACAGGTGCAGGAGTTGCAGGTGCAGGAGTTGCAGGTGCAGTAGCTACAGGTGCAGGAGGTGCAGGTGCAGGAGTTGCAGGTGCAGGAGTTACAGGTGAGGAGCTACAGGTGCAGGAGCTACAGGTGCAGGAGGTGCAGGTGCAGGAGGTGCAGGTGCAGGAGTTACAGGTGCAGGAGGTGCAGGTGCAGGAGTTACAGGTGCAGGAGGTGCAGGTGCAGGAGTTACAGGTGCAGGAGGTGCAGGTGCAGGAGCTACAGGTGCAGGAGCTGCAGGTGCAGGAGTTGCAGGTGCAGGAGTTACAAGTGCAGGAGTTACAGGTGCAGGAGCTGCAGGTGCAGAAGTTACAGGTGCAGGTGCTACAGGTGCAGGAGTTGCAGGTGCAGGTGCAGGAGCTACAGGTGCACATGCAGCTGCACTCAGCTTTTTATGTGGCATCTCAGGTCCTCATGATCTTTTATAGAAAAAAAGGTTATTTTTGAGACAGGGTCTCATACTATAGCTCAGACTGGCCTGAAATTTACTATGGAGCCCAAGCTGGCCTCGAGCTTCAGGCAGTTCCCCTGCTAGAATCACAGGCAAGAGCTACTACATGTTGCTTTCCATTTCAACTTCTGTCTTCAGATAGGGGTCAGTTACCTATCCTTCATTTAAGACGAAGTCAGTTAACAGGGTCCTTGTGAGTTAGATAAATACTCCAAAACATCACCTAATGTAAGTGTTCTCCATAGGTTATAAAGGAGAAAATGAAGACCCAAAATATGTTACTTTCCCAAGTTGAGGAGTTAGTGGCTGCTGGAAAAGAACTCTAGTCTGGGGCTGGGCAGGTGCAAGGGCAAGGCATGAGCATAGCTCTGACTCTGACATGTAGGAGCGTGGTCTGCCTGTCTCACCTCACCCCAGTCCTGATGGAGCCGCACAGCTCGGTGCCACACGAGCACTCCCTTACTAAAATTCTGCTACCTTCACAAATTTCAAATAAATGCAACGTTCCAGAAACAAAGTTGTAAAGCGTTTCCATGGAGAAGTAATTCTATGTCCTCTAACTAATTTGATGGTCACTGAACATCCTACTGGAGGTGAACACTTACCTTCCCACTCTGTTGGGATGTCTCCTGCTTCATAGTCTAGCTCTTTTCTGTTTGCTGCTTCTACAATTCTTTTCTCTCGAATAGTCTGTCCTGTAAGATCAAATGAACATTTGACATGAGCCTACACTATACCATGACATGTTCTATCTTCGCTTGTGATTTTTACTTTATATCCAAAATTATTAAATTATCAGGAAAAAGAATAAATTTGGCTTACAGTTATATGGTGCAGAAGGCAGTTCCTAAACAGCTGCAAATACTTGCTAGCATTGTATGCGAAATTAATTTTTATAGAACAAATCTAGATTCTATTTAAAGAGAACAACCAATTAGTCCTGCAGGAAACTAACGACTAATAAAGATACTAATGAAGTGTCCGACTCCTAAAACTCACAGTGTATATATTACGGGAGTCAAGAGCTGCTGTGACCGCCCGAGGGAGTTAATCCACAAGCCTTATTACGTATGTAAGAGACCACAAGACATCGCTGCCTCTCTCTTCCCACTACACACAGGGCTGCACTCGGTCCCCACAGCACGCTAGGCTGGATTCTGTGGTCCTACCTTTCAGATCTGGATTCTGTGACCCATCTGGTTCCCTACCTCACGGGAATGTAAGGTCAAGAGAAAAAGGCTGGCGAGGCTCAGATAAGGCAGGCCAGGGGAAACTTCAGGTTTGGAATTTTTTGCTCTGAAGTCTCTTTTCCTTACCTATGTCCACAGCTGAAGTGAGCAGGTGGCGGGACAGATGTAGGAAAACAGAAAGTAAAGAAAAACATGGAGAAAAGCTACAGGCAAATTTCCTTGATGAACACAGGGAGGTCCTGAATAAATGCATGGAACCAAAAAGATCATAGGCCATGATCAAGTAAGCACGTTTGTGGAGGCCATAATCCATTATCGCTTGTCTTTCTCTACCACTCCCCACCACCTTCTGTTCTTCTGTTTATTTTGTCTCTCATTGTCTGAGCTTATTTATTGGGCAAGGTTGGCTGACCAGGGATTCCGTGGATCTGTCTTCTCAGAACTGGGATTGCAGATGTGCACTACCACAACTGGGTTTCTACTCGAGTGCTGGGGAGCCAAACTCAGGTCTTCATGCTTGAGTGCTGGGGAGCCAAACTCAGGTCCTCATGCTTATGTGGCAGGCATTTTACCTACTAAGCCACTTCTAAGGACCCCAAGATGCATACAAATGCAATGGGTTACTATAAACTATGCTTGAACACCACTTACTAAAATGTTTGAGAATCAGAACACTTACGTCTTCATATAGTCATTATCTATACCTAAGACATAAGCATGTTCTTTTAGCAACAACAACTAAATAAAGGAAAACAGTCATTTAAAGTACAAAACAGAACATGTGTGCCTTATAAGCTTTTAAGTGTACCTCAGTAAGTTTGGCACAGGAAGAAGAAAGGTCTGCAGCTTCCAGGAGCAGCACTAAAGAATATTTGCTGTAGGTATGTATATCTGTGACACAAAAATTAGCCTTTCATTCCTATTTTTTGTCTATAAATTTCATCCAAGGTCTTCAAATAATTTGAAAATACAGGTCACAGCTACTTGCATATGGATGAAAAGACAGGGAGAGTAGTTAATGAGCATCCTTGTTTTTTTTTTTTTTTTACTTGATTTATTTGTCTCTATGTAAATACAGTGTGTGTGTGTTGGGGGTGTATGTGCATGTGTGTGTGCTTGCATGTGAAAGCAGAGGCCAGAGGAGGGTGTTGGGTACCTTATTCCTTTAAGGCAAAGTCTGTCCCTGAACCTGGAGCTTGTCAAGTTTTTCTGGCTAGGCTGGAAGCCAGAAAGTTTATGGGGACCCAGGGCACAGAGATGATACCTCAGAGCACAAAGTCCAAAACCTAGCGTCAATTTTGTTGGTTCCTGTCCCTCTTTTAAGTCCCAATCCTGCCCTTCAATATCTTTTTTTGCCATATTTTGCCATACTTTATAATATTCTAATTGACATTCTTGATTAAGTTGACTTTTCTTTAGGAGTCACTTATTCCTAAAAGATCTCCATCCATATGCTTGTTGTATTAGTTCATAAATATGTTAAAATAGATATATAAGTTATAAGTCCAAAGAGTCATCTAGAACCTACTTAGGTGACCACACTGCAGAACACACTGGTCTGTCGAGACAGGTCAGTAACATGTGAAGGGCACAAGAACCAACATAACCAGGCTGGAGTGTCTGTGGACAGGCAATGTATGATTTAACATCACTGTCTTGTTGGCATTAGATGTACTCTTCACTTCATAACACTGTGTTATGATAAGTCTAAAAAGGGCAGAGTCCCAATATGACCAGATTTAAAAGAGAATACAAAACTAATATTTATGGCATGTTTACCACATGCCAGAAGCGTTGGGTTGCATTATAGCATTTTCATATACACACATATACACATATGTCATCATGCATCTTTCACCAGGTGGATCCTAGGTATTGGCAAGTGCCTTTACCAGCTGACCCATCTCACTGGCCTTGTTCTGTCTTCTGAGGCAGAGCATCATGTATTCCAGGCTGCCCACAAACTCACTATGCAGCCAAGGATAACCTTGAACTTGTGATCCTCCTGCTTCTGCTTCCTCACTACCAGCTGGGGCACATCCAGCCTTTTGTTCTAATTCATCTCCTTCACAACTCCTTTTCTTCCTGCCTCCCTCTGGCTGGTCCCGTTTTCCCCAATTAGGTCTCCATTTGTGCTTCCATGTTACATAGTCTACCTGCCTCTGCTCCCACCCAATTCCCCTTTCTTAAGACCTCTTCCTCCCTCTCAGGGTTCCTTTTCTACTTTTATTACAGACACACACACACACACACACACACACGCGCACACACACACACACACACACACACACACACAAAAGAGAATGTGGTATTTGTCTGAGTGTCTTATTTTGCTTAACACAATCTCTAGCTGTGTTCCTTTTCCTGTAAATGTGGTTTCATCTGCCTTTATAGCTGAACAAGCTGCCCTGGTGTACATGTACCACACTTTCTTTGTCAGTTCATCTAGGGATGGATAATGACGCTGCTTCCACTTCTTGGCTATTGTTAATAGTGAGGCAGTATACACAAAAGTGTGAGTGTTTCTAGGGTGTGCTGACTTCAGGTCTAGACCCAGGATGCTAGGCCCTCGTGTAATATTACTATTTTAGTTCTTGGACCTGAGTCCACTTGGCCACACCACTCTCCCATCAGCGGTGTGTAAGTTTCCCTCTTCCCCACATCTTGCCAGCGTTTCTCTCATGTGTTTTCTTGATGACAGCTATTCTGACTTGGGTGAAATGGAAGATGAAGAGTTCGAATTTCATTTCCCCGTCAGTTAAGGATATTACACACCTTTTCAGATACTTAGTGGTTCTTGTCGTTCCTCTTTGGAGAACTATCAATTCAGTTCATAAACCTACTTATTGATTGGATGATCTGTATTTAGGGGATTAATCTTTTCAGTTTTTTATATATTCTAGATATTAGTCCCCTATTGAGACCTAGTTGGCATTATTTATTTTCCCATCTGCAAGCTGTCCCCTCACTCTGGCGGTTGTTTCCTTGGTTATGATAAAGTGTTTAATTTCATTGAATCCCATGTGCCAATTCTTGGGCTCGTCATCGTGCAATGTCTTCTCAGAAAGTCCTAGTCATGCCTACACCCCGAAGTGCTCTTCTTATATTTTCCTCCAGCAATTTCAAGGCTTCAGCTCTCATACCCAGGCCTTTCACACTTTCCTCTCACACATTACAGCTCCACGAAGCACCATAACTTTAGTTTATGAATAGAGACATTGAGGCCGACCAGCACGTAATTCATTGATTTGAGGGAAAACGCCAGCACACAGGCTCCAGGCGGGAAGGGAGCCCTTCTGGCAGACTTGAATGTACCTCTAACTGTTCATCTGCAGACCTGCATGTCTCAGCTAGTAAACCGCAAGGGCTAAGCTAAAAGCAAGGTAACTGCTCTCTCTAAAACAGTTAAAAATGAAAACCCACTGCCTTTTACCAGCAGACTGTAAGAATGGAAAAAACGTCCTATGTCAGTTAAGATAGCAAGCAAACATTCACTGCAGAATACAGGCAATTGTTGGAAAATAAAAACCATACAAAATCCCATCACCTGAAATAGCCTATTGCTAACACCTAATAGACTATGTATAGATACACATACCAGACAGATATATACACACACATGTGCTGATAAGGGCATATTCATGAAGGAGTTTCATGGTGCAGAAAATATGAAAATTCTCATGTCATTCTCCTTACCATAAAAAAAAAATCTATATCCAGTTTGAGTATGTTTTGACATTTTGATGAAAAGGAAGCTCCTGTTATAAGTATGCTAACATTTCCCCCTCTGTTGTATTTTAAATGTGAAGATAAAAATAAAACTTGCTGCTTTAAGAATTAGCAATCAGGCCGGGCGGTGGTGGCGCACGCCTTTAATCCCAGCACTCGGGAGGCAGAGCCAGGCGGATCTTTGTGAGTTCGAGGCCAGCCTGGGCTACCAAGTGAGTTCCAGGAAAGGTGCAAAGCTACACAGAGAAACCCTGTCTCGAAAAACCAAAAAAAAAAAAAAAAGAATTAGCAATCAAACCCACAAACCTAGTTAGTTCCAGACCCCTGACTTGTGAACGCTGTTTGTGCACAAGCCTCCTTTCCTGGTTACATGTAGTTACCATCCCTCAAAGAAGCCTTTCCTTACAGCAAATGCAAACACAACAGGATCCAACACAGAGTTCAGCATTTCACGGGGAGCCCAGCTCTAAAGGGTACATCTACATCACAGCGCTGGCATCTACGGCTCAGGGAACACGGTGAAAGACAGGTAAAGGTTGTACAAGCCATAACACCCGTGTCTTAGTTACTTTTCGATTGCTGTGACAAAACACCATGACCAAGGCAAACACCTCTTCCAACAAGGCCACATCTCCTAATCCTTTCCAAACAGGTCAACCAACTGGGGACTAGGTATTAGAACACAGGAGCCTGGGAGTCCTTCTTATTCAAACTACCTCAACCAGAAAGTCTGCTGTGAAGTGATCACTCCTAGAAATGGATGCATCAACAAGACTGGAACAGCGGCAATATCCGTGGACATGTGTATGTGGAAGTGGAGAAATTTCATGGGGTCATACTTACAGACAAAAATCCTTAGGCAACCAGTGACTACTGGGAGGAGAATTAGCCTATCCCAGGGAGGAGCCCCTTATTGGTTATTCAGTGCAGAGTGGTCAGCCTTGAAACCATATGCACACAAACAACGAAAGTGGACTCAGCAGGTTCTATTTATATATAGTTGTGCACACACATACATACATACATGTGTACACATATACATGTATGAGGCAATAATAAAAGACAAGCTATCAATTTGATGGTGGAGAGACATGGGACGGCTTCAAGGGAAGGTGGCTGGGAGTGCTGGAGGGGGGAAAAGGAGGTAAAAACTGATGTAGCTGAAAACATATTTAAAACACAGAACACCGATAAAGTGAGTTAAAATAATACTAGAGGAAAATTTATATCAGTTAGAGAACATGTATCACGGATGCTATTAAAATTTAGTTTTGCGGCCGGGCGGTGGTGGCGCACGCCTTTAATCCCAGCACTCGGGAGGCAGAGCCAGGCGGATCTCTGTGAGTTCGAGGCCAGCCTGGACTACCAAGTGAGTTCCAGGAAAGGCGCAAAGCTACACAGAGAAACCCTGTCTCGAAAAACCAAAAAAAAAAAAAAAAAAAAATTAGTTTTGCAAATTGAGGCATAACTTCAAGACCTGAGGAAGAAGAGATAAAGTGCAATAATACATTTAGCAGATTGGTCACCAAAGAAATTCTCTCCTCTGTGAGACAAAAATCTACCACAGCAAAACAATGCTCTATGTCCCCTGCCCTCCAGCCTATCATCTTTTTTATTTTATGACTCAAAAGAGGAAGGAATACCAGAGATAGTAAAGTGTTTTCATAAATTCCATGAAATTATCAGGCACACCCTCCATGGTGTGTGTGTGTGTGTGCGTGTGCATGTGTGTGTCTCTGAAATGAAAAGCCACACCCATTGACAGAGGTTGAAAGTGCTGGGATCCTTTATTGTTGGATAAAGATCTACAAAACAGTAGCCAGAATATTCTGTTTGGAAAGATCTGGTGTTTTCTATGATTTCATGCACCATTTTCAGGACATAGACTTTACTGTTAGCCTCAGGATATTTTCCTAAAGGATTTCCTGGTCTTGCATTTGCTAGGCAAAGTGCTCTACCATTGAGCTACCATTTCAGCTCCATTGATTCTGACCAGAAATGACCTTTAAAAAAATTTAAAATTTATTTTTTAACAATCTGTGTATGTATACAATGTATCTTTATCACACTCCCCATCACCCTCTCTTATTCACTTCCATTCCTGCTTAACCCCTTCCCCCAACACATCTCCTCCTCTGTTCAGGTCTTTTGTGTGGTGCATGTGTGCCCTGCTGAGTTTAATTCCCATTGCCGGCATGGGAATGGTTGGCGTTATTTACTGACTCACGGGCAGCTTGCTAGTACTTTCACCACTAGCAACTATTAATTGACAGTAGCTCCTCAGCTAGGGGTGGGGATGCATGGGTCCCTCGCCATTCATGATGCAATGGTGAAGGGCACAATCTTATGCATGTCTTAGGCAGGCACCCTAGCTGCTATGGGCTCATTAGTTCAATGGCCATCCAAATCCAGAAGCCAGTGTTTCCTACCACTCCTACCCATCCAGACGTATATACAGTTGTGCTGTGCTTGGGGAATAATGACAAAGAAAATGTATACAAGTCTAATACAGATGGCTTAATTTAAAAGCCGTGTTTTCATATAAGCATTACAATTCAGTATGGTGGTATATTACACATGTAACTCCCAGAATACTCCCCTGTGTATTCGGGAGAGTTATGAGGCTTGGCCATTTAAGTCATTTTCAGTACTTTGCAACTGCAGCTAATGCTGTAATGAATACTCACATGCATATGTATTATTAATACAGTCATTCTTAAATATATAAAAGAGCTCCTATGGGTCATTAAGAAAAGTCCAACAGTAAACAGAAAAATATCCCAAGGACATGAACAGATAATCCTGAGAAAAGGACAAAGGCAGAGAGGATGAAATGCCAAGTGCCTGCGCAGAAAATGGCAATTTAGTGCCCACTGTGGGAGCCAAACTCAGTGACTTCTATAGGCAACAGTTTAGAAATAGTTATCAAAATTGCAAATGCAGGTTCAACCTGACCAGCAAATTCTGGAAATTGTATCTATATAGTCTCACTTCCTTGAAAAGATATGACAAAGTTATTCATTGCAACACTGTTTATAATGGCAAAAGGCTAGGAACTCCATATATATTCCTCGATAAAAAGGAAGGAAAGATTATGCTGCACCCATTCTCTGTACTATTCTAGGTCTATTAAAATATAATAAAACTGATGTGAAAGAATTTAAGAAAGTAAAAAGGTGCGAGGTTGGATAACAAAATGGTGACAGGTCTTTTTCTATTCGTGTGTAAGAAGTTCTAAGGTAGGTAACTACAGGAGAAAAAAGCAATGTGCACAGAGTCTGATCCACCTGCTACCATTTGTGTTATCTGTCCATCCCCAAATCCTCCTACACATTTGCTTGTACAGCTAAAAATTACCCTGGAAGAATGCTTCAGAAACAGATCCTGGTTTGCCACCAGAGAGAACTGAATGGCCAAGAGTCAGGAGTAGAAGGGAGATGCCCTTACTTGTGCTTACTTAACACACACACACACACACACACACACACACACACACACACACACACACACACACTTTCATTCATTTGCAGAATCTAGATTTTAAAGTAGTAAAGACGAACATCTGGAAAGAGGAAAGGGACCTGTGGGAGGGCAGAGAGTACCACAAGGAGTGATTGCACTTGAAGTGTATCACACATACATATTCATCTGCCACAATGAAACCATTGTTCTCTACAATGAATTGATGCTGAAGGATTGCCAGCTTTGTTACAACACATCCTGCCTCATACAGCCTTAGTTACCTTGTAAGTGAACAAGACTGCTGACAGATAGATCCCTGTGGCAAGAGGCACCAGTGGTCCTAAAGAATGAGGGCAGACTCATGCATCTTTTCCTGGACCACCACTCCTTTCTTTCTCCACCCTCACAGGCCAGGGCAGACACTGGAGTCATCTGCAATCCTTAATCAGAGCTTCAGAACTCCAGAGAAATTTCTGTGATGAAGACTATGACCAAAAGCGCTTTGGGAGGAATTGGTTTATTTCATCTTAAAGCTTATAGTCCATCACTGAGGGAAGTCAGGGCAGGAACTCAAGGCAGGAACCTGGAGACAGGCACTGGAGCAGAGACCATGGAGGAACACTGTTTACTGGCTTGCTCCCATGGCTTGCTCAGTCTACTTTCTGATACAACCCACGAGAACCTGCCCAGGGGTAGAACTACCCAGAGTAGGCTGGGCCCTCCCATATCAATCATCAATCAAGAAAACATTCCACAGACCTGCTTATAGGTCAATGGGAGGCATTTTCTCAATTGAGGTTGGCTCTTTGCAGAGGACTCCAGTTTGTATCAAACTGAACAAAAAACCTAACCCACACATTTCTCTTTCTGGCTACACAGTAAGTTCCAGCTATCCGGGATTATGGTGTGAGACCCTGGCTGGAGGATGTGTATGAAGGGTTATGGGGCAGCGGGAGAAAGATGGACAATATGATAGAGATACAGCATGGTGAGGGTTTTCACCTGTCTACTTTTAACCCACTACTCCCCAAGCAGCCAAGAGCAGGAGACCTGAGTGGTAGCTGCAGCCGAGGTTGGGTTGCAAAGGGAGGTTGGGCTGAGCGAGGCTGACATGGCTGAGATGGCTGTCCCTTGTCAGTAAGCAAGCTCCAGGCTTTTGATGTCCAATAGGAGCTCCTGGCTTGGAGAAATGGTTATGAAGTAGATAGGAAGGCCAGGATAACATCTTTAGAGTCTCACTGACTTTTGGCCTTTTATCACAGGGGCAGCAAGCAGTGCAGCCAGCTGATAATTTTAACTATAAAAGATTCAATTCTGCATATAAAAGGAGGCTTAGAAATATCAATGCATAATGTATGAAAGTCAAGCCTACTGAAAAGTCAAGAACCTCAACTGCAGATATTAGATTTGAACCTCTAAATTCTGATACATTCTGAAACATTATATATAATGAATCTCAATTATAATTGAGATTATAATATAATTATATATTATAATTATAAGAACCAAAATAGGAACTCTTAGACTGAAAACCATTTTACATATGACTTACAGTAGTTTTGACTAAAGTCACTCAGACGCAGCATCTATTTATTAGGAGACAGCCATACACTAGTCAATGCAGAACTGTCTTTCATATATTTTACATCTCATCTTTAAAATAACTTCTTACAGATGAAAGAGGCTGAGTGACTAACTTAATACTAAGACACATCCAGTAAAGAAAGATAGCAGACATTTTAATGGAAGCCTTTCTCTTGTTTCTAAGCATAAGCATGTTCTGTTTAAGATTTTTAAATCAGTATTTACAAATTTTGTATGTGGAATCATGACAAATATCCAGTTGAAAACTAACATTTACTAACAACTATCATAAACTATTATTTTCCTATAGTGATTACATGACACACATTCCTGCTTGGAAATTTGATGATTCTATAATTTGACATATGGTACACATATTTATGTGAGCTTGGAAGACTATCTCAGCAGGTCTCAGCAGGTAAGACATTTAAAAAGCAATTAAAGAAAGAAGCCTTGCAGCTATGCTTTCTGAATTCTAAGACCACCAATGAGGTCAGTGTGTTAGGTAAAACTGCATCAGGTCTCCCATAGTTATAGGTCCCTCAAAAAGAATCTCAGGTCATTTCATGGGAGAAAGAAAGAAAGAAAGAAAGAAATTGTACCACAGAGCTTGGCTGTTCTGAATGCCTGATGTAACATGGTTTAACCTATCCATTTATGACAAATGAGGGCATGAATTTGGAGGAGAGTGAGGAGGGGCATATGGAATGGTTTGGAGGAAAGATAAGGGAGAAATGTTGCAATTAAACTATAGTTTCAATAACAAACAGTGTGCCACTATGCCCAGCAAAAAGACTTAAAATAAGAGGAAATGTGTGATTGTGAAGGAAAAGCTTTGTTCTAGACCAAACTTGTTAGCTAAAGGAAACAAATACCAATCTCCTATCCCATCTCAAAATTCAGCAAATACTCACAGTGAAGTACAAGTGAGCATAATTAAGTATTTGATTATCACACTGAATATCTAACTGGAACACTTGGGACGGCTAACAGAGCAATAAAATGAGGAATGGCAGGAATTAATGGAAACGGTAGCAAATATTACTAGATTTGGAGAGATATAAAATTACAGCACTGTGAAGCTTAAAGAAGTAAAAGAGAAATGGGAATTAATTAAAAAGAGAAGCTTCCTTTTGCAGTCGATGGGATTTAACACAGAGGAACCCACAACCGGACAATGTGCAGAGTGAGAGACTTTGAAACACTTAGTCCTAAAAGGGGCGTCTCCATCAAACCCCTCCCCCCAGGGATCAGGGAACCAGGGAGAGAGCCAGAGGGGATGAAGGTCACCTAGGAAACGCTGTCTTCCAGACACACCAAGAATGACCCACACAAGGGAACTTGGAGACAGGGGCAGCATATACATGGCCTGCGCAGGTTCAAGCCAGACAGGGACCCGGTGCTGAGACAAAGAAGTGGACACATTTTCCAGAGCTCCCACCCTTAACCAAGAAGCTATCTCCAATCTACAGCCATTCGCAAAGGAGAACTGAGTTTTCTCCAGTGGAGTCTGGTGGGGATAGCAGCTGCATGAAAGGTAGACCCGTGCCCAGCAGTAGAGAGCCATCACAGAATGAACTCAGTGGTATTTTTGTAGATGTTTTGTCTCATTTGCTTTGTTTGGGCCTTTTTTGTCTTATGACTCTTTGCTTGTATATTATGGTTTCTGATTTTGTCTTTGTACAGGTTCTTGTCTCTGTGCGTGTGTTTTTTGTGCTTTTTCTTTATTTCTTTCTATTCTGGTTTGTTTTGTCTGCCTGTTTTCTAAAGAGAGAGAGAAGGGCATGGAGTTGGGTGGCTGGGGAAATAGGGAGGACCTGGGAAGAGTTGGGGGAGGGAAATTGTATCAGAATATATTGTATGAAAAAAACTATTTCCAACTTAAAAAAAAAAAAAGAGTAGCGCTGGGCGATGGTGGCATATGCCTTTAATCCCAGCACTTGGGAGGCAGAGGCAGGTGAATCTCTGTGAGTATGAGGCCAGTCTGGTTTACAAAGGGAGTTTCAGGATAGTCAGGGATACACAGAGAAACCCTGTCTTGAAAAAAACAAAAACAAACAAACAAAAAAGAGTAGCAATTACTAGAATGTAGAGAATTTTAAAATTACAACACTTGTAAAGCTTAGCCTAAACTTTTCTTTGGATTAAAATGTAGTAAATATAGATATTATGTTATTTCTAGACTCAAAACAATTTTTTACAAGTCGATTTCTAGACTCAAAACTTTTCATAGAAATCAAGGATTAGGTCATTTATCACAGGCCATGAAAGAGTCCAGGGCTGCATTTCTGGTTACTGCTCCTAGTTCACAGGTAGACAACAGTTTTTAAATACAAACGGTTTAATGAAAATAGAGTACATTTATTGATGCATTAATCTTAATTTCTTAAAAATTACATTTATTAATCCATGAAATTACTACTACCCTTCATTAATCTATTTAATGTAGCTAAACACCAAGCAGTATTTATCATTAGTGAATGGAAATCTATTCTGATGTAAGAAAGACCACATAATCGGTTAATGGAATGTGATAGAATCAACTGAACAGGACCAGTGAGGCCTTGTCACAAAACACCCCAAAACCAAAACCCAGAAACCAGCAAGAAAAAGGCTGCAGTCCGAAGAGGAAGGCTTGCTGTTGCTGAGACGGGGATCTCAGAACACAGGAATGAAATCTGCCTCTTGCCCTGTGCACTAGTCGGATGAGTAGTGGGTTGATTACCAAGACACAAACAACGGACTACACGTTCTTTATGTTCAGTGTAAGTAAGGCACTTTCTCTGCTACTTCTCTGTAAGACTGTGAGGTCTAAAGGGATATAACTCAGCGTAGTTCAGCGACACACTGACGACGCTGTTACTGTGGGTGATTGGTCATTGTTGCCTGGCTGGTCTGCAGGCGAGCAGCACTGTTTACAGAGTGACAATTACATATATTGTTCTGCTATGTGTTAGTTTTCTACTTTACTTCTTGCAACAATCTTCATGTTTATAATTGAGGAAAACTATGCTCAAAAATAAATAAATAAATAAATAAATAAATAAATAAAACAAACAAAACCCTTCATCATTGAGGGATAGTGCTTGGAATTATACAGAATTTTCAAATGGATTTAAGAATACATTCTAGTATAGCCATTCCTATGCTACAAAAAGTGTCCATATAATCAGGCTCACATTGTCTCCCTGTTTTCCTACCTCTGTTTTTCAAATTCAAAAAAAAAAACCCAAACAAACAAACAAAAAACAACTTTGCACACCTATCTCCAACCCTGCCTTTGCTCTATACCATTCTGCAATAGCACTGACTGGAAAAATAAAAAATCTCAGCACCCACTTCCCGAGTCCTCAGAAAAATGACCGCTCAACTTTGAGCTTTCTTTTTGTTCTGCTCTTTATTATTATGGCTGAGCTAAGCCCACTTGGAAAAACATGTATCATATATATTCTTTATTCTCTTTAAAACACGTGAAGTTATTGCATCTCTCTTGGTTTCACTGCTAATCAATATGCTTTTATTAATATGCAATAATTCAGATACATTATAGATTAAATGAGATCTGTGAATTATTCTGAAAACTGAACTACAATTTATAACACAATTTCTATGGAAAATGTGTTGAATTTAAATAAGCTGCTTACATAGAACTTTTAGAATTCAACTAATTTGTAGGTTAGGAACTTGTCATATTATTAAAACATATTGAAGCATTAAGTCTTCCAGAATGAAATCCAAAGCAAAAAGGAACAGAATGCTGGCACAGCAGTCCTGAGTGCATTTCCATGCTTGCCTCGTACCGTGGAGCTCAGACCGTGCGTGCCCTTCACACAGGTCACTCCAGTATCTGTTGCCACGATGGATGAGATGCACTGCTATTTTACACCGACTCCTGAGAGCTACGGCAATGACACGGCAGAGGTCAGCTTCCACTGCTCTAACTTGCAATCTACGACCAAAACCATCACTTCTCTAACTGCAGCTATTCGGTGAGCCCGACATGCACTTGTGTTTAGAATTTTTACTTAGGTGTCCTTACACTTCTGTTACACACAATTCTGTGCCTTCTCTGAATATTGTCCTTACCAGCCTATCTTCTTTAATACTATGTAACCTCCTGTGTCCTGGTTTACCTATAAAATAGGGCTGATAAAATAAAAAACATAACCACAGGAATCTCCTAAAGTGCTAATAATGTCCAGTACTTGGTAAATATTACATGTTTTAGCTTTGTATTATTTGTGTGTGTCAGTGCTCACCATAGGGTAGAATACAGGACCCTCACGGGACAGACTTTGATCATGTAGAATAAAATCATGGTTAAGACCCAGAAGTTCTGTGGCTGAAGGGACAAGAAGCTCTACCAAGGTCAGAGCAGCCTTAGTGGCTTTTACTGCAGGCACAGTTTTGCCTGGAAACTGCTAATGACTTTAGGATCAAAACATTGGGGAGGGGCAGGCAATGAGAGAAGCTGGACAGATGTGAAGAGGGCTGTGCACTCTGGGTCACAGTACTACCTCCTGAGTATGGGGTGGGCCCTTTCTCATCTGGGTGGGGTACAATTAGGGCATAGAGCAGAGCACTCATGACTCTAAAGCACTGGGTGACTGGAAAGCATACTATAGTGATGTTTGCTTCATTTAATATATATATATATATATATATATATATATATATGCGCGTGCGCGCGCGCGCGCGCGTGTGTGTGTGTGTGTGTGTGTGTGTGTGTGTGTCCCAATGTCATCTTGAATTTGGTAAATTCTTGTCCATTCACAAAACACACATCCAAATTATTAGTTTCTTCATTCCCAGCTATGTTCCTGTTATTGAAGTCTCGTAGAAGAGATGTTATGTAGATAGTAGCTTAAAATATACATAAACCAACACCAAATCATGAAGAAATAGAAAAATCTGCATCCAATAATGAGGGCAGAGATTGAACAAGTATAAAGTTTCCTATAAAGAAAACATCCAAGACCAAATGGTGTCACTGCTGAATTTTATCCAATACCGTTGTTTGAAAGGGAAATGTCTTCCATAGGCCGCTGTGTGTGAACACTTGGTCTCCAGCTGGTAGCTGTGGGAAATTCAAGAGGCCGTGCCTTGGAGGAAATGAGTCATGGGGGTGGGTACTGATGTTTACAGCATGGTCCTCCTTCCTCCACTTCCATGCTGCAGACACAAGTGACAAGCTGTCTCAGTCCACTACACGCCTTCTCTGTCATGATGGGCTGCGTCCTTCCTAAACTCTAAGACGGAATAAACCTTCTCTTCCCTTAGGTTGTTTTCTGCCGGACATTTGGTCACAGCAACAAGAAAAAAATGACTGTATTCATCTTTCTAAATTTTTTCCAAAAAATTAAAAAACCCACAACCCATTTGGCAATGCCACCAGCATTACCCTGGTACTGAAGCTGCAAAGACAAACAAGAACAGAAAATTATAGGTCGAGATTGATGCTGAACATGGATGTAAAAACCTCAACAAAATAGGAGCATTCACTATGATCAACTGGGATTTATCTCTATGATGTGAGTATGGCCAACATATGCAAATCGAGAGATACAATATATTAGCAGAACAGGGAATAGAAACAGGACAAGCATTTCCATAAGAAGAGAAAGCACCGGACCAAATTTAACATATGCTCATGATAAATCTTTAACAAATTAGTTATTGAAGGAGTATACGTTAACACAATAAAAGCCACATGTCTCAGTCTGCTTGCTGTTACTTTAACAGAATATTAAAGATAAAATGGTAAACTGTTACCTGCTGCTTGAGCTCACTGTGAAGCTGGCTCCCCAAGTAGGGTTGTCCCCCAAACATGTTATGTTGAGTGTCCTTCTCTAAAAACCCCTTGCCAGGGGATGTGCTGCCCCTAACTCTGTCAGGAAGAAAACAGCACACAGCCCAAGTGAAAGCACTACCCCTTGAAGGAGAACCATTTCCAACAGAGGCTCCAACTGTTTATTACATGATATAAAAGCGTCTACAGTGGGAAAGAGAAGCTGGAAGTTCAGTCATGGGAAGATCATCCATGGAGAGAAAGCTCATGTGGGAACTCCCTCTGGCTGCCTCGACTTCCAGGTCAGTTTCTTTTGCGAGGACCTATATTTGATGCTGCTGCCTTGAGCTGCTATTCTCTTCCTTGAAATCTCACCTGAGGGGACACTCTGCTCTGCCAAGAACTCAACCAGGAACTCCAGTGGGCTGCCATAAAAGGGCTTCACCAGTCAATTTATACTGGATCTCTCTCTCTCTCTCTCTCTCTCTCTCTCTCTCTCTCTCTCTCTCCTTGTACATTGGCTATATGTTTAATAAATTCACTCAATCAAAACCAAAGGTGTAACTATGTAATATATCATTGTTGAGATAGTACAAAATACTAGGTAATTTGTAAAGGGTAGGTTTGTTTTGTTTATGGCTCTGGGGACTAAAAAGTCCACAAATATCGCACCCGCATGTGGTAAAACCACCTTGCCATATCATTACATGGCAGACAGCATTACAGAACAAGACAGAATAAACATGCCAGCTTGGGTCTCTCTTCCTTTTCTTTTAAAGCATGGATGCCTCCACAAGACATCACCATCAAGACCTCATCTAATCTTAATTATCTCCCAAAGCCTTCACTTTGGAAGACCATAGGAATGTGGGCACTAAGTTTTAAATGTATGAAATTCTGGGGACACATCCAAACCATAATAGGTCCTTTGTCCATTTCAAAGCAGGTTGTTGCCTTGCTGCAGAATCCACAATATATCTTGGAATATTAGCATCTTTTCAGATGCGTGGTGCTATAGTTTGGGTCTCTATCCTGCCGATATAGATGTCCTGCCGAGGCTCAGTTCCTCAAGCTGTAGCATTCTTAAGAGGGAAGAGAACATTTAAGAGGCAGGGCTTGGTGGAAGTATGTTCATTCAGGGTGTAACTGTGAGGGTGAGAGTAGAACCACGGCCACTTCATATTCCTCCCACTTCCCAGGTAGTGACTTCATGACGTAAGCTGCTTCAGTCCATCCAAAACTATAGTCTGTACACCACCTGACCAGAGGTTGAAGAGCAATGAAGCCAACCAACCATAGAATGAAACCCATGAGACTTTGCTCCAAAATCAGCCTGTCCTCAATATCCACTGTTGTTGGGCGTTTCGTTAGAGCAATGGAAAGCTAACAGACTTGGCTTGCAAATATTTTCATTCCTTTGGTAGTTACATCATCACTCCGATGACTGCTTAATTTGCTGCACAGAAGCTTTTTAACTCGATGTAATCCCATCCTTTTCATTTCTGTAAACTATTCTATCAGTGTCATAGTAAACCACCATTAAGGCCCCAGGCTTTCTTCCCTGTCTTATTTTAGGTCTAGCATTTAAGTCTTTAATTCACTTTGAGTTGATTTTGTGTATGGTGTTAGGTGGGGGTCTAATTCACTATCTTAAGGGGATCTACAGTTTTTCAGCATCAATTGTTGAAGGGACTGTCTGTTCTCCATCACACTGTACTGGCATCTTTGCTGAAATAGATAGGTTTGTCGCGGGGTGCTCTGGTCTGCTCCACTGGCAGAATCTTTTTCTATTTCTTTATCTTTGGGACTTGATTCTCTGGATAATGTGGGCACTTTAACAATGTTAATTTTCCTAATGGCTACCAGACCATTTACAGCCATACCCCACATAATGACACTTGAGTCAACAACAGGCCATATGTATGATGGTGCCTATTCCACAGCTATTACAGATAACTTATAAAGTTCACTTCCACTCTATTCCTAACTGGAAGTATGGCGTGAAAATAAACCACTCACATTATAGCATAATGATACACTCTAATATCACAATCTATCACAAATTACTGTTTGAGGAAGTTGGATAAGGATTATGGTAGATTTTTTTTTTTTTTTTTTGGTTTTTTGAGACATGGTTTCTGTGTGTAGCCTTGGCTGTCCTGGAACTCACTCTGTAGATCAGGCTGGCCTTGAATTCTCAGAGATCCACCTGCCTCTGCCTTCTGAGTGTTGAGATTAAAGGCAAGCACCACCACTGCCAGGCTATGGCAGACTTTTTGATATTTATATGAAATATTTCAATTTTGTGCTATTTTTTATTTATGATAAGTACTAAATTAGGTTAAGTTAATAAATAAAATGAAATGGTGATATTCAAAGTACAAACATGAGTAACAATTATTTGATGAAACTATCACTTAAAATCACGGTTGTATAAAGATGCAGATGTAAACCATTGAAGCCCACAATAAGTTATCATATTGAAGTGGTTAAAATTCAGGGAAGGATGAATCACTGCAAATCACACTTCACTGCCAAAGATCAAACAGATAGGCTTACCATATGAGCTATAACTGAGTCTAACTTTCTGTACTGAGCATGATACACCCAACGAGCCAACTTCAGTTAACGCTAAGAGCCTATCCAGCTACTTCTCAATGATAGAGGCATCTATCTATCTGAGTTATAGCTCAGTTCACCTGCTTTGGTGGGAGGCTTAGTGGGGGTCAGCCAGAGCTGAGCTCAATGAGACACTAGGAAAACAGAGTTGGGCTGTAGCATGAATCTTAAAGAGTCTTATTAATAAAATCAAAACTGGAGCCAGGTATTAGGATGAATGCTGGAAGATCAGAGAAGCAGAACAAGCCACAGCTTCCTCACCTCGACAGTTCCTCAGCTGATCCTGTTTCCTCAGACTGGATGCCTCTGTGTCCTCATCCCAATGGGTCTCAGCTGAACTGCTGCTCTGAAGCTTAAACAGCTAAAAAGCTTCTAGTTTCTTGTCCTCACGCCTTATATATCTTTCTGCTTTCTGCCTCACTCCCTGGGATTAAAGGCTCACTTTCTGGGATTAAAGGTGTGAGTCACCATACCTGGCTGTTTCCAATGTGGCCTTGAACTCAGAGATCCAGAAGGATTTCTGCCTCTGGAATGCTAGGATTAAAGGCGTGTGCTACCACTGCCTATCCTCTACATTTAATATTGTGGCTGTCCTGTTCTCTGACCCCAGATAAGTTTATTAGCGTGCACAATATTTTGGGGAACACAATACCACCACATTGGGCAACTAGCGTTGTGTACAAGAATGTCCTATGTTTCAGACTGGAAAAGCTTAGACAGGAGGAATATTTCAAATTTCATAATATTGGGTATTTCTACTGTAGGAACATGGACCGAAAACAGAGAAAATCTCATGAAATTAAACATGGCTCATGAAATTAAACATGGCTCATGAAACTAAACATGGCTGCTGTGCTGCTTCATGGAACATATCTGCTTGTATAGTAGCAGATCCAACTGTCATAGTTATTAATAGTTGGACAAAGTTAATACAATTATAAAGCTAATAAAATTACAAAGATATTCACCAGGGCTAATTACAACAAGCTACAGCATTTGTTTATATGTTTGAGTTTAGATTTTAGAAAATGCATTAATATAATTGAAATCAACCAGAGGGAAGTAAGTACTATGATATATAATTAGGACCTACATCTACATAGAAGAACCACAAAGTTAATAGAGATTGGAAAACTGCAAGGAGAATAGACACACCAATGGTTCAAAGACATAGTACATAGAATCCTTTAACAAAATCAAGAAAATTCTGTGATGTAACCATTGTACATCTTCAAAAAGCTCTGGTTCCCCCTTAATCTTTTTGTGGTAGTGCAAGAATACCTACCAAGACAACTCTACACAGCAGAAGCCTTACATAAGTTTAATCCTCATTAACCTCAAATATAATCATTTAATATATTATCTTTTAGAGCAGTTTAAAATCAGAGCAATATTGAGCAGAAGGTACATCAGAGATACACCCCCTAGTTCCTACTTATGCAGAACATTCCCCAACTATCAATGTCTCTTGCCAGAGTAGCACATTTGCACCAATGATGACTTGGCACACCATCTTCATCAACATGAAGGGTCATGTGTGGTGGTGTATATCCTATGGGTTTGGATAAGCTTATAATTACTTGTAGTTGTTGTTTTATTTGTTTTACTCTTTGCTCTTTGAGGGCCTGCCAACCAGCTCCCCAATAAATACACAGAATCTTATTCTTTCTTATGGATGCTTGGCCTTAAGTTGGCTTGTTTCTAGCCAGCTTTTCCTAAATTATCCCTTCTATCTTTTGCTCTGGGCTTTTATCTTTCTCTATTCTATATACCTTTGTTACTTCTTACTCCATGGCTTGCTGTGTAGCTGGGTGGCTGGCTCCTGGTGTCCTCATCCTTTTTCTCTCATTCCTTGATCTTCTCTTCTCAGATTTGCAGGGTGGGAATAGGTGGATCCGGGAGTTACTGGCTAGCCAGCCTTGCCTAAACAGCCAGCTTCAGGCTCAGTGAGACCTGCTCAAGAGGATATGGTGGAGTGCAGCAGAGGACACCAAATGTCTTCTACTGGCATCCATATACATGGTCATGACTGTGTGCTGTAGGATGAATTGCTAAACGGTCTTATTAATACAAACCCGGAGCCAGATAATGGGGTGAACACTGAGAGATCAGAGAAATAGGACAAGCCAGAGCCAACCTCACCTCACCAACTCCTCAGACTCTATTTTTTATTTATTTATTTATTTATTTATTTATTTATTTATTTATTTATTTATTTATTTATTTATTTTTGGTTTTTCGAGACAGGGTTTCTCTGTGTAGCTTTGCGCCTCTCCTGGAACTCACTTGGTAGCCCAGGCTGGCCTCGAACTCACAGAGATCCGCCTGGCTCTGCCTCCCGAGTGCTGGGATTAAAAGCGTGCGCCACCACCGCCTGGCTCCTCAGACTCTAGAGAGAGCTACTTCCTGTACTCATGCCTATGTGCCTTTCTGTCCCTGCCCTCTTACTTCTTCTCTCCGCCCAGCAACATCACTTTCCTCTTTCCGCCTAGCTCTATCACTTCCTGTCTGTCTGTACAGACCTCCAGACCTCTATGGTTAACTAGTGCTGGGAATTAAAGGCGTGTGCGATGAGGCCTGGCTCTGTTCCCAGTGTGGCCTTGAACTCACAGAGATCTGGATGAATCTCTGCCTCCAGAATGCCAGGATTAAGAGCATATTCTACCGCTGCCTGACCTCTATGTTTAATATAGTGGTTGTCTTTTTCCTCTGATCTCCGTGCAAGCTTTATTAGAGCACAAATAAAATATCACCACACTGTGCCTGCCCCCCACATGTGCACACACATGCCTGTACTCACACCATACACATAAACACATAGAAAATTATTGTTTGTTCAGAATTCTGAATAGCAGTTTTGAGTCCAAATACACAAATATATCTATTTAAAAGACTCTGGCCTATTAGTGACAAATCTATTTGGCCATGGTTGGATATTTATGAGCTATCAACAATGTTGTCCATATGCTTCACTCACATGCCATGTTAAGCATATATGGTTTATCATGGCTCCCCATTGGTTTTTATTTTGCTTTATAGCATGTAAAATCATTATGGAGAAGCAAAAAGAAAATAATGAAGCAATCTTTAAAATCTTCCCTGTCCTCTAGGAAACTCAGTGAATACAAGTCTGAAAAAAAATATATTACCAAGTAAAAATATCACTTTTCTCTTTACTGGAAGATAATTTTCGTGTCTGTTCATGGATACATAAAGACTTACACCTACAAGCAATGCTCATTCACTCTGTTGGATAAAATAAATCTGCTTATAATTCATAGGTCAATGCTTTCTGTAACTAAGAGAATCACACATTCAAGGCTGCCAAGTTTCAAATCTGGCACTGTTTTGCTCCAGTGTTGGTCTATGGAATGAGTTAAACAGTATCTCTGCCCCCAGTCTTTGCAAAAAGAGTTAAGAATTTAATGAACACTGGGAATCTTTGCATATTAACATTCATGAAAACAGTAAGACAGGTAAAAACACCCACAACCATGCCAAGTAGATATATGTACTTCTACTAGTAAAACTCCAACTTTTGCATGAAATATCCAAAGCAATACTTTAAAACTACTTCAAGGGAGAGAGAAGGAAGCAAAGCAGAGGCTGTTTATTCTGACTATTTAATGATCATTTTTCACATCAGGAAGTTAGCAGATGACCAATTCTTTAAATAAAAGAATTTAAATCTTTACATATTCACTTAGCTGCAACTTTGCTAAAACTAAATGTTACTTTAAATTACACTTTTTAGTCTTTTTACTAAACTTTAAACTACATCTCTTGCTACTAAAATGTTCATTTTTATAAGTGATGTGGGCCTCAGACAGAATTTGATAGTTAAGCAGTTATTCTCAGCTGTGCTCTATAATATTAGAGCACAACTACTGAACATTTAATATTCCCTCAAGAATTCAGACTGAAAGCCCATTAGAGATTTCTGTTGCTGCTTTAAAACACACTTTGGATCTTATCTGTCATCTGGATGAGACATAAAAGGGGTAACAACAGTTGCCTCTGTTAACTCTGGAAACCCAAGCCTTAGAGCAGCTGTAACCTTTTCCATATAGAAGAGCCTGTGGTTATTTACTTTACTGCAGTCCCCCTCAAATATATGGATCTTAGACCCTGAGAATGTCTACACAGTCACAGTGATCATGAGTATCTGAGAGATAATGAACTATGTGCTGAGGGTACAGACTGAGCATGACACTTCCACATTCAAGGACTTAAAAGTTTCATGAATAAGAATAATGTATAAAAATAAACAGGAAAATAACAACCAATCAAAATGCAGAGTTGTGGAGCCCAGTCCCAGTGGATACATCTACAAAGAAGGCCTGCACCTAAGGCTCAGGGAACATTGTGGGAGGCGGGGCAGAAAGACTGTAAGGGCTAGAGAGAGGATCAGGGAGTCTGTTTGTGTGAGTGTGTCTCCTAGGACTGTCAGAAGCTACACTCCTAAAGTCTCATCAACGTGACTGCCTAAACACGACAACAGCAGACATGCCACAGTGAGTGTAGAAAGGCTTCACTCCTACACAAAAACCAGAGGCGAGTAAGGAACGCAGAGTGTGGGAGAAAAACTCTTCCCTGGGGAAGAACACACCAACTGGGGAGTCAATACAAAGTGATCCTGAAAATATACGTATAACAGTATACAGACTGAGCAGGTTATACTCAGGAATACATATGTATATGCAAGTACTTATATGCACGTAACAACAATGAAAAAAGAGGCCTTCCGTTTGAAAGAGAGCAAAGTGGGTATGTAGAAGGATTTGGAGGAAGGATAGGGAATGGGGAAACGAAGTAATTTTAATCTCAAAAACTAAAAAGGAAATGAAGTTCATAGGAGAATGTGCAGACTTCCTAGAGTTGCCATAGCAAAGGGTACTAGGCAGCTCATGCAACTCCACATCCTTGTTTCCATTCTGGAGGACACGAGTCCAAATCCAGGCACAGGCTGAGCACGCTTGCTCTGATGGGGCGCGTGAAGAATGCCCCCCTCCCCATTGTAGTAGCTGCCACCTTTGTTTATGTTGCTTGCCTTGTAGCTGCGTCACCTCGAACTCTGCCTCTGTCCTCACATGGCCTTCTTCCCTGTACATGGTCTATGTATTCCTTCCCCTTTGGACAGACACCAGTCAATAGATGATGACCATTTTTATTATGCCTGAAGAGGGCCCTGTTTCCAAACAACGCCATCCTCTGAGGTTTTACTTTAGAAATAAGTTTGTGGAGAACTGGCTGTGCAGGAGGAGGGGAAAGGCAGAGAAATGCTTATGAGACTGAGAAGACCTAACACAAAAATCCCAGGACAGAAGCATTCACATAGGAGAATCGCAAATGATATATAATACTCTCGAGCTTCCAAAGCATCATTACCCTCCCATTTATATGAAAGCCTCCTCCAAGATTACCTGCCGTATTAAAAAAAAAAAAAAATAAGCCAGAGGTGAATGTTCAATCCATTCCTACTTAACCCAGGACACCCGAAGAGCATCAGGACAAACTTAGTTTTCTCTTTGATGAAATATGTATGAGATGCTGTGATTTTTTTACTAGGTACACTTACTTATCTTTGCCAGAAGTAACAGAAATACAGCCATGATCACACGATCATTAAAACAAAAGATCACCATTTTTATCACCAAGGGTTTTCCTTTTTTTTTGAGGCAGGGTCTCCCAGCCTCGAACTCATAGATCCACATGCTTCTGCTTCCCGGGTGCTGGAGACATGCACCACTACGCCTGGAATCTGGAGGATTCTTAAACCATACTTTGACAATAATCTGGACTAGCTCCCAAGACAGAGGCTAAATAATGACTACTTACTAAGCAGTATTTTTGTGGTAGAAAATGATAACATTATTGACTAAGGTTCCATTGGAAGTTTAACCACTTTACTAAGTGACAGAAGTATTTGAGTGTTGGGGAATATTATTTTAAGATATATTACTTTTGTTTACATTGCATTTGTTGAACTCTGTGAAGGTGTATTACTGTGCCTGTCTAAAACACCTGATGGTCTAATAAAGAGCTGAACAGTCAATAGCAAGGCAGAAGAGAAAGATAGGCGGGGCCAGCAGGCAGAGAGAATATATAGAAGGAGAAATCTGGGAAGAGGGACTGGAGAGCTAGGAGCCAGAGAAGGAGGAGGACTCCAGGGGCCAGCCACCCAGCTACACAGCAAGCCATGGAGTAAGAGTAAGATTTACAGAAGTAAGAAAAGGGGAAAAGCCCAGAGTCAAAAGGTAGATGTGATAATTTCAGTTAAGGAAAGCTGGCAAGAAACAAACCAAGTTAAGGGCAGGTATTTGTAATTAAGAATAAGCCTCCTTGTGTGATTTATTTGGGAGCTGGATGGCAGACCCCCCCAAAAGAGTAAAAAATAAACAACATTTGTGTTTCAAAAAAAAGATTCATATAACAGCATTGGTGGCTTCCAGTTGTTTTTCAAAAGAACCAGTCTATTTGTTTTATGTGCTTTATAAAATATCAGACCTCTTTAAAAAACAAGTATTTAGAAAATAAATTTTATAAGATGGTTGATAAAACACGGTCTTTTTTCTATCTCTTTTTTAAATAGTACTTTAAATACTGCAAGTGCAAATCCCATTCCTTAAACATGTGATGGGCCTCAGCACTCTGGCATGTGGTAGCTTTGTCCTCAACCCCCTTTTTTTGGCCTGTCAGCTGTGAGAAACAGTTTTCTACCAATTACTGTCACAATATGAATAAATTCAAAACTGAAAATATAAGCACTGAATATTTTCAGTAAATTTATCCCAAACTACATTAAAATGGGGCTTTAGGATTTAAGCAAGGAGTTTAGTAATAAGGAAGAAGCATTAACATTTTACTTCATCTTCTACCAAAAAAAAAAAAAAACCCACAACACAATATAAGAAGCATAACATGCAGAGAAATGGGCAGATGACAACCACCATATGATATGAAAGAAAAAAAAAAAAGCCACAGCAACATAGAGAACGTACATTAAGGAACAGGACCCCAAACAATAGCGGAGAGGTACTGGCTTCCCTCCCTTTTAGTTTTAGAATGATTAATTCTGTCAATTATGATTTCACGACAAGGAATCTAAGGAGGATTCCTTAGTATCTCCTTTGTCCAACAGTAGCTGCTGTCATAGCGTGTGGCTCCACACTAACCTTATGCATGCAGCTCATTTTTCACATCACTTGGGTTCAAGAAGAATTGGGGCAAACTACAGAGATTAGGAATGTTTTTTAGCAATCACTTTGATCCTCCAAATAAAAGAGAACACAGCTGCACCTTATCCAAACTTCCCTTTGGGCGAGGGGCAGACAATAAAAGGTCTGTGTTTGCAGGCCCACCAGAGACACAGCTCCAGTTGCCTAAACACACAAAACCCCAATGGTCTGAGTTAAGCTTTTTTGTTCAGAACACGGCCAATTTTATTATTTAAAAAAAAATTTTTTTTTCCATTTTGTTAGATAGGGAACAAAGGGTCTCCCGTGTGCTAGGGAAGAGAACTGCCACTGAGCTAGACTCCCAGCCCTTTTTAATTTTAAATTCTCTAGGCTGTCCTTGAACCTGTAATCCCCGTCTCAGCATGGATTATAGGTTTGTACTGCCACTCCTGGCTTTTTTAACAGTCTCTCTCCCTGCATCCAGGGGAGTTGGAGCTGAAACCCAGGGAAAGCTGGAACAGGATGCATGTGTGAAAATAAGCAAGGAAATGAAGTTCATGGGAGAATTTTCATGGGAGAATGATTGTTTTGGCTTGCTGCGGTGAGGAAGGACATTGGGGACACTGCAGTCTTGAAAAGGGTGACAGCACACACCTAGAGGCCCTGCTCTCTCAAACTCATTTTCAGGGGAGGCATATAGGCTACTCTCCCTCTGCTCCTACTCACCCTTCTCAAATGTCTTTCAAATATTTTATTCTTGATGGTTGATGTATATCACAGGTTGGAACTTAACAAATTCTTAGGAAGCTGGAAAATCTGTCCTAAAAATCGTAACTTCTCTCACTATCTCCCATCCTGCTGTCTGTCTGTCTCTCTCCCCTGCCTCTTCTTCACTCTTATCCCCCATATGCAACCAATTGTCAAGTCATTCTGTCCTTCCAAAAGTCCATCATCTTTTACAACTCACCTACTGCCCTCCACGTCAGCTGAGCGACATGTGCCTGCAGTACCAATCACGGCTTAAAGGGCATCTGCATTCCAATCCATCTTGTCATGGTAAGCTCCTTAAATAACCTCCATCCATACAACTACTCAAAGGTTCTCCATTAACCATAGCATTTCCCAAAATATGTTTTATAGAATATCAGTTTCACAAGATTTTAACCTGTTTCAATTTTAAAACAGGGGGAGGTGGGGTAGATTCTTTTTATAAGTGGTTAACAGAAAACGTGGTTTCCTTTCTCTTTTTTCTTTTTCGTTTTTTTGAGACAGGGTTTCACTGTGTAACAGCCCTAGCTGTCCTGGAATTAGCTCTGTAGACCAGGCTGGCCCCCAACTCACAGAGATCCACCTGCCTCTGCCTCCTGAGTGCTGAGATTAAAGGCGTGCATCACCACTGCCTGGCTGAAGAAGCAGTTTCTTCTCGACGAAAATGTTCAGAACTTTTAGTAAGCTAACTGTGCACTGTGTGTATCCACAGTGGGAATTACAGTTCACAAAGGTATTTCACTGCAGAGCCCTCTCACCCAAGGATACCTGGTAAGCTGCTGCAGAACACAGGACAGTTTTGAGAAAGCCCAAACTTTGAGTTTGCTCCTTATGACTCTCTATAGGCTAGTCCTATTTCTATTCTTTCCTCTAATTCTGGGAATTTACATGAATGTTCACCTTTAACTCTAAGGCACAGTACTCACGCAATTATGCACACTATCATTCATAACTCTGTCCCCATTCCTCTCTCTAAATCTGTCGACCCATGATACAGCCAAATGCAAGTTCTGCTTCTTCCCAAGGGTGCATCTTGCATTAACACCACCCTGTCCAACCATACACACTTGCACTTCATCTAATTCTACATGCAGCATTCAAAGTCTACTTTGACACAAGCTGTTGGGAGAATTTCTTTTGGATTTAATTTAGAAAGCAGGATTCCCAAAGGAAGAGGCATAACTTTTGAACCAGCCCCATCGTTATTGACAGCTTTGCAACCAACATGGCCTTGAAAACATTTGTTTCCCCTTCCAGATCCAGCCTGTCTCACCCCCAAAAGGAACATGGATGGATTACATTGACAGGCACTCTTACACTCTGGGGTCTAGTGGAATTCAACAGGGAATACCAACAGGAAACTGAAGGGAAGGAGGGAATACATAAGGGGATTGATTCTGTTGGTCCTCTCCTGTATCTTCTTATATGGTTAAATGGACTGTCTGTCACCCTTGGCCCAAGGCCACACTCTTGCCAGGTCCCAGAAACCAGTTCCCCACCAATTAAGAGCATAATCTGTCAACCGGAGCTTAGTCACAGTCACCTTCCTTTTGCTCCAGAGCAGGGCTTCTTAAGCTTCTACTTGTGAGCCATTTTGGAATGAGAAATTTTTACATTAATTTGGTTATATAGGTATTTACGTGTATAGAAATAAAACATTTACTGGTAATAAATCATGAAAAAAATTTTATTTTGAGACAATTCCTTGGTATATTTATAATCTCACCATTTATGAAAGATGAAAGGAAATGTACATACTAACGAGATAGATGGGCTTCTATGCTTTTAAGTGATAAATTAAATTTTGGATGAAAAATTGATACTGTCAGATGTTCAGCATATTCAGTGTTTTTCAGGGTTGACTGATATTTTGATTTATAATCATCAATGCTGAGAAGTTTGCCTCACCTAAACACATAGCACACAATGGTACTTCAGAAACTGTTGGAAATTCTGTCCTAATCTCAAGCCAAAATTTGTTTAATGATTTTTTTAAAATGAAACTCAAGTTAGCAACTCAAAGAGCAACTTTGAAAATCAAACATTTTAACACAATATAAGCCAAAGTTATACTTGTTTTATACTTAAATGTTAAGGAATAACAGTAGGAAAATATTAAAAAGTTTTCCACAATTAATCCATTATGTTTCTATAAAAGGAGACAAGTTTTTATGTACAGTAAATGTACAGACAATGCATTACATAACACACAGGAGTGTCATTTGAGTGAGGTAGATCAGACAGCACTCCTCATTCCTAAGCATGGAATGCACGTGTGCTCAGAACCAAGGCTACAGTGAAGGCCTGGCTGCAACGCTGCCGAATGCTGTCAGCAGCACCTCAGCTTTACCATGCACTCACTCTGAATTTACCTTGCTTGTCATGTATTCAGAAAACAAATTCGCTTACCCCATATGAGGTCACAACTGTGGAAGAGGCTGTACTCTAGAGTCCTGCTGCTCATGTCACTTCCACGTTCTCCCAGGCTCGTGCTGAGTAAAGGAAGGCAGGAGCCCAGATGTACTGATGCTAGCACAGGAAGCAACAAAAGGCTTACAGCAAGTGAAGCATTTCAACATGATGACTCTGAAACAAAAGGCCTGGCCGAGACCAGGGCAGGGCTCGGACTACTCTCTCAGTCTGAAAAAGAATATACTTTGACCTGGATACAACCAACAGGCTGTCAGAGCAAGCAGCTTTTCTCCTGCCTGACCTCTGGTCAACAGTGCACATCCCACACCAGGGTGAAGACACTCGCAGCACACAATGTTACTTCCAGAGAAACTCAGAGCACAGGCCTAGAACAGACATGTGGTTTTAGAGTCAGAAAGAAGATTCGTAAGAGTTGGCAGCAATGTGACAAATACAACTACATCCTGACCATAGTAAGGTGCCACTTAAGACAAATGTCTCCTTTAAATCCAAAGTATAGTAGGGCCCCCTTAAAGGAATGCATTGATGTTTCAGGCAAAGCTTTGAAATGTAGTGAACTGTTGCTTATCGGTGCTGATAAAGAAACCAGCAGTCTAAAGTCTTAAACATTTATTTCACTTCATTTTGAAAGCCTTTCCTCTGAGCTGTTTTAGTTTCACAGACCAATAGAGAGCAGGATGCAGAAATCCCCTCTATTTCAACTCAGCCCTCTACGTGCACAGCCCTTCCATTACTAACACACCCTCACCAGGAAATAGCTGACTTCCAAAGCAAGTATTTACCTAACTGTTTCCTTCCATGTGACAGGCTTTATACCATTTAGTTGTTGGGGGCCAGTGTGGGTAATATTTATAGTAAGATAGCTAGAAATGGTCTGTACGGTTCTATACAGACACAGCAGTTGCGTGCAGCATGCACACTGCATGCTTAGAATACCTACCGTCACATGGAGAGTGGGAGAGACAAGATGACAGATGTGTTTAAAAAAGAGAAAGTCTAGTACTGGTGAGGCTGTGGAAAGCACTCTCATGTCTAATGCTGGGGAGAATGTGAACTGTCAAGGCCCTTTCCCAAAGTATGCTAGTGATATCTACTATTAACGATTGTACGTATCTTCTGCCACAGCAATATCACATCTGGGAACTGATCTTAAAAAGTAAAATCATTTGTAGGAAAAGATATTTTATTGGATGTTTATGAAGCATTTTTAGTAGTAACAAAACCCTTTAAATGACTCAATGACCATCAATGCATTAATCAAAGGAAAAAATTATAGTACATCACACCATGAAAATCTATGCACAGGGCTCATGAGGTGCCACACCTCTTTGAGGGTCTGCTGGCAGTTACTGGCTGCTGAGGCAGGGGAAGGGGGGTATCATTTTCTTCAGTGGTTAGCCACTGAGAAGTTGCTGATGCTCCTGTAAATAACCCCACCCATGCGCATGCAAGAAACTCTGAGGGTTATGAACTCAAGAAGACTTGAAGGAGAAGGGAGACTTGGTAGGAAGAACGGTTTTAGCTGGAGAGGAAGTGGGAGAAAGATGAGAAGAATTGGGGAGAACACTAAAACTCATTACATGCATGCATGAAATTGTCCAAGAATAAAAACAGAAAAACATGCAGCTTTAAAGAACAACTTAGTTGTGTGTCTTTGCTGCGAAGTAACAGACACACACGACAGGGAGGTAACTAGAGTAACTGTGGTTGTGTATGAAGTAAATACTTCTCCAGATCTTACCTATGTGCATTTACGTATCGGTATACAAATCACATGAGCACGGGAGAGTCATCGGAGCCGCAGAAGCATTGCTGGGACTACAGATACGGAGCTGCCAGGAGGTGAGGCTCAGAGGAGAGGAATCACACCCAGGTAGCAGGATCACAGAGGCAGTGTCTGTGCTACGAAGCAAAGACGGGACTCTGAGAGTCCTTTAGTGCTGTCTTAATCACTTTACTCTTTCTTTTCAGATGTCTTATTTGGAAAAGGAATTCTTTTGGAACATCCCCTCTAGTTGCCACACTCACGCTCTTCTTATAGTTTCTCCTGTTCCTACTTGACACAGTACTGTCCAGTCACTTATTTGTTTGCCTTTTTCGCTAAAATGCAAAGTCCACGAATGAAATTCTGTGCTGTTATTGATGTATCGGTATCTAAAATAGTCTCTGCTACACAGAAACCGGTCAGTAAATGCTTGTTATATAAATAATGCATGAGTTACAATTCATAGATAGAGACAGCAAGCCAGAACAATAAATAACATTTCTAAATGGATGACGGAACTAAACATTAAAACAAAAAAAGATGTGTGTGTGTGTGTGTGTGTGTGTGTGTGTGTGTGTGTGTGTGTGTGAGAGAGAGAGAGAGAGAGAGAGAGAGAGAGAGAGAGAGAGAGAGAGCGAGCAAGCGAGCACTGGCTGCTTTCCAGAGGATCCGGGTTAGGTTCCTAACACCCACCTGGCAACTTGCAACCATATGTAACTCAAGTTCCAGGGAATCATACTCCTTCTGGCCTCCACAGGCACTGCAATGCATGTGGTGCAGACATACATGCAAACAAAACAAGTATACATGTAAAATCTCAATCAATAAACCTCAAAAAGATAAAAATACATTTAGCTGGAAGATTTGGCCATCAGCACATGACAAAGAAGACAACAGGCCACGTGATACTGAAAATGGAGCCAATCACAGCCTCCCAGCAGAATACGCAGTTCATACCATCTGACCCAGAAGAGCTTATTTGACACCTAAAGCCAATTCTGAGCTGGGGCGGGGTGGGGTGGGAGGCCTAATGTGTACTTTGCAGTACAGATATCAGAAATACTGTTCTTTTCAAATTAGAATAGTTGAAACACTCAAATATAACCACACAACAGAACAATTGGAATCATTTTCTATGTTCTGATATTCATAATCTAGTATGCCAATAAACTCCAATAATGATATATATATATATATATATATATATATATATATATATATATATATATATATATCTCGGTAAACTTATAGATTGAGGCCACATTGTTAATTAAATGTCATTCTTTTCTCAGTAATGACACTATTTTTTACTTACAGTTGTATAAATTCTAATTTTCCAGAAAAGCTATGTGAGGGTATGCTGTACCATTAAGGCTGTCCACAGAAAGAACCCTGAAGGAACAATGAAGCAATCCCAGATTCTACAGTTCTCCTACAGCCCACAGTATTTTTCAACTGAGTATAACATGAATTCGCTACAAAAGAAGCATTAAACACAAAAAATGAGGTTTGTCTATTTTGCTTTTAAAAAGCACTTTAAAATGAGAATAAGCTTCTCAGTATAACTGACTTACCCATGTTTGCATTTGATAACTAAGTATGTATTTATTCATCTGTAGAAAACTTAGCACATACTTAAAACCAGGTAGTTTATCTTTACTCCATAAATAAGAAAAAATCAAGCAGTTCTTAAAGATACAGGACTGTACAGGGTTTTCCTGAACCCTTTCAAAATGAAGGTAAACATTACAGAAACAAAAGACAAGCTTGTTTTCTATGGGACTGAAATAACGATTCCATGTTCTTACAGTAACCTACAATTCACCTGAGAATACCAATCAATTATTCCAAAATACTTCGGTTCTTCTGAGTGACTACCCAAACCTTTGAAGATTCCTATAAAGACAACCCTATATAAAGAGTTCTGCAGCTTTAAGAACTGCCTCACTCTTCTTGTTTAAATAGTAAAGACTGACTTTTAAGTATATAGTAGGTTTTCTACAGATGAACAAACACGTATTTAGATATCAAACGTAGACATATTTAGTTAAAATCAATTAAACTGAAGAGTCTGTCCTTCCCTCCTGGCTGTCTCTATTTTTCTTTAATCCCGGTCAGTGTAAACCCTTAATACCAGTCATTTGCGGCTGTAACACTGAGGAAAAATGCTGGCCTCACGATTTTTGTCATTTCTCCCCCTTCTTTCCCTGCAGGCTTCTACTGTTGATGGCCTTTATGGAAATATAAATTCAATCAGCAGCTGCAAATTTCATGAGACGTCCATCTTCATGCTGAATTTCTAACTGAGTGTCAAAACAATCTGTGGATCTCTCCCTGATGAAACACACATTGAATTGTAAATTCCTGCAATTTCCCCACGCCTGACTTTCAGCTGCCAGCCTGGAAGCAGCCGACCAGGCTGCATGCAGCAAGTCATTCGCCACTCTGACTTCCTCATTCCATTTCAAGAGTTAAAACGTAGAAGGAGCATGGAGCCCCCCCCCCCCTTCCCCAGCACTGGACAATTACATTTTCTGCACTAACAAGAAAACAAGGCAAAACCCTCCTAGATACACTTGCTATGTTTTAGAAAGGAACTGTTGCCTAGGAGACATGTATGTTCAGTATGGTCATCTGCACTCATTTACACTAGTTGGTAAGTGAATAATGAGCAAGGCTTTGATAAAATTAGTATGATATCAACTGAGTCCATAACTGAAAAGCAGTCGCAAAGTAATGACTAGGAACTACAAGTTTAATGAGATACATTGTTGTTAAATATTTCCAAGAGAAAAATAGTAAAGCAAAAAATTAATACAGCCAGACTGGGCATTCTTCTTAATCTATAATTACAACTGGGCTAGTTTTTCACCAAAGACTCATTTTCTGTGAATAGTGAACACAACTGCTCTTAAATAACATGCTATTATAGAACCTATGTTGCTTATAACTAAATAAGCAACAATGTTGCCAGCTTTGATAAGCTATCTTAAGAAACGCTATGTTTCAAGACATCCACTTCTTACAACAGTTTTCATTGTTACAAAATAAGTCACAGGCACATTTAAAAATTCACCAAGCCACTGTAGTAAGCAAGTCTTATGGTCCCTAGAAAAATAAATGAAGTGACGGTTCTTAGTCATTTATTTAGCAAACACTTATTGAGCAACCCCTGTGTGCCAGGTAACGCTTACTAGCCTTGAAGATACAGAGAGATGAGGGACCGTGTGCTCTTCTCAGAGACGGCAGTCTCATGAGAGAACAACAGAAACCATCGGTTACAACATGGTGCTGTAAGCGTTATGAACTAGAACAACTTAGGCGAGCACTGGAAAGGGACAACGGCGATGAGCAGTGATGACACTTTCAGAGACAGGACTCATCAGGAAGGCAGCAGAAGGGACAGGCGCGAGCTCCAGGCAGAGGAGGATGCAGTTCGACGCACGTAGCAGGAGAACGCACTGGCGAAGGAAAACTGTTAGTATCCAAAGACAGCAAACAGCTGATGTGTGATGGGCTAGACTAGGTAGGCCGGCATATTAAAATATTTATTGAAACATTTACTTTTTAAATAATAAAATATTTATTGAATCATCTTGAATGCAAGGCAGTGGGAGGGATTTTAAGCATGAATATAAAAATAATATATTTCTTAAAATCATATTTTAAAAAAAAACTATAGTATAATGGTAAAGAACATAGATTCCTGAACCCCAGACTTGATTCAAATCCAGTTCTGCCAGGACGACCACATGATTGGGGCAAGTTTCTTTCTCAATTAGCATGTAAGTAAGACAAGTAACACCATGATATACTCCAGGTTTAATAGTAAAAGAACTATCTATATGCCTTCTAACTACAGTTACAGGGCTAACTCTCCAGCATAAATGTGTACTTACATTTATAAAACATTTACTGGATGTTTATTGCATACCGTATAAATACCTCCCAAAAGTTCACAAATAGAAAACCACAAGAGAAGTTTAAATAATCACAAAATAGATTTTGGAATAATATTAATATACAGAATCAATCAATGTTCTTAAAATGCAGGGGGGGCCATATAAGTCAATGAAGTTTCATCAGTATTTTTAAAATACATAAAACTTTTACAACAAAAATTGTCCATGCTGCTGTGTGCGGGGTTGGAATGGTGCTCTATAGAATACCTTAAAATAGCATGCTGTCATAAAATTGGGCTTGGATTGGGACTGTGACAGCCACTGATTTTCAAACCCAACTGCCAGAGAGAAAATTTACCGTTAGCTGATGGGGTGGGGGGCGGGGTGGAGGATGCATAATGTTCATGGTATCAAAGAGCTGTGCTGCTCAGAAAATCAGAAAGATCCTTGGTGCACGGGGGGCCACCAGCAACAAATTTAAAGTTTAGAGAAATACCACAGGTGTTTCAAATTTACTCAACCGGACAGTGTGTATGATAAACTTGAAAGCTACAAAGTCTTGCTAGACCTTTGAAATATTTTAGGATCCAAATGACATGAAAGTAAATAGTGCTACAGAGATACCTACTACATTAGATTTCTACAGAAATAATCCCAATGAAAGATGACTATTAGAGAGAGAGAGAGAGAGAGAGAGAGAGAGAGAGAGAACAGCTTGACAAGACCACCATAAGGGAAAACTCTTTAGTGGATGTAATTAGACAATGGTACAATGATGCTACTGCTTTTGATTTATGATGGTTGGCTACAATCTCTTGACTTTATGATGGTATGAGAGGTTATCTATATCATCATTCTATGTTTTATGTCACAAGGTGTATATAATCATAATTCTGTATATAACAAAGTACATGAGATAATCACCATTTTATTTAAAATCAGGCTCTGTGTTCAATTTGCCCAACTGTAGGGTATACAGTTCGAAATACAGTTATGGTAGACTAGATAAGCAATGATGTCCAGTCAGTTAGGTAAATTAAATGTACTGTTAACTTAAGCTACTTTCAATTTTCAATGGGTTTAGGAGGATACAATCACAGAGCAAAATAAGGTGCATCTGCAATTTGCAAGTAATTAAAAATGAGAATGTTTAGAGTGAATTTTAAAAGGTATGAGAAAAACCACAAGGAAAATTAAGTAAAATATTTTTAAAAGACCCAAAGAGAGGCACAGTAAATAATCACCAAAGGAAAAGCAAGTCTGATAAAGTAGGAACACAGAAGGAGCGGGCTGAGGTGGCTGGTTAAGGGTGTCAGTAGGAACACAGAAGGAGCGGGCTGAGGTGGTTAAGGGTGTCAGTATGAGGGCTGCTACATAAATGTGAAGATCTGTGTTTGAATCCCAAGCACCCATATAAAGAGCCAGACAGGATTCACATGCCTGTAACCTTGGCACTGGGAGACGGCTGCTGGCCATGCACCTAACCTAAACAACCAGCTTCCAATTTAGTGAGAGACTCTGTCTCAAGACCATCAGGCAGAGGGGGTGGCAGAGGACACGAGATGACATCTTCTTCTAGTCTCCTTATGCACACACAGGCATGTGCATCAGGTGCACCACACACATGCACCACATGTGAGACAGGCCACACAGAATAAATTATGAGGAAATATGCTAGTGAACATATTGGAAAATTAAGCAAATGATATTAGCAATAACAGTAAAGTCTGGAAGGTATAAGTTATTATTTACAGGAAAATACACAGCCCTAAGTCTTTATATCAGAAAACAAACAGGATGAAGATGGATGACCTGAGACTTTTAAAGTAAGTAGAAAAATTGGTGAAACAAAGAAAGTAGAACATATAAAATAGAAGTAGAATTAATATTTAATGAAACAGAAAGTAAATATCAAAACAAAAATCTGGTTCTTTGAAAACAGACAAATTTGTTATTAAGTTTTAAGAAGAAAAATACACAAGTAAACAATGTTAGGAATTTACAAATATATGAAAAAGCAGAAGAGAACACTATATTTTTATTCATGTAGACTGCAAATTTTCAAATAATTACTAAAACGTACTTTTTTAAAAAATGTGAGTGTTTTGTCTAAATGTACCACATGCATGCAATGCCTGCCAAGGCCAGAAGTGGGCATCAGTTCCCCTGGAACTGGAATTACAGACAAGGTGTGAGCCATTACAAGGGCGTTCAGAACTGGACCTAAATCTTTGGCAAGAGCAGTAAGTTGTAGTAGATTATTTTAAGGTGTGTTACTTTTGTTTATGTTGCATTTGTTTAACTCTGTGAAGCTGTGTTACTGTGCCTGTGTAAAACACCTGATGGCCTAATAAAGAACTGGCCAATAGCAAGGCAGGAGAAAGGATGGGCGGGGCTGGCAGGAATAGAGAATATATAGAAGGAGAAATGTGGGAGAAAGGGAGATCTAGGAACAAGAGAGGAGAAGAAAAACAGGGTCCAGCCACCCAGCTACACAGGAAGCCATACAGAAAGAGGAAGAAACAGAAGTAAGAGAACAGGAAAAGCCCAGAGGCAAAAAAAAATAGATGGGATAAGTTAAGGAAAGCTGGTGAGAAACAAGCCAAGCTAAGGGCAGGCATTCATAAGTAAGAATAAGCCTCAATGTGTGTTTTATTTGGGAGCTGGGTGGCGGGCCCCCCAAAAGAAACAAAAACAGTAAGTGCCTGTAATTGTTGTGCCATTACATATATGAATTATTATCAATTTAATTGTTATTATTAGCCCCTGAAATGTGAATATTTAAAAATGATCAAATAATTGGGAAGAGCAAATAGGACTTGCAACTATTTAAGAAACTGAACTGTCATAATGAAAAAATCTTCCTATAATAGATTTTAGTACAAAATTTCTGTGTCGATCTCTTATTTAGATCATGAATTTATATAGAAAGGATTCCTAAGCCTAGTTCTTATTTAACATGCTTATCTTGCCCTAAAATGCACTATCCGAAATAATCTTATTGGGACATTAATCAGCTTCTACAGAACCTACCTACTGCAGGCTGTTTCACATTTTCCACTAGAGACAGGAATATTTAAAAAGGCTGAAAGTAGAGAAAGTAATAAACTTATGAGGCAAATGTTGAGTTCCTAAATGGACAGAAAAGGGAAAGCGAGTCAGAGTGGACAGAGCTTCACACATGTATCGATAGTGTAGCTAGAGGCACAGGTTACACATGCAGAGGCAATGGCAATCCTTTAGAAACACATTTTTTTTTTTCTTTTTAAAGACAGGGTTTCTCTGTGCAGCCCTGGCTGTCCTGGAACTCACTCTGTAGCCCAGGCTGGCCTCGAACTCACAGAGATCCACCTGCCCACCTCCTGAGCACTGGGATTAAAGGCATGCGCTATTACCACCACCCAGCAGGAAAGAAATGTATGTCTTAAAGCCAATGCCACGCTTCATCTCTCCAACATAACACTGGTCCCTAAACTAAACTTTCTAACTGTAATAGCGATTCAGAAGCCAGGCTCATACCTAAATACAAGCTCCAACCATACCAGGTAACTAGCTTCCTCAATTAGCCCTACAAAACAAAGGGCTCTGGACTTGGGATCTTCAGATTTAGAGAGACAACTGTTTGGAAACTCCCATCATCAGAACAGGGAGCTGCAGAGTCACCACTCAGCACTTACTTCCATCTTCAGAAATACACCACATTAGGCAGAATGCAGGAGTGAAGCAGAATGCAACACCAGCCAGGAGAGAACACCTTCTGATTTCTCCTGACAGTCAGCCCGTACTTTCCCCACAACATAGGTATTTGCTCCCAGCTTTCATGACACTTGGCTGCCACCTACCAGCACTGCCATTATTACAATGTCAAAATGCACAGGACCAGAGCCATCCCCCAGAAGGTGTCTCTGGGGTCACCCCTGTTTCCCATTGTACGCAGTTCTTAGACAGCTGCAGCATTTGCTCTTCCAATCTCTATCTAGGGGGAATATTACTCCCCACTTTTAATGCCCTTTTATACTTTTATATAACAAGAAGTTTTAATATTCCAAAAGGTGAATCATCTTTCCTTTGTAGGAATATTTTTAAAAAATCAGTTAATCAGACACACGATAAAGATATCTATGATTGTTACTATGCTTTATCCCTTTCCCTTCAGATTTTAAACTATAACTAGCATTAAGAAATTTATAGTAATATAACATTATTTGCTCACTAAATATGGAGAAACTTCTGAGTATTGGAAAAGGCAGAGAAATATTTAGACACGTTTCCATGACTCTCCTCTTAAATATAGAAACAAAAAATGGATTTATATTTAGTAACAGCTAAAAATAATTAAAAATAGCAAGTCAGATAAATATATATTATACCATCCACTCAGACAACATGTTTTAATTCTACCAGCAGACATGACATACTTTCACAAAATTAGTGGGAGTTGGGACTTACGTACATCTGCTTCAAAAGAAAGCCAACACCTCCCAAGTCAGCCACCCCGTAATGATGAATCTTTTCCTTCAATTTGGGTCTCAAGAGGTAATGAACAAGATACCTGAGAAGCAGGATCTGCTTTCCACTTACTGCTTATGATATGAATAAAAATAAAGCAAATGCAAAAGATGCTCTTTTCACCCAGCAGATGGCATTACTCCAAAATCCTAAACATTACTTAAAAATCCCTAAGACTGAGGTCTGTAGTGGAGGTCTCTGATATGGGTACTTAGAAACAAGAAGTTTCCCTGCACTGGAAACGTATAGAGCAACACTCCAGCTCTGCATGCCGATTTTACCCCACTCACTCTTTTTTACTTCTTCCTAACGCTACAAAAGGAAATGATAAACGCAGGAGCAAACGGGACCAAGAAGTGTTCTGCCTGGCTCCCCAGTGATACACAGCGTCAGTTTAATGCAGCTTCCTTCCAGAAGACATTTGATATCATGGGATGCAGAGATAAAAACATGCTGTATTCAACAGCTCTAAACATCCAGGCAGCTGTCCAATAGAAAAGAATAATTAGCTAGAAATAAATCCACTGGCTTTAATAGAATTCAAGTACAGAAGGCACAAAGCTTTAAATCAATGTATCAACAAAGGAAAATCTTAAATACCTTATTTTAAGAGTTGAAAGAAATTATTATAAAGGGAAAATTTTCCTTTTATGTACCGTTGAACAAAAGACATTAAACAAAATTAAAATCCAAAGGAAACTGTGGTGCATACATAAATTAAGTGCCTGGGAAAAAAATCTAATTAAGCTTGAAGGTTTCAAATGAACAAAACTGCACTAACATGTTTTTATGTATCAGCTATTTCCTGGGGTGATTAAAAAAATTAAAACACACTCTGCAAATTTCAATTGTTTTAATCAACTTTTGCGTTTAGATGTCTGCAACATCAACAAACAGTTTGCATTTGCTTATATAACTTAATAATTCCCCAGTTTGAAGATCTTTATCTGTCAAATTGACCAAACGATTGGAGTGGTCTCCAGCGAAGTGGCCGACATGCTAGCTACAGAATTGTCAGTAAGAGGATTCAGGCAGAGTCAACTGAGGAAAGAGAATTATTGGCACAACTCCCCAAATACTTAAATGGCAATGGTAATGTGGATATCTGAGATTATAGGTGACATTCTTATACACGAAAGAGGTGGGACTTAGTGCACAATTTTTTCAGTCAGTATTCCTCCCTTTGTAAAATGTTGTGTATTTTTTTTCTGAAAGCTAAAATATTCATTCTATTTTAAAAAGAATTACAGTTCTATTAAGTAAAAGTTATAAATTAAAACTGTCTATATGTAATTAAAATGGTTTCTCCTAGCAGAGTAACAGATTCAAATTCAGGTTTTTTTTAACATATTAAGATTATTAATGCATGTTATTATTATTATTATTACTATTATCATTATTGCTATTGTTATCATTGTCTGCATTCTTGTCTTGGTACTAAATAGATTTCTGGAAATCATAAACAGCCTTAATTATATCCTAAAAGAAAATCATAAGCCTTAGAGTGAAAAAAAGAAAAAAGATCTGAATAAATTTAACTGTGATTTTGCACATGCATATTAATTTAGTTTCAGCTAGTTTACTGAGAATTAGAGTAAGCCAGTGATTTAGATAATAGCCATATGTACATTATCTCTCTGTTGGGAAGGACAGCAAAATTCATTGAATCTTTAGACATGCAGAGCATGTGGAGTTTGAGAGTTTTGCAGAATATCACGATGCATACATTGAGTAGGCAGTTGGACATGATGGTAGGAAACCCAAGTGAGAGGGCTGGGTGTAAGACAAGGTTTGGAAATCATCAGCATGTATAGCTGCAACTGAAGCTATAGGAGTGGGTGCATTTAAGAAAGAATTCTGGGGGGAACAGAAGGATGTAAGAGCTGCCAGATAAGTAGGAATACTTTTAGAAACCTGAAGGAACAGTCAGAATGATAAAATGACACCAAGAAAGGAGTACCGTGGCTAAAGTTTTAAAGAAGTTAGTCACATGACAAAATGAAAAGGATACACCCGGTAATCTTACCCAAGCAGCTTGAGCTGCTAATGAAGATGGGCACAAAATTGCAGGGGTAGGTAAGAAAGCTGAGATCGGAGACACGGGTCTATCATCTATTAGAGAAAGAAAAACCATGCTGAGCACCTTTTCAATGTGCAGGCATTGAGCTAGGACACACTGAGATCCTACACTACACATTGTGGAGAAATGCTGGTAAACACAACGGTCCTCACAGCACTTACAATCTGCTAGGGAAGGCCAAATACAGCACTAGCTGATTTCTAAGTGCATACAATAGAAACTTTGGTTTAGTTTTTTAAAGAAAATTTTGGATAGCTCATATCATTGTGCAAGGCTTGAAGAAAACAGGCTTCAACACTATATAATGAGAAAAGAACTATTAAAAATGCCAAGAACTAGCCTCATAAAATATTATTTGGCCAGTAAGATGACTCAGTGGGTGGAGGCACTTGCCAACAAGCCTGGCATTCTGAGTTCAACCCCCAGTACCTGCATGGCTTATGGAGAGAACAAAACTCCTGCAAATTGCCCTCTGACCTCCACATGCATACCATAGCATCTGTGTTCCCCCCCATAAATTAACATAGTAACAACAAACACCAAAAGCTATGGCTGCTGTCACTAAGCATTAGATGTGACAGTTTGCTGCCACTTAACGTGCTGGTACAACACAGTGAATAATGCCCCCATCCTGAGGATTCTGCTACCCTCCCCGCAGTTACTGTCCGACTATACCCACTGCCAGGAAGGTTTTCTGCTACTGTATACGTTTTATCACTAACTCATGAATTCATAAGTGGGGCAGACATTTCTTATTGGCAGATTCTAGATCATATGTTCCCATTCTGGCTACAAGGCAAGCTGGGGGTGTGTGAATATAGATCCTTCACTAAAGGAAGGCCGGCTCTACTCTTCGGTAAGACAGAAGGTACAGGAATACAAACAGGAAAAGGCTCACACAAAGAACTGCTATGCTACGAAGAAAGTATCTATAACAAAGTAAGGAATTCTCATTAATGGTAGCAAGGCAGCTTATTTTCCTCTCTCATAAAAAATGGTGGAAGATAAGAGTCTGGGGTTTAAATGATAGCATATCGGCTATCTAAAGGGCTTCTCATCCCTTCTCTGTGGATGCTCTGTGCTCTTAAAGTGCCCTCTCAGCCTGCGGTGAGTAAAAGGGCAGCTGAAGCATTCACACTGCTCTAGCCCAAGAGAAAGAGGGGGCAAAAGAGTATGGCTTTCCCATTAGAAACACGGAATGGTTGTTCAGTATGTGGCACGATGCCAGCTAAAGCTAAGAGTTCTCAACAGGAAGAAGAGATGCTGCATAACGGGAAGCAAACTGCAGCACCCAGCACAGCAGCACACGGGAAAGCAACCACCCCAGCAATAGGCCACATGACAGCAATGAGGAGTGCTGCTGGGAGCCCAAGCAGTCCTGAGACTGCAAGGGGCAGAGCTGATCTAGAAAGGCAGGCAGGGGCCCAGGAAAAAGAGGTATTCAAATGACCAGCACAGGTGGGGAGCAGAGAAGGGCTAAAGACCAGAGAGAAAAGCGGGAGAGGAGGGCGATCAGAGGTAAGGGACTGCAGAGGGCAAAGGCCTGGCAGGATACCTAAAACAAACGAGTTGAAGAATCCCGTGAGTTAGAGGCTAGCAAACCAAGTGGCGTGTGACTATTCACAAGGATGGTGGAAGCCTGATTCTGTGAAATGCCTCTTAAATGCAGCAGCCTGGACATAATGCATAAGGATAGTATGAAGTTACTGAATTCAAGCAACAGTCATATGACCACACCTGAGATTTAGAAATCCCACTCAGACCAGCATGTAGGGCCTGGAGTAGAGAAAGACAGGTAGGAAACCAAGCAGAAGGCAGCTGTAGTCCAGGAGGAAAGCATTAAAGCATAGTCTAGGATAGGGAGCCTGAGGAAAGGGACAGGCCCAGGACTCAAAGCTACTTAGAAAGGATACCTGACCCTCCTTTGTATCTGAAGGGATGTTGACAGTGACTCAGAAAAATAGTGCCAAGTCTGATTCTCAAGTTTCTGTCTCAGACGTCTAGTTGGGGATGGCTACTGTTCACTAAGACTATTTGACTATTCAACAAATTTTTTTTTTTTGGAAGATAAGATTTTAACTTTTAGCACGGTGAACCTGAAATACCTGTCAGCTATTGTCTTCTAGTGCCTGGAATCAGAAAAACAGAGGAAGGGCCTAATATATTGAGGGTGAGAGCAGTGAAGCCATGATGAACTAACTCTGTGGCTCAGAGAAAGGAACAGTATGACCATGGAGTGGCTGAGAAGAGCCCCCATTAGTCCAGTCTCTTAAGAGAGGACACAGGATGTATTTCTCACTTCTCAAGATTCTGTTTTGTGGTTCTGGGGTGGAACCTATAAAACCTAACACTCAAAAGCATTCTACCCTACACAGCACCCACAGCAGCTGCCCTAAATCTGGGCGGACCAATGACCTGATCCATTAATCTCCACGGAAGGGGGGGGCGGAGCTTCATGGTCAAACCACTTTTAAAGTGGTTTCATTTCATATTTGGCCCTCTATACCTCTTTCCCTCCTGGAGAATCACAGTACATAATAATGAATTAAAAGCTCTAACGAGTTATATATTTAGTTATTATAACATATTTAACTCTGTTGCAAAAAACTGTTACCCAAACTTACTTGGCTTCAAAATACTTTCAGCTTCTAACACCTAAACATATGAAAAACAGACGGAGCCAGAGAACCAGTTGTGGGGCACTTAGCTAGCTAAAGTAGGGCTATTCCAGGGCCATCTAAGCTACAAGGCAAAAAGCCTGCCTCAAAGACAAATAAATGAATAAATAATGAAAAGAAACCTGAAAACATCAGTGTGCTCTGAACAAAACATAGAGAGTGACTATAAGCCAGGATGACAAGAGGCACAGGCTGGCAGCAAAGGCCAGGGCAAGGTTCTATAGCAGCCCTAGAAACAAGGATATACAAAACACAAATGCAGGGACAGGAAGGGACAACAGAAGACACAGGAAAAGAAAAAAGGAAAAACTGATGAGTGAGACAAGGAAGGCATTTCATAAAAAGCATTGGCTCCTACATCACTTCCCAAGGCCCTAGTTCATGTCATTGTCCTAGAGAGCTTAATATGCTCTTTCACAATAGATAAGGGAGCAGTGGGAAAACCATGAGCCTTGGAAGGCAAGGGCCTCTGTCAGCTCCCACCTCACTCACATCCTGGCTACCTGACCAGCCAGTGCATGCTCACACAGCTGATGAAATAACAATGCTGACGACTATCACTACTCTACACCCCACTTTTTATATACTCATCCGCTCACCAGTCACAATGCTTCAAGAATGATGGAATTGAAGCTGAGCAAATTCAAACAATTTTGAAAACCTTGAGAGGATGATTTGAATAACAAGAGCAAAAATGTGAATGAATTGTAAAATTCCATACAAATTTTAGGTAGTACACAAAAGAATATGCATACAGATATGACTTTGGTATCTGTATGCACTTGTCAATCACTCTTTTTTACTATTTAAAAATTTGCAAAATATTTTAACGTTTTTAAAAAGTAATTATAAAATTTTATGTATATGGGTATTTTGTCTGAATATATGTCTATGCACCTGGTGCCCAGAGTAGCCAGAAGAGGGAGTTGGATCCCCTGGAAGTGTAGTTACAGATGGTTGTGAGCTGCCATGTGGGTGCTGTGAATTGAAACTGGGTCCTATCTAAGAGTAGTCAATGCTTGTAACCACTAAGCTCTGTCTCCAGCCCCTATCAATCATTTTAAAGACTATTCTTAGTAATAATCAAGGCTTAAGAGATGCTATTATGAGTTTCTTAAGCACTAAATACTAATTGACAGCTTTTTTCAAAACCAGAGATTTAGCATTACTGAATTTTTAGATATTCTGGTAAGTCACATGATCACTGAGTTTAAACAAAGAGAAAAATCAAGTTTCATTTAAGATATTAACTAACAAGACAATAACACATTCATTAGACAAACTTATAAGAATGATAAGTCAGGTTTTAATATAACTTCTGGCTTAGTTGGGGTTTTTATTGCTGTGGAGAGACACCATGACCACAGCAACTCTTATAAAGGAAAAACATTTAATTGGGGTGGCTTACATTTTCAATGGTTCAGTCCATCATCATCATAGTGAGACATGGTGATGTGCAGGCAGACATGGTGCTAGAGAAGGAGCTGAGAGTCCTTACATCTTGACTCACAGGCAACTGGAAGTGGTCTGAGACACTGGGAGTGGCTTAAGCACATATGAGACCTCAAAGCCCGCCTCCACAGTGACACATTTCCTCCAACAAGGCCACACCCACTCCAACAAAGCCACATTCCCTTTAGGGGCCATTTTCTTTCAAACCACAACTTCTAACTTAAAAATAAACATATATATATAAAAGTATAGCCAGGTTATGGTACATGTTTATAATCCCAATACACAGGAGATGGGGGCATGAGGAGCATGAGTTTGAGGCCAGCCTGGGCTACATAGCAAGACCCTATATCAAAAATAAATAAACAAGTCTTACCATAGGGAAAGTATATTCTATAGTCATACAGGATCTAGCTTGTCAGTATCTATTGAGGGAGCCTAGGGGCTAAACTAGACTATTTTGCATTCAGTGCTCTGGATAACCCATTATCTCAGAAAAGCTTTAACATCTAGGGATGAGTCTTTGATCTAAAAAGCTCTTTATATGATCACACAGTCCCTATATAGTCTCCTCAGGCAAAACATTATTCACCTAATAAGTGCCAGTTATCAGTCCAGGAACTGAGAACACAAAGATGAGTATAATTTTTTTAATCTTTCTTCAAGGCACACTGGGTCTAATGAAGGTACTGTCAACAACAAGGTTACTAGCAAACGTCAGTTTTGTTTCAAATTTTTAGTTAAGCAAAAATGTAATATGGCATAACTAACTTCCATTTTGGACATCAATTTTTACAAAATGAATAGGACAAAAAGGCTATTTTTAAAAAAATCAAAAAGCCAAATAGGAAGTCAGATCATGTAACTATTCTACTTAAAATCTCTCGAGCTTCCAAATATATTTTGAATAAAAATCAAATCTGTACCATAACCAGTGAGCCTTGCTTGGGCTGGTATCAGACAGTAGCTGATCTCACTTCATGTTACTCTCTTCTTTGTTCATTGGAGGATAGCTACAAGTCTTCCTTCTAGGAACAGAAAGCCATTCCTGCCTTTAGGCCTTTTCTCATCATTCAGCTAAATGCAGAACGCACTCATTCCTCTCCCTATCTATCTTATAGAACCCACTCATTCCTCTCCCTATCTATCTCGTGGAACCCACACATTCCTCTCCCTATCTATCTTGCAGAACCCACTCATTCCTCTCCCTATCTTGTAGAACCCACTCATTCCTCTCCCTATCTATCTTGTAGAACCCACATGTTCCTCTCCCTATCTATCTTGTAGAACCCACTCATTCCTCTCCCTATCTATCTTGTAGAACCCACTCGTTCCTCTCCCTATCTTGTAGAACCCACATGATCCTCTCCTTATCTTGTAGAACCCACTCATTCCTCTCCCTATCTATCTTGTAGAACCCACATGTTCCTCTCTCTCTCTATCTTGTAGAACCTAGTCATTCCTCTCCCTATCTTGTAGAACCCACATGATCTTCTCCTTATCTCGTAGAACCCACTCATTCCTCTCCCTATCTTGCAGAACCCACTCATTCCTCTCCCTATCTATCTTGTAGAACCCACTCATTCCTCTCCCTATCTATCTTGTAGAACCCACTCATTCCTCTCCCTATCTATCTTGTAGAACCCACTCATTCCTCTCCCTATCTATCTCGTAGAACCCACTCATTCCTCTCCCTATCTTGCAGAACTCACTCATTCCTCTCCCTATCTTGTAGAACCCATACGTTCCTCTCTCTATATATCTGTTTCACAGATCCATAGCATTCATATATTTTCTTTATCTGATAGTAAACTGTTTATTGCTCAACCATGTTTTCTAAAAGGAGAATGATAGAGCATATAACTGTTATATTTTATTTGCCAAAGTCGAGTATCACTTACAATAAAAAAAATCAAGTGTATTGTATGTATTCAATAAATGTGTGTGAATGAATCAAAGAATTACTGAATGCTTGAGCTAGGATTCAAACTCAGCTTCTAATCCTAGACTGCTGGCAAAGCCAGGACTGAATCTGCTTTATTTCTGTATCCTCCTCATCCTACACTGCTATATGTAAAATATACTATTAATATGTGCTTACTGAATAAAGTAACAGTTTAGATTTCAAGCCTTACACTTTTAGGTACCAGAATAACAGAAAGAGTATGTGAGTACCTAAAAGGACAAAAGCAATTCCTACCACTCTCTCTTTCCACAGTGCCTTCCCAATCCTGCCTGCTGTTTTCCCATCTTAAGACAATTCCTGCTCTGATTTCAAGAGCCACAGCTTGTTTTTGTTTATAAGTCTTCCCCAGAACTAATGAAAGAAACAGAACACAACTTCAAAATTCTACAGCAATTCGTTCCCACTCTCTACAAATGACCACTATTCCAGAGCGTGCATCTTTCTTCCCTCCCACCCTCCCTCCAGCTACTTATCATCTTCCTTCCATATCCTCCAGCCAACCTCTTCCTCCCAGCCCTCCTGCTCTTTCCCCAACTTCTCTGGTCTTCTAGGTTGTTAAAGAGAGTAGCTTAAAATGAATTTACAACAAAGGAAAAGAGAACAGGGATGGTAATAGATTGTACTCCTCTTAAAGTACATGACTATATCTTTAGTATTATTTCTCCCCCACCCCACAAACCTGTCCATTCATGGGACTGATAAGTAATGAGACATTCTTACTTACAATTTTAATTACCAAATTTCTCAGGTTCTAAGATCCTAAAGAAAGGACATTTAAATTTACTCAACCTATCATAAACTATACAAATATTTCATGTTATTACAAAAAAAAATCTAATACAAAGCTGGAATCCTTCAGTCGTAATGTTTAATGTTCAAGAGCGCTCTTTATCCTTTTATAGGATATTCCAAAAGGTTTCCCAATCAAGCTGCTAAAATGATCCATATATTGAATAGCCTACAGCTGGTTATCTGTTCTACCAGGCTTTTATATCCTAAGAAAACATTAATTCCTACAGTTTTAAAGCAGTACCTTTCCCATTGGTTAGCACAATTATAATTGCAATATAGTACTCTAACTCATTGATTTCATTCCCAGGACATCAGGGTTGTTACATAAAGGTACATGAACATTAGGTAGGCAATGGGAAAGCTATAAGCCAATAGCATGGGACAAGGGAAAACAAAAGACAAACTGAACGTGTACAACCATGCAAATGCAGAGACCTCAACACATTTCAAAGGGCTGTGGTGCAAATATTGTGTAGGACAGCAAAGTGCTAGTCATTACTATACAAAGCACCATTTTTCCTTGAGAACACAAGAAAGAGTACAGGTATCAGAGGTATTTATTAAAGTATAGACATTTCAAAAAAAACATCAGCTATCCAGAGCAACTGTTCTCTAGGGTTCAGCACAGCTGGCCCCAGTGTATTGGTGTTTTTAGTGTATTAGGAAATCATCACAAGCCCAGGTATTTTATCCTCATCCTGCTGCTCCTCCAGTGATTTAGCTCTGCATTTGGTACATAGAACTATATTTTATTCATTACACCTAAATGTTTTCCCATTAACTGGTTAATTTAAATTAGAATGCTAGCAGTATGAAAAAAAAGAATCATTCCTGCTATTTCAGCAATGAAGTTATTTGAAACAATATTTCTAAGTCTTTCAAAGTTAGAAAAAAATTTATAGGAAGTATATTACAAAGATATCCTTGGTTAGATTTTTTTATAAGTACATATTAATCAATAAAGACCAGCCTATAACTCTACCTTCCAATTGGAGAGAATCTGGGAGTGCGATGGAAGACACATAGTACTGGCAGACACTTACTCTTAAGAAACAGGACTCTATGTTTATATTGTTCTGTTAATAGCATTTAGCTAACAAGTAGGGTTACTAATAGACAGAAAAAAATATAATGAAGCACTGAATAGTGGACAGCAGTCATTCATGCTCCGCTGGTCAACAGCTACTGGAGAGAAGAAAGTCAGCTCCCTAAGTCTTGGGCAGCTATTAAAAAAAGAAAAAAGGACCCTTTCTTGTTAAAGCTCAAGAGAATATGAAGAGGAATGAAAGAGAAAAACCTCAGACTGATTATGCTGTCAATTTGAGTTGTCATAATGTGCTTCAGAGATAAAACATTCCTCTGAATGGCAATTGAACAGATGGAAATTTTCATTTTTGGTTAACTGGATGGAAGAATTGGACCAGTACCTAAAATGACATTGAAAACGAAGCTCAAACCCCCTCCCACAAGAAGGAAACAGATGCATCACTCCAGATACAAAATAAATTATTGAACAGTGCATATATTATATTGGCATCATTGTATCCAACTGTACATCTGCACAGTGTTTTAGTGTCCTGGTGAGAGAACAGACATTTCTGAAAGGGGAAATAGGCTACTATTGAAGTGAGTCAGAGAAGTGCACCATTTGGGTAAGAAAAGCCTAAGCAACACTTCACTGAATTTGAAGTTATTCATGCTGAGAGGAAAAAGGAACCATAAATTATCCTTTTTCCAATGCCCTTGAACTTCTGCAATGATTAAACCGCGATAGATTTTGAAATACAAAACCACATTTTCAGAATCTTAAATCAGAATGAATATGCAATAATACTCTTAAGACCCTAAAGGACTATGGGTGAATGTCGTCCTCCCCTAATCCAACAGACGAGTGTGTCGGATATTAAACAAGACCACATTCCTGATCTTAAGCGAGGACTACAAAGGTCTCACAGAGCAGAGAATGAAAAGGCTGTGGTGACTTAAGTTAAGCGACCCTGGGAGGATGGACTAAAGGAACGAGCTGGAAAGGGGACAGCGGCGGCACCGCTCTGGTTCTCTCCTAGCCCACCCTGTCCACTGCCAGAGCTGATCCACTGCCAAGGCTCCCACCATCCTACACATCCACACCATCTCCCCATCAGCATTTCCTCCATGTCTCAATCCAGCTGGAGAGAACCCTGGTTTTCAAGGGCAAACAAAGCAAGTAGGGTTAGCCATTTTGTTTCATTTTTAGAAATAACCTGAGCTGGCACTGGACCAGTGATGGTCCTGTCACAAACAGAGATGTTACAGGATGGTCTGACCAGGGCATATAGACGATGCCTGAGATGCCAAGTCCTGAGGTTAGTGTCTAAACGAGAAAAACACAAAGGGAAAAATGTCTCTAATATAAGACTTCGCAGTGGTAACAGAAAGTCTGACTTCCTTTTATTTATTAAATCATTCATCACAATGTAATAAGCTTTAATATCTAAAGAGATAGAATATTTATCACACATTGCTTCCAACCAAACTATATTTAATAAGGATTCACTTCCTTGAGACCAATAGTCTGCCTACCCGACTGTCAGAACAGCACAGGTGTGAAAAATATGTTCAGTGCAATGCCACCAGATATTAATGGAAAGCAGACAGCACATGGGCACAATTACAAGTCTAGAATGCTGATTCACAAGCTTCACGGTGGTATTTATAAGTAGTATTTATTTTAGAAATAAAAGTTGCACAGGGAACTGTTGCAAATCTTTTGCATTCTTGCAATCATTTTTAAACGCAGGCAATTGTGGAGTGGGGAAGAGCTCATTAAATACATAGGAAGACAAATGTAACGTAAAAGCAAAAGTATAAGGAGGGTGGGCCCATCTGGACTTATTAGAGAGAGAAAAGCCTTGAGGGGAATAGCTGGGGATATGGGATAGGAGAAATAGTTAGAAAGTAATTGGGAATGGGGAGCCCGCGTTGGCTTCTTCCCCTGGGGTGTTTCTGCCAAGGAAGGAGAATAAGAATAGAACCTTTAGAATAGTATCATGTGGTGGCTGGATGCCCAAAGAGAGTCTGTCATTAGAAAAAGGCCATAGTGTGATACGGTAATGACTCACAGAAGAACGAGAGAAAGAAGTGGACCAGAAGTCACACTCTGTCCCTCTGCCTCCTTCCAAAGCTCTATTTAAACTCACGCTGTGCTGTTTCTATTCCTCATTCTTGACTTGCAGCACCTCTCTTGCCGGCTGCCATCAGTCTTCTGTTAACATGACCAGGCATCTTATTGATATATGACCTAAAGCACACTATTCCGCAAACGTCTACGTATGCTAGATGCTCCTTCTCTGCAGTCATTGGTCATGGGATGTCAGAGGAAGCTGATGGGTGAGCCATCAAAGAGCCTGCGACTGACAGGTTGACGATGTACACAGAAGTCCCAGCTCCTCCACACTGGAGGCTGATGGAGGGTCAAAGGGTCAACTCCAAGGAAGCACTATGCTTTCATTTCAGTAATTGGGCTTTTCTACTTACATTTTACATTTGTTTATTTATTTATTGTGTGTGAGCACACACATTCTTTTGCATCATGCCATGGCATGTGTGTAGAGGTCAGGGGATAACTTGTAGGAGTTGGTTCTCTTTCTACAGTGTGGGTCGCTGATCCAGGCCTGGGTCATCAGGCTAGCAGAAAATGCCTTTCCCAGTTAAGCCATCTTGCCAACCCTAAGTTTGACTCTTACTTTTTTTTTTTTTTTTCTGGAGCTGAGGACTGAACCCAGGGCCTCTAGCAAGCGCTCTACCACTGAGCTAAATCCCCAACCCCCGACTCTTACTTTTTAATTATCATTAGATAAACATACCTAAGATTTTATTTTAATATCTGTATGACTTTCTATCAACATTTATTAACATTAAACACAAAATAAGGCAATCTACAAGTAAAGCATTAGCTTTACTTAGCACCAGTTAGAAAGTGCTGACTGATTAGTACTTGGTGGTGGATGAACCCAAGGGGCTGAGCTTCCCTCTCTCAACATAACATCTCAAATGTGACAGCAAACTGCCCAAGTGCCGTTAATGGAACCACGCAGCACACAATTATCATTAAATCCACACACACCCCACTGAAAGGGACTTGCACTTTGCTTGCTCAGCTTTGTGAAGATTTGGAAATTTTTAATGCTGACAAGTTATATAAGCACAGATTCTTCAAAAAGTTTTATTATACTCCTTAGCAAGCAATTATAACTATATTTTAATTTTTCCTTTATGCTGTCCTCTAACATTTTTAGTCTGCCAAAAATTATTATATGAATTCCAGACCAAAAAAATAAAATTCTTCTAGAATTCTAAACATTATCAGCTTTTCTGTTATAAAAGGCAAAAACTTACAATAAAGTAAACTATATTGGTAAGACATTAAATTTTTATTTTTATTTTCTATGTGTATGGGTGATTTGATTGAATATGTCTATGCTCTAGATGTGTGCCTGGTGCCAGCAGAGGCCAGAGGAGGGATCAGATCCCCTGAAACTGGAGTTCTAGTTGGCTGTGGGCCACTACATAGGTGCTGGGAATCAAACCCAGGTCCTCCGGAAAAACAGCAAGTGATAGTAACTGCTGAGCCATCTTTCCAGTCCCAGAACATTTCATTTTTAAAGAACTTTGGCTAAACAGGTCAAGAAAATGATATTCCACAGCATAATTTTCCAAAACACACAGTACAAATACTAATATGAACAGCATTATTCACCTGTTAATACAACTTAACTGTTCACTTTTTTTTTTTAGTGTGTCAAGCAGGATTGGAATTTACCATTTTTTAGGCCTAATCTAGTATCTAAAATCATCCGTTATACAAGTCTCACTAGAAAATAGTTTGCATTCTTTAGAATACTTTTAATTCACTGCCAATCCCATCTATTCCTGTCTTGATCTGGTTTAGATGGCCATGCCACATTGCTAGAACTTGTACTCATATATTATTTTGTTTCTTTTTTCATGTGCATATAAGTATGTCTCTGTGTGGGCTTGTGTATTGAGTGTAGTGTCCTTGGAGGGCAGAAGGGGATACTGGATCCAATGCAGCTGGAATTACAGGTTGATTTATTATATTTAATTGAGGTAAAATACACATAACATAAATTTTACTATTTTAAAGTGGAAAATCCAGTGGTAAAAAGTGCATTCACAGTGCAATCCCTCCCTTATCTAATTCCAAAGTAGTTTCGTCATCCCAAAAGAAAAAAAACACCATAGTTGTAAGCGGCCACTTCCTGCCCCACAGTTCCCTGTAGTTCCAGTAGTACATTCTGTCTCGGTGTATTTATCTATGCTGCTACTTTATATAAATGAAATCATACAGTGTGAATCTGTTTGGTTTCTTTCACTTTGCACAGGACACTCACTGGTTCATCCACACTGCAGCATGCATAAATCAACAACACTTCATTCCTTCTCATGCCTCAGTATGCTGCATTATACACACACACACACACACACACACACACACACACACACACACACACACGCCATATCACATCTTGTATATCCATTCTTCCATTGATGGACACTTGGGATGCTTCTCCATTTTGGCTTCTGTGAATGGTGGAGCTATGAACATTGTTTTAAGGCATTTGCTTGAGTATACTTTCCGTCTGGATAGTTATAGAAATGACTTGTGTGGGATTTCATGCTGGACTCCCAGAGGGACCACTAGACACCTCCCCAGCTGTACACCATCATCAGTTCCCACCAGTACCATAGAGAGAGATCTCATTTCCTATGCCCTAGTCACCATTTTCTTTCCTTTCAATACCGGGGCTTGAACCTAGAGCCTGGCATTTGCCAGACAAGCATTCTACAACCCAGCCACATTCCCATCACCTAGCCCTTTGTTTTATTATTATTATCATTAATTAGTCATTATTGTTATTATCATTAATTAGTGACTGTTTGGTTCAAGGCAAGGTCTCCTTAGGTAACCCAGGCTTGCCTTGAATTTACTTTGAAGCCCTGGCAGGCCTAAAACTGTAACCCTCCTGCTTCAGTCTCCCAGGTAGCTAGATTATAGGCCTGTGCCAGCAGGCCTAACTCGCTTGTTGTCCTCTTTGAAATCACAGTGGCTGTAAACTTCTTGATTTTTTCTTCTTCAAGGATGATGTTTCCATGTGCATGTTGGCCATTTTGTATCATCTAGAAAGGTCTATTGACATCCATTGCTTTTTGTTTTTTCTTGTCATTAGTCTTTCCATCACTGAGCTACATAAGTTCTAACTTTTGATACTAAACACATTATATGATTTTCCAGTATTTTCTCCCATTCTATAAGTTGTCTTTTCACCTTCCTGACAATGTCTTCAATGAATATGGGTTTTTAATGTTGATGAGATCTGAGTGACTGTTGTTTGTGCTTTAGGAATCCTGTCTAAGTATGCCCCGGCAAGGCCAAGGCTATGGAAGGTTACCCACAAGTGCTACTTTTAGATGTTTTATAAGCTTAACTCCTGTGTAAATAGTTAATCCATTTTGCATATAGTATTCATTTTTGCAGCTTTATTCTTTTGCAATGGTGTCTCAGTACCAATTGTCAAAGAGTATTCTTTCCCCAATCAACAGTCCTGGCATCCCTGTAGTAAGATTTCTGAACTTTCAGTTCTAGTCTGTGGTTATCTCCTCAAACTGACTATTTCTCCAAGTGCTCAAAAGTTTAAGGGTCTAGATCTGAAATCCTACTGAGATCAAAGACTTCCCATCAGCTTGGCTACATGCTTTCCAAACAGCAATCATACCTGTAACGCGAGTTACACCTTTTCCAGGTGTGCTAACACTGATTTTCAGCACCCTCTTCCTAGAGCTGACATGAAGGAAAACGGAAGTTCCTTCGGGTCTCACCAATCAACCTCAGGCACTCCAACATACGCTTCTACAGCCCTGCAGTAGAATTTCTAATCTCTTTCTCTTCAGGTGCCATTGCCTGAAGGAGAAAGATAGTAAAAGAAGGAATGGCAGTCCAAAAAAGGCACAAGTTTCTATTTTCAGGACCACCTTAGGCAATAGTCTATAAATTTAGAGCAACAGACCAAGAAGCAGCTTACCACATAAGCATGGGCACCGACAACTGTCACTAGCACATTCATACCGCTCATGCAGCCCACGTGAAACACGCTCTCTTGTATTTAGGTCTTTGTTGTAAACGCTTTACTGCAAGTTGTGTGAGTGCATATACTGCGCGCCACTTATGTTCTCCGGGTTTATGAACTGAGGAGCTAGGCCATAGCAATGGATCTAATGGAAGTGAGGGGATAAAATCCAAACATATAAAAATTGTAATTTACATTTATTCTTCTGTGTGTGTCTGTGAGCACACACACAGGCATCACAGCACACTTGTGGAGGTCTGAGGAAAACTCACGGGAGTCTCTCTGTCCTGGACTCTGGGTTCTAGGTATCAAACCCAAGCCATTGGTTTGGCTGCAAGCACTTCAGTCACTGAGCCAGCCAGCCAGCCCCCAAAGATGCTTTTGAAGCTTCCTGAAGACTAATCTTCAGATCATTTTAAGGAAGAACAAGCATAGGAACAAATACAAATGATGTGTTCTTAATCTTTACAGTGCACCAAAGAGTACAGAAAATGGTTCTTTTCCCTCTTTTATTCTTATTAATCACCTAGTAGCTAAAATCATAATTCAGGAAGTCCTCTTCTACCAAGTTCATAACTCCCTATTGTTCTCAACACTAAACCACATTGATGCATTTCTTTACAGCTCACAATAAGTGACATTTACCAGGGAGATCAGTCCGCAGGATGCGGCTTCTCTGACTTTAATGTACATGAGGACCGACCATGAGTAGGCTGGAGTGAGGCTGATGCTCTACAAGGACATACAGAGACTGAATCTACAAAATCCAGTCTCGAGGACAGACTGCCAGGACTCCAAACAAAAGAATATCAACTGTCCAAGGTAAAATGCTAAGGGAATGCTGTGGGCTACAAGGACACCACTCAGGGATTGCATACCCTCAAAGGGACTTGCTTTCCTCTGCATTCTGCTTCAAGAGAGGGCAGCGGAAACCCCACCAGCAAGGTAACAAGGGGAGATGAACCAAAGTCTCCCTCCCAGGTCCATCTCCTCTATGTTATTGAGCACTCACTAAACACCTGCTAGACCCGGGCATCACTGGAGGTGTGGACAACAGAAAGATTATAAAAACCTCATTTCAGGAGACTTTGCAAGTTTTAAGGAAATGAAGACTAGGAGGCATTCACACATACCCAGAGGCTTTGACTTCAGGTTAAGAGAAGCTAAAGCAATCACATACATTCTAATCAAAGTTCACTGAATTAGATACTTGAATTAAAGTAAATAGCTGAGTGTGGTGTAAACCCACCGCTCAGGAGAGAGGCAGGAAGGCTACAAGTTTGAAACCAGCCCAGTCTACACCAGGAGTTCCAGGCCAGCATGGGTTATGCAGTGAGACCCTGTCTTAAGAAACCAAAAGGAAACAACAAAACAAGAAGTATAGAAAATAGAGATTATGGGGTTGAGGATTTAGCTCAGTGGTAGAGTGCTTGACTAGCAAGCACAAGGCCCTGGGTTCCTCATCTCTGAAAAAAAAAAAGAAAAATAGAGATTATACTAAAACCAAAAAAAATCAATTTAATAAAATTAAAGAACTTACACTTCGTGATGTCATCTTTAAAAAGATCTTACTCACTTAAAAACAATTAGCATTTTTATTTACTTAGAAGTAGAGCCCTTTACTATCACTTTCTGTTATAAAATGCTCTAGACTTGACATGGCTACATCCCTTTAATTAATGGTATTAATTAAGATAATAAGCATATAGGTGGCTAACGGTTGCTGAGGAGAGAGACTCTTGAGTGGATTAGCTGCCCCTAAGTTAACCACACATCTCTCGTAATCCTGTGAGGAACCCCAGTTAAACCTGATGCCTCAACAAGCTCGACTTGGACAGGTGACATCTTTGTTCTGTCATTAGTGCCATATCTGAAGTGAGTGGCTGTCTGTTCATGTCTCCCAAGGACAAGTTAATGCCACAGTTCTGAACAAAGTGATACACGGAAACTCAAGGCATGATATTAGATCCTGTCCTCAAAGTCCGTTTAGAACAAGCCAGCCTTCCATCATCTTCAGTCTTAGCGGCCACAACTCGAACTGACAAGTAGCAATACTATCAAGCCACCATTTATAATTGAATTTAACCACCTGCTCTGGTCCTTGTCAGCAACTCGCAAATCTCTATTTCCAAGGCAGACTTCTGAATTCCAGGCTCATTTTTACAATTTTCTGGATATCTCTATTTAGATGTCTAATCAAAATCTCAAATGGAACCTAAGACTGAAGATGTGGTCTGTCCTCTCCAATCTTGCTTCTCCTGCAACTGCTTAAATGAAAATCCTAAGAATGATACTTAAACTGTTTTTCTTGCCTCACTTCAAAAAACAGAACAACAAAACCGGCAACCTCACATGATGGTGGTCATACAAACTGTCACCTCCCAATATAGCTTTCTGTAAAACACACACACACACAAGTGCCTTTGGTGTGCCTTTGAAAGGGACTACAGGACTCTGCTGGTACATGCCACACCTTTCTGCCTTAAGATGTAATTGCTTGGTCTGATATATGCTCCTACCATGATGAATCTCCATCAGTAGAGGGCCAAGCTAATGAGGCTGCCTGGCCAATCTAGGACTTATAGCTCCAGAACCATGAGGTAAAATAAACCTCTCTTTACTTCATAAGCAGCTTGTGTCATATGTTTTGTGATAGTGCCACAAAGCTGACCAATACACCTGCATTGCTGTTACACAGTGTTATTCAACCTAAATGTCCATCATCAACAGATACTGAATAAAGAAAATATGGTGTATATACATAATGTAATATTGTTCAGCATTTTAAAGGGGAGTCACAAATTCTACCATTTGGGACATCATAAACAAAGGGTATTATGTGGTGGTTTGAATGAGAAATGTCTCTCTTAGGTTCTGAACACTTGGTCCCCAGTTGATGGTGCTGCATGAGAAGGCTTATACAGGGAGTGGAACCAGCCAAATGATAGATTTGGAGAACATCTTAGGGTTTCTACTGCTGTGAAGAGACACCATGACCACAGTAACTCTTATAAAGGAAAACATCTAATTGGGCTGGCTTAGTTCATGAGTTTAGCCCATTATCATCATAGTGAGAAGCATGGCAGTATGCAGGCAGACATGGTACTGGAGAGGGAGCTGAGAGCTCTATCTACATCTTAACCCGAAGGCAACAGGAAATGAACTCTCCCACCCTAGGTATAGCTTGAGCATATATGAAATCTCAAAGCTCGCTCCTGCAGTGACACACTTCCTCCAACAAGGCCACACCTCCTAACATTGTCACTCCCTATGACCATGCATTCAAACACATAAGTCTATGGGGGCCATACCCTATTCAAACAATAAGAGAATATGTTCAGAAAAAATAAGATAAGCAGAGAAAGACAAATACAACACAGTCTCACATATATTTGAAGTATAAAAAGGATTAATTCCAAGATACATAAAATAATGTTGCTTATAGGAGCTGGTGAGTTATGCTGGGAGCTGGGGGATTGGCAGGATGGACAAAGCGTTCTACTGCACAGCTTGGTGACTCGGGCTAAAACCAAACCACATTATAAACCTGACATTTGCTCTGGAATTTGAGGTATTCTCACAATAAAAAAGAAAAATAATAATTATATGAGTCCATATACACATTGGCTTAACTTAGTTATTCTACAATGTAAACACATACTAAATCATGCTTCATACCAGAAATAGCTTCACAAAGTCTAAGAAAGTAATAGAGATTTACAAGAACACTACCAATTTTTAATTAAGAACATGGCCAAAGATAGTGCAGCAGGCTAGAAATAGAAATATGAAAAGTAATTCAAACAATAATGAATATAGTAAAGATTATTATAAATGTTCAGAAGAAATAACTCCCTCAAATTTTGCAAAAAAACCACTTACAACTCTCAAGAGACATGTGACTTACGGATGTCATATTGTGCTATCATAACTTTGTCAAAAGATTATATAAAAAACAAATCAAAACAAACAAACAAACAAACAAAACCCCAGAGTCCTGTGCTGGGGAGAGGCAGAGCAATTAAGAGCACCAGCTGCTCTTCCAGAGGACCAGTGTTCAATTCTCATCACCCACATGGCAGCTTACAACTGTCTTTAACTCCAGTTCCAGAGAATCCGATGTCCTCTTCTGGCCTCCTCAGACACTGCACACATGCAGCACACAGAGAGAGGCACATAAAACACTCAGACACATAAAATAAATAAATCTTAAATAAAATAAATCAGTACTATTCAACAAACATGGGGGGGGGGCATTTTCTGGGCATGTCCCCAAGAGCTCTAAGTCACAGAGAGACACTCTGTATTTATTGCTGCATACTCAACAATAGGTAGGAAATGGGACCAGCTTGGATGGCCATCAACACATGAATGAGTGAAGATAATGTGCTGTATTTGCTCAATGGAATTTTATTCAACTGTAAAGAAAAATGAAATTTGCAGGAAAATGGATGGAACTGGAAGTTACTGTGTCAAGCAAAGTAACCTAGACTCAGAAGACAAACACCGTGTGTTTTCTCTCATAGGGAAGCGCAGATTTTCATTTTTATGCATGGATGTGAGTGTGGGTAGAGATCATAAGCCTGAAAGAGCACCAGGAGAAGGGAGGGGTCCTGAGCAGGGGGCAAGAGGGCAAAAGAATACACTCACCAGGGAAGCAAATGGAGTGCTCTGAGGGAGGACGGGAAGAGGGCAGGAGGGGAGGGCAGCAGCAGCACAGACAAAGTCTGAAATGCCACAGTGACCGTCACTTTATGTGCTAATGGAGAAGAGTGTCAGGACGGAGGGGAGTAAGGGGAGGTGCCCATGTCCCATTGTATATGAGCGTGCGGTCTCAAAGAACACATTCTGTAAAAGTGATGATCCAGGTCCATATGGTCAGCCCTAACACATACCCATGTGAGCAACACTGAATGAGCTCAGCAGGCTGTACGTGTGTGTATATGAAAAAGAACGAGAGGCCAGGAATTTGAGAAGTAAGAGGATGGCAAGGCAGGAGAAGAAAGGGAAAAGGGAAGGGCAGACGATGGAACCACAATATTCATAGATGAAATTTTCAAATAAATAAAATGGAAAAAAAATTTTACTCCATTAAAAAACAGAATCTCTGAAATATCTTTTTCAAAATGTCAAATATGACTTGTCAATTAGATACAATATGCACATATATGTCAACATAACCTTGAACAGCACAGCTACATGCAATTTTTCCAAAAGAAGCCTAAGCAAAGCTGATGGTGAGACAGACCAACACTTAATTCATGCCTGATTTTAGCAATCACCTTACAGTCGTGATCAGGTAGTTAATTTTCCTGAAGCTTTTACACTTCACTTCTCATCACAAACTTCTCCCAAACATCGCCATCATTAAATTCCTTATAGATACATATTTTAAGAGTTATTGAGCTGGGCGGTGGTGGCGCACACCTTTAATCCCAGCACTCAGGAGGCAGAGCCAGGCGGATCTCTGTGAGTTCAAGGCCAGTCTGGGCTACAGAGCGAGATCCAGGACAGGTACTAAAACTACACAAGAGAAACCCTGTTTGGCGGGGGGGGGGGGGGGGGGGGGGGGGGGGGGGGCGGGGGGGGGGGAGAAGAAGGTTATTGAATGCTGTGTATATCCATGAGCAGCTAAATTCATATATTTAAGAGTTCTATTTACTCATAGGCAGATCACTATAAAAATGGCTTCTGGAACTTAAGGCACCTTAAGATGGAACCAACATTGAAGAAGGAAAGACAGAAAATACATTAGAAAGTGGAGGAATGGTTTTCAGAGCAAAGCCCTAGAGAGACGCAGATACAACAATATATGTTTAATGAGACTTATGTCTTAATAAATAAGACAGTAAAAATAACTCTATGTGAAGTATTCAGCTAAGTTGGAAAAACTCCTTAATCAGCGTTTTAGACAAAGAATGCAGTTTGTCATTTGGACCACAAGATGGAGCCATTAACCAGCTGGAATGCAAGATAAAACAGGCAGCCTGATTGAAATTATTCAAGCTATTTTTTTTAAAAAAAATTCCATTCAAGGTATTTTCTAAATGTACATATTCCCCACACCACTTTGCAAAAATGGATTTATAAAAAAGCTTAGAATAGAAAAAAATATTCTAAAAACTGAATAAAGAAGCCTGAAGCTATTTCTCAGTACCAGACATCACTCAACTGTGACTACTAACAGTTATCAATGCAGTTTTGTAACTGGTAAAGTAACTCACACTTAGCCCTGAGCAGCTCTTTGAAAGTTAGGAAAACAGTATCTATCTGAGTTAAACTGTCAGAGAACCTGGGCTCTGGGTAAACACGATACAATGGAACGGCTTTAACTAAGCCATTTTTCTTGATTCTTGTAATTTCCCCACGAATGCAGTATCTCCCGACAAAGGCTACGAAGTGAGTCTAGCACACCGTATTTACTAGATACTGTGATCATTACTGGCACTGACGTTACTGTCCTGGTGTAAAGCAATTATGAAACCCTCAAAGACAGAGCTGGCAACTCATTTCCAGAAAATACTTCTGGCCTCAATGAAAAATAGATATGACACAGTTTGTCAATCAGCTATAATTAGTTTCCATTTCAGCTCAAAGATCCCACACTCCCCTGATAGGAAAATCAAGATTAGGATTCAGTTGCTTAATCTCATTTCAAAGCCACAGGGCAAACAGTGGGTCTTTCCCCTTCTGCCAAAATGCAATAAGTATTTAAGTGTATGAACTTCATACAGAACTGAGGGAAATTCAGGAAATAATTTTTTAAAAAAGAAAGAAACACCGGGCAGTGGTGACACACACCTTTAATCCCAGCATTCAGGAGGCAGAGTCAGAAGGATCTCTGTGAGTTCGAGGCCAGCTTGGTCTACAGAGCAAGATCCAGGACAGGCACCAAAACTACACATAGAAACTCTGTCTCAAAAAAAAAAAAAAAAAAAAAAAAAAAAAAAAAAAAAAAAAAACAAAAAAACCACAAAACAAAACAAAACAAAACAAATCTCGGAGAAAAACTACTGACAGTGAAGTATTTATTATTGCCATATTGTCCATTGTTCTCTGTCCATCTTGTGTATTTCTGTTTCCTTTTCATTATGTTTTGTTGTTGCTGCTGCTGGTTAGGTAAATAAATACTCTGATACTGCCTGGGTGTGTGTGGGAGGTGGTCATTCAAATCAGTTTAAAGTAAAAAGTAAAGAAACTGTCAACCTTGATTTTTGGAACAATGCTGCCATCTGCTGGAAGAACTGAAATATTTTCATTAGTGCCAAACGTTGAGTCAAGTCCCACATTCTAGAGACCTGCATTACCACCTTCCAATTATTTACTAAAAAAAGAAACTAGACTTTCAGTTCTCGTTGTTCACTTTTCAGATTCTCCAATACTGTTTCTATTAATGGTAATCCATTAAATAATACATGTGAATGGCTGAGATCTCCTAAGTCAATGCATCTTCTATACACACAACAGGGAATGACGCAGGTTTTGAATAATTAGATAATGATTCTAAAGGGAAACTGTAAGGTTAAGTGTGCACACAGAAGTTTTATGATGTAATACAACTCAACTTAGCAGGTCTTAAAGGCAGGTCCAGACCTGACCCACACTAAGGGTGGCTACGCCATGGATAGGCACTCTTATTTCTGGTAAGAATATTTATTCCTCCAAGGCTAATTTGACTCATTTATTGAACTGTATCTTAAGATTCTTTGAGCTAGTTCATCCATCTATGTGGTTTGTTTTGTTTTGAATTTTAGAATTGTGGACCAGGAGATAATTCATTTACTATGGCTTTTGTGGTACCCACTCTATACCCAGGCAGAGACACAGGAAGCTCAGCTAAACATGGAGAAAGGAAAGGATGCCCCGTGTTTAAAATGAGACTATTATCTAGGTGGTGGTTGTAAAGACATTAAATATGAAAGAATGGTAACTCTGGTTAAACTAAGCCCGCGAAAATAACAGGGAAAAGACTGGAGGTTATGGGACACTGAGAAATGGAAGACAGTATATTTCTAATGTGTGTTCCAATATGAATGTGTAAAATTCAAAGAATAAAACCATTGATTCATGTACACTGTAAAAATCGCCTCTAAGAGCCTGTAACAGCCTCCTATAACTCTAGCTCCAGAGGATCCTATGTCCTCTTTTGGCCTCTGTGGGCACCCGTATACTAGCGGCATACATACACATACACACACACACACACACACACACACACACACACACACACACACACACAGACACACACAGAGAGAGAGAGAGAGAGAGAGAGAGAGAACTGTAAAGAAATGAAAACGGGTGGAGGGTGGAGAGATGGCTCAGCACTTCTGCTCTTCCGGAGGATTGAGGTTCAGTTCCCAGCACCTACATGGCAGTTCATAACTCCAGCTCCAGAGGACCTGACACCCTCATTTGGCCTCCTCAGGCATTGCATGCACATGGTGCACAGACATACAAACAGGCAAAACACCCAAACACATAAATGTAAATAAAATCTAAAACAGCCAAAACTTCAAAATAAATACACAAAAATAGTCTACTAATGTTAAAAAGTCAATCAACATATTTCAATATATAATCAACAGAAAGAACAGAGGAAGAGAGAGAACCACTATGTCACACGCAAAAAGGTAACGATGTAAAAGCTTATTATTAAGTGAAAAGCCACTCTAAAAGGGCTATCGATATACTACATAATTACAGCTCGATGGCATCTTGAAAGAGTAACACTACCAAGACAGTACAAACGAAAGATCACTAGAGAGTAAGTGGGGGAGAAAACGGGGCACACACCGATGCAAGACGCTGGCAATGGCACAGTGCGGGAGGGGACTAAAACAGGTCTGAAAATGAACCATGGCCAGTTAGATGGTTCCAACAGCAAAGGTACTTGCTTCCAAGCCTGACGACCTGAGTTTGAACCCCCAAACCCACAAAGTGGAGGGAGAGAACCCATATCCCAAGCTGTCTTCTGACATCCACAAGTGCACTGTGGCATGGGCATGCCCACACATGGACACAAAACAAATAAACAAGTAAATATTAATGTTAAAAGGTCAATCAATATATTTCAGCTCATGCGAGAAAACAATTTCAAGATCCACTTAGGAAAAGAACCTCTGGGCTAACAGAGAACAGCATGGAACTATTAAGCTTACAAAGGGAATTTTTAAAGCTGGGTCAGAGAGACGGTTCCATGGGTAAAGTGCTTGTTGTCCAAGTGTGAGGGCCTGAGTTCAAATCCCCAGCACCCATGTAAAAAGTCAGCTCTGTAGCATGTACCTGTAATCCTAGTGCTGAGGAAGTGGAGCCAGGAAGATCCCTAGGGCATGCTGGCCAGCCAATCCAGCTGAATCAGGGAGCTCTGGGTTCAAGAGACCATGCCTCAAAAAACAAGGTAGACAGTGCCTGAAGAAGCCGCTGACATTGGTCTCTGGCTTCCATACACAGATATATATTCATAGGAACACACACACACACACACACACACACACACACACACACACACACACACACACACGCACACAAATAAGTGAAGCTAAATAAAAATCCCGGCACTGGAAAAGCAAAGGCAGGTGTTGGGAATATGATTTTAAGGTGTGTTACTTTTGTTTATGTTGCATTTGTTTAATTCTGTGATGCTGTGTTACTGTGCCTGTCTGAAATACCTGGTGGTCTAATAAAGAGCGGAACGGCCAATGGCAAGACAGGAGAAAGGATAGGCAGGGTTGGCAGGCAGAGAGAATAAATAGAAGGAGAAATCTGGGAGGACAAGAAGTAGCCAGAGGAGGAGGACATCAGGGGCTAGCCACCCAGCTGCACAGCCAGCCATGGAGTAAGAACTAATGAAAGGCATACAGAAAGAGAGATGGGTAAAAGCTCAAATGCTGTGGGATGGTCTGTATGTCAAATGTGTTGCTGATTGGTCAATGAATAAATCACTGATTGGCCCGTGGCCAGGCAGGAAGTGTAGGCAGGACAAGGAGGAGAATAGAGCTGGGAAGGGGAAGGCTGAGTCAGGGAGACACTGCCAGCCGCCATCAGGATAAGGAAGATGTAAAGTACCGGTAAGCCACAAGCCACGTGGCAAGGTATAGATTAATAGAAATGGATTAATTTAAGCTGTAAGAACAGTTAGCAAGAAGCCTGCCACGGCCATACAGTTTGTAACCAATATAAGTGTCTGTGTTTATTTGATCGGGTTTAAGCGGCTTGCGACTGGCGGGTGAGAGAGATTTGTCCTGACCGTGGGCCAGGCAAAAAAACTCTAGCAACACTCAAAGGCAAAAGCTGGGTGAGATAATTTAAGTAAAGCTGGCTATCAATAAGCCAAGCTAAGGCCAGATATTTATAAATAAGGATAAGCCTTCTCGTGTGATTTATTTGGGAGCTGAGTGGCAGGGCCCCTCAAAAGAGCAAAAACAACCAACAACAGGCAGGTGGATCTCTTTGAGTTCATGGCCACGCAGGCCAACCGAAACTACATGGGGAGGTTGCTCCAAAGAAGAAAACAAAAAACAAAACAATAAAAAAAGTACCCTTCATAATATCAAAGAGAATAAACTTCTAAACAAATAAAATACATGCACACTCCCTATGCTGAAAACTACAAGAGATCAAAGAAATCAAAGAACCAAGTCCAAATTCAACTCAAGTAGACTGTGACATCAAATCTTACTCTCTTAAGAAGACATTATCTAATTTATTTCTCTTGAGTTCCAAAAATGTCTTGCAAAGCCAGGTAAGTATTTTTTTTATTTACATTTTACAGAGCAAGTTGGAGCTACTGAGCTTGTATGGAAAATTAAGTGATAAAAAAGGCTAAAAATCAGCCATGCCTCTGGGGAAATGAAAACTAAAGTTCATGCAAAACCCATACATGAATGTTTATAGAAATTCTATCCATAAGCACCAAGAGCTGGCAGCAGCCCAAATGGTCTTCAGTGGGTAAATGTACAAACTACTGTATATATATACTTATACACACAATTATATATATATATATATATACACATATATTTTAAAAAAACAAACCATTGATACATACAATGACTCTCAAAGGCGTTATGATGAAGAATAGAAGGTGCCATTTTCAAAAAGTTACATACGGTATGACTCTCTGTGTAATAGTCTCAAAAAGACAGACCAATAATTGGCATAATAATCAGCTACCAAGGTTATGAACTGAAAGAATAACTTCTGAGGATTAGCATGTGGGAGATATTGAAGGTAGTAACCTGTTCTGTATCCTGATTGTGATGAGGTCAGATGAATCTCTGACAGGTCAAAATGTGAAATGTGTACCAATTTGTAGCACTTGAATCTGAAGAGAAAGTTTGTGCTGTGTGTGAGTTCTGTGTGCATTATACACACCTGAGTGTGCCAGTGTACACACCTGTGCACACACATGTGGAGGCCAGAGCTGAATAGCAGGTGTTTTCCTTATATTCTCTACCTTATTACCTTGACACTGTCTCTGAGTTGGAAACTTGCCTACTGGCTAGGAAGCCTGACCATCCACCACCCATCCCTCAGAGCTGCCTGTCTGTTCCTGAAATGCTGGGGTTGCCAGGCATACACCGCCATGCCTGGCTTACATACAGCCATGCCTAGCTTACACATGGCCATGTCTGGCTTTTATGTAGGTGCTAGGGATTCAAACTCAGATCCTCATATCTGCTGAACAACTGTTGTAACACAACGAGCCATTTCCTTAGTCCTTGAAAACAAAACAAAACAATTTATTAGCAGTAAAATGAACATAAAGAAAAAACTGAGCTATCACTATGTACCAACTAATCAGCTAACATGAAGAAGATGAACCCTCCAGCATTGCCGGTGGGGATATAAAATGATATCATTTACTTTTGTTTGTTTGTTTCTGGAGACAGGGTTTTTCTGTGTGTCCCTGGCCATCCCGGAACTTGCTCTGTAGACCTTGAACTCACAGAGATCTGCTTGTCTCTGCCTCCAGAGTGCTGAGATTAAAATCGTGCGCCACCACATCCAGCTTGGTAACATCATTTTGTCTATTTATTTATTTCCTTATTTCCTTCCTTCCTTCCTTCCTTCCTTCCTTCCTTCCTCCCTCCCTCCCTTCTTTTCTTTTTTCTTTTGAGGTAGTGTTTCTTTGTGTAGCCCTGGCTGTCCTGGAACTATCTCTGTGGACCAGGCTGGCCTCTAACTCAGAGATCCACCTGCCTCTGCCTCCTGAGTGCTGGGATTAAAGGCACACACCACCACGGTCACTTTGTTTCTTATAAAGTGAAGCATACACCTACTGGTTGATCCAGCCATTCTCCCTGTAGACCTTTTAAAAAGAGAACTGAAAGCATTATATCTACACAATGCCTTATCTACATGGATGCTAATAATTCATTTGTGACAGCCTTAAACTGGTAATAATCCAAAGATTTCTGAACGGGTGAATGGATAAGCAAACTACATTACATTCCACACACTGGAACATTAGCATAGGGTTACAATTTTGGTACACAGGAGGGTGAATTTCAAAATAATTATCCTAAGAACCCAGAAAGAAACGTGAAGAGTTACTATATATTTTCACTTATAAAACTTGTAGAAAATGCAGAGCAATCAATCCTTCGACTCAGAAATCAGATCAGTGGTTGTCTAGGTACATGAAGCAGGGGCAGCATATTTAAACGCTCAGTGGGTAAAAAAAAAAAAAGTCCAAAGTAGTAAGTTACAGAAAAGGGCTAAGTAGGGTCTGGAGAGATGGCTCAGAGGTTAAGAGTGATTGCTGCTCTAACAGAAGACCCAGGTTCAAATCCCATCTCCCACATGGTGGCTAACCAACCACCCTTAACTCCACTTCAGGAAACGTCCTCTCCTGACATTTATGGCATGTAGTGTGCACACATAATTGCAGGCAGTACGCATAAAATTTAAAAAAAATCTTTTTAAAAGCTAAGTAAAACAATTTTATATAAACATTTAACATACTTATTATGTGTGAGAAGTGAATGAAGTGAAACAGGGCTGGATGGGTCTTCAAGTGTCCCAGTAGTGACACTACGACTATCTCTTTCATGTAAGACCACTGAGACAAGGTGAGAATAAATGACTTGCCTCTCAGCTCCTTCAGTCAGAGCTGAGGGTCTAGCCTAACTTCTTTCTTCTCCCACGTCTGAGACTATATAATGGAGCAATAGAGAATAATAGAAGACATTGTGAAAGCCGCTATGTGGCGTGCTGTCAAAAAAAAACAAAAAACAAAAAAGAACGGAACACCTCCTTTTTTGTTTGTTTGTTTTGTTTTCGAGGCAGGATTTCTCTGTGCAGCCTTGGCTATCCTTGAACTCGCTTTGTACACCAGGCTGGCCTCAAGAGATCCGCCTCCCCCAGCATCCGGAGTGTTGAGATTAAAGGCAGGTACCACCACTGTCTGGCTAAAATGAAGCACTCCCCAAACACGCTCCACTTCTTGAAAACATCTTTAAGAGACGTTTCTGAAATCGACCTGCCCAGGGTCTTGGGACACAGACTCCTTGGAAAGGAAACGGGACCTGCTAATTAGAAAAGATCAGTGTGTCTGGATAGTTCGGAGTTACAAGGATGGCGACAAACAGGGCGAGCGCCCCAGCCACAGCGCCACTGGGAAAGGTAAACTCTGAGGCCAGCCGGGAGCTAAAGACCAGGCTGGGCACCGGCGCAAAGTCTTTCCCGATGCTCCCCAAACCCCTCTGGCAGATCTTGGAGGACTCGGTCCAGACTTCGTCGCCCAAGGCAACGAACGACCAAGCCCTCGGACCCCGGGACAGGGGCCAGGACACCGGAGGCCCGGCCCCAGATTGCAGTGACAGCCACCTGCCCCGGCCGCGCAGCGACCCGCGGCCGCTTCTCGCTCTCACCTCTCCAGTTCTTGTACTCGGCGATGAAGTAGTAGTTGTTCCCCAGATGGTCCGTGCCCACGTGCTCCCTCACCCCCTTCGACAGGGAGCCCCACACCGAGCGCAGCAGACCCCGCCACCAGCCCATGCCGCCGCCGCCGCCGCCGCCGCCGCCGCGCAGCTCAAGGTCCCCGGGCTCGCGCCGGCCGGGAGGCCCCGCCCACGCGGAGCCCCGCCCCCTGCCCTGGCTCGCGTTCTCCCGCCTCCCAGTAAAGCCGCTCTCCGTTGGTCACGTCCTATCACGGATTGGCCAATAGGAGGAGGCCTCGTTGTGACAACCCCGGTTCAAGTTGTGTCATGGCGGCTCCCAGGCTTCAAGCCGGTGAGTGGACCCGAGATGTTGAGTTTTTTGTACGCTCGGCAGTCGGGGTTGGAGGACCCTCTTCGCTTGCGTAGAGCGCAGTCCACACGGAGGTAAGGCACGCCTTGTCGGTCCCCCTGACGTGTCAAGTGAGAGTCCGGAGCAGGGAGTTAGGGTGGCAGGACCACTGGTCGAAGATGAAGAAGTCGGCCGATGGCAGAAGAGGAAGACAGACCCGCGTGGGCATGGAGAGCAGAGTAGGAAGGTGAAACGCAGGTCACAGTCACTGTAGCTTGCCGTCTGCTTGAAGAATGAAGCTGAAAGTTGGAGGGAGTCGCGTTAGGTCACTGTCGCTCCAGGAGAGCTGATGGGCATGCAGGGGAGTACGGTTGCAAGTGGAATGAGTAGATCTGGGAAATATGGGAGAAATCGATCTGATGTATGGAGCTTGATTCTCAGGTATAATATGCCTTGTGGGTTGAATGCTGGTGGCGTACTCAGGATTTTCCCAAGGGGTTGTAGTTTTGCACTGTTTCGAAATATCCCATAGGATACCGGAACATGAAAACTGGCTTTCACCAAAGCAAAGAAAACCGACTTCAGCGTAAGGTGGGAGGCCGCCTCCAATCTCAGAAGTGCTCGCTCATCATTTTTGTCCTATTCTAGTCAATGTGAAATGAGTCACTAGATCTGGCTCACTCAAGGTGATTGAATTACCGAAGGTCACCAATACTAGGAATTAAAAGACCACTGGGAGCCGTTTCCAGGCTTCCTTGATCAATGAGAAACAAACAAAACAACAAATTATTCTGCTAGGTAATTCAGTTGCCTGCTTTCAACAATTATGTGTTTTATATACTGAAATATAATTATATTGCCTTCGTTTTTACGTTTTGGTGTTCTGTATTTAGAATGATACGTTCCAAAAATTATTTAAGTTGTTTTAACTAAATGAGTTAACATGCAACCTTTTTTAAAGCCACATTTTGATTAGTTCTAAACATGGTCAGGGTTGTTTGTATCTGCTGCTGATGTTCTCATCAATTCATGCAAAAATGATTAAGTCTTTTTTAACTCACTTGAGTGCAATGCACACAGAAACCGGAAGATGGTGTTGGATCTCCTGAAGCTGGAGTTACAAGCATTTTCAACTGTCTCATGGGCGTGTTAGGATCTGAGTTCTAGTCCTCTGAGAGAGCAGTACACACTCTTAATCCCTAAGCCATCCTTTCAGCCCCTCCAAAAGCATTTTGTATTCCCAGTAGCCAATTCGAGGGACTGGAAAAGTGGCTCCGTCGTTTAAAGCACTTGCTAGGGTTGGGGAATATTATTATAAAGTGTGTTGCATTTTTTCCCTACTGCTTTTGTTAACAATTCAAAGATGTAAATAAATAAATAAATAAATAAATAAATAAATAAATAAATAGATAAAAATGGGAGGAAAAAAACAATTCAAAGATGTGTTTGATTAAATAAAATTAACCTGTGAGCAGGAGGCTGAATCAGCAAGTAGCTGACAGGAAGTGATAGGAAGAAACCAAGTGTAGCAAGGGTTTTTTAAGTGGTGACTAAGAGAAGGACGCTGTTTTGGGGTTTTTTTGTTTGTTTTGTTGTGTTGTGTTTCCTTCTTTCTTTTTCTTTTTTGGAAGACGCCTGCCAAGGGAGAAAGTTAGCCACTTGCTATTCAGCCTCTCTGAGGGAGCAGAATTCCACCTAAGCCATTGAATCGTGAGTGCTGTAGATTTAGAAAAGTTCCCTTAGTAGCTTTGAAAGATTCAGTAACAAATTCCCCTCAGGCTGAGGCCCTTGCAGCAGAAGCACTGCTTAAGGGGCAGTCACTGTAGATAATAATAATAATAAAAAAAACAGGTAACAACATGCTATTGTTGCTTTTGTGGAGGACCTAGGTTCTATTTAGCACTCACATGGTGGCTCAAAACCATCTGTAACTCCAGTTTCAGAGAATCCGATGCCCTCTTCTGGCCTTCAGGCATACATGTAGTGTACATATAGATATGCAGAACAAACACTCATACATAAAAATAAATAAATCTAAAAATACTTAAAAGAAAAAATAACAAGTCCACTAAGTGCGCCACAGCCTTTTTGTTCCCCTTTAATGCTTTCATTTGGTTTATCTGAACATTATGTAGCACTCCATCTGAAATGTATCTGCCATAATTTTGACTCTTGATATATGTAATGTGTATACGTAATGTATATACGTATATATTAGTGGCTGTATAGCTTCCTCATTTACTTGGAATTTTACTGCTTCATTTGAAATGTTAAAAACTTTAGTAACCTTTACTCTCTATCCTATGTTGTTGCCATATATAATTGTGTTTGCAAACAGTATATACTGTTTATAATTAATAAACGGCAGCATTATAATTATTGTTTATAATCATCAAGCATATTTTATTTTAAGGAAAAGAATGTTCTATTCTGTTTATTCCAGATATTCACCATTTCTCTTGCTCTTTTCTTTATGAATATCCCAATTTTCCATATTATTTCATGGCTCTCTATCCAAACATGACTTGCTAAGGTTTTTTTTGTTTGTTTGTTTGTTTTTAAGAGTACGTCTGTCTTAATTAGGGTTTCTATCGCTGTGAAGAGACATCATGACCACGGCAACTGTTATAAAAGAAAACATTTAATTGGGGCTGGCTTACAGTTCAGAGGTTTAGTCCATTTTCTTCATGGTGGCATGCAGGCAGACATGGTACTGAAGACAGAGCTGAGAGTTCTACATCTTCATCCACAGGCATCAGAAGCAACTGTGTACAGAGTGTAACTTGAACATATATGAGACCTCGAAGCACACCCCCACAGTGACATAGTTCCTGCAACAAGGCCATACCGAATAGTGCCACTTCCTGTAGCCAAGCATTCACACACACGAGTCTATGGGGGCCATACCTATTCAATCCGCCATAACATCTGATGGCTGCACAGATTTTGAAGGGGAAATGCTGTCACTGAAATCATTTTTTTTTTCTTTACAGATTGACAGTTTAGTTGCTTTAACGCTGTCTTAAGGTGTCAGCAATTTGGCTGTGGTATATTGGAGTAGGCTGTGGTTTCAAACCCTTTTAGGTCTCTAGGGGCATGCCTCTCACTGGTCAGGCAGTGACCAAGTGGCACTTGGTTGAGTCTGGAAAGTCTTTTGCAGGATATTTGGGATCGGATCTCTGCATGTTCCACTAGAGAATGAGTCCTGGAGTTCATAAACTGTTCTATGAGGTGTCCTTCCTCATCTCTGTCTTTGCTGTGATTGCCCAACTTTCTGGAACTCTGGTTACTGTCATACCACACATTTCATGTTTGGGCCCAAGGCAGAGTTCAAAAGAATAAAGACAGGTTAAAGAAAAAGCAATCAAGGCACTAAAGAGAAAAAGAAAATAATTCACTTCGTTTAAACTGCTGTGTTGACTGTAGTTTGCATTTCTACAGTCTTTGAGAAATGACTCTTCTAAATGTGTAATTCAAATGTTTATCCACTGGGTGTCCTCAGTCAAGTGTATTAGCATTTAACTTTTCTTGGAAGTTTATCCATAGATACCTTTTAAGAACTTAAACTCTAAATGAAATTTAAAGTAATGTTTCAGTGAAATGTTTGCATGTAGTTGTTGGTATCTTGTTTTGGAGGCTGACATTTACAAATCTAAACACCTTTAAATATGGTAAGACTAAAGACTTGCAACATTTGTGGTCCTCTATGTAATCTTGGGGAAATAAGCAATTTGCTTATGTTAAATTTTTTCTTCTTATTAAGTTTTCTCTTTTTAATTTTGAAGGGTCCTGTCACTGGAGCTGAACAAAGACAGAGATGTTGAAAGAATCCACTGCAGTGGAGTTAACACCCTTGATATTGAGCCTGTTGAAGGAAGATAGTAAGTTGTAGCTTCACTTTTCTTTCTAAATGAGACGCAGTCACATCTTGTCTTTTCAGATTGATTAGTCAACATTGCTTAAAATATGTTAAAAAATTATAATTCTAGCATTTAAAATAAAAACAGAAAATCAAATATGCAAAATGTTGCCAGATTGATCGATCCTCCAAAATACTGTGACATAAATATATTCATATTAAATCAATAAACCAGGAATTGACATTGATGCAGGAGGCTTCTAAGTGCTGGGATGTGTCTTAGGTGCTCTTTGAAATATAGCTGTTACTTTCAAGAAGCCTAATGGGGCCTAGAATATAAAAAGTGTTTGTCAAATGAAGTTTGAAGCAGTAATTTTACTGAGTACTTAGCAGCTCTGTGACCTTGTGCAGTTTACCTACCCTTTCAAATTTTCAGTTGCCATAGCTATTTGATGGGAATGGTCATGCTTAGCTTATTTGTCGTAAGAATTTGAGAAAATCTGTATTGAAAGCAGCGTCACGTGCATGTTGTCTCAGCTCATTGCCCACACTGTAACTGAACGTGTTCCCCTAGTCACAACTTACCGTCACACCACACTACTCATATGGGAGGGTTTGGGGGAGGGTGCAGCTATTCTATGGCAGAATGCATCATTTGCATGCACAAGGATCTGGGTTCAATCTAGAGCAGAAAGGGGCGGTAAGGAAGGTGGGCTCAGAGCCCTTCGTGTGAGCTGAGGCTGTAGTTCAGTAATAGACCCTCACCTAGTATGTACACTGTCCTGGATTCAAGCCATGGCACTGCAAGGAAATAAAGCCAATCAATCTTTATGTGGTCTACAATTAGACTATGTATTTAAAAAAAACCTGAGGAAAATGGTTGCTTGTGCTGTGGTCATTCAGCAGTCACCCTAGAGTTTTTGTTTCATAGTGAAGTGTTGTCATTCACTATAACATAAGCCAGGATGGGGGGTCTGGCAGACTTGCACTTTCTACTTTAACCTCTGCCATAATAATAGTGTGTTAGCAGTGTGTGATGAACAGAGTTCTCTTTTAGCACGTGGTTACATTTAAAAGATGGAACACCGAGCTGGTTGGTTGAACCATAGTCCCCAGGCTGGGATGCCTCGCCCAACCTTGATGCAAGGGGAGGAGCTTGGTCCTGCCTCAACTTTGATATGCCATGGGAGACCTGCCCCTTTCTAAATGGAGGAGGAGTGGATGGGGAGGGTAAATGGGAGGTGGGGGGAGGGAACTGGAAGAGAGGAGGGGGAGGAACTGTGGTTGGTATGTAAAATAAATTTTAAAAAAATTAATAAAAAAGAGGGTGCACAATCTTTTGCCTGGCTTTTCAAGGCAAAACATAATTATTTCCTCTTCAGGGACCGTTGTGGGGTACTCCTTTATAAAACAGACACAGATCCAAGGAATAAAGGACAGCTGATTTCTTTTGGTCGTTGGTGCCAGTGGGGAAAATATACTAGTATTCCAGCCAGCTGTTTGGCATAGTGGTTCTATAACCTGTGAGGTACAGTAACCGGTTAGCAGAGTCAGTCCGAACTGGTGGATTGCAGTTTATGTATGTGTGAAATATGTTTGAGGAAAGTAGGCTGAAGAACGTCTTCATGATGCATCTAAAGTCTGAGCCCCTTAGCACAGTAACTTTCCCTTTAATACCTGATGAAAGCTACAACTTTTTATTTCTTTGTTTGCTAAGACATATGGTGTTTAATCCCATTTAGTAGCAAGAAGAAATAAAGATGAAAGTATATGTCAAATTGAAAGCCAAGTGTTTTCTTTAAGAAAAATCAGTGTTTGTGTAAATTGTTAACTATATTATATTGTATTAACATTTATCATCCACTACAAACACTGTAACAAAAGCACTAAAATATGCAGTCAAAACAAGAATGCACAGATCTGGTAGACCAGTACACGGTTCCACAATTAGGTGTTATTTTAAGAAGACTGTCCATAGACTACATTTTTAGTAGGTTCAACTATAGACAATACATTTGTATACCACCCTATGAAGATTAAGTTTTGTATGTCTTATAAATTCTTTTAATTTATTCATCTCTTGTAAGTTTCCTTTTTTTAATATAAAAATAATGCCCTGACTCTTTAATATGGTCATGATTAGCAGAATGCTGACCTCAGGGTTAAATAATATTAGTGTCAGATACCAAATAGAAAGTCATTTAATTTCAATAATGATTAAATCTTCATGCTATAATTAAACTCAAATGAAATCTTTTGGGAATTATTTTAATAAAAATATTTCACATTATTGTAAATACCAATTCAATTTGAAAAAGCAATTCTCGAAGTGATCATTGGTGTTACACCGAGAATGCATTTACAGTACCTGGTGAAGAAACAAAAACACAGCGGTCTGAGGACGTACGTAGCTCAGTTGGTACAGTGCTTGCCTAGCATGCACATAGTCCTGGGTTTGGCACAAAGACTGGGATGGTGACAAACACCTATAATCCCAGCTCTCAGGAGATGAAGGCAGGACGATCAGACCTTCAGGGTCATCGGGTCATAAAGAATCCACACAAATCACAAACCATGAGTAAGTGGAAACAAACCCTGGAAACTCCAAGATGTGTGTGCTGTCAGCATTTACACGTGGAGGAAGGGGAGCTATCAAAAAGTGATGGGGTATCTGATCTGGCTGATCATCCACAAATACCAGTGGGGCAGCTAAAAGCTTAGCAGGCCAGTCTGATTACAGCAGATGACCCCAGACAGCATGTCACACCTCAGTTACAGGTGAGTTAAGGGCCCACCTGAGGCTGGAAGGAGCTCAATGTGGCCCCTGTAATCACTCCTAGGAGCTAATAGGTCAGAGCTCCCTGCAGAACAGCCCCACACTGAAGAATAGAGTCCAACTTGAGCAGTCTGCATGATAGACACAAGAGGAAAAGACATCCCAGATGTGAGTTTAGGACATGAACGGAACCAGAAAATCTCTAATTAGAGGCTTCTGTTTTTAAGTATCTTATCAAAAGGAAAGAAAATATATTTTAGAAGGAGGATTTTTTTGAAGATAAAAGTTTAAATGTTATTCTAAATCCAGATTCAAAAATCCAAATTCTAAATCTAAATTCTAACTTCTGAAAGAGTAGGGAAAATATGCAAAAATAAGAGATGAGATATAAGAGCTAAGAGAATAAGGAGAACTGACTGCCACTACAGATAGTGACTCCATGTCAGACAGGTTATGCCATAACATGTGAGACTGCTAATCTAATATCTCAAAATGAGCAAAAAGTAAGTTTTTATCCTCTGTGTGTGTGTGTGTGTGTGCACGTGTGTGTGCGCGCGCACATGCATGCACATGTGTATGCATTCATATGTTACTCTGTGTGTGTGTGTGTGTGTGTGTGTGTGTGTGTGTGTGTGTGTGTGTGTGTGCAGCTCCTGAGGCCTCTGAACTTAGGTCATCATGTTTGTGTGGCAGACACTTTACCAACTGATTCATCTCTAGCGTAACCCCAAAACAATTTTAAAAGGTTGAATCCATGAAAGAATAATGTAAATTCAAACTGATCTCAGAAATGAGGTTATCAAACCCAGGAAAAATTAGAAATAAAAGAAAAATATTTCAGAAATGAACCAAAGTATAAAGAACACAAGCAAATCAATACATTCCTTAGAAATGGAAGACGAAGAGCAGTGGGAACTTAAGATCAGAAAGGAAGGAAACAAGGACTGGGCTGTAGCTCAGTGGTGGAGTGCTTGCCCCTCATGTGTGAGGCTGTAGGTTCAATTCCAGCACCTATCCAAAAGGGAAAAGAAGAATAGATTTGAAAGTAGTCAGACAAACAGAATAAAGACCAAGAAGACCCAGACTGCACATGACAGGAATCCACAGAGAAGACCAGCGCAAGCAAGCAGAATAAATATGAAACTATAATAAAATAAAACTGTCTGCTTGGAGTAAAATCTACAACTAGAGCCAGGCATGGTGGCAACAGCCTTAAATCCCAGCACTGGGCAGTCAGAGGCAGGTGGATCTCTGTGAGTTTGAGGCCAGCCTGGTCTACAGATCTACAACTGTGTATAAGGGAAAGGGTCACACTGTCCCTGTGTATAAGGGAAAGGATCACAATGTCCCTGTGTATAAGGGAAAGGATCACACTGTCACTGTGTATAAGGGAAAGGGTCACACTGTCCCTGTGTATAAGGGAGAGGATCACACTGTCACTGTGTATAAGGGAAAGGGTCACATTGTCATTGTGTATAAGGGAGAGGATCACACTGTCACTGTGTATAAGAGAGGATCACACTGTCACTGTGTATAAGAGAGAGGGTCACACTGTCACTGTGTATAAGGGAGAGGATCACACCATCACTGTGTATAAGGGAAAGGATCACACTGTCCCTGTGTATAAGGGAAAGGATCACACTGTCACTGTGTATAAGGGAGAGGGTCACACTGTCCCTGTGTATAAGGGATAGGGTCACACTGTCACTGTGTATAAGGGAAAGGATCACACTATCACTATGTATAAGGGAGAGGATCCCACCATCACTGTGTATAAGGGAAAGGGTCACACTGTCCCTGTGTATAAGGGAAAGAATCACACTGTCACTGTGTATAAGGGAGAGGATCACACTGTCACTGTGTATAAGGGAAAGGGTCACACTGTCACTGTGTATAAGGGAAAGGATCACACTATCACTATGTATAAGGGAGAGGGTCACACCGTCACTGTGTATAAGGGAAAGGGTCACACTGTCACTGTGTATAAGGGAAAGGATCACACTGTCACTGTGTATAAGAGAGAGGGGTCACACTCACTGTGCATAAGGGAAAGGATCACACCGTCACTATGTATAAGAGAGGGTCACACTGTCCCTGTGTATAAGGGAAAGGATCACACTGTCACTGTTTAAGAGAGGATCACACTGTCACTGTGTATAAGGGAGAGGGTCACACTCACTGTGTATAAGGGAAAGGATCACACTGTCACTGTGTATAAGGGAAAGGGTCACACTGTCACCGAACTTTGACTTTTTGCCCAAAGGAAGACTTTTTTTTTAATCTAAAATACTCTGAGAATTAAACCTTTGACATCTACTCAAGTGATTTTCAAGGCCAAAAGGCAGACGTTTGTCAGTAGCATACAGGATTCTGGAGTGCTGTACTAATTGCCCTTCTTTGGCATTTTACTGAATTGAAGTCAGATAGCCAGAATAATCAGAAGGACAGAAATATAAAGGTTGATGATGACCAGTAATTCTAGAAAGTAAATGTATGACTTTGTGGATCTAGGTATTGGTTTGTCTGTTGGTATCACATCACAATAAAGAAACCAATTGTAAGTTAACATTATTTTAATTCAGTCTGGAACTTTAAGCTGGAGATTGCAGAACAAATGACCTGGGTATTAGCATAGATGAATCACAGGCGATGGAACAGTCAGGGAGCAAAGAAGCCCAAAGGTGGGCGAAGGTCTGTGTCCATTTAAAACAATCCAAAGCCCTTTAGTCACGATGTACTTCCGAGTGATGAATTATGCAGTATTCAGAAAAGAAAGTCGGCGATTCTTGTAAAAGTTGCAGTAGTGAGTAACTGAAGGAAAAGAAGAGGGTTGTGGTTCGGAAAGGTCCTATGTGTGGACTTTCTGAAGAGCCCTTGATGATGTGCACCTGTTTTTATTTTGTGTAATGGTGAAATAAAATGCAGAATGTCTTTAAAGTTAAATTTGATCCAAAAGAGATCATTGTTCAAAGAGATTTTCATCTTGTAAAAAATAGAAAGGAATGGTACCCTGAATGAGGTGAAAAGATGGAAACAGTGAAAATATTGACGTGAAGTAGTTTGTGTTCCAGTATACGGAAAAGTCAGAGTCCTCCTTCTGTCGGCTTTGTTCTGAAGTCACTGTGCTACTCACCACCTATTAGTTTCTAAACTGAAAATATGGCTGCCAGGGAAGTCAGTTAAATGTTACAGCTTCAAATTCAAAGTTGTTTTTTCAGATAATGTGAATAAATAAAACAAAATCATAATTGGAAAGCCAACAGTCTAGTAGCAGTAGCTAGTAAACAAGCTAGTAGCAATCTTAGGCAGATTCAAGGGTCCTAGGTAAAGTATGTGAAGTACCAAGAATATTCTACAAGTTAATTCTGCAAGTTAGTTAAATTAATATAAAGAACTTTCTGTTGTCAAATATGTACTTACATGTTACTTTAACTATTTAGAAATCATTTTACAAAACTTTTTACTCAAATAATTTACCGTCTCTACCAGTGTAATAAATGAGTTTGAAGAACAGCGCTTTCCTTTTAGCACCCTTTGCTATTAAAAGTAAGACTGGCCGGGCGGTGGTGGCGCACGCCTTTAATCCCAGCACTCGGGAGGCAGAGGCAGGTGGATCTCTGTGAGTTCGAGGCCAGCCTGGTCTACCAAGTGAGTTCCAGGAAAGGCGCAAAGCTACACAGAGAAACCCTGTCTTGAAAAAAAGAAAAAAAAAAAAGTAAGACTGAGTAGCTGGGAGTGGTGGTGGTGCACGCCTTTAAACCCGGCACTGGAGGCAGAGGCAGGCGGATCTCTGTGAGTTCTGGGCCAACCTGGGCTACAGAGTTCCAAGAAAGCCAGGGCTACACAGAATAAAACAAAAACAAACAAAAAATGTAAGACAGTGTATGGGTCTTAGACCTCTCATCTCTCTGCCTTCTCCCTTCCATACTTCAGCAATATATTTCTTCCTCAGTCACTAGACTGAGTTTAGATTGTGACTTTCACACACCTCGCTGGCTGCTTTCTCTTCCACCTTCAAGTACCAGTTTAAATACTGTGTAACCGAGGATGCCACCCTTGAAGCTTCAAGCTAAAATAAAAGGAGCTTATTGTCACAGCGGTCCCAATTACAACTTACAGTTTGTGAGGTAGACACAAGGTCTCTTCTGCTAGACTAACCTTCCAGGTGGTCAGGGGGCGTGCCTGGGTTGTTCGCAGTTCATTAGCAGAGTGACTTATGCATTGTAGGACAAATGAATTGAATAAGGAAGACAGCTTCCATTTGCTGTCACAGCAGCTTTGTCATTTAGGTGAAAATGCCCCTCCCCCACTTGGTTATTACTGTTCTCACAAATGTGGAAAGGTTGAGTAGGTGATGTAACAGATAGCTAATGTCAGTAAACATAGCTAATGTCAGTAAACGGCTAATTCTGTTTTCATTTAGGTCAGATTTCAGACGACATGTAAAATGATATTGTAGTGTTTTACTTTCTTAAGTAAATGCCTTTGCTCTGTTATTTCTATCACCTTTCCTTTTTTGCAGTTGTGGAGATAAACTTGAAATGATCGAAGATTGAGTTCTTCTGTGTTTGTGCTTTTGTAAATGTTAAGAAATTCCAGCTTATTGAAGTCTGCTAGGATTCACTGTACTTGTTATCTCAATACTTAAGGGTATATGTAGGTCAGCATTCGCAGATAGGAAATGGCCATCAGCAGGTGGACTTCCTGCATTGATCATGTGACTCTCTTGTTGTCAGCATGCTCTCGGGTGGCTCAGATGGTGTGATTGCACTCTATGACCTTGAGAACGGCAGCAGACAGCCCTATTACACATGTAAAGCAGTGTGTACCGTTGGCAGGTGTGTATTTGAAAGTGTAACTCGTGACTATGTAAACAGTTCAGTATGTTTGCATCAAGTGCAGAAATGAAAACAGCAGGCATATGCATGGCATAAGCAAATTTTTCAGTTGACAGTGATATCCCTTGATGCTTTCTTGAAAACAAAATTCAGTAGATGTTTTTTGTCATGTGATTTCCTCCAGACAGTTTTTGTATGAGCTTTCAAATGAAATTTTAAAAAAATTGTGTCTTTTTTGTTCTGTACCTACAGAGTATACCTCAGTAGCTATGTTTTTTAATACCCCTTAGTATAACGTTCATTTATGAATCTTTCAGCTAATTATAAATGCAAACTAAGTTTTCAACTCATGTTAATGGGGAACAGATTAAAAACAGGTGTAATAAATGTACAGGCAGTCCTCCCACCAGACACATACACACACACATTCACACGCACACACACGCACACACTCACACGTGCGCGCACACACACACACGCTTGCACGCACGCATGCACACCTCGCACCTATCTTTCTTGTCTGTCTACTCACTCAAAAATGAAATGCTCAACTTGAACCAGGCAGTGATGGCGCACGCCTTTAATCCCAGCGCTAAGGAGGCAGAAGCAGGCAGATCTCTGAGTTCGTGGCCAGCCTGGTCTAGAGAGAGGATTCCAGAACAGCCCCAAGGCTGGACAGCGAAACTGTCTCAAAAAATTAAAGAAAAAATCTCAACTTAAAAATATACCTGTTTGTCCTGACTTTCCTGGCTATTTGATAATTTTTTTGTGCGGGTCATTTAAAGCTTTTTTGCCATCTCTCTGATCTGTTCTTAAGTCAACTTTGCCTTAGAGACTAGCTGCCAAGGTGTGCTCTCGCAGGGATCAGCTCGCTCGCAGAGCTCAGCAGCCACCCTGCTGTTGGTGTTCCCAAAGCACTGGGAAGGCCCCTAGGTCATGGTGTCCCTGAGATTTATAATTGCTGATTCATTTTAGAAACATGTGTTTTTGGAAAATCTCTCTGAGACTCAGCTTGTTTTGTTTTAGAGGTAATTTTATTTGCTCCATCATTCTTACCAAGTTTCTGTAATAATTATTTTTAAAGTGTGTTGAAAGCTGTAAAAACTACTGTGTAAATGGAAAGGAATACAGCTAAAGAAAAAGTTAGGGGTCAGCTAGGTGGCTCATTGGGTAAAGGCATTTGTCACTCTACTTGATGACCTTAGTTCTGCCCCTGACACCCACAGGGTAGGAGAGAATAGGCAGTTAACACCAGGTCCATTTAACAAACAACAGCAGTTGGTAAGTTGCTGCAGAGCCTGTGAACTCCCTAGCATGGGCTTTTGACCAAGTTTACAGTACCAGGCACAAACTCCTTTCTGTGGAACAGACCTCAAATCCAAAAACATTGTTCATTCACCACCTTGCCTGGCAGGTTGGTATTGTAGGATTCAGGGTCCATTTCTGGGTAGTATCGTTGATGAGTCTTCTCTCCTAGTGGCCTGCATAACACCTCCCCACACTATGAAAGCTAGCCAGCTGGGAGGAGGGTTGCGGGTCAGTTCCAGCTTGATTTCTCCATGTCCTACAACCAAGGTATATTGTTCTTCAGCAATACTGTCTTACTGTCTAGTCAGTGATGGGCAACCAAGATTAGTAACGATATCCTAGAGCCTCCCTGAGTGGTAGCATGGTATGGGACCTGCTTTTTAAGAGGCTTGAGCCATTAACACACTTCCTTCAACCTTAATCAAAAGAAAAAGATAAATTCTAAAGTGCTGGCCTGGAACTCAGAGATCTGCCTGCTTCTGCCTCCTGAGTGCTGGGATTAAAGGTGTGTGCCACCACCACCTGGCTTTAATTTAATAGTTAATTTTAATTTAATATTTTTAAAATCTAATGTTATCTGAGGTTAAAATTTAACACATTAAGTTTATTAAATAGTGAAATAGATAGATTTTATGTATTTGACATATATGTATATATGTCCTATATAATGTTACTCTATGAAGAAATGTGATTTGATAGGTTTTTTAGTGTGTAATATAAGTAAATATCTAGTGTTTCTGACTTTTATTCCTAAGTTCAAACTCTATGACTTTGCATTTCAAAATGGTTATTTTATAATATCATTTTAAAAAATAATTTCAGAAAATTTATTATTAGTATTTTGGCTTAGGCCACTTTGTAATATTTATTGTTGGTATACTTAATTTGTTTGTTCTTCAGCATTAAAAAGAGTCTACCACCAAAATTCTTACTAATTGTACACAAGAATGACATTATATATAAGAGAGTGATACAACTTTGTGTCCTGTTTTAAAATTTAAATTAAAATATAAATGAGCTTTTGTTTGTATTTCTACAATAAGGACTGGTTTTATTTAAAACAACTCATCAGAAAGTCTATATTGAAATCAAGATTCTTAGAGCATATCAAAGTTTATTCTGCTTATTTTAAATAGAGACTTATTGGAATGACGATTGTATCTCATGAAATTGTGGAGAAAAGTAGAGAACCAAACTTACTGAAAGAAAGAAAGAAAGAAAGAAAGAAAGAAAGAAAGAAAGAAAGAAAGAAAGAAAGAAAGAAAGAAAGAAAAGAGAAAGAGAGAAAGAAAGAAAGAAAGAAAGGCTAAATCAGGGAACACAGCCAAGGTCACACTACAGAAGTAATTCCCTTTGAACTTTGGTACATGTGACCGACCAACATAGGCCCAGTTCTACAGCCCTGACTAGTTGCTGTCTTTACTCGGGGGGATTTCCATCCAGACCTGGAGATTCAGAGCTCCAAACAGATCAATAAAGCTTAGCACACAGCTTTGCCCTTGATGCCAAGGAACAGGAAAAGACAATGTATAGAGTCCCTCGATTTCTATAGCAGAAAGTAGGTACTTGCTCTCAGCAAAACATAGGTTCCCTGTAACTAGGAGAAGTTTGAATCCTTAGCAGAAAAAGAAGGAAAGGCTCCTGTGTACTGCCATCCACACATTTGCCTGTCCAACATCTGTATATGCCTCCCTCATAGCCTTTAAAAATGCAGTCCTGACATAACCTAATGTTGTATCTACAATATCAGAATTATAAAATTGTAGGCTCAAGTATACAGTTAACCCATACAAAAATGATGGAGAAAGCGGTAAAGTTAGTTAATACACATACACATGCACACAAATACAGAAACTTGGGTAGTCACTACAGACTGTGTATTATGTACATCTGTCTCAAGGCCAAAGCAGGCCTTCAGGACCTTGCCTCTGTTCAGCAGTACAGATGCTCAGGGTCCTTGACCTAGTATTGAGACTTAGACCTTCATTCTTGGGAATTAGAGCCCATAGTGATCCTGTTTGCACAGAGTTACATAATGTTCTATAAAGTTTTTTGGTTTATTATTGGAAATTTCTCCCATGTACAAATATAGCAAGCAGTATAATGACCTATTTACTCATCACCCGACCTTCACAACTGTCAATCACAAGCAGTTTGTTTCATATCCACCACATACTCATCCAGTTTCAGGGTTTTTATTTGTTTGTTTGTTTTTGTTGTTTTGTTTTGTTTTTTTGAGAGTGGTTTTCTCTGTATAGCTTTGGAGCCTATCCTGGGACTCACTCTGTAGCCCAGACTGGCCTTGAACTCACAGAGATCTGCCTGCCTCTTGCCTCCCAAGTGCTGGGATTAAAGGCATGTGCCACCACTGCCCGGCCAGTTTCAGGATTATTTTTAAGTAAATCCCAAATAAGATTATTGCATCCATAATTACTTGTTTGTGTCACTGAAGTGAAGACTTTTTTGGTAAATGTAACCCTAGTACCACTATCTCACATATACAGTAATCCCTGGAATCAAACATCTAGTGTTCAGATTTCCTTCATTATCTCAAAAGTATCTCAATGCCAGTTTATTTGAGATTGAGGAAAGTAAGGTGGCATACATACTGTGTTGATGACTGGTTCAGAGAATACACCCTGTCTTTGTAAGCAGGACAGCCTTTCACAAGATGATATATGTAACTGCATGATAAATTACGTGAAACTAGCAGATCCCATTGACACCCACCAATTGCATTCTTTTGTCCCAGAATAAGTTTCTTGGTAAGCAGTATTGTGTGGATTCCCATGGCAGTGTGTGAAGCATTCCATAGTTCTAATAATGATAGGTGAGAAAAGAGTTGCCAAAGATGTAGGTCTTCTAGTAAGGAAAACCACTGCCACCTGCAAGGTGAAAGAAGTCCACTGTAGTTGGCCAACCCCCCCACACACACACACTGTACAATACAGGAGTGAGTGATACCCGATAGCCCACATGATGAGCCTTAGGAGAAGGCAAGGCCCCAACATCTCACTGTGGGAACTTAACCTGGAGATGCTTAGACATTCTCTCTCCCCTTCTGAACGGGGGTGTGATGTAAGTGTAGCGATCTGTATCTTCCTGCCCACGTCTGCTACTTTTTCATAGTAATACATGTGAAACTCACTCAAGTCGGCAGTCTCTAAATACCAATCACTGTTTTGTAGAAGCCATCCCGACGTTCACAAATACAGCGTGGAAACGGTTCAGTGGTATCCCCATGATACAGGCATATTCACATCCAGCTCATTCGATAAAACTCTGAAAGTGTGGGATACGAATACATTGCAGGTAAGTACAGTAAAAACCTTTCCAAATTGCTGTGTACAGTAATGGAAAATGAAATCCTCACCGATACTGGTGTGGTTTCTTGCTAAGGTGTTGTGTGTGTCAGATGTGAAAGCAGTGTAGTTAAGGAGAGCTAGGTGGTTGGGCTTATGTCCTGATTAACTAACTCCTGCTGGTTAACATTCTGACAGTGGGCAAATGCATCTCTGTTCCCTCGTCTGCAGACAAGGGCCAAGATGGCGCCTTCTAGAATGGTTTTGAGGGTTAAATGAGCCAACATACATAAAATACCCAGCACAAGGCCTAGCATGTAATCAGCATTCAAAACCTTTGCAAATGCCCTTCTTATTTGAAAACCTTGAGCTAAAGAAGAGAATTAGACTTTTCCCCTCTTGATTACAAACTTGCAGGAAAAGGAAGTTTTTATAATATCGCTTAGTAAAAATAGTAGAGATGAGAATTATATAATTAGTAAAATATAGTTTATAGTACTCCTCCTCCTCAGCTTTATATGTACCCATGTGTAAAACCTCTTTATAGAAATGTGACATCTCTTTAGAGTTAGCATTTCCTGGTCTAGATATTAAGTTCTGTGCTAGCCATGGCTATATAGCAAGACTGTCTCAAAAAACAAAGCAAACAAACAAAAAAACCGGAATGCAACATATATGGTAAAGATTAAATGTCATAAACTTCCTGTTTTGACCACAGTGGGGTACCTTGTAGCTAAACCAATCCTCCATTGACAAAACCAGCAAAGGTCTGTTTAAAGGTTTTGAAAACCTAGGAATCTAGACCCTGATAGACTGGTTCTCAGAGAAAAGAAAGGTTTGTAAAAGTAAATTTGACTTTACAAATGCTTCACTCTTGTGTTTTTATGTACAGCAGGAGCCTGAGAAGGCAGGCACTGGAAGCTTTTAAGAGACAGAGCAGCAGCTGCTCATGTGGTATATGCCTATAATTCTGGCATTTGGGAGGCTAAGGCAGGAGAATCATGGGTTTGAAACCAGCATGGACTAGCTTGTGAGTCCTGGAAGAAAGAGCAAGACCCAGTCTCAGAGCAGCAACAACAAACACACACACACACACACACACACACACACACACACACACACAAGGGTGGGTCCCAGGTTCTGGAATGGGAATTGGGTAAATTATGGGATGTTCGAGGGGTTTGCAGGAAATCCTTCTGGAGATAGTCAGGGAATTGATCTATTTGTATCTGATGTGGGAGTGAGGTCAACGCTGAAAATAGAGACTTGTGAGTCAGTAACATTCAGTTGAAGAGAAAAAACTTGCATAGAACAGACCCTGAAGGTGACCAGGGTTAATAGGACAGAAGAAGAGGCAACAAACCCTGCAAAAATAGTGAAAAGGAGTAGCCAGAGAGTGAGGGGCACATCCGTACATCTCGAAACTGGAAGCCAGGGGAAAAGACTGTTTTAAGGACAGTGGGGTGAACGGCTGTGTTGAGGAAGCTGGCACACCAAATAGAGTAACGAGGCTATCAGTGGTAATTAAAAAGAAACAAGGAAAGTGAGACAGAACTAAGATTGCAGTGAGTTAAATGGTAAGTGTGGCCTGGAGAAATGACTCCGCTGATAAGAGCACTGGCTGCTCTTCCAGAGGACCTGGGTTCAGTTCCCAGCACCCACATGGCAGCTCACTACTGTCTGTAATTTCACTTCCAGGGGATCTGACACCCTCACACAGAAGAGAACGCAGGCAAAACACCAGTGCACATTGTAGATGTAATTCTAAACAGTCTTATTAAATAAGAAACACAGAGCCAAATAAAGAGTTGAAAGCCCAGAGATCGAGCAGTAGCCAAGAGCTGAGACCACCTTATCTTACCACTTACTGAGGTCCTTCCCCTGAGAGAAAGACCTCCTTCCTGTGTCTTGTCTTTTGCTGCCTTCTCATTGGTTCTAAACCCAACCACATGACTTCCTCGTCACTGCCTGTCTATACAGACCTCCAGGTCTCTATGGTTCGTACTGAGATTAAAGGTTCGGGTCACCACTTGACTGTGTCCTTGAACACACAGAGATTCTGCCTGCCATGTGATCGGATTAAGGGCGTGTGCCACCAACGCGGGACTTCTGCTAAATGGCTTACTCTTAGCTCTGATCTCCAGGCAACTTTATTAACATACAAATAAAATCACATTTCAGCACAAATAAAATATCACCATAGCACATAAAATTAAATAAATTAGTTTTAAAAAAGAAATGGAAAGTGATTAAAGATTGCAAAAATTGATGGGAAGAGTAGGAAAGAAAATTGAGGGGTAGTGTAGGGTGAAATAAGCTTTGTTTATTTTGTCCTGAGGGATATTAAGATGAAGGGGATTTGACTTTCAGTGCTGCTGGGAATGGCCCCGTAGAGATAATCATAGCTAACCTCAGACTGAGGTTGCCACGGTGTTGAGGGGTCTGAGTGCAGCAGAGAGATTAGCTTGTGAAATGGGAGAAGGACTGTTTCCACTAAAAGGGAAAAAGCTTAAGCAAAAGTGACTGGCTGGCTGAGAGACTGGGAGATTTCTGATTCAGTGGCTTTCATTTTCTCTGAACTAAAAGATCGAATCACCTGTTGTGAATGTGTAGAGATGTTTGTGGACAAGGAGGAAGTTGAAATGCTACAGGATATTGCAGTCAACTAGTTTAGAGAAATGGTACAAGGTAGGCTGGCAGTCCTTACTAAAGCCTGGTTGTAGTGAATGCAACTAGGAAAAAAGTGAGCAGGAAAGAATGCTAGGGACTCTGGGGCTTGTTTAAGAGCCCTAGAGTAATTGGTGAAGAAAGCCAAAAGGATAGATGCTATGGTTACAGATAACTGCAATTTATCCTTCCAAAGGAATGTGAGTAGCATCCTGGAAACTGAGGCCATGTGGCTCGGAGAGGCAGGTTGCTAGCTAGCTAAATTGTCGACGGAGATGCTAGCCTATTGGAGAGGGGTGGTGAGGCTTGTCTTTCCTTAATTTCTGGGATCTGTTGTGTTTTAGTTCATAAATTACTAACAGTCAATTAAAAATATGTTTAAAATGTGGGAAAGAATTTGTTGCTTCGATTTTACACATTTTTAACAACTCTTGTTGAACAGGCTGCAGATGTGTATAATTTTGAGGAAACAGTTTATAGTCATCATATGTCACCAGCAGCCACCAAGCACTGTCTGATAGCAGGTGCGTACACATCCTTTTGCCTTTTAGCATATAGGAAACTCCCATTTTAGGGTTAGTTAGTTAAAAACTTTAACCCAGGGAAAGATTATTTTAAACATTATAAACTAGTTAGTGTAAGTCCAGCACATGCTATTACCTAGGATTCAAAAACTGAGAATACCAAGTCTCTCTTCTTTTCTTTTTCCTCAGCTTGTGTCTGTTCCCTGAGGAGGTCTTTTGAGGCACTAAACTTTAAAAGTATTTTATGTGAACCAGATACGGCAACTTGGACTGGTGAAGTAGCTCAATGGGTAGGGCTGTCCGCTGCCACACCTGATACCTAGCATTTGATCCTTGGAGCCCACGTGGTAGGGCAGAGGTGACTACAGCAGCTTGTGCTCTAACCTCAGCACACTCTGACCGATCACACACACACAAAGGAAATGTCGTTTTGTTAATTTATAACTTTTCCAGTTCAGCACAATAAAAGGAAAACTTTCTTTTTAAGATTGTGATTGAAAGCAAATAGGCATTTATATGAATCCTGTAACAACAAAAAATTAATGCATAAAGAAGAAAGAAAATGTTAACCTCCTATTGGGTATCTGGTCCCCAGGACTTGGTTATTCCTGGGTACTGCATGAGTTTCCTCACAGCTGAACATCAATCAGTTGTTCCATCTGTAACAGCTAGACACTTAGGGGTTTTCAAGATCTGTTCATCTACGAAGCTGTTTCTAAGAGCTGGAGGGACAGCAATAGTCTTAGCTAGGGAAAACAACTGCTGAAATTGAGTGATTTCATGTGGTAAAGTGACAAAGAGCTATACACACACTCAAGTGCTGCTAGAGACTTCCTGTGATGTGTTCCCGTGGTTACCTCTCAGCTGTCTCTGAACTAGCCCGACAGCCTATGCAGATCTGTAGCTGTTGGAATGAGAGTAGGCTGTGGAACACACAGTTCTCGAGAATAAAGTGCTAACACAGGAACACTTCTCTAGTCATAAATGTTCAAGATGGTTTAGATGTTTGTAAATGTATTGTGACATACAGTTTATATTTCTGTGTAGATACAGTGGGAATGTTGTGATTCTCAATGGTAATTTGATGGGATCTTATAATTTAAAATAAATATTATATAAAATCTTTTCCTTTTTCTCTTTAACAGTTGGTACTAGAGGACCCAAGGTACAACTTTGTGACTTAAAGTCTGGATCCTGTTCTCACATTCTACAGGGTATTTTTTTTTTTTTTAATTTGGAACAACTATTACTTTGAGTAAACTATTCAGTAAAGAGAAACGCTACTAACAATGTGTTCTTTGTCAATGTGACTGATGCATTTTGTGCTAGTTGTTAAGTCAACAGAGAAATAAAAGTCCTTCTGTGCATTATTCTTGTCAGACTGAACTATTGAGACATTTCTATGAACAATGACTGTAAGGGAAACTCGGGATATGGGAAATAGAAAATCCAGCTCCAAGCCTTCAGCTGTTCCTACCTTTAAAATAAATGAGTAATGAAACATACGTCATTAGATGTGTCTTGTGTCTACCGTTTGATAATGTGGCTAATGAGGAAGCTTTGTTCTTAATATTTAAAAGTCTTTTCTCCTCAGTACAAATATTTTAGAAAAAGTCATGAAACAATACTTTGCAGAAACTATGTTAATATAAATAATTTTATTAATTTGTAGCCATATAGATCACCTAACTCTAAACAATGAAATATTGGAATATAATTCAGAAGTACACATTATTTATCAATCTCTGAGAACATAATAAATATACCAGAAAAACTTGATGGAATGGGTAGCCCTTTTTTTTAGTTTATTTTATTATTTCATGTGTATGAGTGTTTTCCCTGCGTGTATGTATGTACAGCACTTGTGTGCCTGGTGCCCTTGGAGGTCAGAAGAGGGCATCAGTTTCCCTGGAACTGAAGTTAGTTTTGAGCTGCCTTGTGGTTGCTGGGAACAAACCCCAGTTCACTGCAAAAGCAACAAGGCTCTTAACCACTGAGCCAATTCTCCAGCCCAGTGGGTAGAAATGACATTATTATTAATAATCTCTGTTGATTAAAAAGCTAGCCAGATGAAAATGTCTGGTTTGAATAGTTCCATTAGGTAAAACTATTCTATGTATTTATCATCTGTGTTTTCTAGGAACAAAACTGTTAAAATGCTTTTTTCAATCAAGTTTTTTCTTTTGTAACTTTATAAGAAGTTATAAAATATTTTATTTCTTTAAAATGGTTATGTTTTATTGCCATGCATTTCTATTATAGAGATAGATGCCTCGTTTGTGTGGACTGATTGATACAAATTAATAATTGTATTTTTTCCAAAGCAGAAGCCATTCCTTTTATATTAACAGGTCCTGGGTTTGAAACCTCCCACTAGTCTCACATTAGGATTTAAACGTAGACACTGCAAGCTTAAGAAGCGATCATATCTTCACTGCTGTTCATGCTTGCTGTTTTGTGAGTTAGGCAGAATTATTGGTGCCTAACATTTTGTTTGCTTGGTTTTTTAAAATATTTTATAAGACATTTTATACACTTGTATTTACAGGTCACAGACAGGAAATATTGGCAGTTTCCTGGTCACCACGCCATGACTATATCTTAGCAACAGCCAGGTAAAGTGCAGTATACTTGGTTTTATTGTTAATATTAATAATTAGAAGCATTTTGAAAGGTTGCATTTTCCTAAGATACACATTTTGTTGTACATAGTTGTTAGTACCTGGAAATGAAATATTGAGTAACAAATTTCAGTTTATATCAGCAAAGAAAATTTCCTTTGCATCTTTTGTGTGTGTGCTATGTGTGCACGTGCACATGCATGTGTGTGTAAGCCAGGGTTTGACACTGGGTGTCTCCCTCAGTCGCCTTCCACTGTGCTTGTCACCCACTGCTCTCGACTGAGCTTTGAGCCTATCAGGTGAGGTAGGACTGGCTCGTTTCCATATCCCCCGCTCTGGGACATAAATCAGTGCTAGCTGATTTTTATGTAACTACAGAGGGTCTCCTGCTTTCTCTTTGTTCTAAAAGGTGAAAGCCTTCAAGATGGATGATCATGCAAAGGAGGGCCCTGGGTAGATGGTCCCCAGGTAAAGCCTGCAGCACCAGTGGGAGGGCCTGAGTGCAGGTCCCCGAAAAGCCAGATGCAGCTATGTGTGCCGCTAGTGACACTTGTTATTTCCTACATGGAGGTGTAACACTACTCACTTAAGGTGGCAGTTTTTAGTTTCTTTAACTCAACATTTTCGCTCTAAAACAAGTACCCACCTATCTGTTGATTCAGTTTGTTAGTATTTAATGGCTACTACCTGTTCCAAATATTGTACTAGAGACACAGGTTGATCATGATGTCAGAAAGACCAGTGCCTACAGAACATCCTGGAATGCCTTAGTAGAGTAGACCTTCAGTAACTAGTACAGGAAGAGGTCCACAGTGTGAGGGTGGGGGCTGTTCAGTGGAGGGAGAAAAAGTAGAGTAGACCTTCGGGAACTAGTACAGGAAGAGAGCAGGACTGCTTGCCCTCTGTCAGGTTGAAGGGTGTGAAGGTGGGGGCTGTTCATTGGATGGTGAGATAGTAAAGACACAGAATGATAGGCTCTTCGAGAGGGATTGGCTACAAGTACGTAGGACCGCTGGACAACTGTGCTCAGTTCAAGAAATAGACTACCGCTTTACCAAGGTACGGAAATCTAAACATCACGTGACACAGACAGTGATTTTGGGTGTCTAAAGAAAAGTACCTCAACGTATGGAAGTTGTGGAGGCCCTCCTAAATCAAAGAAAATCACACACACACACACACACACACACACACACACACACACACACACACACACACACACGTTGTAGGAGGGATCAATGACTTGAAGAGGTAAAAAGTATGTGATGTCTGAGGTACAGCGATGTCTAGATTGTAACTATCAAAAGACGTCTAGAACTGGAAAGATGGCTTAGACACTTGCTGCCAAGGCTGCCAGCCTGAGTACATTCCCCAGAACCTGTGTGGTGGGAGGAGAGAACCAGCTCACGAAAGTTGTCCTTTGATCTTTTGGCGTGAGCTCATGCATGCATGCATGCACACACACATGCACACAAATGCATGTAAATAAGTAAAATACTGTTTTTAAAGAGTATTGTTAAGGTCCTTAAGAAGACATGATGGATGAATGGATCAGATTGGGATCACATATTATTACTGGGTATTTCTTAGAGGAGAAATTGATACATAATCTGTCTTTGCCTTTGTTGTTTCACTTGAAATAGTGAAATGTCTAGTTTCTAGAAAATAGTAAATATAGTTTTCTACCAAAAACTTATTTGAGCACAAAAAGCAAATGAAAAGATACATAATAAATCATTATGTATCTTATTTCAAACTTTTAATATAAAAAGCAAGATATCCCAAATTGATACAAAATAAATGCTTAAACGACGAGATTCCTTAACCACATGATTGTCTAGATAGCATTTGAGAAATAATAGAAAATATGTCATAATTAGTGTGATAGCAGAATTTTGTTCTTGTGATCTGATAAGAAAAATTACCTTTCTTTGCTATTTTTTGGGGACTGTTGAGTTTGAATGTTGAATATTTGGTGAAATTAAGAATACAGTACAATTGTAGGAATATAGTTGTGCTGTAGAGTGAAACCTCCGTGTTCATGCTGGCAAAGTAAAGAGTGGAGTCATTACCCTAGCTACGTATGTCAACATAAGAGTTATTTTTTTTTTCCTCAGTGCTGACAGTAGAGTAAAATTATGGGATGTGAGAAGAGCATCAGGATGTTTGCTCACTCTTGATCAGCATAATGGGAAGAAGTCACAAGCTGCTGAATCAGGTAACAAAGACCACATTCATATAGAAATACAGTCATGGAGCCAGGCGGTGGTGGCACACACCTTTAATCCCAGCACTAGGGAGGAATAGGCAGGCAGATCTCTGAGTTCAAGGCCAGCCTGGTCTACAGAGCGAGTTCCAGGAAAGGCGCAAAGCTACACAGAGAAACCCTGTCTCGAAAAACAACAACAAAAAAATAAAAAAGAAAGAAAGAAATACAGTAATGGTTTTTATGGTGGCTTTTTATAAGTAGAAATCAAATAATAAGTACATATTGACAAAATAAAAATTAATTTTATTTTACTTTTTGTAAATGGCGTTCACCATGAGTCAGTTTCTAAGTCAAACTTAACTGTGGTTTTCTTCCTCCTAAGATCCAAATAACTCTGTGGACTTCTTTTGCCTCCAGAGTTTCAAACATAAAAACTCTCGTGCAACTTGGTTTGCAGACATTTTTGCTTTAAGGCCAGTTGTGTAAATTCGATTTTACACAGAAAGCTACAGTCGAACAAAGAAATAGTGATGTTTTGTGCTTTCATGTCCCCACAAAAACTACAGTTTGTGGTGAGTGTAAGTCAGGTGTGATCCCTGGGACATTGCGGCCCAACTGTGTTTTCATAAAGGATTGCATCGCTGTGGAGTGGTGTCCACTCATTCTAGACTAGAAATCTATAGGATGACCGTGTGATGAAATGGGATAGAGCTTCTCGGTTGTTGTTGTTTTTCCATTGTAAAAGTGATACACGTTTTTATAAGACTGGAACAGTTTTCCTTCCCTTGTTAAACTTTCTCTTGATAGAAAACACTAATATTTTCCTTTCTTTTTTTTAATTTCTTTTCTCTCTTGATAGTGCTTTGACTGAACCCAGGCTGACCTAAAATACATGGCCCTCCTTCCTCCTCCTGTCTCCCAAATGCTGGGATTATAGGCATGCACCACCATTGTAGATTTTTAATACTTTGTCAAATGATTTCTAGGTTAGAGGGAAATATATAAAAGGGTTGAAAAGTGTTTAAAGTTTTGGCATTAAACTTTGCATTTAATTGAATTAGATAGTACTGAAAAAATTATACTTGGCAAGTATTTTGCCTATCCTTTTCCTCTATATTCATGGTTCTTTTAATGTAGCTTATCTTACTTACACAGCCTAAAGGTTGGTTAATTTTGAGTATGTTCAACTTCTATTTTAAGTAATTCATTAGTTATTCTTTAACGTGTTTCAAATAAGCTTAACACAGAAAAAGGTAAACTGAATGTGTTTTCGTTGCAGCCAACACTGCTCACAATGGGAAAGTTAATGGCTTATGTTTTACAAGTGATGGACTTCACCTGCTCACTGTTGGCACAGATAACCGAATGAGGCTCTGGAATAGCTCCAACGGGAAGAACACACTGGTGAGAGACTTGAAGGGACCTTGTCAGTAAACGGATCCGTGTTGTACATCTCATGTGCATTCATACACATAGTATTACATTTTCTATAGAGGGGACTTCATTCTCAGTAAACGGATCCGTGTTGTACATCTCATGTGCATTCATATACGTAGTATTACATTTTCTACAGAGGGGACTTCATTCTCAGTAAACGGATCCGTGTTGTACATCTCATGTGCATTCATATACATAGTATTACATTTTCCATAGAGGGGACTTCATTTCTTCTCTTGAGTCACAGCTGGTAATGTATTTTGAAAAGATGCTTTAGGCGTGAACAACTAACTCTCAAGATAAGGCAAGCCATCCCACCTGGCACCCCTGGCACATCCCACTCTTACTGTGAACTGTTGTAGTCGGGTGTACTCAGATGCTTCTCATTAACAGATTGAGAGCTGCTACAGATGAAGTTACCAACAATCAGAGTTTACATTTAAAATGAGTCATCTCCTTTTCTTTGCCCATCCTTTCTAGCTAATAATTCTCTGTAAAGTGCTGGAGGGGTCTCTTTGACTACTACTATTGATACTAGTATTTCTAATGCTAATACTGATATGAATGTCTGTGTGTGCGGTGATGGGCACAGATCCACAGGCTTGTGCCTGCCAGGCCAGCACTGCACTACTAACTGCATCCTCCATCCTTCTGTGTAACTGTGTGGAGTGGTCCTTTAGTCAGTCTGAGAAAGGCTTGGGCAAGATGGAGAGTGAGTAAAGGTCTTTCAGTAGAGAAGTGTGACAGGATCATCCTGGAAAAGTGTTCTACAATCTGTGTCAAAGTTTCATGTGATAAATACAAATGTCCACAGTTAATATGGTTTATTCCATGTTTGTCCCCTGTGGTATGAGTGCTATGCCTTAGGGGTTTGCCAGTGACTCCATGTCTAGAATAGTGGGTTTAGAGCGGAAAGTAGAGTTTTTCATGGGCTTTACAAAGTAAGTTATTCATAAAGAGATACACAAAGCTAACTTAGACTCTCTTCTACAAAGGACACTTGAAGGGACTTGAGACACTGACCCCAAAAAGTCAACTCTGAGGAGAAACCTTGTCTTAAAATTTGTAAATGACTTGCAGATCAAAAAACAAATTCCACCCTGATTTACTTAATTAATACTCTTTTCAGTTTGGGTGTCATCATTTTGTAAATCATGGATACTGTCTACCTAAAAAAAAAAAAAGTTGAAAATGTAGTACTGAGCTGCTAAATAGAGGGCAGAGTGTAGTGGTGATTGTGTGTTTTTGCCTTATTTGTATAAATATGTCTAAGTACGCATTTCCAGTATGTTTAATTATAAACTATATACAAATATTGAGTTTACACATTAATCTTAGTAAAGCTTAATTTCTTATTTTTTAGATAACAAATAGAAATAGAATTTTTAAAATTTTCCCTTCACCTGATCCTTAATGGATCTTTAATGATTAGTGATATAATCTCTCTGTGGTTTGAAGTCTGGAGAACATGCCTTAAAGTATAGAGCAAATTCCTGCAGAGCAAGTTCATAAGGATACAAGTTTGGTACAATGAAAGAGAAAAATTCAGAATGGGAATTGGTGAGGTCTGTCGTAGTTATTGACGCTATCTGTCATATTGTGATGATGTAGAGAACCGAGACTGGTCATTGGCGCTGCCCTTCGTATTGTGTGATGACTTAGGGAACCGAGACTGGTCATTGGTGCAATCTTTCATATTGTGTGACGACGTAGGGAACCGAGACTGGTCATTGGTGCAATCTTTCATATTGTGTGACGACGTAGGGAACCGAGACTGGTCGTTGGTTCTATTCTTCGTATTGTGTGATGATGTAGGGTACCAAGACTGGTCGTTGGTGCCATCTTTCGTTTTGTGTGACTATTTAAGGAACCGAAACTGTTTTTTTGTTTTCATTTCATTTTGTTTAAGCCAGCCACAGTGCTGTTAGTTTCCCCTTGTGTCCCTGCTGGGCTCGTGTCTGTTTAATTACGCTAATATCCTAATTGTTCTAGCTTCTCCCAATGGATGTCTTTCCCTGGTCCTCCAAGTTTTTGTATTGTTCCAACTGACGACGCCTTCACCTGTTGTATAAGCCATGCATTCCAGCTCTCCAGGTTTGCCTCTTTCCCATGTCCCCACCTTTAGTGTATTAAACTGCATAAGATTTAGATCTGCCCACTCCCTTGCCTTTCTATTCTGCTGCACACATGCGGCCTTCTCTTTAGAATACCCCTCCTGCTACTGCTTCTCAGCTTCCAAGGTTCATCTCAGGCTCAGCCTGTCTTTGATTCTTCTACCCTGTCTTAGAAGCTCCCAGAATACCCAGGGCGTATTTGTCTTGCAGTGCACTGTGACAACTCTTCATACAATGAAAGAAAACTATCAGAACAAAGTATTTCAGTGGTTTGGTTAGCATAGTTCAGAAGCAGTATTTGAGTCTGACATTTACTGGTCAAGATTCACTGGTCAAATTACTCAGCCTTTCCACGTGTTCACTCCTTTCTGCCCTCTCCTCTGTGATGTTTCCTGAGTCTTGCGGGGTTGATACAGGTGTCCCATTGGCGTGACTAAGCATGCAGCAGTCACTTATTCTCAGCACTCGGTCAGTTCTGAGCTTTTGCACTCCTGCTGACCAAGATTGAGAGCAGCACTGAACTATGGGTGTAAACACTAATATTTAGAAGGCTGTGTGATGCCATGTCCACTTGGTAATAGTAGATCCCCTCTAGGACGTATGATTCCCACAGCCATAGACTTCTGATCGGGTTTGCAGTAACAGTGGCTGGCCTCAAATCCACTCAGAAAATAGTTGATTATGCAAGGATCTTTCATGCTGCTATTACTCCAGTGAGCACATTTGCCGTGGCAGGTTGGTGTTATTGCATTCAGGGTTCATCACTGGGTAATACCATTAGTAACTCTTCTCTCCCAGAAGCCTGCATAGCACCTTCCAACACTATAAAAGCTCACTAGCATGGATGAAGTTTTTGGATCAGTTCTAACTTGGTTTCTCTATGTATGCATCCAAAATGAATGGCATCTTCAGTAATAGGATCATTCCATTATGATGGGCAACCAAAAGCAATAGCTATACTATATTCTTTGTTGCTTTAAGGACCTTTGGAGTCTTGATGACCAGTAACTTGTAGGAAAGTATCCCATGTCTGGCACTGAGATTTTTACTTCACTGCGTCTTCTGTGGGAGGCAGTGTCCACCCATGCATGGTACCTGTGTTCAAAGTCCTTTAGTAGTAGGTCTGCATAAGGATATTTCAGACAGCCTTAGTGTTCACTAACCCAACTCCCTCCTCCTCCTGTTCCTTTCCCCGTTCTCATGTTAACCAGCAGTAATCTTTCCTATGTGTGTGTTCGGCTCTCCCCTCACCCCTAAGCTCCTGCCCACCCCTGATTATGGCCCACTCTAGCTTCTAGAGCCACACCTCCCCATAGTCAAATGGTACAGACTGGCTCATCAGGTGGAAGTGAAAGAGTGTTCTTCCTAAGTAATTCTTCTCAATTAATACGTCTGGACATAACAGCTGGCTACCTTCACTTCCCAGGTGCTCTCATGTGCATGATGTCATTTGTGTTTTTACAATGGCACTATGGGAAATGGTGGTGGTTCCATTTAGCAGATTAGAGGACCAGCACTTAGAGGTTAGATCTGAGTGACCCTCTAACAAAGAGATTTTAAAACCCAAGTCCAGTGTTCCATGTACTTCACTGCTGCTGCCACAGGGTGGCTAGAGGCACAAGCTTATCTCAATTTTCAGTTGTTTGCCATTGTGCTGTGTTGAGTCCTCTGGGCATATTACTCTCTGCTGCTTAAGTGTTTCCTTAAGAGAAATTCCCAGGAGTAATTACTAGATCAAGAAGTAAGGATATTGTTATTGTCAGTGAGTTAGTTGTGATAGAAGTGAAGATTGGACCATTCACCTGCACACTTAGAGTGATTGTGGTAGTCCCATGTACAGCGTGTTGGTTTTGTCACAACACATTCTTATGAAAAGTTCAGCCCACCCAAAAGAGACATCTTGCTATTTTTTTGTACTAAACCATTTGTTTTGTTTGAAGGAATAGCCAAATTATGATGCCAGTAACATGTTCTCCTTACTTTTTGTCAATTTGAAGGTTTCTTAAAATTTTAGCCTAACCAGAAGCTGGGAATTTAGTAAGGTTAGAGGTCTCACCTAGCATCCATGAGGCCCTGAGCTTTGTCTTCAGGTACCAAAAGGAGAGGTGGGGGAGGGGGGGTTTTTGAAAGTTTGACAGTTGGGAGTAATTCTTCAAGTTTGACTTAGTTGTATCATCCCTCCCTTGTGGGTTTATTCACAATTTCTATTTCCTCAAATATAAAATGTGTGTTTGTATCATTGACTCTTGTTTTTATTAAGACATTAGTTTCTTTAAATTTAAAGGCCCTCTCTATATAATGTGATAATAAGAGAAAGAAGTATTTTTTTCAGTCTTTGTTGCTTTTTTAACTGAGACTTAAAAATGAGTAACATTATGATTTTAATTCTGCAGGTGAACTATGGCAAAGTTTGTAATGACAGTAGGAAAGGACTGAAATTCACCGTCTCCTGTGGCTGCAGCTCAGAATTTGTTTTTGTTCCGTACGGTAGCACCATTGCTGTTTATGCAGTTTACTCAGGAGAGCAGCTAACTCTGCTTAAGGGCCATTATAAAAGTGTCGACTGCTGTGTGTTCCAGCCTCACTTCCAGGTGAGAATGATACTGATGGGAATTGAAAATGAGTAGATGGCTGGTGTGCCAGACTAGTAGTGTATGAAACAGGAAGTTCTGATCTATTTTCAAGTATTATATGCTTTTAATCATTCTGGAGTGTGATACCAACAATTCACCTTTGAAGTCGTATTTCTTCAATAGAGATTAATAGAGCCTGATTCTCAGATGGCATAGGAAGTGTGTATGAATCAGTACAATACTGTGCAATCGATTGGGATATGTTGTCTTTCCCTTTGAATATGAGCTCCACTTAACCATTTGAACTGTAATCAAATACTTTTTCATGAATAATCCTTTGTGTGTGTGTGTCCTTTAATATATAATATATATATATAAACTATATATGTTTAATTTAAAAATATAGTATATCTTGGTTTATCATGTGTGACTGTATTGAAATCTGAAATCAATTACTTCATTTCTTTATTTCCTGCCAGAGGCTGATACAAGTATGTCTTTGCAATGGCTAGATACTGAAATGGCTAGTAAAGTGTACCTTTGAATTAATGCCACTCACATAATTTCTCACATTTGTGTATTTGTGTGTGGGAGGGCACATGAGGGCTTGTATGTGGAGGTCAGAGGCTAACTTACAGGAATTGATTCTCCCTCCATCCTGTGGGTCCTGAGATCAGACTTGGGTAATCAGGCTTTGCAGGAAGTGCCTTTGCTCACTGAGCCACCTCAAGAGCCCCACAAAACAACTTCAGTGCTTACATTAGTTACTTCTCCTGTTAATGTGACCAAAATCCATAACCAGAAGCAGCTTCACGAGGGAACAGTCTATTTGGGCTTTCAGTTAGAAAGTACACAGTTTGTGATGGCGGGGGAGTCAGGCAGCAGGGACATGATGCAGGTGGTCTCTGCATCAGCAGGCAGGAGGCAGAGCAAGGGGGAATGCTGACATTTGCCTCGCTTTCTCCTTTTGTTCCGTCTAGGACCCCAGCCTCCGGGATGATAGCACCCACATTCATGGTGGGGCTTCCCTCAGCAAACAAGCCTTTCTGGAAACATCTGCATAGAAACAACTAGAAGTGTTTCAGTGTGATTCCAAAGCCAGTCAAGTTTGCAATGAAGATTGCCATAGCACATACAAATTTTGTTTAATGTCCTTACTTTTCTCCATTTCTGTTGTATCAAAGAAAACAGTCCCTCTGAGGCACAACCAAAATTTTAAACAAGATATTCTGACTACAAAGTATGATGTTCTTCTAGGCAGGAGCTTATTAGCAAAGAGGTCTAGGAGTTGGTTAAAACTGTACCAAGAAGGGTCTGGAGAGACGATTCAGCAGTGAAAAATTTGCTACTGTCACAGAGGATCTGGGTTCCTAGCACTCACATCGCAGCTCCTAACCATCTATAACTCTGGTTTCAGGGAATGTGATACCCTCTTCTTGCTTCCTCTGTTACCAGATACACACATGATACACATACATTCATATAGGCAAAACACATATATAAACAAGCAGCACCAAGTAAGCTGGGTGTGGTGACACAGACACCTATAATCCCAGCATCATTCTGGATTATTGTCAGGAGTTCAGAGTTGGCCTGGGCCACCTAACAAGTTTCAAACTAAAAACAAAAAAAATATTCTGAGACAGAGATTGCCCTCAGCCAGACCCCTGGGATGGGCTGTCACCTGGGAAATGCTCTGCTTGTGTTGGTTTGGTTTGTTCTACTTTATGTTTTGAAACAAGATCTCATGTAGACCAGGCTGGCCCCAAACTTGCTGTGAAGCCAAGAATAATCTCAAAGTCCTAATCCCCCTGCCTCCAGTTCCCAGTGCTTGGATTGCAGTCATGTGCCACACTCTCAGCCAAATACCATGTCTTTATCTGCTTCAGACTCAGAAAGATTTAGTCACTGAACACATTGGAAAACACCGTGTATTTACTTTACTACATGATGAGAACGTTTTCAGTTTCTTGGCGAAGGGAGTGAGCATTGTTCAGTGGGAGCAAACAGCATCTCCATAAAGACATTGACACACACTGCATCAGCCCACGGGTCCTCTATGTAGTAAATGTCTCAGCAGACAGGGTGGAGTCTTGAAGCTTTTGAAGAACAGCCAGGTAGACAGCTGTAAGCTAAATGGAACTTTTGGCTTGTTTTCCTAGAAACTCGTGTTCTCTTCATTGAAGTCAATATTGTAGATGCCTCAGTTTTTGGCAAAGAAAAGCTATTATGTATTTTTCTTTCTCTAACACTTTTAGTGTTAGAGAAATACGCTTGTGAATATTGACAAAGCTAGTAAGGCATTGAATTTCTGTAAGATTTTCTCATTGTTTGTAAGCTCTAACATATCCTGGCATTATTTTATAATATAAAATACAACTTCATATTATATTGGCTATTCCTGAAAAGATTCCAGTAGGACAGTGGAGTGGATACTCTCATCTATAGAAGATACAAATTAGTACAATACTTTTGGAGAATGAAGTCTCAGGATATAGCCAAAAGATTTGTAGCATCTCTTAAGAAGTTACACCAATGACCTGCACAGAATTTAAAGACATCACATTTAAAAAAACTGAAGAGCATCATCCTATTTTGTTTAATGAATAGAAATGAAATTAATGGAATTAATCTAGCCTAACTTAATTAACCTACTTAGTCTGATCATTTCAAAATGGATACATCCCGTTTCCTCATGATACCAGCTTTAAATTGATCAGCAGTCAGTCTTTGCTTTCTCTATTACAGGAACTGTACAGCGGTAGCAGAGACTGCAACATTCTTGCTTGGGTACCATCTTTATATGAACCAGTTCCTGACGACGATGATGAAGTAAGTGGTACTTTTACCTACTGTGCAGTGATTTCTAATTATAAGGATTAGTGTTTTATTTATGTGGGAGAGACTGGTAAAGCAGTTCTTGCTGTTTTCTGGTTATACAGATAATTTGTTACCACACATCTATAAAAATTCAGAAAAATATTAAAAGAAGAACATAATTTCTCAATTTTAACTAGAAAAGACGTTTTATTTACTGTTTTTCTTTGGTATTTTTTTTTAAACAATAGTTAACTCATAGTCATATAACTTAAGAGTCTTTTCTCATTGACATGATACAGTAACCCCCATTCATATCATTAATAAGTGTCTGGAAACTTTTTTTCACGAGAAGAGGGGTTAAGACAGTTTCTCTATGTAGCCCTGGCTGTCCTGGAACTAACTCTATAGACCAGGCTGGCCTTGTACTCAGAGATCCACCTAACTGCCTCCCAAGTGCTGGGATTAAAGGTGTGCACCACCACTGCCTGGCTACTATTTAGAAATACTTTCAATGAAATGGTGTTCTGTCATTTGTATGTCATAGTTTAAATATTTAATTGTTTCTGATGATTGTTTTAAACAGCATCAATATAAATATATTTTCAAAAGTGTTCGTATTTCTAATTAGTTTTAGGATAGACTCCTAGAATTAGAGTTATCTCTCTTGGTTGTTTGTTTGCTCCCTGTGTGGCTTAAAGCCACCAGGACACAAGTGACCAATTTAGTTCATCTTCTCTTTGGCTATTCTGAAGACTTTGGGCTTCACAGTGAGGGCTGCTTAGGTGACTTTTCCTTCCCCAGAACTCCATACCACACTGGTGACGGGGGCAGCGTTTACTCATGTCTGTTTACTGACAAGATCCACAGTTTACCACGGGTGGCAGGTGGACATAAGCTCTGGTTCCTCTTTAAGTGGTAAGACCACTGACCAACTTTACCAAAGTCACATGATGTCATTTGTCTAAGCTGATCCTGTGGTGACACATGCATCCATCATTACCTTGGCCTTCTGGGTGCTTGTGATGCCTGCTTATTGGCTATGGCCCTGGCTCACGTAGCCACAGAGTTGCTGGATCTTCCTCAGTCTGGATGGCATGGCACCTGTGGAAAGGAAAGAGATGGAGTTAACTTTTGAGTTGTTATGTATGACATCTTAAAATCTGTGTGTTCACAACATCAGATCTTAGCAGTTCACACTTAGATCAGCAACCTCACAGTGCTGGTCTCAGGGTAATATGACAGTGTGAATAAAGAGCCTAGGTAAAGGTGTTAAACAGATGAGGAGGCAAGAGTCCTGCCCTGAAGTAGCAGCCTCTCTTAGTTTAAATTTACAAAAAGTAGTAGTATAATAAAGTAGTATTTTTTAAATTGAGCCCTAGTATGATAATATCTTAGGAACTTTCTCCTGGTGAGCAGTAGAAGAATTTACCTATACATAAACTAACAGGCACTGAGTAACAGGACAGGCTTAAGTTTGGTCTTTAAACATGAATTCTGCTATGTAACTAAACATGTCTAAGGTGTCATCTCTTTCAGGTATTATTCTGGAAAGTAGTGTTAAACATCCCAATTTACCCTAACTTCAAGGATATAAAAATGTGTATGAAATAATTTTTGTATATTTTTTGAGTTGGAGAACTCCTCTTAAGGTCATTTAAAGGTACTCAAGTAGAGATGGAAGATAATCACTAATAAAGCGAGTTTGACATTCTGAAAATATTTGTCATCTTTTTAGTTCCTTTATAAAAAGAAGGCATGTCAGAAGACATCAGAAACAAAACTGTACAAGGGTAGTCAGTTGGGAGTGTCCAGCAGTGTGGGGGTCCAGCTCCCACTTTTTGAAGGGTTCCTAGGTGGAGGAGAGAGGAATGAAGAAATATCAGAAAGAGAGACCTAGACGATGAGAAGACAGAAACACAGGATAGCTGTGGGGGAAGGTGGGGGGGGGCAGGCAGGCCTGGATCAATACCCAACAGCCTCGTCCTTTATTGAAAAGGGCTTTTTATAACATGCCAAGAAGAGGAGCAAAGACCTCCCCCTTGCTAGATCAAAGCACACCACACTTCCAAACACCTGGTAAACATACCCGTGGCCAAATCATCTCCTCATGCAGCCCTGCTGGGTAAAGCAATCCCAGATCTTCTGACCCCTGAGTAAGTTCTCACTAGGAAACCTCTTGTGGGTCTCCACACAGCAGCTATTGGCTGAATATGTTTTATACCTGAATTTGCTACTGTTACAGCCAATGTAAAGCCTGGGAGTTACTTTCTTTGGGCCCTAAACCACGTGAAAGAGAGAAAAGGCACATTCATAAATATATAGGCAACTGGCCAAAACCAAATGAATATTTCCAGTTTTTATCACTTGTCTAATTTAGTTTGTTATGGCTTGATTAGTTTTAGCATACAGCCTCTTTGGTTGACTGGACTTTGAATAGTTCAATTTAGACATTTATTTTGCATTTTTATTTAATTATTCTGTCGTTTTGGGAATCACTATATCATGTTGGGAAGTACAACAATCATTCGCCAAATGAAAATAATAAAAATAAATGAAAAGTAAGGCTGTGGTTTGCACAGAAGGAAAACTTGAAACAACTGTTAAGTTGCTTGTTATAATTTTTGACTGACAGTCATGTGTTTCCTTGTTAGGTAGCTGTGGTAATAGTGGGGACATGTCATCTAAAACAACTTTTATATGTGGGATATTAAAAAGTATGGGCGCAGACTTCTAATCCCGTTACTTCAAAGGCTGAGGCAGGCAAACCGCGAGGAGGAAGCTGACCTGGACTGCACAGTGAAGTCCTGTATCATAAAAATGAAAAGAGTTGAGCTGTATATTCAAGTGTTAGACCTAGAAAGCCCTATCTTTTCAGATGCACTACTGTGAGCTGGAGAAACAGTTTTAATTTTTAATAAAAATAATAAAATAAGCCAGGTGTGGTGGCACACACCTTTAGTTCCAGCACTCAGGAGACTGAGAAAGGTGTGTCTCTGAGTTCAGTGCCACCCTAGTCTACAGTGAGTTCCAGGATAGCCAGGACTACACATAATAAACCTGGCCTCAAAATAAATAAATAAATAAATAAATAAATAAATAAATAAATAAATAAATAAATAAATATGCTGCTCCTATTTTCAGCTTTAAGATGTGAATAACTCATTAATACAAAGTTCTGGATGGTAAGGTTATTTAATTCCATGAAATGTTATCTTAAAAGGTTCATATGAATGTAGGTAGAATGTGACCATGGTATATACCCCAGCAGAGAAATCTGAAAACTGTTAAAATATGAGAACTGGGTGCATATGTGAATGTTCACAGTTTAACTCATGTTTAAACATGTTTTCCCCTGAGCTGCTAAACAGGTAACTTGCCATTTCCCGGGGAGGTGGTGTATGTAGCTCAGCATACTACAAAGAACATGTGTGCGCACATACTGCAGCTAGGTCAGACCCTGCCCTGCCCTTGTCAACCAGCCCTGCCAGCTATTACCCTGGGACAACTGGTAGCATTTTCAAATGCAAGTATCAGGTTGTTAAACCAAAGTTGTTTTTAGGTTTCCTTTCAAACCTAAGCGGAATGCCTGAGGGGTGTTTCCCAGATTTTAAAGGAGTAACTTAATTCTACCTATAGAAATTGAAAAATGTTAGATGACAGGGATAAATTTTATGGTCTTTAAATTTGTTGTGTGACTGGCAGGCTGTTGTATTATCGCTGAGGAATGTGTCTGTTTGGTTTTACCCAGACTTGCTAATTGCCGTGGTCAACTCAAGCCAGTCTGTAACTTTAGCTGTAGCTGCCAGAGATGTACAGGGAAGATACACTACAGTTTTAATCTTGCTTCTTATCCAGAATCCTAGTCCCAGCTGAGTGTGGTGACCCACCCCTGTAATCTGAGCACTAAGGGGACTAAGACAGCTACAAAGCAAGATTCAGTCTCAAAACCAAAGAGAGCCTGTGCTGTTGGCACAGGGAATGGTTGTTTCTGCTTTGTACTTGTGTACATGTATCATTGGCTGACATGGAAAGCGCTGAGGCTTTCCAGTGACACTTGAAACTTTTCAAGATGTATCCTTGCGATGCTTTGTTTTAATCCTCATTTGGTTCTGGGCTGGATCCCTTCTAAATTCAAGCTTCACCTTCCCCATGCACCACTAACTATCTGCCAGTAAAACCAGAAACCTGGTCAGGTAGAGGGAGGAATGTTCATGCATAGACTGGATGTCCACTAGGAGGGCTGTTGTAGAGAAAACCAAGTAGAGGACGCTCAAATAGCAATGTGTGTTAAATCTACCTGCAACCCTGTTACTGTGGCTTTTGATCACAGCGTTGGTGTTTTATTTGTGATTGTTGTAGCAATAAAATACACTCGTAATATTATAATGCATCCCAAATATCTGTTTACCCCTGTAAGGAGTATGTATGTGCAAATATGTCAGAATCTTGGGGGTTTTTTGTTTCTATCCTTACCAAAGTAAAATAATTCATAATGAAATATAAATTGGTTTTTCCATTGAATCGTCAAATGAAATTCAAATGATTAGTAGATTGCACATTGGGCTTCCATAGTGGAATTAGAAGACTTGAACTTTGTGTAGCTTTTATTCCCCAAGGATATTTTTCGTAGATATCTAAGACAGAGTTAAAAGTCTAAAGACAAGAGAGAAGTGTCACCTCTGAGATGAAACCCTTCCTGAGCAGTCTAGCTTAGTAGTTGTTAAACTGTCAAGCTCCCCAGTGGAGAGATTATGGACATGCTGCACCACACCCTGCTTCAAATAGCATCCCTGATGGGAAGTAAGATGTGAACCCTACTAATCTCGGGCATCGTGAGATTCATCAGACATGTGGGCCAAAGAATGAATGAATAGACTTCAGACTTTCATCACTGCTGCTGGAAATGAGTGGTTAGCTTGAGTTTGGTCATAGTTTTGATTTGGACATTTGGAGACAAGTGTAAGGAAATTTTTGTTGTAAGTGGTGATAGCCACTAAGTTTAGCGATGTTCTCTGGTCTGTTTAACAACTGCAGCATGCCTACATCACTATATTGTTGTCCAGCTGTTCTAGCTGGTGTGGGGAGATACTGGGAACGCTGGCTTTTCCATTTGAATTGTAAGATTCTGTGATGTTGATCATAAAGTAAACAACATTCTTAGACATGACTTAAGGGTTACCTTCGCAGAAAATATTTCTCTACATTACAAAAGGCAGTATATCTAAGTTAATTTAACAGTATCTTTCAGTTTGTTAGCAATTGAAATCTGGATCATATCAAATAGCCAGATGCAGAAGCTACAGTATAAGAAACAAAACTGATTCTTAACTCAAGAAAAAATAAGTGCATCTTTCAAGCCTTTGAAGTCATTTCCTAGAGATAAGAAAGAAGCCATTCTGGTTTCCCATACAAGTGAACTGAGTTGATAATTCATTTAATTAAGTCTCTCTAGTTGCTAAACCCTATTCACCCATGGCTCTAAGGAGGATGAATATTGTGATATTTTCTTGAAGTTTTGAGTAACAATCCAAATAGCTTCTAGAAAAATCTCCCAGGGAAACCTTCATGCTAACTATTGCCCTCGCTACCATTTGTCTTGTAGTTTATCTACACTTTAGCACTATTGGCTGTAAAAAACAGAGACATAACTGTGTAATAACCCACAATAATTTTTTATTACAAATTATATTATTCAGCTGGGATGCTTATCATCCTAACCCTCAGGAGGATAAAGCAGGGGGCTTACCACAAACTCAAAGCCAGCTGAACTATAGAAATGTTGTGTGTGGAGCTGGAGAGATGGTTCAGTGGTCAGGAACACTGGCTGCTCTTCCAGAAGATGTGGGTTGGAGTCCTGGCATACACATAAGGGTACACAACTCTCTGTAACCCCTAAACTGTGATGAATTTTGGACCAGCCTCAACTACAGAACAAGAACTGTCTCAAGGTGGGTGGGGGAGCTACATTATTCTGATGGATGAAAATAGTCCTCAGATTTTGGTAATTTTTATTGATGATAGTAAAGTTCATGCAAACAACACAAGGTTACCAGTATTTGTATCCTGGACTGTCCAGTCTGCTGTGGGCATGCATCCTTTCTTAACCCCAGCATGTCTGTGTTGTGCCTTCTCCATAGAGTTGAAGAAACACTTGTGAACAGTATCATAGCGTAGATCTGCGCATGCATAGAAATACTGTGACCAGTGTCATAGTGTACACCTGTGCATGCATAAAAATACTGTGACCAGTGTCATAGTGTACACCTGTGCATGCATAGAAATACTGTGACCAGTGTCATAGTGTACACCTGTGCATGCATAAAAATACTGTGACCAGTGTCATAGTGTACACCTGTGCATGCATAGAAATACTGTGACCAGTGTCATAGCGTAGATCTGCGCATGCATGTGAGCTGATTACTTTGAGGAAAGCATGTTATTTTGGAAGAGTCAGTTTTGTCAGTTTTATATTAATTTAATTATCTTTACATTGCTTTTGTTTTTAAATTAGCAGTAATACAGTTTCCAAATGTCTAATTGCTGTTAAAATAGCATATTTTGAGCCTATTAGCCTAAAATTACGAAATATAAAAATAGATTCTTCTCTTTTTTTTTTAGGCTAAAACTAAATCTCAGTTGAATCCAGCATTTGAGGATGCCTGGAGCAGCAGTGATGAGGAAGGGTGACTGCCAACCAGCCTTTGCTCCATGGGACCTCTACATCAGCGCTGTTCCTGGGGACTTCGGCTTGGGGCTGTTCTTTTGGTTATTGTTGGTTTTGAGACAAGGTCTCACTGTGTAGCCCTGGCTAGCCTGGAACCAGACTAGGCTCAAACTTTCAGCCATTCTCCTGCCTCTGCTTCCCAAGTGTTGGGATGACGAGTGTGTACCATTGCCTCGTGTGTGTGTTTTGTGTGTGTGTGTGTGTGTGTGTGTGTGTGTGTGTGTGTGTGTGTGTGTGTGTGTGTTACTTTGTTTAACTCTTCAGTCAGTTTCTGGTCTGTTAATTCTGAATTTGTGATGTTTCCCCCTCTATTTTAAAGTGAGAATGTGTATAAAACCCTAAAATTAGCTTCTCTGTGGTTTAATTCATCCAAACCTTTCTCCTTGAGCCTGTTTGCCATGGTGGTGGGTCAGCTGCTACGGGCACAGGACATGAACAGAAGTTATTGTTCTCAGCTGGGCCTTATGTAGGTCTGATGAGTGGATGATGTGTCTCAGCTCTGGCTCCCATGGCTGTGCTACCAGCCTTCTCCTTTCCACCTTTCAGGGGGTATTTTAACAAGAATAATTAAGAAAAAAACAAACAAAAAACAGTTGTAAAGGTAACATCATAACTCTGTATTCTCTTTATTCATATTGATGGCTTCATGTAATTGACTGTCTTCTAGCTTTATGTCAGACAGTTTACAGCTCATGTCTCCTCCAGTCTCAGCAATGTATCACATGGGCAATCCCCTGACCACTTGTTACTTTGAAAGGGCAGCTTGCACTCAGTCCTCATTTTCTTCCTGTGAAACTCTGCAAGATCTTTGCCAGGGTCTAGATTAAACATGAAACGTTCTAATAAAATTTCTATTGTTCTCTCCTTCTTGTGTCAGCCCAGGAATGATTATTCTGAAGCCTTCCCCTCCCGCGCCCACTCCGTGTGTGTGTGTGTGTGTGTGTGTGTGTGTGTGTGTGTGTGTGTGTGTGTGTGTGAGTTTGAGGCCAGACGCGAGATCCAGGACAGGCACCAAAACTACACAGAGAAACCCTGTCTCGAAAAACCAAAAAAAAAAAAAAAATTGTTTTTATTATTTTTAATTATGTTAATATGTGCAGGTGAGCGCAGATGCCTGTGGAGCCCAGCAGTGTGTGATGCCCCTGGAACTGGGGTTAGAGGTAGTTGTGGGTCACCTAGTGTGGATGCTGAGAACCAAACTTGGTTCCAAACTCTTAACTGCTGAGCCATCTCTCCAGTCCTAAGTTGTCTATAGTGGTTACTTTTCTCATCACAGTGACCGAACGAACACCTGACAAGAAAAGGGGGGGGGGGGCAGAGGGAGGGATTGATTTAGCTCATTAAAGGATGAGCTTAGATCAGTCAAACCTTGCCAGAAATGGATCGACGGAAGCCGGGCGCACCGGGGATTTTGCCTTCCAGAGAGTGTGACAGGGAAAGGCAATCAGAACAACTGAGTTGCCTGGCACTGGGCTCTAAGAGCAGGCTACAGCGGTGCTTGGGGGAAAGAGGAAGAAGTACTAGATTCATGGCCTGTAGTTAACAGTTCAGTTGTGGTATGGCTTTTCCTTTTGTGTTGGATTTTTGGGTGCATTCGTGTTTTACCTGCATGTGTCTGTGTGAGGGTGCCAGATCCCCTGGAACCGGAGTAATAGACAGTGGTGAGTTGCCATATGGATGCTGGGAATTGAACCCAGGTCCTCTGGAAGAGCAGCTGGTGTTCTTAACCGCTGAGCCGTCTCTCCAGCCCTTGGTTTTGTTTGTTTTTTTTGAGACACAGTCTATCTAAGTATCTAGGCTGACCTTGAGCTTGCTGTGTATGTAGCCCAGTGTCTTAATTTAGCCAGTTACGTTGAACATTTGTGTCATTGTTACTATTTGCTTTCTCTCTCTACTCTTTCCTTAAACAAATAGATATTGGAAGAGGGGGTGTGGGGGAGCTATGCAACATCAAATATGTAAATACACCCTTGGGGACTATCCTATTCAGGGTTCTATTGCTGTGAAGAGACACCATGACCACAGCAATTCCTATAAAGGAAAACATTTAATTGGGGTTTATAGTTTCATATATTTAGTCCATTTCATCATTGCAGGGAGCATGGTGGCATGCAGGTAGCCATGGTACTGGAGAAGCAACTGAGAGTTCTACATCTGGATCAGCAGGCAGCAGGAAGAAAGAGCCTCTGAGCTTGGAATAGGCTTTTTGAAACTCCAAGGCCCACCCCTAGTGACACACTTTCTCCAACAAGGCCACACCTCCTAATCCTTTCAAATAATGCAACTCCCTAGTGACCAAGTATTCAAATCTATGAACCTATGGGGGCCATTCTCTGCTGTGGGATGCCTTTCTGTATGCTGTGAATATGTGTTGCTCTGATTGGTTGTTAAATAAAGCTGTATTGGCCTATGGCAAGGCAGCTTAGAGGCAGGCAGGAAATTCAAGCAGATAGACAGGAAGAGAAAGGAGAAGCAGAGAGATGCTAGCCTGCTGCCTAAGGAACAACATGCCAGCAGAGTGGTAAGCCATGGAACACGTGGCAAAACATAGATTAATAGAAATGGGTTAAGTGAAGTTATAAGAGCTAGCTAACAAGAAGCCTGATGCCATGCCGTTGGTAATTAGTTTAAGCCTCTGTGTGTTTACTTGGGTCTGAGTGGCTGCGGGACATGAGTGAGAGAGAGATTTGTCTGGACCATGCGGGACCACCGGGAGGGACACAGGAAAACTTCCAACTACAATTTTCATTCCAACCACCACACTTAGTCAGGCTCCCTCTAGGATTCTGCTGCCTTAGCTTCCCAAGTACTCGTGTTACAGACATGTGTGACCATGCCGAGTTCTTTTTTACAAAGAACACATGGAGGTCCTATTTGCTACCTTGAGTCGATATTCAATCTCCTTGATTTCTAGAATTATTACAAGTCATGTGAACAAACATTTTTTTGAGATAGAGTCTCACATAACCCAGGTTGCCCTCCAACTTGGTATATGGCCCAGGATGACCTTGAACTCCTGATGCTGCCACGTGCTGAAATTAAAGGCATGCGCCACCACACCCATTGTGTGTGTGGTGCTGAGACCAAACGCCAGGCTTCTTGCATGCAAGGCAGGCACTCTCCCAACTCTATAATCCAGTCACTGTAATATAAACATAACGTATCTCGACAGTTGTGTCAGCAGTAGTCTCATATAGGATGCACGGTCAGCCCCCGCCCCCGCTGTTTGTTTCTAATCAGATAACTGACAACTCCAAACAGGAAAAGTTAAGGCAAGCTGTTATGATCTCTATCAGTGTGTTAGAATCAACAGGTAAACACCCTGCACGCTCTTGATGCTGATGAAAACTTGGGCAGCTTTTGCACAGGTTTATAGGTATGGCTCTCCTGGTTCACGCTCCTGAGGCATCCTCATGAAGAGGATGTGACCACCTTAACCGGGTCTGTTACACAGTCATCATGTCAGTTACATCAGTGTGTGAGGCCAGGTTCCTCAAGCTTGTGCCTTGATGCCTTGTGTGTGTGTCAGTGTTTATTGTGTAAACTTTGCAGAACTGGCAGGTGGCCCTAGGCCTGGCTGGTAGTTTAGTTTTCCTGCCGCTGGTAGTCAGCGCTGGCTCAAGGGATTTGCACAAACCACTTCTCTTTGGTTTGTATCATCCTGTGTGCACAGGTTAGCACCAGCCCTAACCTAGGGCCTGTTGATACCTTGGGCAAACAGCAGCAGGAGCAGAGATCTAGGCCTGTGACTCAGGCTCCAGTTCCCCAGTTTCCCTCCCTGTCACGTGACGCTCCATCCACACTGCTATGTGCATCTGTAGTTCCTAAATAACTGCACTGTTCAAAGATGTACTTAAAGAATTCCTAATAAATCTCCAGGAACTGAGTTAACCATTTTTATCAATATTATAGTGTTATAATGTTTTTTCTGTATTATATATGCAATTTTTATTAGGTTTTTGGTAAGTACTATTGAAAAAAGTTATTAAAAGTAACAGTAATGGAACTGAATAGATGTCTTAGCATTTGAGAGCATTTGCTACTCTTCGAGAGGGCCTGAGTTCAGTTCCCAGCACACTCAAAACCACCAGTAACAGTAGCTCCTGGGACCCAGGGCTCTTTCTTGGACACTCATACACATATGGTGTAACACACACACACACACACACACACAAACACATACACACACACACACACACAATAAAAATAAATACTTAAAAAATAGTAGTGATTACTATAGAAATTGGAAAATAATAAGCTTATTTTAAAATTATAATAGATTCATCAAGAAAGAACAGGTGACTAGATGTGGTGATGCACACCTGTAACCCCAGTTCCTAGCTGGGGCAAAACGATGGAGAATTGAAAGGCAGCCTCTCTGTGCAGTGAGGTGGTGAGGCCTGGACCAGAGAAGGAAGGATTAAATGAGGAAGTGAAGTGAGAATCCCTGAGAAACCAGATCAGAAAACTAGGATGGAAAGTTATTAAAGATCATTTTTTTTCTAAAACCATGCATTGTGACATTTTAAAAACATGTAAAATGGTATTCAGCGTGAAATACATAAATAGAGATTTTATATTCATGAGTAATATAACTAAAGTTCATTGAAGGTAAGGCTGAAGAATTACCTTATTACTGAATGAACACTGAGACTGAATTATAGTGCAGTCCTCTGTGGGGGGGGGGGGGGCAGGGTGGGCTATGGGGTTGGTGGGTGTGCATGCATGTGTGAGTAGGTGCATATGGAGACCACAGGTTGACTTATTCAGGTCACCAGGCTGCAGGGATCCTCCTGTCTCTACCTCCTCTGCACTGATTACAGGTGTGAACTACCACACCCAAACTTTCAGGTGCTGGTGATCTAAACTCAGTTCCTCATGCTTGTGCAGCAAGCCATTTACTGACTGAGCACTCTCCCTAGCCTCTAGATTAATTTTTAATGTTTCTGTCTGAATTACAGAGTGACCACTGATTCACTGATTTTGTAAGTTAATATCCTGAGCTCAGGATCATTGGTAGAAGGGAATTAAAACATTAAGTATATTTCTGACATACAAAAGCACTCAGCTAGTAGATTTCTTACTTTAAAATCTTACGAGTATCGGGTTGTACCATCCTGTGAAAAATTCATTCAGGTTTTATCTCAAGATGATCTGCTTTTTTGCTTTGTCTGGATCTCCCTTCTAGACTGTAAATGTTCCATGAGGGCGAAGATTGCATCTATTTTATTACCACATCAAAAGCACCTAGAATACTGCTTGAGAAAAGTGTGTGCTGCATGTATATGTGTAATTAATTAGTAAATGACCCCATTGCCACGCCCTTAATTGCATAACAATAAATCTTACAATTTACATATTATAAAGTTAATTGATCTGTATATCATTTACGGTGTATGAAATTTCAAGTGTATTAAATATTAGCTGAGTTGCTAGTGAAACCTATTATTATGTATTAATGAATGCTAATGAAAAACAAAATAGTTAAGTTGGTTGTTACATAATTTTGTCTTTCTTCTCACAAAATATCAGAAGATTCTTCATTCAGTGTTGCTATTGGCTCTTACACCATTCCAATCCTGCCCAGATCTTCCACTGGTCTCCATGGGACTTGTAGTGGTTGAATAAAAATGGCCCCCATAGGCCCATAGGAAGTGACACTATTCGGAGCTGTGGCCTTATTGGAGGAAGTGTGTCGGGGGGGGGGGGGGGGGGGGGGGGGGGGGATTTGAGGTTTCAGAAGCTCAAGTCAGGCCCAGTGTCACTCTTTTCCTGCTTTCTTCCAATCTGGATGTAGAACTCGCAGCTACCTCTCCAGCACCATTTCTGACTGCATGTTGCCATGACTCCCACCATTATGATAATGAACTAAACCTCTGAACTGTAACAAACCCCAGTTAAATGTTTCCCTTTATAAGAGTTGCTGTGGTCATAACATCTCTTCACAGCAATAAAACTCTAAGACAGGGCTCATTAACATATTCTATAAACTGGGTGTGCAAGGGACTGTGGCTTTCAGGAACTAACAAAAGTAAGGGACCTTTATGAAACCTGAAATACAGATTTCTCTACATGATCTTTACCGCTCACACGTTCCTACCTGGTAATGTGGTCGGATTAAATTTCTCCATTACATTTGACTCAAAGTTTGTTGATTTATCCTCACCCACCCCCATTATGGACAACTGGCAAGTATTGTGGGGAATTTCACACACTTCAGGTGATAATTAGGAATATAAAAAGAAAAAAAGCAAAATGAAGGCTCTCAAAAAGGCGAGAAGACAAGCAAGGAAAGGAAAGGGAAAGGGAAAGGGAAAGGGGAAAAGGAAAAGGAAAAGGAAATGTAAGTGTACCAAGCACCCAATGTAAGATTTAAAGCTATGGGGCAGAAGAGATGGCTCATTGTTTAAAAGTACTTTCTGTTCGATCATAAGGACCAGAATTCAGATCCCAACACTCATTTACCAAGCTGGGAATCTGTGGCATGCCTATAGGTCCAGCTTCGAGCAGGGTGGAAACATAAGGATTGCTAGGGCTTGCTGGCTTCTAGCTTAGGCAAGGAAACATCCACCCTGGATTCAGGGAAAGAAACTCTGCCTCAGAGGAATAAGTGAATAGTAGATAGAGAAATACTCAACCCCCTCTTCTGGCCTCCATATTCCCACACAGCTATGTACACCTATGCACACCTATGCACATACTCACACAGACATGTACACATGAAAGTCATATAATAAATTTCTGGTGTAAATTAAAATAAACAGTTACCTTGATTATTATATTTTCTGAGATCAATATTAATTTTTTTCAAATGAGTTCTGTGGGCTGGTCAGATGGCTCAGTGGTTAAGGGCATTTGTTATTCTTGCAGAAGACCACCTACCTACAAGGTAAGTGAGCACAACATCTCTCACTTGGAAAGAAATGCCAAGCAACACTTGGCTCATTAACCAGAAGTTATTTCCATGACCAAATGTAAAATGGAAGGAAGACTGGAAAATATCACTTGCTGTATGCTCAGGAGAAGCATGAAAAACAGCTCCTGAATTGTTAGCCATCATAAGCTACAACCTTGAATGGGAATGTGCTTCATTTCTTTCTTTCTGTTTTCATTTTTAATGTAATGTTTGAGAGTTTCATACCAGCATTATTGTGTATTTTGAACAAATCACCGCCTCCCCTCCAGCTCCTTCCATACCCCCACTCTCACTTTTCCATCTCAACTTTGTATACTTCTTTTAAATCCACTGACTTTGCTTAGTGCTGTCGGGATGTGCATGGGCACAGGACATCTACTGGGGCACGGGAAACCTACCAGGGGCTGCATCCCAGAGAAAAAATGGACACCCCCCCCATCCCCATTCCAGCAACCACCATTTGGCAATAGCTCCTCAGCTAGAGTTGGGATTTCGTGATCTCCTAGGCCACCCATGCTCAACTTTGGCTGGCTTGATCTTAGACAGGTCTTGTGCATACAGTCACAACCACCGTGAGTTCATGTGTGCAGTGTCAAATACAGAAAGCACTGTTTCACAGCATTCCTTCGCCACCTCTGGCTCCTACAATCTTTCTGCCCCCCTCTTCCTGTATGATTCCTGAGTCTTAGGGGGAGAAGATGTGATCCATATGTGATCTAGAGCTGAGCATTCCAGAGTCTCTTAGTCTCTGCATTTTGACCAAATGTGAGTCTCTGTCAATCACCATCTCCTACAGAAAGCAGCTCTTCTGATAAGGGTTGAGAGCTACCCCACATCCATCATCAGGACATTGGTCTCTCCTTTTTCAATGCACCGAGAGCTCATTATAGAGTCTAAGTCAAAGAGGGCTAGCTCTTTGTGTTCCCGTCACTGTCACCTTTTGTAACTCCTTAAGCCTTCTGAACAAATCTAATCTTCCTTGTCCTGGCCTAGAAGAAGGAAGCTGAGATAAATGAGCTGTAACTGAATGACACAAGTTTTGCTTTGTGGTTGTCATAATTCTCTCTCCCTCCTTCTATCCCTCCCTTTTCCTTCCCTCAGTCCCTCCTTCCCTCATTCCTCCCTCTCTCTCTCTCTCTCTCTCTCTCTGAGACAAGGGCTCATATGTCCCAGGTCAGCATTGAACTCACTGTGTAGTTGAGGGTCATCCTGACTTTCTCTTTCCTATGCTGGTGTTACTGCTATGTGTCATGTGTCCCTGGTTTATGTCGTGCTGAGGAGCAAACTCAGGACTTTGTGTATGCTTAGGCGAGCATGCCAGCAACTAAACTACGTCCCTGGTCCTTAGAGTGGTTTACCTACATAATTACTTTGTCTGGAAATAGAGAACTCATTTGAAATGCATTAAAATAGGTATGTAAAATCAACAGCAGAGATACTGCGTTTTCAATTACACCCATGTGCACAGTCAGTGCTTGACAGTCTGTGCCAAAGAAAATGAAATGAATAATAGAAAGCAATGTATGATTTCCTGTTTACGTACAAATTCAGTCACCAGTCTGTATAATACCCATCTCTACTGTCTGATTTTCAGAACTGTCCTCCATTGTCATTTATGTCAAGTGTGTGTGTGTGTGTGTGTGTGTGTACATGTGTGCATGCTCGTATATTTTGGTACCTGAATGCATGCATGTCATAGCATAGCATTTTTGTGGAGATCAGAGGAAAACTTTTGGGAGTCACTGGCCCAAAATGATTAAATTTAGATGATAGTTGTAGGTGAGAGAATGAGTATGAGGATGTCCACCCCACACTCCCAAGAAGAAGGAGAGGCCAGGAACAAGAACAGGAAGATGGCCGCCTGCAAGCCATGAATAGGCCCTAGCCAGAACTCACCATGTGGGCACCCTGACCTTGGACTTGACTCCAGAACTGGAAGAAAATGTCAGTTGTTCAATCTAGCTAGCACGTGGTATTTTGTTATAACTTAATTTTGCTTGTTATCAGGAAAATGTACAAAGGCTTTTTTGTCCAACACTATGTAGCAATGAAATGAATAAAAAAATTACATATATCTACATGAATGAGTCACCAGCAAGGATTGATTGAGACTGATAAGATGGCTCAGTGGGTAAAGGCGCTTGCTGCCAAGCCTGAGGAAAGAGAGAGCTGACGCCTGAAAGTTGCCCTCTGACCTCCATACTAGGATCATGGCATGCACATGCACACATACATTAAAAATAAATCTAAAAAATAAAATAAAGGTTGACTGAAGAACAAAGTTTTGAGATAATATATGTGTTCTGATACTAGTTATGTAAAATGTTGTTATTTATTTTACATTTACATGCAAAATTACAGTATATATTGACACATGTAACAAAAACAGGATGGCCCATTGTTGTTTCTGGATTCCTTTTTGGAATAAAAGGAATCAAGGTAGGCTAGAGCTTCAGCTGTTGTACTCTACCTCTCTCTCTCTCTCTCTCTCTCTCTCTCTCTCTCTCTCTCTCTCCCTCCCTCCCTCCCTCCCTCCCCCACCTCCCTCTATAAGCACATTTGGAAAACATAGCATCTACATAGTTGACAATGTCTGTGCTTCAGCCTGATCGTCCTGGATCACTTCCTGACTCCCGTAAATGGATAGCAAACTGCCTAAACCTCTCTTCTCCAATTGTTCTCTTCTTGTTTACTTTTGAAACCCACTCTGGCCAGATTTTTACTCCACCCATTTATTTAAAACCATCTTTGCCAAGATCAGGCAATAACTTTCATATTGTTAAATCCACAGTCCCTTTCTAGTCCTCAGCATTCACTTGCTCCACGTTGAAACATGTTCTTCTCTTACTGTGATACGAGTCTGGGTTATTCTTTAGCAAACATTCCTTTTCCTCACCCTCCACTGTAGGCTTAATAGTTTCACAGGATGCTGATGTTGGCTTTGGCTATGTGATGGCCTCAAGGTAATGGAATGTTAGCTTGCTTGATGTGATGGGGGCCTTCAGTGTGCTCATAGGCTTTGGAATGCCATGTGAACTTTGTGATATACTGTGAGATCCCAAACTAGCTGCGGTTTCTTCCTTCTTAGCTCCTGAATACAAGTCGAATAGACAAAAACTCAACTCATGGCCTAAATCTGAGGCCCTCAGTTGAGGCAAGGCCAGCTAAACTAAACCTACCCACAGATTGGTGGCCATGAAGACAAAGACAAATCCATCAGTTAACTTGTGCTATGGGGTGATTTGTTATACAGTGTTGTTATATCATTCCTAACTCATCTGCCTTCTGGGACACATCAGTGCTCAGATTTCCCTCCACACTCACTCTTATTCTTCATTTCCCTAACCACTTACTACTGGGGTGCCTCAGGAGCCTTTAGACCTCTTCTCTTTTCTCATGCCTGGTGTACTCTTAGCCGTCCTTATATCTTTAAAAAAATATTGAGAGGTTGATGAGTCCTACGTTTATATTTCCAGCCAAGCCTCTCTCTCAGTCTGCAGACTGGCATCACCAATTGCCTGCCCCGATGCACCCACTTGGATATCTAATGGGATTCTCAAATTCAATCAGCTCTTGAATAAGTTCTGCCCCTTGCCCTACTGTTTTCTCTCAGTCTTCCTCTTTATCAAGGCAACATGCTCTTTGCATTGGCTCGTGGAGAATGCTTTGGAGTCATTTTTGACATACCCTCTCTTATCTCTCACATCACATCTCTGGGAAATGTGGTTGACACTGTCTTCACAATGAATTGCGAAGTGTGGAGGTGAGACAGGCTCTCACCATGTAGTCAATCCCTTTGTAGCCCAGGTGGCTTTGAATTCATAGAGAGCTACCTGCCTCTGCCTCTGGGTGCCAAAATATATTCGAAGGCCTGACCCTTTTACTCCTGTCCACTCCTCTTCCTTCCTCTTCCTCTTACTTGGATAGCACAAGAGTCTCTTAACTATTTCCTGGCCCTGCCCTTCCTTTTCCCTCCCCATCCCATATTCTGTTCTCAAAAATGTTAGAATGCTCAGTTTTAAATGCCAAACGGAAGCAAAGGCCTATAATCCCAGTTCTTAGGAGGCTGAGGCAGGAGGATTGAAAGTTTGAGGGCAGCCTGGGCTTTATAGCCAGACCTTGCCTCAAAAAGGAAAAGAAAAAGATAAACATTTTAAAACTAACCAGCCAGATGGTGCCGCTTTCCAGAAACTGCTTCCTTGATTGAGGCTGCAGTGGTATCTGTTGTAGCTGTCCCCTGCCTGGTTCAGCTCCTCCGACCTCCTCAGTCTTCTGGGGACTGTGGACTCCCAGATGTGCTCATGCCCTCATCCCGGCTGTTCCCACTGGCTGGAATGCCGTTACCTGGAAAGACACACAGCTTTGCCACTTTAAAAACCCTGGCCCAAATACTTCCTTTCCGTCTGTTATTTCATCACTGGGGAGCAGGAGGCAGGAGGAATGGAAGTTTGAGGACAGCCTGGGCTGTATCAGAAGTTCCATTCCCAGCCCCTGCTTCATAGTGAGTCTCAACAACACAGCACAGCACAGAAGCCTCCTTTCCCCGAGGCCTTCCCAAAACACTTCAACATTGCAGTTCCCCACCCCATATGTCCCCATGCCCTTCCCGTCTTTATGGTACCTGTCACAACCTGAACACAACGTATTTTTTTTTTTTTTTGGCCTGGTTATGCATTCACTTTATTGTAAGTTTCAGCTTGAATGAATGTTCTGTCCCCGAGAACAGAGGACATTTTTAGTTTGTTTTGTTGTCTGTGGAATCTTCAGATCCTGGGGGGGAAAGTAACAGCAATCGGATTTGTCTAAAAAATCAATGAACTTAATTAAGCTCTTCTGTTGGGTTTCCCAAGTCCTCAGTGGAGGGGCCTGATGGAGACCTCCAACTTGGGCTTTCTCTCTCTGCCTAGTGGTTGGCTGTGAGTCCTTGCGCCTGCTTCCTTGGGCTGCTGCAGGCAACCTCTTTTAACGACTGGACTAGGCACCAATCTATGAGTACAGCAGAATGTCATTAGGAACCATTTCATTGATTTCATTTATTTATTTGTTTTGCCAGTTGTGTTTGGTTCTACCCTAAGTCTCTCCAGCCTGTCCCTAGGTATACCTTGTCTCAGCACCCCCCCCTTTTTTTTTTTTTTTTTTTTTTTTTTTGCTTTTTTCTTGAAGATTCAGAGAGTTCTTAAAATAATCTTTGTCCCAGCACATCTTGCAGGCAGGACAGATCATAGGTTGAAGGTTTTGGGGCTGGGTTGATGTCCCAACCCAACACTGGAAGCCTGACTGGTAACAAGAGATGCCTGGTTCAGGCTCCATGTCCTCTATTACTAGGAGTCTTGTCTAGGTCACCCTTGTAGATTCTGGGGGGGGGGGAGTGTTCCACTGCACTAGGTTTCCATACCGCCCCCTACAAATGCCCCTCAATTCTAGTCGTCTCTCCCTCCATCCCTCCCTTCCCACCGGATCCCGTCTATTCCCATTCCCACCTGCCCACAGTCCACCCACAAAATCTATTCTATTTCCCCTTCTGAGGGAGAGCCATGCGTCCTCCATAGAGCCCTCTTTGTTTTCCTCTTTTCTTTTTTTTTTGAGCCCCCCTTGTTACTTAGCCTCTGTAGGCCTGTGAGTGTAGCATGATTATCATTTACTTAACAGCTAATGTCCACTTATAAGTGACTATATACCATGCTTGTCTTCCTGGGTCTGGGTTACTTCACTCGGGATGATTTTTTTTTCTAATTCTATCTATTTGTCTGCAAATTTCATGATGCCATTTTTAACTGCTGAGTAATACTTTCTTGTGTAAATGTACCACATTTTCTTTATCTTTATCCTTCTTTATCTGTTCTTTGGTTGAGGATTAACTCTCACACCCTGATAGTGGGAGACTACAGTACTCCACTCTCACCGACAGATAGGTCATCCAACCAAAAACTAAACAGAGACAGACTGGAGCTAACAGACATTATAAACCAAATGGACCTAACAGATATCTATAGAACATTTCACCTAAATACAAAAGAATATACCTTTTTCTCAGTACCTCATGGAACATTCTCCAAAACTGACCACATACTCAGTCACAAAGCAAGTCTCAACAGATACAAGAAAATTCAAATACATCCTATCAGACGACCATGGATTAAAGCTGGATATCAACAACAGAACAACAGAAAGCCTACAAACTCATGGAAACTGAACAAGTCTCTCATGACCCCTTGTGTGTGTGGGGGGGGGAGGTCAAAGGACCACTTTCACAGGGCTCATATAGTAGATATCCTACATATCAGATATTTAGATTATGATTCATGACAGTAGCAAAACGTTATGAAGTAGCAATAATGTAATTTTATGGTTGGGGTTCACCACAACATGAGGAACTATATTGAAGGACCACAGCATTAGGAAAGTTGAGAACCACTGCTTTAGAACCAAAGGAAATAAGCATACCTAAGAGGAGTAGATGGCAGGACATAGTCAAACTGAGGGCTGAAATCAATAAAATAGCAACAAAGAGATCAGTACAAAGAATCAATGACACAAAGAGTTGGATCTTTGAGAAAAATCAAAAGATAGACAAACCCTTGTCCTAACTAACTAAACGGCAGAGAGAATATCCAAATTAACAAAATCAGAAACCAAAGGGGGATATAACAGGCAACTAGGAAAATCCCAAGCATCATTAGGTCATATTTAAAAACCTGTACTCCACAAAACTGGGAAAATCTAAAAGACATGATTAACTTTGTTGATAGATACTACTTACCAAAGTCAAATCAAGATTAGATAAACAATGTAAATAAACCTATAAAAACCCCAAGGAAATGGAAGCAGTCAATAAAAAAATCTACCAACCCAAACAGCCCAGACAAGGCCAGACAGTTTTAGCGCAGAATTCTACTAGAGTTTCAATGAAAGCTCATTTTCAATGCACTAGGGTTAGGCGGTGGAAGCCTGGCTTCCTTGATTGGTCTTGCTTTCTCTACCCTCACTGTCCCTGCTTGCTGAGAGTCCCTTCCTATTCTGATTCCATGCTGGGAACTCAGTGTAAGCATAGCTCACACCAATGAGACAGTAGGGCTGGGAAGGCAAGCTCTCAGGGATGGATTGGGTAGGGATGGGGTGGGGGGTGGGGGGTGGTCTGGTAGAAAGATCAACACTAATTTTTGGTTTTGCTGTAGAAGCAGGAACCTCTAGACTTACATTTTGCCTTCCTGCTATTACGCTTGATTAGAAATCGTTACAATGTTTACCATGATTAGAACTAGACACAGGACTAGATACATTTTTTAAAAAGAAACAGAAAAATGTCTGGTGCACACACACACAGGCCTGCATGCATCCAGCTCAGCTCTTCCGATCCAACAATCATTGAAGGAATCCTTCAGATAGGAGCTCGCCAGACTTTGTTCCTTGCACCAGTTAGGAACCAGTAACCCAGTTGTGGTTACTAACCATGAAAAAAAAAAAGTTGCATACACTGCCCTAAAAGGCCCCTGCGTCCCCAATTCAATTTCAACAATTCATCTCTTAATTATAAGAAGGGGGATTGAGCTGGCCCAAATCTGGCTTGTCTTCCCAGGGGTGGTGGTGGGGTGGGTTGGAGGGGGACATCTTGTTGGTCTGGTCTCCCCTTTGGAGGGGGCTTCCCATTTTTCCTTCCTCTTGCCCTCCAACTGCGCCCCCCCAACCCCCCTCGGGGCCGGCAAGTATTCCTCATTACAGATTGTCCTGGCATTCATCAGAGTCACTTATGATGACCATTTCCTCAGTATTTTGGTTTAGCGCGGGGATGATCCCCAGCTGATTGGCATTCATTTCTCAGAAAGAAAAGGGCCCCAGGACAGCGACGACGAGAACTGACACCCCACAGTGGTCAGGGTCGGCCGGCCGGGGCTAGGCTCTGCGGGCGGCGAGGGTGGCCGCGGGAGCGGCTGACAAGGCACCCCACGCCCCTCGGCGGCACCTGGCGGCGGCGGGCAGGCGGGCGGAGGGCGGTCCCGGGTGACGCGCGAGGCTGGGAGAGCCGGCAGGTGCCACCCCGCGGCCTCCGCCTCTCGCCACTTGGGTCGGCGGCTCGGGCAGCAGGGGCCGCTGTGTGAGCCGCGCTCGCACCGACGGACCGACCGCCCGCCGCCGCCCTGCCTCCCTCCCTCCCTCCAGCGCGCGCTGCTCGGCTCCCCGCGCGCGGTGAGTGACGGGGCTGCGGGGCTTCGGGCTCTTGGGGCTGGGCCGAAGCTTTCGGGGGTGGCGCGGAGGACGATCGGGGGGTAAGGGTGTGCGAGCCGAGGGGCCGGACCGGGGGACCGTGCGGGTGGGGAGCGGCGGAGAGCCCGGGGGGCGCGGTGCGGGGCCGGGCAGGGCCTCCCTCCCGCCGAGGCTTGCCCGCCAGTCCTGTGCGCCCGCGCTCACCTGCGCCGCCCGGAGTCCTGCCGCTCCGCACCCCCAGGGAAGGTGGTGGTCTCAGGGGCCCCGGGGACGCAGAGGTGCTGTGAGTAGGACTCAGGGAAGGAAGGTCCTGCTCGACCTTGGACCGGGGAGGTAGGTCACTTTCCCGGGTCCCGGACCTCGCCTCCCAGCCGCCTCTTCCCAAACCAGCGATCCCTTCTTCCTGCTTCTGTGTGCGAGCGTCCCGCCCGCGGGAGCTCGGGGCGCTGTCTCTTTGGCTCCGGGAGCAGCATCCCGTCCTGGTGGCTGCTGCGGGCCAGGGAGGGAGGATGAGTCCACAGCTGTGGAACAGGTCGCTCCGGAGACGGAATGCCAAAGTCTGCCGTTTATTGCCTGGGTGTCGTGCGTGGGAAGTGGGCCTTTCCCTCCTATCCCTCCCTGATTGAAACTTATCGGATGCGGAGGACCTCCTTTTGGGACAACCTGGGGAGGGAGCGGTAGGGTTCGCTGGGCACCCCAGCTCCCGGTACGGTAGGGCATCCCCACTTGCACCAGGGAAGGCTTTCAGCGACTGGCCAGTGTCTTCTGAGCCCCTTTCTGTCCCTAAAACAGCCCCCCTTCGAAAGCGTTTTCATTCAACCCTGAGCTCCCAGGTCATCCTTTATTTCACATCTCTCTTCTGCATTTCTTGCGCGAAAGTCATCCTCTTTAGTGAGTGCAGCCACTGTCGTACCCCATGCTTGCTTAGTCTCCTCATTTGTAGTTTACCCTCAGGCAGAAATTGTTAAAAAAAAATTGTAAAAAAAAAAAAAATTGTTAAAAAAAATTGTTAAAAAAAAATCGCTGCCCCCCTGCCCCCTGCCCCCCTGCCCCCCTGCCCCATAGCAGATGCGTATCTAGTGCTTATGTACTTGGCTGGAAGTACTTCACGCTGTCAGTCTTCCACAAACCTGTTAAGTAGATAATGTTTCCAGTTTAGGGTTTGGCCTCCAGCCAGCCAGGAGCAGTTGGCTGCTAGACGGATGAGTCCAGAGTTCTTCTTTTCGTTCTTATTTTCACGAAGTGTTGTGCAGAGGGTCCAGACTCTCAATCTTTGGTTCCTTTTCCTTGTTTGTCTTGCTGTAATAACTAAAGCAGGTGCCACAGGCTCTTGATCTCTCTTCTTGTCTCTCTGCTATTCTGTGTGAACCGCAGTGGACCTTGTACATGTCAAGTTTTTACTTTAGGCTGAGCCACACGCTCAGCCCTCTCGCCCTTAAAAGATAGATAAAGAGATTGATTGACAGATTGATTTCATGCAACTTCATGTTTTAAGTCTACTTAGCTTCGATTAAAATTTGTTGCTCTGTGTCTTCATTTTATCTCAGAGGACACATTGTAACACTCCGTTTAGGTGCTCTGTGTCTTCCCAAAGCTCCTGTAGAAGATGATTTCTGTTGTAATTAACCTAGTCACCAAGGTGAAAAACTTAGCCATCCTGTCTCCTTGTATTACCCCAATCCCAAACTTGAAATCTTTTATCCAGTTTTCCTGTGATCTCAGCTTGCCTACATCAGTCTCAGCCTGCCCCCTACCCCATCTGCTCTTCTCCAGACCCCCTCCTTCACACTCTGAACACACATTTATCACTTATCATTGACACATTTCTCTTCTCATATTTGTTTTAAAATAAGATCTCATGTATCCCAGGGTGGCCTCAAACTCATTATGAAGCATAGGATGGCCTTGAACTTCGGATCCTCCTGCCTCTACCTCTGGATTGCTGTGATTATAGGAATGAGTCACCACTTCCGGTATTATTCACTGCTAGAGAGGGAACCCAGGGCTTTATGCAAGCTGGATAAGCCGTTCTACCAACTGGGCCACAATCCCCAGCCAATATACATTTCAACTACTGTTTATCTTCTTTTGTAAGTGTGCTTGCTTTCTGTGAGGAGATCTCTAACATCTTAAGACATGACATTGTCAGACCTTATGTCTAGTAGTTGCTTAATAGATGTTTATAGAATGCAGTGCAACATGAACTAAGGTAGCATGGAAGCAGCAGCCTTGATGATAGTAGAAATCAGGCCAGTCTTACAGGATACTCATCAGTGTGCATTGGTAGGCGTGTACTGCCACACTGAGGTTCTAGTCATCCTGATTAATCATTACATCTCTTGATGTGATGTAGGAGCCAACCGTATGGGAACCATGACTCTCAAAACAAAATTGGAAAAAACACTAAGTTTTCCTAAAATAATCGTTTTTTTTTTTTTAAAAATTGGAAATGCATAGCGCATACATAAAAGTACACAAAACATCAGTGAACAGATGAAGCGGTGGCTATATTTAGTAGTAGTATCTTATTCTGTTAGAACGTATGATATTGGAGGAGACTGCGGTTGGGACGAACAGGAATCTTTTCCCAAAACATGTGGGTCTGATCTAAGCTGGAGAGGCCAGGCCAACAAAGAATTGGCTGTGTGTGGTAAGTGGTAAGGTTTGAGGTGAGGAGAAAAAAAACTGAAGGTGCTCCCAAAGCCACAGCACCATGAGATGAGGGCGGTGACCCTGGGAGAAAGGAGAGAGCCCAGGAAGCAGGACTTTCCCTCATGTCATTGTTGATTTTCTATGATGTACCTCTTGTGCCAGCATCAATTTTAAGATAGAGAAGGATTCTATTTAGAGCCACTGTGAATACGGTAGCATAGCAAATGGAGAAGCAATCTGGAACTTAAGGATTCCTCTCCTATGTTATGGAATGTGCCATCAGCAGATCTTCAGAGGGGAACGGTTCTCACATGTGTTTATGTGACTCACTCAGTTTGAACACTTAGAACTTACTGGAAAGTTGAAAATGTCTATAAATTTGGCAGATAAAAGATAGATCTTCTAAAGACAGCTATGGTGACACATACCTGCATGCCCAACTTTTGGGGGGTGGAGGCAGCTGGATCAGAGGTTCAAGATCATCTTTAGCTACATAGTAAGTTTGGGCTAGCCTGGGCTAGATGGGACCCTGTTCAAGAAAACTGTTTTTGTTTTTTTTTTTTTTTGGTCTTCTAAAAAAGTGAAATTTCCAACTATTCTTCATAACTGGTATAAGTTGATTAAAAGCACATATTAACACACTGGATTAAGGGAAGTAGCCTTTTTTTCTAAATACAAATCAAATCACCTTTTTAAAAAGAGTTTTTTTTTTTTATTTATTATGTATACATACAGTGTTCTGCTTATGTGACAGAAGAGGGCACCAGATCTCATTACAGATGGTTGTGAGCCACCATGTGGTTGCTGAGAATTGAACTCAGGACCTCTGGAAGAGCAGCCAGTGCTCTGAACCTCTGAGCCATCTCTCCAGCCCCGGAAGTAGTCTTTTATAAGTGATGGAAGTAGACATACCATCACACACAGTTAGTTCTTCAGTATTATGTGGATGAAACATTTCCACTAAGAACAATAAATGCCTGTGGGGATTAGGAAAGGGAAACTTGTGTATACTGTTTTGAGGGAATGTAAAAACTGGTATACCTACTATGGAAGTCAGTGAAGGGTCCTTAAAAGTCTAAAAGAACAAAAAACTACCATATGATCCAGCTGTACCATTCCTGGGCATGTAAATGAAAGATTCCAAGTCAGTTTCCATAGAGATGCTTTCATATTAACATGTTTTTCATCATCCATGTAGACCATGAGAAGGGGAGGGGAAGGGTTCAGGGAGGAGAGGGGGCAGGAAGAGAGGGTGATGGGATACATGTGACAAGGGAGCAGAAGGGGAGAGTCGGGGAGGAAGAGAAGAAGTTAGAGTGAAGAAGGGTGCATATGGCTTTTCCATGGGTCTGGGGATTCGAACTCAGGTCCTCACACCTGCAGAGCAAGTGTTTTCTTTACCCACTGTACTTGTATGTTAACTTAAAAAGTTAATAAAAATGAAACAGATTTTCATGTAACTCCCAAATTTCCCAGGTTAACAGCAAACCCACCTGTGAAAGCAATATATAACACGATCACACGTAACACAACACAGACTCTTTCCTTTTCATGAAAATCATAGTGTCAAACCTGGACAAAGCAGTGGTCTTTCACAAGTTGTGTTCTGAGAAAACATTGGCTTCATGTCAGCAGAGGGGCTGGCAGGATGTTGAAGCCTGTCCAGGGTGGTGTAGGTTGGTGGGACACTGTAGTAAACTACTATCACACACAGATGGGGTAGGGCAGGTAAAACAGAGACAGACCTGAGAGCTCTCTGGAGCACAGAGAAGAAGAGTTGGGCAACTGAGGAATGGGTGATGTATGGGACATGAAATCCAGGGAAAGAAAATGCAGTTCTAAGAATTGGAAATTGTGTGTGGGGGTGTGTGGGGGTGTGTGTGCGTAGTAGAATATTTTAAGGTGTGTTACTTTTGTTTATGTTGCATTTGTTTAACTCTGTGAAGCTGTGTTACTGTGCCTGTGTAAAACACTTGATGGTCTAATAAAGACCTGGCCAATAGTGAGGCAGGAGAAAGCACAGACAGGGCTGGCAGACAGAGAGAATATATAGAAGGAAAAACTTGGAGGAGAGATCTAAGATCTAGCAGCCAGAGAAGGAGGACTCCAAGGGCCAGCCACCCAGCTACACAGCAAGCCATGGAGAAAGAGTAAGATCTACAGAAGTAAGAGAAAAGGAAAAACCCAGAGGCAAAAGGTAGATGGGAGAAGTTAAGGAAAGCTGGCTAGAAACTAAGTCAAGCTATGGCCAGGCATATATAATTAAGAATAAGCCTCCATGTGTGATTTATTTGGGAGCTGGGTGGCAGACCCCCCCAAAAGACCGAAGACCAACCAACAGTGTGTATGTGTGTGTGTGGTGTGCATGTGGCCAGAGGTTGGTATGGGTTGTCTTTCTCAGTGGCATCCACTGGAAATACTTTTGCATAGCTACAAAAGAGGGCATGAGATGGGGTTGCCCAGGAAAGCAGGGGTGGTGAGGTTTGCCGAGTGCTTGTTTTGACCTACCGAAGATTGTTTTATTTTATCCTATAGTCAGGGATGCGGGGATGGGGAGCTGGAAGCAGGGAAGGGGAGGGTCCTATGAAGATTGTGTTTGTAACTCAATTGTCTGATGTTTGACACTTTGGCACTGTGAACCGCTCCTATACAGGTTCTGTCTCATTTCTCTATCTGATTTGGAAAGGGCAACTGTCTTCATTGTTTACATTCTCTACCTGGCTAATATTCACCTTGCATATAAATTTCGGCATAGAAGATGGAGGGTATGAGCATCCTTTGTACCTTGGTGCTTACAGGACGCTCAACTTTAAATTTAGATTAGAAACACATTTAGATTAGAACTCTCCATAGACAATCATGCGGTATAAATTTTGGCTGTTCTTCAGCCATCAGTATTAGCTCACAAGTCATCTTAAGTCTGCAAGGTCTCCACGGGGTCCTTGTCTTGCACATGGGCACAGCAAGGAGGCGAGCAGGAAGGGTACTTCAGTGACACCGGGAGAAGCAAGGGTTCAAACCTGAGTCTGTCTACACATTCCAGCTTTTCCCATGCTGCACAGCGACTCTGCTGGGTTGATCTAGGAAGTGATGTGGGAGGATGATACTATCGTTTTGGACAACCCCAAAAAGAAATCCAGTGTAGACTTTCAGCTCAAGGGCAGGAATGTATGATCTAGCAACAGAGCAGCTCCAGTAGCTCAGGACATTCTTCAGCCCCCCTTCTTCTTATGTCAGATGCCAGGTATTATTGTAATTTGCCAGGTGTTTTTAGAATTCAATGATGTAACAAGAACAGACCAGAAATACTTATTACTTTAGGATGACTTCCCATAGGCTTGTCTGGAGGCTTCCCTGCCCCTCCCCTTACGTGTGTTCTTGTGCCTTTTTAAGTAGACAATGGAGGGCAGGATCCTGTGGCCCCAAAAGATTTATGTCTGTTGACAGTATATATTCAAATCCTGCTGCTTATCATCCAGTTAGCACATGAGGATGGTATCATCCTTCATTCTCTTACCTGCAACACTAGCAGGTGTGACTCTAATGTAAGGAAAGAAGGCAGGAGCGGCTGATGTTCTTAGGAATCTGGAGTCCAAGTGCTGAGTATTCAGGAGCTAAGGGTGGGTTCCTGTGTATGTGCAGAGTGTTTTAAATGAAGGTGCAAAAGCCAATGTTTGTTTTCAAAGGGAGAAAAAATATGAGTGACGGGTAAACCATTTAACATTAAATATAGTTTGTGTGTGTGTGTGTGTGTGTGTGTGTGTGTGTGTGTGTGTGTGTGTGTGTGTGTTTAATGTTAGGTTGCTCGTGTACAGTTGTGATTCCTATAGGTAAAAAAATGGTTGGATGTAGGCAATTTGCATGTGGTGTCCCCCCCGCCCCCAATACAGTTCTATTGAGAACCTAACATGTTGACCTGATAGGACTATAGGCCTATACACAGACTGAGCAGTGCCTAAGGATGAACACTGGCTTCCAGTAACATGTTCCCAGCCAGCTGCTAGATTGTTTGCTCAACAGGAGTCTATATTTATTGTAAACCCTTTGATTCCAGTTACACTTGTGGTTACAATAGATTGTAAGTAAGTGTGTGAACTGCTGAAGCCTAAGTTCAGTGGGAAAGAGGATCATTATTTCTGTGAAAGGCAAACTGAATTCTTTGGAAAATTCCCCACAACAGTGAGCCACTAAAAAAGTGGTCAGGAGAAAAGAAAACTGAGAAACAACAAACAAACAAACAAAAACCTTGAGAGCTAATATCCTGTGCTTGCCTTACAAGCATTGCCTGTGTTTTAATATTCTTGATCCACTTAGAAAATGAAAACCAGAAATTGGAGAAAAAAAAGTAAGGTCTGGGTATGACTTATATCAGACAGATGTTCTTGAGTGGCTCATCCTCAAGGAAGGTCTTAGAGATGCTTTGAAAAAGAGGGGACATGGTACATACTCATACAGTTTATGGTAAGGAAAAATTTATGTTATGTACAAAATTTTAAAGTAGTCCCCCTGACAACTAAAATAATAAAAATGGTCAACCAGAAGCAGTTGAACGGCTGCTTTCTGTCGTTACTCATGCCACACTGCAGAAAGTAGTGGCAACTGTCGACTCTGGAGCTGATCCATCCATTTGCCTACAGCAGGAAAGACAAGGGAACCTTTGCCCTTGGAATCCCCCAGCACATGGGCAGATCTTCCTTTCCATGGCACAGCATCTCATCCTGATGGTACACGACCAACTTGTACTTCTTACTCTTCATTGGACTTTTCGCATCCATGTGGCATTTAAATTCACTTCTAATAATGTGAGCCAATATGTAGAACTTAGAGCTGGCTTCTACCTGCCCCAAGTAGTCTACACGAGCATGGAAAGCAAAGACACACTCTAGCCAGATCTGATAAAGGACATCGCAGTTGTGTGCCACCTGATAATTCCTTAGTGCTGTTATTCTGAGAAGCTGAACGGGTAAGATATCACTTATTGTAGTCTCAGATATCATGGAAGTATAGCCATTCTTTCTAAGGCATTAACGGGTTAATGAACAAAATCCAAGTTATAAAATAAGAAGAAAAAAGTAGATATAAATAACACATCCTGAGCACTGGCTCTCTGTCAGGACCCACGCTGTGTTCTGTGCATGCTTTCTCTCATTTCATTGGCACAAAGGGGCTGGCGAGAAGGCTCAGTAGTTAAGAGCATCTACTGTTCTTGCAGAGGACAGGAGTTCCATTTCTAGCACCCATGTTGGGCAGCTCACAGCTGCCTGGCTCCCAAGGCCACAGATCTAGCTAGCATGCTGGGAGAAGAGGCACTTTCTTCAGAATGGAGCCTAAGTGCTTTTCCAACTTAAGGTCAGGTATTCTCTGTTATGCTAACTCTGAGTGTGTCTTTATACTGATTTTTTTTTTTAGTTCTTAAATTTCCCAACTCCACTCTGGTCTACAGGTAATACTTATTACTTTTACAAACTTGACTGTGAAATATGGACAGGGTGGGGCAGCTAAGGCAATGCAGTGATGTACTGAGTCCTGATGCTCACACAATCACAGCTGAAAGTATTAAAGGAAAATACTTTTTTTTTTTTTTTTTTTTTTTTTTTTTTTTTTTTTTTTTTTTTTTTTAGCATAGAAGATTAAAAGCAGCTAGTGCAGGCCAGGGGCCTTCATCTCACCACGTTCTTCCTTTCTGCAACCTCTGACCTTAGTGCTTGAGGTTGTTCCTTGGAGAGGGACCGTCTGAGTGTCTTGTTGGAGGTCATGTTTGTGAGGTTGGTAGGGGTGAGCCTTAATAGTGTTAGCTGCTGTGTGTTTCCTAAAAATACCTGTTAAACTTCAGCATTGGCTTTCCCTCATTTTATCAGCAGACAGGAGAACAAGAGTGAATTGTTGACTAATTCATTCATAATAGGCCAATGTGTGTTGGCTGTTCTTTTTTTTGTTGTTGTTGTTGTTGTTTTGTTTTGTTTTGAGACAGGGTCTCATGTAACCCAGGGTATCCTAAAAATCTCTGTGTAGCGAAGGATGTCTTAGAACTTTGATTTGTGCCTCCACAGCCTATTGATGCAGGGTTAGGAATCTAACCAGGGCTTTATGCATGCTGAGTAAGCACTCTACCTGCTGAGCGACACTTCCAGTCCTGATATGCGCCCTTAATCCTGGAAACCAAGAGTCTATGGCTCCAAGAAATTTAAATGACTTTCCCAAGTTCTCGTGAGTGGTGGGTGGCCGACCTTGGTCTAGAATACAAATACTCTGAAAAATTATATATTCTATTACTTACTACCTATATCTGAGAGTCTGCTTTCTGATCTCTGAAAAAGAATTGTTGGGGGATATATTTCATAATTTATGAAATAGTAAGATTATAGTTTGCATAATTCACATTCTACTTTTTTCAAAAAAGCAATTTCTATAATTACACTATGACCCTAGCATAGAAGGAAGGTCAATTTAGGTCATGTGCCTGTGAGAAATGGAGCAGTAAATGGTAGCTCATGCTGAAATGTTTTGGGTTTTGGTTGTTGTAGAGCGGAAATCGTAAGGTAATATTTCCACCCCACACCCCGGAAAATTGAAATTTGTCAAGTAGGTCCCAGAAAGAGAATCTTGGGCTTGTTTTTAGATGATATTTTTCATCAGTTTTGTTGAAGACACAAAGATATTCTTCAAATTAATAGTGGCTCTTGGTATAATTTTACTTATAGGCATTGATGAAGTGATAATTCTCTTATAGATGTCAACAAAGGCAATCTCTTTGAAAGAATTTCTCCAAATGCCTCAAGACTGGGTTAATTGGGTCTAAAACTCTCGAATTCAGCAGTGTAGAGTCTGAAATTTGGTGTTGGTCAGTACATGGCTTCAGAAGGCCCAGACACCCTAGAAAACATAGGCTTTGGCATAATCTAATCTCTGAGACAGTGTCCCGTAACACTACAGGCCATTGATTTAAGAGAGTCAGGAAATAGTATTATATGTAAAATGCTAAGTAAAACCTAGGTGACTATGAAAGGATTAACTTTAATGTTAATGTTGCAATTAGGCATTCTTAAGCCACTGACATCAACTTTATCCATGTTAAGGACTGCCAGTCTTGCATCATGATAGGGGTGTGTGTGTGTGTGTGTGTGTGTGTGTGTGTGTGTGTGTGTGTGTGTGTATGTGAGAGAGAGAGAGAGAGAGAGAGAGAGAGAGAGAGAGAGAGAGAGAGAGAGAGAGAGAGAGCGTGAGCTTGCTCTTATTTATTCATTCATTGCAAAGGGGTTTAATTTTAAAAGTTTGCTTGCTGGTTAGCAAATGTCCTTATGCCGTTTTCTTATTTTCTTACATACTTTGTTGGGTGGCTTCCTCACGTCTTCCTCAACTCCATCTCACTGTTCCCATTTCCACCCAGACCCTTCTACTCTTGGTATGATTTGAAGGTGGATTCCCCGCCCCCGATCATCCTAATTCACTAAGAAAAAAATTTCTACTTAAAAAAAAGTTTGATTTTTTTTTTCTTTTGAGTGGGGATAGGATCTTGTATGTAGCTTCAGTTGACCTCAAGTCCCAGGTCCTCCAGTCTTTGCTCCCCAAATTTTGGTGTATTCCAGGCCCGAGTCATCAAACCTGACTAGTGCTTCTGCTTTTTAAACATTAAGTTCATATTGACTTGTTATATACAAGTCGCTGAGCACATAAAAACCTAGAGGCAACTACCAGTTCTTATTATCGTGTATCCACGTTTCAAATTAGCAGCATTCATGTTAGCTCTGTCCACAAATTATATGCTGGGTCCACCCATTGCAGTAAGGTACTAATCCCACTGCCTTCCTACAAGCCATCTCTGCCAAGAAACAAAATTAATTTTTAAAAGCCTAAGTAAGATCACGTGACTGCGGTGCTTAAAAGCTGATGGTAAGAGTTTTAGTTTTGCAAGAGCCCAGTTCTGGAAATGGATGGTGATGATGGTGTCAAACCAGCGTGAAAGCATTTGACACCCGTGACTTGGGCATTTAAGGACGGTGAATTTGAGTTATATCTGTATTTAGATAAATGAGAAATGCATACTTTAAGTTAATAGCCTCTGACGCTTTCCTCTCACACATCGACTGAAACCCATGCAGCTCACCACTGTGGGAAGATGCCCGCCCCCCCAATCTCTGTAGCATCAAGCATCACCTTCCCTGTATTCTCTCCGTGCTCTGTTTCTGCTCCCCTGACAGGGTTCATTCCTGCCCCAAGGCTTTTGTCTTAGTCCTTGTCTCCCTCCAGACCTCTCAGCCTATATACCCTCTCCAATGCCTTCCATCTTCCTGACTCCCTTCAGCTGTTGGGGACCACTGCCCTCCTTTTCCTGTCATATTACAGACATGATTCATCTTCTTCATAACTTTTTGCCTATGTTGCTCTTACTTCTGTGTGCATTCATCTTTGCTTATGTGTATGTCTTCCCACAAGAACATATGTTCCTTGAAAATGGGAACTGGATGTAATCCCCGTGTCAAGAAGCCTGCTTGGCACATAGCGGTTATCAAAGAGTAGAGAGAAGTCCCTGCCTCCACGAACCTTACGGTTTTGGAGAGTCTTGGCAGCCTTGAGTTGTATTTATTGGCAAGGACTTTAAGACCCTCTCAGCTGGGCCTCACAGAGAATGGCAACTAGCTCAACTCAAAGTAAAATGATATACGGAAGTGGAGAGAATGATGTTGGGGACAAATGTCGGGCAGCCTAGCCAAATCAGTGTCTTACAGGCTCAGTGAGAGACTCTGTCTCAGAAAATAAAGTGGAGAGTGATAAACGATGATATCTGATGTTCATCTCTGTCTCTGTCTCTGTCTCTGTCTCTCTCTCTCTCTCTCACACACACACATGCACACACACAAAGTGTGTGTGTACACATGTACAAGAGCCCACATACAAGTGTGCATGCACCCACACAAACATGAGCACATATAGCACACATACACTAAAAAGGGCCACGTACACACTAGCTGTTTTGTCTGACCCAAGGATGGTAGAGGGAAACTTCCCCTCCCCCTGTCTCTCTACTGATCCCAAATAAACATGGGAGAGAATAAAAATATAGCCATATATTAGTTAGTCAAGCATGATGCTGCCAAAGCCAAGCTTCAAAGGAACCTAGTGTTAAATATTGTGTAACACGTTCCCAGAAACCCCTGGCTCCTCTGCACCGTCGACTCCCAGAGGGCCCGTACAAGCACTCAGTTGTGTGCATCAATAGGGCTGCCTTGCCAGTCCAAGACTGTTGTCTCAGCAGCCTTTCCATAAGCCCAGGCCCATCCTTTCCAGCATAGCTGATTGTCTTAGGGTTTCTATTGCTGCAATGAAATACCATGACCAAAAGGCAAGTTGCGGAAGAAGGGGCTGATTTGGCTTACACCTTCATATCGCTGTTCATCACCAAAGGAAGCCATAACAGGAACTCAAGCAGGGCAGGAAATTGGAGGCAGGAGCAGATGCAAAGGCCATGGAAGGGTGCTGCTTACTGGCTTGCTCCTCATGGCTTGCTCAGCCTGCTTTCTTATAGAGCCCAGGGCCACTAGTCCAGGGATGGTACTACCCACAATGGACTGGGCCCTCCCCCATCAATCACCGATTAAGACAATACTCTACAGATCTTACGGAGGCATTCTCTCAATTAAGTTCCCTCCTTTCAGGTGACTCTAACTTGTGTGTCAAATCGACATAAGATTGGCCAGGACACTGGTGATGGGTAACAACTCTTTGCTTCTCACAGATAATTTTGTAAATATTTGGGTTCATGTTTTCAAATATATTTCGTAGTCAGTATAGAAACAGCCAGATTTATGATATAGGGTTTTCTACAATTCTCATGGAAAAAAAAATCCATACTGCTAAGTAAAATCAGATTATTTTCTGATTATAACCTGTTGATCTTAGAGAACGTCTAACAAAAATTAAATAAATAAACCATAAAAAATTGTAACGAAAAAAATGAGACATGCCACTCATAATCCTTCTAACCAGAAATAACAATTTCTAACATTTTGGAAAATTGCCTCCTAGATTTATGTAGGCATTTTTAAAAGTTGTTGAATTTTGTCATTTTGATTTCAGACAGGATCTCACTATTAGCTCAGGCTGGCCCAGAACTGGCTATACAGCCCAAGCTGGCCTCAAACACATGGATCTACCAGCCTCAACATTAAAAATATTGAGGTTTACAGGTGTGTGTCACCAATATGCCTGACAAAGTTTTTCTCGAGAAAAAAAAATAATTTAGATGAATATCAAGAACCATTCTTTTAAAAGCTAAAGCAAAGGCTTTTCACCATCGAGGTTTCATTTCTTCCTAAAAAAAAAAAAAAAAAAAAAAAAACCCTCATATTATGAAAGTCTCCCAGCATGACTAAGTAGAATGATAAAATGGACTAGATGTATCATCACCTAGACTCAAGGCTAAACTTGTTTTACCTGTTTTGGTTTATCTCTGAAATGTACGGGCTTTGAAAAACAAAACAAAAACAGGAATATCACACCCAAGAAGTCTAAAATAATTACCGAATGCCATAAAACATGTAAGAAACACGAAACATTTGCAAATAAAACCCATAAGGCAAGGGCTAAAAGGGCTATTGCAGTCTACTCAACAGGACGACACAAACAGCCACAAGACTGGCTTTATCTCCAAAGTATCAGGGCGTTATTAGGCAATCAGCATGAGTGGACTGGGAGAAAGGTGAGGAAGAGAGGGGCTTGGGCAAGGGAAGCCGGGTTTTAAGCTTGCTGCACCTGTTCTGTAAGCACAGAACAATAGAAAGTGAAGCCTGTTGTGGCTTTTGGAATCAGAACTGGCCACAGGGAAACTTGGCCAAAGGAAGTCAGAGTCTCTCGCTGAGACTTGGGACACCCTGGTTCTCTTCCACTGCAGAATACCCAGGCAGGCAACAGGTTCACTTCTAGAATTTAGACTTTTAACTCAGGCGGCCTCTTCTGAGCAATGTTTTCATGATGGCCTTTTAAAGAGTATGGTAATTATTGCAATGTTTCAGACATCACCATGCAATGGTGGAAAAACCATACTAGGTAGGATGCCTCCTTTCCCCTTTACTAACTAATCACCCAGAAGGAAAATACGTGGTATTTGAGTATCCTCTATAAATTGTCTAAGAAGAAAAATTTCTGTTTCCCTATAGTGACATTTGTAAAGATTTGCCATAATCACTTTTATAGGGCAGGCCTTGTTTCAATCTTAATTTCAGTTTCTGGAGGGACCTATAATGAAGGCATATAAAACACTGCTTTCTATAGCTTCCCAGGAGACAGTGGAGGAGAAGGTGACCCGTTTCTTTGTTTCTGCAAAGTGGCTGCTTTCAGGAATGTATTTCAATGACTGAGTTGTCTGTTGGCTGACGTATTTGACGTCTGGGCAGAAGAAGAGGAAACTAGACTCAGTTCAAGGGGGTCACAAGATCTAGGGACTGAGCTGACTTCCCCCAACTGCTGGGTTCTGCATTTGCAAAGAACTTACTTCCATGGGGGAAAAAATGAACCAAAGGCCTCCACTTTGGACATCTTGGGATTAATTTCTGCTCCCTCTCTCTCTCTTTATCCTGTCTATCATTCTCTGCTTCGTTCCCTCTTGTGTGGTGGCTGGCTCTCCAGCCCCACACCTGCTGCTGCTCTGGAGACTCCAGAATCCCTTTGGGTGCTGTGATGTGGGCGATCTAGGCTTTCCTTGTCTGCCTTGACTGATAACCTCTGCCAATGTCACCACCCACGTTCGAAGCCTATCTTTGAGCTCAGCTGGAAGCATGCCAGGAGCATGTATTTGGATCTCATGTCCCATCCGCAAGCCACAGCCTCTGGCTCTTCAGCTCTTAAGTCTCTTCCTTTCCTCCCCCTTACAGTGACCTTTGTTTTCCGTTGGGCTCTTCATCTTCGTCTCATTTCCATATGCACTTGGCAAAGCGACTCAAAATTAATACTGCAGTTGTCCCTGAATGAAATCTAAGTATCTCAAAGTTGGTTTTTGAAATGTGGATAAAAAAAGAATTGATCAGTTCATGGGCTTTAATCTTCCCTACACACTGACCAACATTACTTATAATAGCATCATTTGTGAGCTTTTTCTTTAAAAAAAAAAAAAAAAAAAAAAAGCCATTGTCCAAGCTCTGCATAGTGGCACACACCTGTAATCTCAGCTACGTGGGAGGGTGAGGCAGGAGAATGGGGAGAGTGGTGTCAGCCTACATAGCCTCCGAAAAACAAACACCATTCAACTGGACAAGGATGCCCACTGCCAAGGTCAATTAAATCTGAAGTCTTGGAGTATGACCCAAGTATCAGTATTACTTCATGTTCTCCGGCTGATTCTGTGTGCAAGTGGAAGGGATGTTTACTTCCCATTGCCCCTGTGCTTTCACGAATTCTAAAATCCACCAATGGAAAAGAAAGGTAAGTATTACATGTTCCTCTCCTGTGTGGAATCTAGTGTTAAATATACACACATAAATAAATGTATATAACAAAAATAAAAGCTCCCTACCAGCAGAGCATGGTAGTGTGAGGTTTGTAATTTCAGCACTAAGAGGAGACTGAGGCAGGAGGATCTTGAATTCAAATCCACCCTTAGCTACCTAGTGAGATCCTTTATTAAAGAGGGTTGGGGGAGGCCCCTCTACCTAACTATGTTTTATATTTATTGCCTACTTTGATAGAAAAAAAAAAAAACCCTGAAGATTTTGTTGGTGAATTCCCTTTAATGATTTTGTTTGCAATTCACTAAGGCCTGGATTGTGCCAGGTGTTGGGCATAGAGTAAACAGGAGAACAAATCCATTCCTCCTCATGCTGGCCGTCTACAGCTGCATGTGTACAGGTCAATTAGGCAACCCCCCACCCCCGGCATGTGGTAAGTGCTATGCATGCTTGACAAAGGGGCTCTAGCTCACACTTGGGCCCCAAGAAGCATTCCTGCCTCCCACTAACTCATTTATATCACACCCTTTTTTCCATTTCCCCTTCTCAGAGAAGGACCTCACTGCTGCCCTGGTGGAGAAAGTATACCAGGAAAACTAAGGCAAGATGGTTACCACAAGTTCAGAGCTAGCCTTGGCTAATCACTGTGATACATGAAAAAAAAAATGTGCAAAAATCCAAAACACCAAAACCAAAGGAATGATCAAAGCTTGACTTTGCCTCTTCCCCCTCTTCTCTAGCTTTCATGACTCTCGGCTGCTGAAATCGGGTTGTCTGCCGTTGATCTAGCCTGGCTTTACCTTTGGCTTCTGTCTGTCTTGGGAGTCAGCCTGCTTTCCCTATCCTAAGCCACAGGGGTCCCAGTGGGAGCCATTTTCCGATCTCACAATGACTGGTCTTCAATGATTTCTTCAGGAGTTTTCCCACTTCCGTTTTTGTATCTGTTTGGCATTTCCCTTTCCATCTCTGGAATTCTTTCTCCCGGCACACTCCTTAAATAATGATATTCTCCACAGGTCTATCCTTAGGCTACCACCGTTCTCATTCATCTGTTGCTGTAGTTCCAATCCCCAACTGGGTGTGGAAGTTTCCAAAACCTGCAGACCCTGCATCCTGAACTTCTTCTCGGATATCTGCTGAGCATCTCCACCTGAATGATACATAAGGTTGTCACACCATGGTTTCCCAATGCCCTGCTCTTTAAACCTGTTTCTCTGTCGGTGACACTTATCTGGTAGTCCCAACCTAGAAAGCTTTAGTCAGTCTCTCCTGTGACTGAGTCACCGATCCCATCTGTATTGCTTCATGGATACAATTCCTGATGGTTTTGTGCTCACCACTGTTACAGATACATTGCCACACGGTGCCCTTGCTGAAATCTTGCTCTTGTTTCTCAGAGGCGATTGCTGTTAAGTCACACTTACTTTCTCTGCCATCCAGGCCGCCCCTTCTAACCATCTCTCTTGTAGCTGATTGGCCTCCAGCCAAGTCCTCCAGAATCTGCATCACAGGTGTTGTTCTGGAGTAAGCAGGGGCTGTCAGTGTGGGGGAACCGGAGAGCCATGTGGTTGAGCTCTTCCACACACTGAGCTTCTACACAGGGTCTTACCTCTGGGACGTCCACACTGCCACACATCATTTCACACTGTTCATTTGCCCTCTTCTCAGGAGGCTTATTTGCTCTACTACTGGAAAGCACCCAGTTCCTACCATTCCTGAAGAAATCATTCAGATCTCACATTTGCCCACAAAACTTTCTTAAAATAATATTCACATCTTTATTAGTTTATTCACTGATAAACGGTTGGATGCTGCATTGTCTCACACAGGAAACAAGGTTTATGAGAGGGGTAAGATGCTCATATACTGGAGGGCATTAAATGAGTGTTTTTTCAAACTGTGGTGGTGGAACATTTGGGATTTTTATCTGTTTCTGTTTGTTCTACCCTGGATCAATAAATGGTCCCATTACATATAATGACTAAGCAAGTTGCGCCACAAGTGACTCACCTCACAAATTCAGCAATACCTCAGCTAGTCTGTACCTGGTTCAACAAATGTTTCATACTTTCCTGTCATGGGGATGTTGGATTTCTGAGAGCATCTCTAAATGGTTACCTTTGATTCCTGAACCTGGCTTATGCCACAGTAGTAGTAAACCGTTTGCACAACCTCATCATTTTGCTGTATGCCGGGATAAGAGCCTGCATCAGGCACCCCAAACAGTCCACCTGAATAGTCCAGCTAAAGGGGAAACCCAAAGCCTGCTGGGAACTTGATCAGCCATGTAGATAAAGCTTTATAGTTATGAGGGGAAATTGAAGCATATCTTTATGGTGGGTCCTTGTGGGACTCCCGCCAAAGATGGCAGAGGCATGGTGGAATATGCTGGAAGGCAAGAAACAAGGCTAGATAGAGAGTAGAGAGCCAGGTGGGGTAGAGTTCACCTGTTCAGTCACCTGTTAGTCACCTGTCCTGGCCATTCTTTCTTGGCATTGAGACTCTAAGCAAGCACAGTTCTTTTTTTTTTTTTTTTTTTCTTTCTTTTTTTCCTGAAGGCAACGTTTGAAGAAACATGGCACAGGACACAGGATAGTCAGTCAACTTAATCCTTATTAGAGGACTCTGATGACATTGAGGAAAATAGAAAGCTGCCAAGTGGGGAAGCCTGGTTAATGAGTTATTGCAGCAATCCAAGGGAGAGATTAATAAGGGCCAGGGACTGTGAGTAGAAGGGGCGTAGGAAGGGGGAAGAGGTTTTCAGGAGAAATACCGTTGAGGTGGGATGAACCACAGAGTCTTTGGGGGTCCATAAAGTTTAGAAATGGCTTGCAATTTCTGTGATGGGTTATTGATCCCAGCCGTTAGGAAAGTGCATCATAGAAGAGGAAGTGACTGGAGACACAGTCAAGAGTCTAAGGATAGCATCCCAATGAGGCTTTTCCTCTCTGTCTTGCTGTAAAGCTTTTGCTGGCCTCTGACATGGGATTCATTGGGTTTCTGTGCTTGTGAGTTTCATGAGAGTATTTACCATGTTTTCCATCCCAAAGACTTATCATAAGGCCTCACACATGGAATAGACACAACAAATAGTTGCTAGGTTCAAAAGATAGTATATTAGCTTTTTTTTTTTATTGCATCACAAAGTCAGTGAATTTAAACAGCACAAATTTATTGATGGACCAGAAATCCCACTTGGCATGGCTGATATCTCTGTTATGTTTCACAAGGCCCAAATCAAAGTATTGGTTGATTGGGCTCATTTTATTAATATTTTGCATTTATTTATTTGTGTGTGTGTATGTGTGTACTCATGTATGCTGCAATATACATCAATATATACATGTATATAGGTCAGAGGAGCTTGTAGTTAATTCTGTGCTTTCTCCATGTGGCTTTCTGGGGTTGGCTGCAGATCTTGTGGCAAGTGCTTCTACCCTCTGAACTACCTTCGTAGCCCCTGCTTCCACTCATACCAGGAGGTGCTGGGAAAGCTCTTCCAAGGTCAGTCACAGTGCAGGCAGAATCTCTTTCTGTGTGACTGCAAGGCTAAGGTTCTTGTTTTTTGGGCAGTCAGAAAAAGGCCCTGCTCCTGCCTCTTTCCAGTCCTTGAATGAGGGCCTGAAGTCTTGAGGACAGCAATGATTTGCTCCTTTGCCTCCTAGCCAGGCCTAACACTTTGTTTCTAAGGGTTCATGTAATTACATAGAGCCTACCATGGCAGCCCAGGCTAATCTCTATTTTAAGGCCTGTCACCTTAATTACATGGGTAATTTTGTCATGTGACATCGTCACCGGTTAGGCCATGGATACCTATTATAAGGGGACATTGCTTTGTCCAGCACATAGTTGCAATTGTCTATCCAGTCATGAAAGGGTTATGAACATGGTTATTAAACATGTGTGTTTTGGCCTCTCTTATTTGTTCACGGAGGTGTGAGGATGACCAGATTTTCTCAGTATCAAAACAATGAGAGCAGATCACAGTGAAGCTGTTCAGGTTCCCCTCTTCCAAGCCATTAGCCTGTTTATCCATTCTGTGTGTCTGTTTGCCTCATCATTCATTCCTCATTCACTCATTCATATCCATTTTGGTACTGAATTAAAGAGTCTAGACTACAGGGTGAGGGGGGATGTAGCTGCATTGGTGGAGTGTTCATCTAGCGTGCATGAGGCTCCAAGTTCCATCTTCAAGCCTGTTTAGCTGGGTATGGTGGTGCGTGCCTGTAATCTCAGCACTTGGGAGACAGAAGCAGAAGGATTGGAAGTTCAAAATCATCCTTGGCTGTGTAACAAATTCAAGACTAACTTGGAATAAGTAACATGCTGTCTTAAAAAAAAAAAAGAGCCTCCAGGCTGGGTTGTGGGTTTGTGTAATGATTTATCCACAAGGATAAAGAATACCAGATTCCTCTCAGATCATGTTTAGTATATATATATATATTGGTTTTTGGAGACAGGGTTTCTCTGTGAAACAGTCCTGGCTGTCCTGGAACTCACTCTGTAGAACAGGCTGGCCTTGAACTCACAGAGATCAGCCTGGCTCTGCCTCCCAAGTACTGAGATTAAAGACTTGTGCCACCACTTCCCGGCATGTTTTGTATATTGAGGTCTATATCTAATTGCTTTTTCTTTTTGCTTGGTTTTGTGTTTTGAGGTAGAGTCTCATGTAGCTTAGGTTGAACTTACACTTACGGTGTAGCCAAATATGATTTGAAATCCCTGGTCCTCCTGTCTCCCCAACCCTAGCATTAGAGTTATAGGCGCCCACTATCCCTCCAAGATACGCCAAAGTTTCTTGTAGCCGTGCTGATTGTGAGTTTGCCTGTACTGATGGCTTGTAGTGTGCAGTGGCTTTAGGCCCTTACCAAGTCCCCAGTAAATATGTAATTGAGGGAATCACTGCTTAATTCGCTCCCTTCTGTGTGTGGCAATTTAGACACCATTAATAAACATGTATTATAATTTTAATTTTTAACTTTGTTTAAATAGGTAACAGGTGTCATCAGCTGCTTATTACTCTCCAGAGACACTCTGGGGACATACAAGGAAGTAGTTCTTCTGTACCCAGCCTTATTAGGTTCATATTTAGTGATAATTTCATAGCAACATCGATAAAACTATTTCATTCCTTACTTTTTATAACTCCATTCCTTTTTATGACATGTTATTTCTTGTTTATTAATATATTATACCAGGTTATTAATGTCGCCCATTGGTGGCCACTCAGATAGTTTCTATTTCTTTCCTGTTAGAGATTATCATAGCAAACAAGTCTCCTGTCTGTACTCTTCACACCAATGTAAATACACACAAAGACCATTTGAGTCATGCTAGGTTTTGCCGGTTCATCCCAAGAAATTTAGGCCAATCATACTCCCACTGCAATGCACAGAGGTCCCTCTCACCTGGAGCAGCATGTTTTCCCAGACCTTAAGGACTCAGCCAAATGTGGAAATGACATTTGAGTTACAATTTGGACCTGCCACATGAGTAAATAGCTTTGGGGAATTTTTTTGTTTGTGTACAGTATGATGGAACCGTTTGTATCTTCTTTTTCTCTTAATTGTCTGTATCTTTTGTCCATTTCTCTTATTGAGTAGATGCTGCTTTTGTTTTTAACTTATTTGTCGATAATCTTTATATAGTAGAGAAAGTAGCTTTTATGGATATAAAGTATATGTAGTTTTCTTTCATTTGATTTATAGTTTGTCCTTTTTTTTAACTTAGCTTTTTTCTGTAGATATACACAAATCCTTAATTTAATTTTAGGTGGTCTTGTTTGATTGTTTTTGAATCTATCACTTTTGTGCTTTCACTCATGGTTAGAAAGTCCTTCCTCATTCCAGTAGTATGAAATAATCATTTGAGGTTGTACAAAATATTTTTTAGCTCTTTATTTTGAATTAATTATAAATTATAGGATGTCAGCACAGAAATAGCCTGGAACCCACATTTGACTCTTTCAGGGTACTAGATATGATATGAATTTCACGTTTTTACACTTAGATTTTTGACCCACTTGAGATTTGTTTTGGTATGAAATGGGGCTGGGCATGGCCATGCATGTCTGTGATCTCAGCACTTGGGATGTGGTAGAAGGGGAATTAGGAACTCAAGGTCATCCTCGACTACCTAGAGGATTCAAGGCCACCACTTTCCCCCTTCTTACATGAGACTGCATCTCAAAACAAGGAAAAAACAAAGAAACAGCCGGGCGGTGGTGGCGCACGCCTTTAATCCCAGCACTCGGGAGGCAGAGCCAGGAGGATCTCTATGAGTTCGAGGCCAGCCTGGACTACCAAGTGAGTTCCAGGAAAGGTGCAAAGCTACACAGAGAAACCCTGTCTTGAAAAATCCAAAAAAAAAACCAAAGAAACAAAACCAACCAAACCAAAAAAGAAAAAAAGAAATCAAACAGATATGGATTTCAACTTACTTTTTTCTAATTGGCTACCTGTTAGTCCTAACATTTTAAAATTATTTAACCCATATTTTCCCCTGTAATTTAAACACATAAGTATAAACCAAGTGCCAAATTCCTGTATGCAATGGTTAGTTTCATAAGCATTTAAGTACCACAACTGGAATAGAACATCACATGCCTTGTAAGCATATGTTTTTTCTTGTTTCAAAATACCGTTGTGGTGTAAGTTGGCCTATTTTTCTTGTATTGGCTTTGGGTGGTGTGGTTTGTGCTGGGATATAGGTTAATAAATCTTTATGCCCTGCCCTGAAGGAGTTCTATCTATTAGTAAGGTAAAGCGTTTAGGCTATTGAGTGCTTAAGTGAACCTGTAGTAATCCTGCAGAACCCAGGCCAGATTTAAGCTGTTCAAATCTTGGATCTTCAGACAACCTGATAGAATTGGGACTTGGGTTCTGACGTCCTGATGCTTTTGACTTACTGCTCCATGCCATGCCTCCTGTCTGCCCAAAGTGTCATTTAGTTCCTTAGACATAAGATAACACCTGCTACAACGTGTGGGCTACAGTGTTACTCTACTGTTCCCTCTGTGCATTTAGTAAGCCCAACAGTCAGACCATTTCAACTTAATTTAGTTTTAACATACTTTATCGTGTGTAGTTCATATTTGTAAAATAACCATTCTAAAATTCCTACATTTCAAAGAATTGACTAATTAGGGAACTCTGAGGATTTTCTGTCTGTACTAAAGGAGAAAGAAGATGTTCATCTGGTTATTTAATTATCTGAATTAAGGTATAGATTTGCATGATCCTAAATTCTTTCCCAGATATATAGTCTAAATATATATATATATATATATTAAAATCTTGTTAGTTTTCCCCCATGGTTTTATGTTCTCATACAGGAGGGGAAAATGCAAAGTATTTTCATATGGATTATCTAGAGAGAAATCAAGCTACAATTTTACTAATGCACTTAAAATCACATTTGTTGTGTAATACATAACAGTAGTCTTAACTTCAATTTGTTCTATAGCTTGCCAGCATGCATTTAAAGGCCACCCCTTAAAACTCCACATGAGCTTTGGATTAAAACTATTGGTTGAGTGCTCTGTGGGGTCCCACTTCTTAGCTCAGTGTGGTCCCTGTGAAGTTTTACATGGAGTAGAGGTTTTAGGAGACATACACAGTTGAGAAACAAGGGGAGTCTCTGACTCTGTGTAGCCTTCCTCTTGCTGTTCAGAATTATTATGCAGCAAAGCAAAATCTTCCAGGTGATTTTGCTCATTTTCTGGGAGTTTGTATCTCTGTGGGTTTTCTGTGGCCAACCCCTGGAGAACTTTCTTATGGACATAAATCACTTAGTGTGTTTGTGATGGAAGGTTATGCTCTGATAGTCTGCAGTTAACACAAGGCCAGTCATGCCCAAGAAACTTGTTTGTAAAGTTGAATTCCAAGTCATCCGTTTGAAACTGGTCACATAAACAAAGCCAAGGTTGAGCAGATGTGAAAGTGGCTGATTCTACTCAGGCAGTTCAGGTCTAGATAAGAATGTGGTTTAGTGAAATTAAAGCTAAAAGAACGAATTCTGGCTGCCTAGAGATTATTCTGCTTTTTAATATATATGTGTTTATTTAATGTACTTTATTACACATAATATATAAAAATACAAAGTATATGTAATATATATAAAGTATTGTATAGAAAGTATATATGTACTTTAGTATATATAAATTACATATATAAAGTATATATAATATACACACATATACATGTTGGTGTGTGTGCACCTCGAGTGGGGGTGGGGTTGCTCATGTACCACTGCACATGTGTGGAGGTCAGAGAAATGGAGGAAACTCTCTCTAGTCCATGAGTCTGCTCTCTCCCTCCTCTTGGGTCCCAGGGATTGAACTCAGGTTGTGGGAACTTCACAGCAGCCTTAGACCTGTTGAGCCATCCCATCAGGCTGCAATTCTGCTTTTGAAATCTGTCACAATGGGGCTGGAAAAGTTCCTAGCCCTTCCAGGTAGGTAGCCCTGACAACTCTGGTGAGTACCTTACCAGCTATGTTTTGGAGATAGGGGAGGGACCTCTGCTTTTCAGTTTTATTTCACTCTAAACTTGGCCAACAGAATCACCAGAACCTACTAATGCTTGTATGCCTCAGAAAATTTGATTTATTTGTTGTCTGTTTAAGGGGGGCACCTCATCTTTACTGGCAGACTGGCTCTCTTTTACTACCAATGAATAGGGTGAACAGACCTCTTTATCCAGTAGCCCTTAACTCTATAGTAACCTTCAATCAGTGATAATTTGACTTTATGGATAATTTGACTTGGACATTTTATCTTGGAATGGAGAGAGTCTTCCCACTTAGGGACTTACCCTGCTTGTTGGAGCTCTCTCTCTATTATTCTCTGAGACTTCTCGATATGGTCAACTAAGGATATTAGCACTAATATGAATGACAGTCATCTCAGGTTTACAGGTCAGTCTTATTATTGGTAAGCAATCAGAGGTTGCTGGACTAGATTGAATTAAAATCCCATTAGATATTCCCATTTGGTTCATCATGATAATGTCTTTTTAGACAGCCTATCCCCAATTACCCTGTGATTGGTCTACTTAGCTCCAATTGCCTCCAAGAAGACTGACTTCTCCCCATCTGCACTGTGTATAAAACACCTTGGGTAACTGTTGCCATAGTGTAGGAATTATACTATTATAACTGTTTGCTTGATGCTGAACTCCAAGAAAGTAATCACTCAATATTACCCACTTTTTTTCTTTCTAGTAGAAACCATGGCCTCACACATGCTGGGCAAGTACTCTACCACTGAGCTATATACCCATCCATTATTTCTCTCTCTCTATTTATATATATATATATATATATATATATATATATATATATAATACTCCTTAATATAAACATATATTATTTATGTATTATATATTTATTAAGATAAATATATATATATTTATATTTACACACACACACACACACACACACACACATAAAACATATATAAAAGGAGTATTCTTAATTTACCCAGATGAACTTGAAATCTTCCTGCCAGCCTCCCAGGCATAGGGTTCCAGTCTTGGGCCACCAGGACCGACTCGCTCACTTTTCAAAAACAACATTAACTGGACCTAGAGAGATGGTCAATGGTTAAGAATACATATTGCTCTTCCCAGGGACCCAAGCCCACTGCCTGTAACTCCAGTTCCAGGGGATCTGATGACCTCTTCTGACCTCTATGGCTGCAGTACTCACGTGCACAGACTCACACACAGACACACATATATACACATAATTAAAGATAAAAATCAGATGCTTCTTAAAAGAGCACTAATTGGGACATAGTTCATATCCCGTACAGTCAGCACATTTAAAGTGTGCCCCTGTGAGTTTTACTGTATTTTATTTCACAGTCATTGCTACAATTCACCTTAGAACATTTTCTTAAAAAACAAAACAAAACAAACTTGCATTTATTTATTTATTTATTGTGCAGGGGTGTGTGTGTGTGTGTGTGTGTGTGTGTGTGTGTGTGTGTGTGTGTGTGTGTGTGCTGGGGAGTGTGTTCACCACCATGGCACACAGAGGTTAAAGGACTAGTTGCTGAAGTCAAGTCTCCCTTTCCACCATGTGACTAGGAGTCAAACTCAGGTCATCAGACTCAGTGGCAAGCACCTTTGCCTGCTGAGCCATCCCACCTGCCCAGAACATTTCCATCAATTCCACCAACAGTCATCTCCCACCGTACTCCCATTCCCACTGGCCCAGGCCCAGGCAACCACCAGTCTTCTTGCCTGTTCTGGACATTTGTGGGAATAAAAGCATATGCGGTCTCTTGTGACTCACTATTTTTCTTTCCAGTACCAATTCAGGGATAGTTAAAACCTCTACAACTGGAGTGGGTTCACTCTGAATCCTTTAAGGAGGATCCATTGGGGGGCAAGTGCTGCCAGGAGCCAGCCCAGCTCCAGCTGTGAGAACATCTATTAATGTTGCTGCAGTTAAAAGGCTCCTAGCTGGATCTTGGCCACGGGCCAGTTCCCCACAGCAAGGCCAGTCATTACCGCCCTTGACCTTTGCCTCAGCTGACTCTTTGATGCTCTTTCTTAGCTGAGGGCTTCGTGGGACCCTCAAATATTTACTTAAAGAAATTAGACCATTCAAAGCAAGCCGGAATTTTCTGGATAATGAATCAGAGAATCATGGGATAGGATCGTGGTTCTGTCTCTGGCTTCTGGAATTGAGGCCATGAATAAGAGGGAGGCCAAGGGGAATCACTGTGCCACAAGAGGTGAGGTTCTTGTATCAGCACAAGATGGACAGGCATCAGAGTGAAAGCCTTCAGTAATCAAGAATGAAAGTCAAGGTTTTGAAGGCAATCATATCCTCGTATATGATCATAGTTCCAGCCATCAACCTATGACTCAAAGTCCATCCATGGTACTTCAGGAATCAGTGCTCCATTCCTTTTTAATGCTGAGTGCTATTTCACTGTATGGACAGACCAGATTTTTGGCTCCTTAGTTGCCATATTTCCATCTTCTTACTATTGGTGAGTAATGCTGCTGTGAATATTCACATGTTCATGAGAATTGCTGGGTCTGTGGTAATTCTGTTTAGCTTTCTGAGGAACTGCAAGTTGTTTACCATGGTGGCCTCAGTGTTTTACACCATCAACATTCTGAATGTTCCGCTTTCTTCATGTCCTTACCAACTCTTGTTATTGTCTGCTGGTTTTTGTTGTTGTTGTTGTTGTTTATTTAACCAGCCATCCCGGTGGGTATGGATTGTCCAGCTTGCCTTTGGATCTCCATCATGAGGCCTACCTTGGTGTTAGTAAATGTTGACTGATTGACTGAGCCTGTTTTGCCATGTTTTCTCTCTTATCACCTTCTGGATGGTGACATACACTGGAAGGATGAATGACTATAGATGAGCATAGACTAATACCTGTTGGGACCTGAATATTTGCTGTGTGGTGTAGTAGCTGTGTGATCTGGGGAAAGTGTCTTACCTTCTCCGAGCTTCAATTTCTTTATACCCGAAGATAAGATCCCTCTTTTACATGGTTGCTGCGAAGGATTGCGTGAGCTAAGATGAATACAGCATGTCATCAGGAGCCTGACCCCAGCCTTCATTAAATGGGTGCTGCTGTCCTCATGGGTGAGTGAGTAGGTGGCGGCTTCCTCTGTGTCCTTACCTCTGCATACAGCCTGGAGCTGATTCCAAAAGATGGGTCTGTCATTTGCTATGTCTGCACCCTCCTTCAGGAGAACACCCTCAGATCCCGTCACAGGTTATATTAACGTTCTTCCATCTCAGACTGCTGGTTGGCCTCTGTGATCAGGTGAATGTCCATTGTCATCAGAGGTTCTGCTTCTAGCCTGTGACCTTCCCTCACTGCTTCTAGCCTGGAACTTTCCCTCAAGCCTTAACAGACCCATTTCATGGATCCAACTGCTTCCAATAACTCGTACTTGAAAGGATATTCTTTGCAGAATCAATCCTTTCTTTCTAAAACTCCAGTCGATATAGTCGCTTGGTTATAAAAGCCTCAAGGTTGGATGCGGGTTGTTTGGGGCTGAGAAAAGACGTTTTGATGTGTGAGGGGCCTCACTCGGCTGGGCTGGCTTTTGTTGCCTCTTTTGCCTTTCAACCTCTTGGATCATTTATGAAAGCAGAGGATTGGCTTTCATCCAAGGCCACTGTGGCAGCGCTCCCTCCCACCACAGGAAGCACTTGCTTGTCTTGCGAATCCCACACAGTGACTGCTGCAGGGAGGCCTCAGGATTTCAGTTGACTTGTTTGTACATCTCCGAGATGTCACGATGACTTCAGTGTTGTTACCTGAGAGCTCGGCATCTTGGAGGAGAGACTATGAGCTTCCCGTAGAGACCTTCATTTCTCAGGACCCATCTGTCTGTCTAGTTCTAGTGGCTACTCCCCCTTTTCTAAATCTCACTGTGGTCTTTTAACAAGTACCCCATTCCCCATTCCAAAGCTCCGTTCTGTTAACATGAAACAATATAACACATAAAAACAGTTTGTGACTGTCCCCAAGCATAGGAATGAATGGACAGAGGCCTTTTGTCTTGTTTTTAGAACTCTCAGTCTCTATAACCTTAGCATACAGCTGCAGGGGAGGGAAGATGGCTTTAATTGGCAAGATTGGTTACTTGGGAACAGATAAGACAGCTTTAATCAAAATCAAAAGAATACACAGTTGAGGATTGTTAGAGGTGGGAAGTGGGGAGGGGACTGATGTGGAGTAGCTTACTGAAGGGGAAAATATTTTTAACCTGGGAGAGGGGTGCATGATGGGAAGTTTGAATGGGCAGGATGGAGCCAAATAATGGAGCTGAGAAACTGGACTTGATGGGATGTGGTTCAGAAAGTCATTAGAGGCTCATGAAAGGGGAACCTGGGATGGTGACAGAGGTGTTTGGGATTTTTCGTTTTGGGTCTTTTTTTTGATTGTTGTTTTGTTTTGTTTTGTTTTGTTTTTTCTAGCTTTAAGATTAACTCTAAGCTTGGACTCAAGAGCTGTGACAGTAGAGGTGGGAGTTTCCCAGGCTGAGTGGTAGGGTACATGTGTGAGGTGAGGCTCTGGTTGGTTGGCAGTGAGGACTGAGGAGAGAGCTCTCATCCGAGAGAGGTCAGAGGCCCGTGTGCCTGTGCTCCAGTTGGCAGAGAACAGCACACAGATGTGTGAAAGAGAACTAAAGATAGGGAAACCTGTGACAATGGTGGACAAAGGCCAACCAGGCAAAAACCCAGCAGGCAAGATGGCTTCCAGTTAAGACTGCCTGAGTTGTAATGGCGGTTGGCGGGTGGACACAATGACCCCTGGCAAGAGTGAAAGGTTGGGGTTTATAGTATCAGTTTAGGAGTTATTACCGCAATATTAGAAATGAGTGTGATAAGCTAGGTGTGGTGGCTCATCCCTGCAGTCCTAGTACTGAGGAGGCTGAGTTAGGATGAAAACCACAAGTTCTAGGCCAGCCCAGGTTACAGAAAACCAAAACAAAGAAATAAATAAGTGGATAAATCAAGAAAAAAACAAAGTACCACCAATTGGAGTAGTCTGTTCTCCACATCCAGGGTACGAATAGGACATAAAGAAGCCACTGAAGAACCCAGAAAGGACAAGAGGATAGAAAGGCATGGGGACAGTCAGAAAATGTCATGTTCTGAAAGCTGTGGTCAGGGATGGAGGAAGGGAGGAGAAGTCAGCAGAGTGGAAATCAGGATAGATAAGAATTCCTGACAGCTCAGTAGACCAACACATTTTCAGCATGCATAAATTCAACTTCTAGCATAGGAATAATTAAATAAGTAAATAAACACAATTAAAAACACAACTCAGAAGAAACCTTTGCATGTAGAAAAGGCAGATGTTTATCTCCAGGACAGACATGCCCTCCTCTCTGAGATCCAGCATGGAATGGATTCTGGAGGCATTGGTATCACACTTAATGCTGTAGCTCAAGTGTCCCAAATCCCTTGGATTGATGTTGAGATGAGATGTATAAGATGTATAAGCATGCCCACGTAAACTTGTAGGATTATGTTCCTACATTTAATGTGGGGGAATCCTAAATCTATACTTTAGTTACAAAGTGGAAGAAAATAAACATTGCCTCTGTTAGAAAAATGTGAAAGAGAAAGGTAAAGTTCAGATAGGACTGTGCTTTTATATAATGGATAATCTGAGACAATAAACCACTAGAAGGAAGTTCCAGATTGCATTAGATTAGATTAGATTAGATTAGATTAGACTTTCTCTCCTCCATCTTTATTAGTATGGCAGCAGATGCTTGGGAATTTACTAGATGGTGAATCTATCCACAGTTAGCCACTCTGTAAAGATGCTATTGGGCTTCAACTATGCTGGAGATTTCATGATTCATCAATGTCAATCTTTTCATAGCATATAGTTCTCCTAAAATGTTCACAGATGACCAGGATCTATGTGTATCCAAGTTAGTGATGAGCAGCCCAGAGCCAGAGAACACTGGGAGTACATTTTGAGTGACTGAATTCAGTAGACTTGGCAATGTTGTCTCTTTCTGTTTACTGTCCAGAATCAAATGAAATCACATGAAATGTTCAGGGAACTCATACTGGCAGGAGCAAAGAGCTTGCTGCTGCTCATCCATCTGCAAAAGTGTGGGCTCTCAGGATCTCTCTCTGTTTTTAGGAAGTAATCCTCAAAGTTGGAACTAGACTGGAAAATGCTACCCAAAGGATGCCACAACATGTTGGTCTCTGTGTACATTATTGAGGTTCTAGATTCACACACTGATCTTTGTCCTTGGTACACACACACACACACACACACACACACACACACACACACACACACACATATACATATACAAACTGAGCTGTGTCTTTCTTCCAGCTATGAGGATTTTGTGAAATCATGACTCTAAAGAATAAAATGCAACTAATCTTATTCCCAAAGTTTTAAGAAAGAAAGAAGAAAAAAAGGGAAAAAAAGGATGATTAACATTAATGAAAACACATTCCTCACATTTTTTGAGAATCAAATCTCATTAAAGAAAATCTCTTGAGGAGATCAAGAGCAGCTTAGTAAAGGGCAAGGCTACAAATAGATGTGATTAATCAACAGAATGTTGAAAAGTTGACCTTGCTATGTGTTAGTTAGAAGCAAACACGTCTTGTTTCAACTTCAGAGTTAAATTTGAAGTGGAGAAAATCAGGCCTTCATGCTAGCAGAAGCAGCAAAGTGGTGATCAGCTGTGATCCTCTGACTTATTGATTGATGAAGAGTGTGGATTTTTATTCCTGGGCCCACCTTCCTCATTACACATTTGGATAAGATTTCTTTTCCACCTTCCCTGTAAAGCATGCAGAATTTTAGAAGAGGCAACATGGTATGTCCACAAGTAAAGTGCCCTTTAATGTTATGAAATAAGAGGTTCATGCAGATATGAAATCAAGTGTTGTATGTGTGTATGTGTGACTGTGTGTATGCACATGTATGTGCATGTGCTGGCCGGAGGTTGATGCTAGATGCCCTTCTCAATCACTTTTCACCTTGTCTTTTGAGATGGAGTCTCTCACCAAACCTGGAGCTCACCAGTTCCTCTTGGCTGACTGTCCAGGAAGCTCCAGAGGGCCTCCTGTCTCCATCTCTCCAGTATGGGAATATAGGCATGTGCCACTGTCACCAGCGTGAGAATCCAAACTCAGGTCCTCATGCTTATACAGTACATATTACCAACTGAGCCATCCTGCCTGTCTTTGAATCAAAACACTTAGCAGTTAGTGTGGACTGGATGCCTATCTGGTCATATCAGATGGCAACCCAGAAAAACTGACCCCACTATCCAAGTGCATGAGAATGGCATGCCAATCCTGGCTGTATATAATGTGCTGCAGGATTACATTTTTGTGTAATTGCATATTTGATTCAGCTGAATTCTTGCATCTATGTAATGGGTTAACATGTCATTTCCTTTGGACAGAAAAAAAAAAAACCAAACCCCTCCAATTTCCTAAGTTCCCCACAGAAGCCCTCTAAGACATATAGATAAGCAATAGACAAATGCTAAGCAGTGGGTTTTAAAAACCTGTATGAAAAGCCTTTAATAAATAGTTGAACTCACTGTCACTATACTGAGGGAACCCCCATTCAGCATGAGACTCCACTGTCAGGATCTTTCCTATCAATGAAAGCAAAGGTATGTGTTAAGGGTTAAGAAAGCCAAGTGGCATTACCGTAGGCTAGACCAACCTACTCCTGTAGACCCTCCCATATTGACCTTTATAATATAACAAATACTTTATTTCATTTTCTTAAATATTCCAAACATTCACTTAAACATCCATTTGTGTTTCGTGCCATCTTTAAAAAATAGTAATAATACTGCTCCCCCACAAACAAACAAAAAAAACAAATAAACACCCAACAACTCCAAACTGAAATCATAGTGCAGTATTTCCCTAAGTGGGGGCAAATGAAGTTCTGCAAATATGTCTTTTTTCAAGACTCTCAGGAAAGAATAATGAATGTTAAGTAGACTAAAGTCTCAGGGTATAAGATAACCCCAAGAAGATTATGTGGAGGCTCCAAGAAAGGTGGCCTCTTCTATTCTTTCTTTCTTTTTATTTATTTCATGTGCATAACTGTTTTGCCTGCATGTATGTATGTGTACCATATAGATATCTGATACCCAAGGAAATCTAAAGAGGGCACTAGAATCTCTGGAAATGGAGTCAGAAGTGATTGTGAGCTACTATGTGGATCCTGGGTTTTGAACCCAGGTCCTTTGGAAGAGCAGCCAGTGCTCTTAACCACCGAGCCATCACTCCAGCCCTCCTCCTGTTTTGCTGAAGATCGGTTTCTGAAAACCAGAACTGCTAGCTAAAGTCACTTGTCTACATTAACAGCTAAGTAAATCAATGTCTGTAGCTTGTCTAGAAAACGAAATGCCTGTCATACTTTGAATTTCTAAACAACTGAAGCATGAATTCATTTTAGAATCCCAGATGATGATAGGTTGAGCAATGGTACTGAAATTAGACTTTGTCATGGTTCATAATGAGCGCTTGTGGCCAGGGGAATTCAGTCAAGAGTTCACCTTCCCAGTTTTCCTAGTTTGCTTTTACCACCAATAAAAGTGGAGCATTCACCGTAGGCATACACACATGCACACAATTCAATTGCTCTGTCAATGGTCTGTCCAGGGTGTTCAGGATGCTTTTGTGCTTGAAATAAATCTTTTACTTTACCACCTTCCTTCCCCAGTTGCCCTACAAATGTCTTGAGAAACACAGTATAAGATGGGAAGACCCCAGAGGTCAACTGAACTACGAGTTAGGTGTAAACTCTAAGGGGCCCCTGCAGCCCAAACATTCCTTCAGGGTTACAGTTATCTCCCAGTATCTACACCAGATTAATTCCATGACTCTTCCCCAACATTTTCTTTTCATTATCTGAGTAGCGTTCCCTTGATTAGAGCTACTGTAGTTTGTTTGTCTCTCTATGCATTGAGGAATATTTGGGTGGTTTCTAGTTTGGGGTGATTATGAATAAAGTTGCTCTAAGAAATTATATTCAGGTTTTTATGTGTTAATATAAGTATTCATTTCTTTTCAGTTAATACGTGGGGGTAAGATTATTAAGAAATACTCTCAGTTATGGGATTTTGATCGTATTTGTTCTAATCAACTTGAGCATAATTGATATCTTTTGCTTTTGTGAGAAAGGATATCCATTCTTCTGTCTCAGAATTCTGTACCACCACATCTGTCTTGATAATTAACATCCTAATAATATTGGGTTTCCCAATCCATGAACATTGTATAATGTTCTACTTATTTAAATCTTTGATTTTTTTTTTCATAGATGCATACATGTCTTCTTTACTCACTTAATCAATCATGGTTTATCTTGTGATTGTTCTCTATCATTAGCTTTCTCAGTCTATAAAGTACATTTTTATTATGTATTTAACATGGCTTCTTTTTCTTTTGTCAAACTCTGCCCTTTGGAAAGATCAGTCCTCTTTGTATCGGATGTTCTTGCCCTCTGGGGAGTCTTTTGAGGCTGTTTTCACCTCTGTTGGTTTCATTTGGCTACTTCACCGCCAGGGGATCACTCTTCAGCCAGGAACACTCTGTTGCTAATTTCTTTTTAATGCATTAGTGATGCTTTGTTCCTTAAATGGTTACATTAGTTCTGTATTCACCGTTCCATGTTATTCTTTAAAACATCATTTTGTGGATACATGTTTCTAACTCCAGGTACTTAGAGAATTTCACTGCTTTTAGTCACATTGCGCTTTCACCTTAGGTTGGGGTGTGTGTGTGTGTGTGTGTGTGTGTGTGTGTGTGTGTGTGTGTGTGTGTGTTTTATGCAGAGTATCAGGCAAGGCCATGTAACCTGCCATGTAGCTTTACTGTGTAGCCCAGACTCTCTTCGAACTACAGATCCTTGTGTGTCAGAATTACAGCTGCATGCTGTTGGCTGGTTCTTTGTCTGTTTAGTGTCCTTGCTTTGTGCCCTACCCCTGAGTCTATTTGTGAGCTTTTCCAGTGTTTTAAAGTCTTGTGATTCTCTGGATAGTTCTTGTTGCACCATCTCCTTGCTGTCTAGATGCTTTGTCATTTCTTCCGAGCCCTGTTTCCCCATCACGGAGCTGGAGTTTGAGGGCTGAGGATCTCAGTTTATACTTAAAATTTTTTTTTCTTTCTTTACTTTACTTTTCTTTTCTTTTTCTTTCTTTCTTTCTTTCTTTCTTTCTTTCTTTCTTTCTTTCTTTCTTTCTTTCTTTCTTTCTTTCTTTCTTTCTTTTTAAATACAGGGTCTCATCATATAGCCCTGGCTGTCGTGGAACTCACTCTGTAGCCCAGGCTGGCCTCAAACTCAGAGATCTGCCTGCCTCTGCTTCCCGAGTGCTGGGATTAAAGGCATGCACCACCACTGCCTGGCTGACTTAAATTTTTCTGTCTCAGGAAAGCCTAATGCATTTTAAGTTTCAAATTACTCTCTTACTCCGATTAGTGATGAAATCATTTTCTTCCCAATGTCTAGCCAATCTAAACTGTAGTAGTGTGTAACCATTTTGATGAGGTGAAGGCCTTAGTGAAGAGCTGTGTTGATGAATTTAGTGAATTTAGTGCAGAATGAGATCACTGAGTGGGAAAAGTTTGTGGGGTGACCTAACTAAAGGTGCTTTGGGAGATGGAGGAAAGAGATGCAGCCAAGACAGACTGCATCTGAAGAGAACTTTTATCTAGTCTTTCCTGCCTCATTCCTTAAGAACTTGTATGTTCTAGGTGAGAATGTTGAGCTACACAGGCCCTGAATATATAAATGTTAAAAAAAATAAAATAAAAAAATAAAAAAACAACTCTTGCCTGGTGGTGGTGGTGCACGCCTTTAATCCCAGCACTCGGGAGACAGAGACAGGAGGATCTCTGTGAGTTTGAGGCCAGCCTGATTTACAGAGCGAGTTCCAGGGAAGGCACAAAGCTACACAGAGAAACCCTGTCTCGAAAAACCACAAAAAAAAAAACAAAAACAAAAAAAAAAAAACCTTGTATTTTTAAGAGGTATGGTCTCACTACGTTGTTGCTCCAAGTGGCCTTGAGCTCCTGAAGTCTAGCGGTCCTGCTGTTTCAGACCCTGGAGTCACTTGGGACTACAGACATGCATGACTGCACTTGGCAGTTCTCATTTTAAAGTAGCATTAAGTGGTAATATCAAGATTTATCCCTCCTCAGAGAGTAGCTGTGAGGCAACTGTCCCTGTCCAACCAGCAAGTGTAACTGGCACTCCTGTCACCAGAAGTGGATTCCTGTTGTGTAAGGGTTATCAGTCCATTCTCCTCTTCAGCGTTGAGCCTGTTTAGAAACAGGCCCTTGCCGGGCGGTGTTGGCGGCGCACACCTTTAATCCCAGCACTCGGGAGGCAGAGCCAGGCGGATCTCTGTGAGTTCGAGGCCAGCCTGGGCTACAGAGTGAGTTCCAGGATAGGCTCCAAAACTACACAGAGAAACCCTGTCTCAACCCCCCCCCCAAAAAAAAAAAAGAAAGAAAGAAGAAAGAAACAGTCCCGATCCTTCTGCTTTACCAGTAAAAGGAGAGGCTGCTTCGGGTTAAGACCCTTGCTTGTTGGAGACACCAGTCAGCTCCAGAATCATTATTTGACCATAGAGTTTTCTAGGATTTAGAATGTTTATTTGTAGCTTTTCCTTGTTTGGTTGTTTCTGTGAAATTTCATGCCTTTTTTATTTTTTTAATCTTTTTTTTTTTTTTTTTTTTTTTTTTTTTTTTTTTTTTTTTTTTGTTCTTCAGTGTTTAGAACCACTCTTAGATGTTACCCTACAGCTTTCGACGGTTGCTTCCTTGTTTTTGTCCCGGCTTCGCTTCCTGTTTCTTAAACATGGGTGTTCCCTGGGGTGCTGTCCTTTGCCAGGTCCCCTCCTATGGTATTTCTCAAGAGATCTGCACTGCTCCCATGTTAATTATTACCTCTTGCTATAATTAAGCATGGCTTTAATCCTAGGTTCGGATACTGGATTTTTCTGTAAGTCCAATGAACATATCTACTTGCTATATTAATTTGGTAGGGCTGCTCTAGCAAAGTCCCACCTACTGGGTGGTTTAAACAACAAAAATGTATTAGCTCATAGTTCTGAACATTAGAATTCAGAGACCCAGGGTGTACAGGCTGTGTTCCCTCTGGAAGCTGCTAAGGGGGCTAGTCCAGCTCTTTGCCTTGGCTTAGAGATGGCCATTTTTGTATTCATATTTTGTTTACCTTGTATGTTTATCCATGCCTGGATTTCGCCCTTCTACAAAGATACCAGTCATATTAGATTAGGACCCATCCTAATGACTTTATTTATTTATGTACTTATTGGGGCAGGGCATGTATGTACCGCAGCACAGAGGATAACTGACAGGAATTGGTTTTCTTCTTCCATCATGTGGGTCCTAGGGCTTGAACTCAGATCGTTAGGCTGGGCCAGCAACCAACTTTACTTGCTGCATCATGTCCCAGGCCTGTGACTTCATCTTTAGCTTGATAATGTCTATAAAGACCCTCTGTTCCAATGGGTCACGTTCTTCAGTACTGGGGACTAGGATCTAACCTAGCAATTTTGAGGGATCACAATTTAATATACAACACTTAGTAATTCACTCATACCACAGGTATTTTCTACTGCGCTCTAGGCACTGGGCACACAAAGATTCCAAGGCATAGGCTCTTCCCTCTTGATGAATGGAGCAGATAAGAATCAATAAGAATTTGCAAAACTATGCAGCATGGGCTGTCTTAGAGGAGGATTGCTATTACAAGGACACTATCCCTGAGTGGCTAGCCCAGGGATGCACTGCAGAGGAAGGGCCTCCACGCTGTATCTTTCCCCATAGGATGCCACCCTGCAGAATTGTTTTGTCCTGCCTCTAAACCACACCCTCAGTTTCCCAACTCTGGATCCCACCACCCAGTTAATCTTTCCCAATCTCCCACTGATGGACAGTTTCCCAACTTGAAAAACCTGTCATGACTCCTCATTGTCAACAGAACTAAGGATAATGAAATTCTTCAGCCTGGCTGCCTTTGCTTCCTCCACAGTCAAGTGAGGACCACTGGAGTGTACCTCTCCTGTCCTGATCTCTATGTCTCCGCTCCTTACCCTTGTGCATTACCAGGGTATTAACAGCTAGTCTACAAACATCCTTAGGCTTTTCTATAATATTGTGTGGTCAGAATTTTCGTTGGTTTTCTACTATATCATTAGCACTATAATCGTGCTTGACATATAACAGATATGCGAAAATATTGGTTGAGTTGATTTCCCCACTCCTTGGAGTTCTGTCTGCTTGCAGAGTCTTCTTCCCCTCTCTCTCTCTCTCTCTCTCTCTCTCTCTCTCTCTCTCTCTCTCTCTCTCTCGTGTGAACATTTTTTTCCCCAGTGAATTCTTATTCAGATTGTATATCCTCTCCTCTAACACGCTTGCCTTCCTTCTGGGTCAGGTGTAACACTCCCATAAGGCTTTTCATGATCTATATAAACTTTGCATTATAGAAATCTAAGTAGATTTCTTCCTCGGGCAGATTGAAAGTTGCTTAAATGTAGGAACCATATTTTAAAAATAAGATTGCGTTCAGCCTGGCATGGGTATTCCTTCTTACCCTGCCTTTTCCCCCTGAGGTTACAGGATTTAAAAGTTCATCTAGTAGACATTTGCTGAGCACCTGGTTAATTCAAGATGCAGAACTAGCATTAGATTGTGAATAAGATTTAAATTCTCTTTGTAGTAATTAGTAATTATCACATCTTCTGATAAGCCCGTCTAATTGGTCCCAAGGGGCACAGGTGTTAGGATACTTTTAAGCTCTCAAACTTCACTCATCTCACACCTAGAAAATCTTTTTGCGTTGATGCTACTTGTAGAAAAGGGACTCTGTCTGCATCTGGTCACTCTGCAGTGCCCAGCACTGAGCTAACACCTACTGGTGATTTGAGCAGGTCCGAAATTTCCTCCTCTCTCTCCAGTTATAGAAAACTAAGTTGGGACCAGAGATGAAGGCTTCTATTTTCCTACTTACATGGGAGAGATTTCTGTTATTATGACTGCCCAGAAACAGTGAACAGCACGATATTTAGTGCCATGCTGAAGTGTTCACAGAAATTCCATTTCCTAGTGGAGCCCTTTGTGAATACCCTGGCATCTAGGTCTCCTTCATATTTAACAAGTTGTCACCTTAGCACACTAAGGCTAAGTGAACATTGAAGCCAAAATGTCTGCCTCATTTCTCAGACTCAGGTCATGATCTTGAGCCAGACAGAAATGTGATCTGAATTAGTCTGGTGAGTTATGTATATATGTTATCACTCTCAGAGACCAAATTCTTAGTAAATTCTTCAAATAAGGAAGAAGGAAGGAGTAAAAATTGGGGTGAAAGAATAGAACAAGGAATGGAAAACGTATTTGTTTTGAATCCTGATTGGTTTTGAAGGACAGACCTGAGATGTTCATACCACATTAGTAGATATTCCAGGTCATTGCTTCTGGGAGCAGGAAACATCCATCGTATTCATGTAGGCTAGATTCCAGGTAGAATGACTTTGGCTCAGGGCACGCATATAATGACAATTACAAGTGGTGTACCACCCTGTGTTTATAGATTTATAGTGTGGCATCTGTTCCAAAGAGACCATGGCACAGATAATTATAAACAGAAGAGACATAAAACTCACTGGAAAGTCTTATATGGTGCTACAGAGTTGTGTTAACTTATTTGCATATTTTACTTACTAACTTATTTATCATGCTTTGTTTAAACCAAAATCAAAATCCTTTTGTCGGGAACATACTCCAGGCAAGCAGGGTAGCAAACACTTGGGTGGGCTCTGGCTTTGGAGCCTTGGTTCATATCTGAACGTGCCCTGCCAGGGCAATCCTCCAAGCTACAGTTATGTGCTACATTGTTTCTCTTAAGCTAACCTCTCCTCTATCCTTGTGGGCTGACGATTCTTCGCTATTTCAGGTCTTTCCCGAGACTGTGTGTGCACACGTGTGCGTGCGTGTGTGTTGGTGTGTTTGTGTGTGTGTGAGAGAGAGAAAATAGAGAGATAGAGTCTTCCTAAGCAGCACAGACTAGCCTCGAACTTGTATCCTTGTGTCTTAGCCTCCCCAGTGCTAGGATTCCAGGCATGCATCACTATACCTGGTCCGGTCCTTAGCTAGAAGCTAACCTGTGAGACTTTTATGAAAAGGGTCATTTGAGAGTCTTCTTGGAGAACATGCAGAAGGTTTTTTTAAACCCTAAAAAGAAATCCAGTTGGGTGTGGTTCTCACTTACAATCCCAGCAGGAGGGAGCTTGAGTGGGGCAGGTGGAGCATGGACTCTGAGTCAGCTACACAGGGAGACCCTGAAAAAGAAAGAAGGGAAAGAGGGGGGGAGGGAAAGAGGGAGGGAGGGAGGGAGGGAAAGTCCATCTTTCTGTTCTCAAGAAAGGTGTGTAGGAATGGTTACCACGGTCTTTTCCATTAAAAGCAACAAATCAGATCTTTTCTAGCTCACAAGAACTGCCCCTGTGTTTGGATGTCTCGCTCTGTGAGAGATCATATCCCCTCCTCTGTTACTTACACTTGATTGCTCTGTTACTTGTAGCAAATAATCTTCCTGGACTCAATGACATTTTCACTTGAAAAACAAAAAGTTAGGTGTTTAATTTCTTCTTTGGTATTTGACTCTGTTGTGTTTCTGTTTATTTGCCTGAACGGCAACACGTAGGACCTAGTTTTCTGTAATGCACTAAGAACTGAGATGTAGTCATGATTTTTCTCTCACGAATGCTTGAGGCCCTCACATTTTACCCCTAAAATAAGGGCCCAGTTTCCTCACACCAGAGATGTGGGTGCTGACTCAGGTGCTGCCCACAGATCTCATTTCTCACATAAATTCTTTTGACTCATCGGATTAATCTTGTCCAGGATCAGTGACGCCTCCTATCCCACCCTGATTCCGATGCCTTCCACATCCAGGCGACTTTTATTACCTGAATCCTGTCCTGTGTTTTTATGCCTGTTTCAGGTGTTTTGGGTGGTGTCCTGAGAATAATGTATATAGCATTAAGAAGAGGTTTCTAACATTAGCCCACCATGGGAATTTCCCCAAACACTTCGTATCCAAATCTCTGTCTCAGGGATTCTGAATTTCATTCATATCCAGGAACCACTGACATAAGAAATGGAGAACCCACAAAAGTTGCACTGACCTACCCCTTTACATTTACTTGGTATCTGTTGTAATGCCTCCTTCCCAATATGATTTCATTTATTTAAATCTTTCTTCTAGCTAAAGGTGTTTTTATTTAACTTTTCATAAAACTTGTTTTTCTACTCCTCATTGTATTTTGTTGTTGAAGTATAGAGATTCCACTGATTTCTAAGGTGCTTTCTAATTATTTCCTTCTGTAGATTTTGGACTTTTTTTTTTTTTTTGGTTCCTTGATATAGAACATCAGGGTTTTTTAACTTAATTTTTGTTGAGAATATATGAGTACTCTATTTACATCATTTTCACCTTTTCCTCAGTTCTTTCCATGTCTTCCTCCAATTCCCTCACAGACTCATGATCTCTTTTTCTTTAATTTTTTTTTTTTTTCGAGACAGGGTTTCTCTGTGCAGCTTTGCGCCTTTCCTGGATCTCGCTCTTTAGACCAGGCTGGCCTCAAACTCACAGAGATCAGCCTGGCTCTGCCTCCCAAGTTCTGGGATTAAAGGTGTGTGCCACCAACGCCCGGCTTCTTTAATTATTATTGTTACATTTTATTGGAAGTCATTCTTTGTTTCAAATACAGGCCTCTGTTATGTTACTACAAACGGTGCTTTTCTCATTACTGAGACCAAACACCTGGCAACACAATTTAGTGAGATGGTTTGTTTTGGCTCATGATGGAATACAATCCGTCATGGCTTCGTGGTAGATGATTCCATGGTAGCAGGGTCATGGATCCTCTGATTAGCTATGATGTAGGCAGTCATAAAGCAAAGAGAGTGCCTCCAAGTGACTCATTTCTTCCAACTAGACCCCACCCCACAAAGATTCCACAGCCTCTAAAACAGCATGACTGTTAGGGACCAACTGATCAAACACAAGAGCCTGTGGGGGGCATTTCACATTCAGAGCATAACAACTTTCCTCTTAGAATTGCTATGTTCCACTGTTTTGTTGTGTTTCTGTCTTAGTTTGTCTCAAGATACTTTTCAATTCCATTTTGATTTCTTTGGGACCTATTCATTGTTCAGGAGTAGGCTGTTTTCTTTCTACATATTTGTGAATCTTCTGGTTTTCCTTCTGTTGTTGATTTCTAGGTTCATAACATTGTAGTTAGAAAAGAGACTTGATATGGTTTCAATCTTAAATTCCTTACACTTGTACTGTGACTCATCATATAATCTATCCTGTGCATTGTGCTGTTGGCTACAAGTCCTTTGTTTCTTCTTAATTTTCTCTCTGGATGACTGATGTGTTGTTGAAAATGGTAGACTGGAATCCTCTGCAATTTTTGTATTGTAGTCTATCTCTCCCTTTAAATCTGTTGATATTTGCTTTGTATATTTAGATGCTGGGATGTTATTTGCATGTATATTTATTCTCTCTCCCTCTCTTTCTCTCCTGTGTAGTACTGGATGTGGAACCCAGGACCTCATGTGTGCTAAATAAGGACTTTGCCCCACTCAGCCCTTATATCTTTTTGATGAACTTGACCCCTTTATCTTCTTGACCCCTTTTATAATGACCATGCCTCATGCTAACTTTTACTTAAAATCCATTTTGTCTGATATAAGAACATGTTGTTGTTCATTTTGCTCTTTTGGGAAGCCTGCCACCCAGCTCCCAAATAAATCACACATGGAGGCTTATTCTTAATTATAAATGCCCTGCCTTAGCTTGGCTTATTTCTAGCTGGCTTTCCTTAACTTTAAACTAGCCCTGTTTATCTTTGGCCTCTGGGCTTTTATCTTTCTCTATTCCTGTATACCTTTTTTTGTTTCTTACTCGTGTCTTGCTATGTAGCTGGGTGGCTGGCCCCTGGTGTCCTCCTCCTCCTCCTCTGGCTCTTCCTTCTCCCTCTCCTCCCAGGTTTCTCCCTCTATACATTCTCTCTGCCTGCCAACCCCGCCCACCCTTTCTCCTGCCTTGCCATTGGCCGTTCTTTACTAGACCATCAGGTGTTTTAGACAGGCACAGTGACACAGTTTCAGAGTTAAACAAATGCAACATAAACAAAAGTAACATGCCTTAAAATAGTAGTCCCCAACAAGAACATAATTATATTTTTCTATAGCTTAATTTGTATTTGCTGAGCGTGCTAGAAATCCATCACAGTGAACATCTCTCCTGAAATCCCCAGTAAGTTACAAGAAGCATATACAGGATCAAGGCAATGGTGGAGAAGGGAAGCCTTTTATTAGCACCATGAGGGGCTGGAGAGATTGCTCAGAGGACCCAGGTTCAATTCCCAGGACCCACATGGCAGCTTATGACTATCTGTAACTTTAGTTTCCTGAGGGGATAAAAATCCTTGTCTGGCCTTCATAAACAGCAGGCACATACTCTGGTACACAAACATACATGCAGGCAAAGCACCCATACATATAAAATAAAATAATAACTGTAAACACATTTTATTAACACTATGCTCTGACCAACTTAGCTAGCTGGGAACTCCCATTTAGTGAGGAGCTTTTTAGTCTTCCAGGTTTTCTGTCTACATAACTGTCCCCTAAACATCCAGGGCCCATCAAGTGGTTGGTCAATTATCCCTGCAGGTCCAGGAAGGGATATGTATTATTTCTATGTGTACAACTTCATCATTGTCTGCAGCTCTTCTGCAATTCTCTTACACCTATTGAAGGCACTCAGAGGGCTTTCTGTTGCCCTGACACCACACTAGAACGAAAGGCACTCCTTGTCCATATAGCCCCTAACCACTTACCCCAACTCTGCGTGAGCAATAGTGTCTGACCCTCATACTCCGAGTTCCAGTTCTTCCTACTGATCCCTTTGAGATCTTTACTGGCCGCTTTCCTCTCTTCTTACTCCAAGCCCGAAACATACACGTCTGTTTTAGGAGACACAGAAGCCTCCTGTCTATGCCTTGAATTCTTCTTATGACCAACTACATACAATTTTGTAACTCAAAGGGTAGGATATAGCCATTTCTCTTGGCTCTCGGCTGCTGTTTTATTTCCAAGGCAATGTACATGCCCATCTACTGAATAAATGACAAAAACAGGAGGGAAAGTGATAAGAATAATACTAAAGAGAAATATTAATACTGGGAGCACACTTGGCAAGTTAGGTATAATGGGCACATATTTGGGCTTGTGTATGTATAGGCTACATATATAAATAAGTTTATACATGCTGCAGCACATGTACTTTCTGCTAATTAATAAATTGGAACATTTGAAATAATTTTTCACAGAGTCTATCCTAGTCTTTCTGGATTAATTTGCTTTTTTGTTGAAATTTATAGTGGACGATGAAGACAAAATGATTTAAACATGTGCGGAAAAATATTACCTCAAAAACAGTCTGTAGGTGATAGGCGTTTTAATAAATATTGCCATAGCCTTAAAGACTAGAGGATTAATTCTTTAGGATTGTTCTCAACTTAAAAGTCAAAGACTGAAAGTGTCAGCACTATGCTTGTTCATCACCAAGCTCAGTCCCACTCTCCCCACCCTCACCCCACTGATAGAGGTATAACCCAGTTTGGTCCATTAATTAAAAAAAAACATGATTAATTTTGTATGGATTTGAATTTGGAAGTAGACAAAAAAAATTCCTCCCATGAAGCCATTTAAATAAATTTCTGAAAAAAATTGAAATTAGTCTGTACAGAAAGACTCATATTATTTTGAACAACTATACACTAAAATTAGGGCATGTCTGCCAACTGCTTACTCTGAGGCAAGCTGCTGTGGTCTGGGGAAGACATGCTAGTTGGTGGTCTGGATAATTACTTTAAACTTTGGACATTTTTGCCCACCAGGGGACATGGGATAATTGCTGCCTGTTGTTGGATTTTCTTTTACTATAACCCCAGGTTGGAATGCCAAAATGTTGTTGTTGTTGTTTTTTCTCTTTGCTCTTTTGGCTCTTTGTTCTTTTGGGGGGCCTTCCACCCCGATCCCAAATAAATCACACATGGAGGCTTATTATTATACATGTTCAGCCTTAGCTTGGCTTATTTCTAGCCAGCTTTCTTTAACTTTAAATTATCCTGTCTACCTTTTGCCTCTGGGCTTTCTACCTTTCTCTTACTTCTGTAAACCTTGCTTTCACTCTTACTCTGTGGCTGGCTGGGTGGCTGGGTGGCTGGCCCCTAACGTGTCCTGCTCTCCTTGTTCTCTTCCTTGATTCTCTTTTCTTTCTTTTCCTCCTTCTACTTATTCTCTCTCTGCCTGCCACCCTGCCTATCCTTTCTCCTGCCTTGCTGTTGGCCATTCAGCTCTTTATTAGACCATCAGGTGGTTTTGACAGGCACAGTAACACAGCTTCACAGAGTTAAACAAAGGCAACGTAAAAGAATGCAACACATCTTCGTATCATTAAAACAAATGTTCCACAGCGTAAACAAATGTAACACACCTTAAAATGATATTCCACAACAGCTATCCATTAAAACAAGGGTTCCTGCTGTCTAGTCGATAGATCCTCAAGCCAGGTTGTCTAATGTAACTCACAATGCTCAGGGTAGGTCTCCATGACTAAGAAGTGTTTGACCTAAAATGTCAGTCCTGTCAAGTTGGGGAAATCCTGTTTTAAACGTGTCTGGACCTGTTGGTAGTCATCGCTCACATTCTGAGTTTCAGGTCTTCCCAAATCCTTGGGAAGGAACAAGCTAAGGCCCCCAGATCTTTCCTGTGCAGAACTCTTGGGAGTTTTGTTTTGCAGAGGGGGAAGCTTGTTTCAGCCCACAGTAGAACACACGAAACACACAGGTTAACACGTGGGTGGAAATTTCCTTCAAAGCCTTCCAGAGGCATTCCTTCGCAAAGACAGTGGGAGCAGAGATTCCATCTGAGTTTCCAGAACCCAAACAGGGGCTGTTGCAACGCCCTCACCTGGAAGTGGGGTCTGACTGCTGGCTCCCGTGATCCTGTCTCAGCAACGCCACCAGGCTACCATTTCCTTTGTATTCTCCACACCCCTCCAGCCCTGGGTCCCGGCAGCACTTTATCTTCGCCTCCTCCATTTTTGATAGTTAACTTGCTAGTCTCTTTATCTTCTGAAGTTTGAGTCTTAGGAGGGCCTTTCCTGTGGTCAGGTTATGCAGTTTCAGACTTGTTATCTAGCGCTTTCGGTCATTTGGGGTTAGAGCTTGTCTGATAACGTTGGATTCAGGCAGCCTTTTGTTGTGGTTGTTCTGTTTCCTGATGCCTATCTACCTGTATCAGGCCATTGTTGAGTGACTATTAGTGGTTTAATGTTCATTGATTTGAGACATCATCTATATCAGCATGCTGCATGCCTTATTTTATTTCTGTAGTTATACAAATTAAATGAAAAACACTTTGTTTTATAATGCCAGGAGAGAGTCAATTTTCCCGTAGTAAACTTACAAGATTTCTTTTGTTACTATAACAAAACATACATCATGTGAAGTTTGCCTTTTCAAACAAGTTCCATAGCATTGAGCACATTTGTATTGTTGTACGATCTGCCTTTAGAACATTTCCAATCTTCTTGCCATATGGCTTTGATTCACTCCGCCATTAATTTATGACATGCCTGCCATTTGTAAGTTGTGCCTTAACTTTGGAGATTTTTCAAGTGTGGGGAAGCATACCTCTCAGGATTACTGACATGCACTTTTAAATTCTCAAATGTATTGGACATATTTCTGGGTGCTCCATTATTTGTCTCTGTGCTAATGCTTTACTGCTTGAGTTACCTGGGAGGGATTGTGTCTTGTAACGTGTATCTGGGCTGGGTCTTTTCATTGGCCATCTTCCTCAAAAGAGTTCTCTTTTCCATAGTGCTTGCCTACCCGTTTGAAATAACAGAGCTTCTTTCCTTGGTTCTTATTGCCCTTCCTCCCATTTTTCTGCCTCGTTCCGCTAATTTTTTTTTAATTAGTCGATGATTAATGATTAATTAATTGATGATTAATTAAATACTGTAGGAATACTGAGAGCTCCTATATTTTAAAAATTTAAGGGACTGGAGAGCTGGCTCTGGGGTTGAGAGTGTACTGCTTTTGCAGAAGCCTGCGTTTGGTTCCTAGTGCCCATGTCAGGTGGTTCACAGCTGCCTGGAACTCCAGCTGCAAAGGATTCAATACCTCTGTGTAGATGTAACCAACCTTCTTATTAAATAAGAAACACAGAACTAATGCAAAGAAGAAAGCCAAGAGGTCAGAGCTAAGAGCTAAAACCTTACCCTTCCTCCTGCGGTGGTCCTACCTCTCCGAACCAGAGCTACTTTCTGTGTTAAAGTCCTTATATAGAATTTCTGTTCTGCCTTCTCATTGGTTGTAAACCCAACCACATGACTGCCTCCTCACGGCCTGTCTGTATAGACCTCCAGGTTTTCCTTGATTGGTATTGAGATTAAAGGCATGTGTATCCAATACTGGCTGTATCCCTGAACACACAGAGACTTACCCAGCTCTGCCTACCAAGTGCTGGGATTACAAGCGTACGCCACCACTGCCCTGCTTTCCTATGGCTTGCTAATAGCTCTGACCCCCGGGCAACTTTATTTATTAACATACAAATAACATTTTAATACAAATAAAATGTCACCATACCTCTGGTTTCCACTGACACTCATACATACATGGCACATGCATGCACGTGCGCACACACATGCACACACACACACATGCATGTACACATAATTAAAAATAATAAAATAAATATTTTCAAAAATTCACACAAAAAAGACTTTATTGGGTCTGAAGGTGGCTCCAAGGCCCGGGCTAGCATACGTCTCTGAAGGTCTGAGTCTCTTCTACACCGCCTGGATGTGCACTGCAGCCTTGCCATGGTGGTACAGCCTACCCCCCGACCTGCATTTTCTTCATGAAAGGGAAATATTCCTATAAGAGTTTTTAGGACCATATCTTCCTTTTGTATCACATCCATGAAAGTCCAGCCTTCTTTGGTGAGGTTACCAGTCTCTCAAGAAGAATCTCTTTCTTGAGTGTTTGCGACTGCGTCAGCATTTCCTACGGTTCACTAATGCATTTTCCCTGCAGTAAGAGTTTGCTGTCCTGCCAGCTCCTATTAAAGTTTTAGCATTTTAAATATTGTATTACTAAAAGCTTATTTTTATTTGCATTTATAGATCATAAGCTCATTTCTGTGTCGCTTTACTGAAGAATCCATTAAAAGAGCCAGTTAATCTTGTAGAAAATGGCGTTCAGTGATCTTACATCGAGGACTGTGCGTTTTTATGATAATTGGATCAAAGATGCTGGTGAGTGATGAAATTTCCTAATTGAAGTTCATCTTTCCTTTTTATATCAAATTCCCACATTAATAGGATTTATTTGGAACAAAATAAGAGACTTGCCAACTTCATACTTTATTACTTCATTCTTAATTATTAGTTAACCAAGAAGCGGTGCCCAGGGTTTCGTTACAGCTAAAGCTCCATATATGCTCATGATGACATTCATAACAGTGAAAACACTCTGGATATCTATCTGCAGGAGAGAACTGGGTGATATGCCACGGCACGTCTCAACCTGGGAGCCCTTAAAAATGGTTTTGGAGGGTCAGTACTCTAATGTTCTAGAGAGAAATCACAGGTGCTGCGGACAGAAGTTCGGTCGGTGCTGATTCTAGAAAGAACTGCCCTTGCCCCCAAGAGGTGATGCAGAAAGAGCAGTGAGTAATAAAAATACAAATGGTCTTTTGGAACATCCAGTGTCACCAGAGTTTTCTTTGAGTTTTTTCTCTCTGCATCTCTTCTGTTGTTTTTCTCTCTGTTCTCTGCTCCACTTTCTCCTATTTTTGAGAAGATACCAAAAATCTCTCTATGATCTCATGTTTGAGAGACCTTCAGGACCCTTATAGACTGCCAGAGAGGCTAAGTCCATTTTCTCTCTTAATGAATTATCTGAGTTTTTAATTAAAAGGGATTCCCATTTGCATTCTATCTTTTTTTTTTTTTAATTTGTCTACCAGCTTTTTTTTTTTTCTTTTTCTTTTTCTTTTTCTTGTCTATCAGCGAGTTTTCAAAGCCCAGCCAATGTGGTATTGTTTTAAAAACTATTGAAGTTTTAAAAATAAAACAAAGGTACAAAAGTTTTTACGATAAAAGGCATCAGGATGCCTTAGAACTTAGACAGACCTGAGATACCATCCAACCTAATGTCTCATCATAGAGCTGAAGAAATTGAAACCCAGAGATGTGACCTTCCCAAGGTCAATGTGAGTTGATAAAGAAAGAGAAAGAACAACACTAGAACCAATGTTTCCTACTTATGGTTAGTGTTCTGGCATTTCGTTATTTTGTAGTTATTATGTCATAGTCATCACTAAAATCACTTTGGAGTGACTCACTCATTGGCAGAAACCACAAGTTCATCACGTACCTATCACACGTGAAACTACATCCTAGTTTACAGTGATGCCAACAAAGACACTGATCCATGGGCAGCATCTTTCTCCCCACGCTGCTAAAGGCCACATGACTTCTCTAAAGTTTTTCCAATCATTTTGTCCCTCAAGAATGCCAAAGATAGGTAAGCTTTACTCTATTAGGGCTAATAGAGTAGCTCTTTCTCTATTTTCTTATCTTTTTCTGAAAGTTTCAACTTACTTGGTTCAGGAAATGTACCAGGTTCTTTAGAGGTTATCTTTCTCCAATGACTTATAGTGATTGCTACGAATTCAATATTTAATGTAAATATTAATCTTCCAGTTGCATTTCAAAGGAGAGATGTACATTCTCACTATTTGAACTTGGAACCCAGGGAGATCCGGGTTCAATTAAAACAAAATTATTGCATGTATGTATGTGCCACAGGGTCTGTGTGGAATTCAGCGGAATCTGTAAGGCTGGTTCTCTCCATACACTTAGTGTGGCTTCTAGGGATGGAACTCAGGCCATTAGGCTCGCACAGCGAGCCCCTTACCTACTGAGCAATCCTGCCAGCCCTGGGAGCAGTGTTTTTTTAGAATTGTGCAATCCAAATCTGATTATTCACTACCATCAATGCAAGAACCGAAGAAATTCAGATAATCCTTATCTTAACTCAAGAGCCAAGTGGACCTAGATGGTGGAGACTGATCACGTGGCCCCAGAAGTAGGAAATACTTTAATACAAGCTATGTCAGAATGCTGCTTCCACCTTTATCTGTGGACCAGCTCTTTACTTTTTGTTAGAGATACTTCCATCAAAAAAAGTGAGTAACACTAGGTCAGAAAAAGGAGTAGCAAAGGATCATTGGTGGTTGAAAAAGAGGACTGAGGAGAATCCCTGCAAATGGAGCAGGCAAGGAGAGAGAGGATAGAGGCACAGAGAAGGTAAATCTCACACTTCTGAATCTGATTCTCATTTGATGTCTTAGGAGAGGAAAGGCCATGGGATTCGAAAAAGAGAAGAGTTGGGTCTCAGGGCCCTCTCTATCCTAGACTAATTGAGTGACCTTGAACAAACTATTTTTTTTTTTTGAGTAAAGCAAAAGTGAGGATAGCATCTGTCAGCTACTGCATAAGATGTGTGAAAGAGCTCTGTTACTGGAGAAGTGTCCTGACACAAATAGACCGGGATGTTACAAATCATGTTAGATACTTTGAAGGTGATAAATCACTTAAGTTTTTTTTTTTTTCTTGTCAAGGTCTAGCAGAGTTAAAAGGATTTATATTAAGACTTACAACTTTGTAAAAAGGCTGGCCCATGCAGTGGGAGAGTTCTTCTTGTATTTAGTGTGGTATTGATCTGGAGTGGCATTAGTTTTGCTTTTCGTACCCTGGGAAGGGCCAAATACACAATCAAGAGCCAAGAATTTCAAGTGTATTCTTGGCTTTGGCCCTAATTCTGTGTGGCCTTGGGAAAACTTACTGTTCCCAGTTTTCTAGTCACTGGAGAAGCAGTGGGTATGCATAGTTATTTCATACGGAAAATCCTGCGGCCACAAAGTTTTTAGGTAGCTTAATGTGTAAGGTGGAAGAGAGTTTATTACAATTATTTGATACAGAATGGTAGATTTGAGAGATCATCCTATAGCAGCATTTTGATCTGAGGAGAAATGCAAAAGCAGCCCTTTGTACGTTTGGATGGTAGTGCTCACTTCCAGACAGTGTGAGCTTGCTTTGCAGGAAGATGGAGGATGCGTGGATCTGCTGCCTCTCCGAACTCTTAGATCAGAAAGTACGTGGGGAACAGTCTTCCTTCCCTTCCAGCTTCATTGTGCTGGTACTTAGGATTTTACAGTGTGTACCCTTTGAAGAAGTACATGATGTTTAAGAACCCTGTCTTATAAGTAGTTGGTAGAAAGGCTCCTTAATATTCTACATATCCAGCACTGTACTTTCCCTGTTCCCCCTTTCTCTCTGAGGAAGTCTTTAGAAAAGAATTATTAAGCTCGTGGTAAATCAGCACTGTGCTGGGCTCTGGGGTATAGCCAACCACACAGCCCGCTTTCTCAGCCTTTGCTTTCTTTCCTCTTGGCTCTTCTCAGGACACTTAAATCAGCTCTGATGTCAAGTACATGATACACAAGACTGTCCCTTCCTCTGAGGAAACAGGGAACACTCAGCCCTGACTGACTTCATAGACTGAGTCAGAATTAACCTTAAATGTCATTGTGCCCTCTTTACAGTCTCCATGTCAAGCTGTCATGCTCAACTCACCCACAGGCATGTCAAAGGAAAAGCCCACTCTTCACGGGGACGTGGATTGACTCCCTTTTCAGGAAGGCAGATTACTACTGAGAGAGGCAGGAGACAGGGACATTAGCTGGAGATCTAAACATCATGCTAAGCTGTGAGGTTTAGTGGTCAGTGAGGGAAAGCTCATTTGAGCAATAGAATCATCTAAGCAGAGCTCTACTTTCAGAAGGTGAATTTGGCAATTGTATGGAGGAAAAACAGCAGTTTGGATCCAGAGGTAAGAAAAGATTGTCACAGAGCCTACTGTGGGACCTTGCAGCTTTGCATGTGGCTCAAGGAAACTTGATCACACACTAGAATCCTGATTTCTCAATTTGAACAGTTCATTGTGGTCATCTCAGTAGCTTTTAAAAAGATTGCCTGTTTACCAATTATAGTTGTATCTGTGTATATGGTGCAAAATGATATTGTAACAGATGTATACATTGTGAAATGACTAAATGAACTAGTTAACATACCCACCTGTTGAGAACATTGGAGACATATGATAGGAATCTCAACTACATAGTGTACTATTATTATTATTATCATATAATGTATATTATTATATTACTATATAGTAATATATCATATATTATGTAATATAACACTACATATTATATTATGATATATAGTACGACATAATACATTATGCTATATATAGTATTATAGTACTATATACCCCTATAATAGATTTCAAAAGAGTTATTCTATCTAAGTTAAATTTTGTACTTATTGCCCAACATATCTCTCTCCCTGTTGTCTACCCAGACCCTTAATACCCTTTATTTCATGTATGAGACTGTGTATTGCTTTCTGAGTCTGGCTTATTTCAGTTAGTATAACAATGTATCGTCCCACTTGTCAAAAGGTTGCAGAGGACATGGTTGCCTTCTTTTGAGAGACCAAATGATATCCCACTTACACTGCTCTCTTTATGCATCTGATGATGAACCACTGGGTAGATCTGGCTCCTTGGCTATTGTGAATAACACTGCAATGGATCTGACTGCTGGTATCCTCAACAAACAGTTTCCATCAATGAGACTGCTGGACTTAACGATAATTCTACTTTTAGGCTTTAGTGGGGTCTTCATGTGGTTTTCTTAGTGGCTGTACTCGTCATGAGTATCATCATGAGTGCACGGGGTTGCTCTTCCTCCATGTTTTCAGAAGTTCTCATTATCTTCTGTTTGTTTGATGATGCAGCCTCTAAGCAGTAGGTGATGTTGTATTCTGGCATTGATTTGTATTTTCCTGATAATTAGTGATATTGTGCATTTATTCTTCTCTTTGTTGACCACTTGTGTCTCTTCTTTTGAGAAATTAAGTCCTTTGCCATTTTTTTTTATGGTTGAATATTAAAAGCTTATATGCCTGGTATCCACCCCTTAGCATTCTGATTCAGTTGGATTAAGGTCTTTGCTTTTTTTTTTAAATTGGACTTTTAATTGCTACAGACATTATTCAGCTATGATTACAGATTTGAGATCTACTGTAACGACAATGACAAGCTTATTGAGTGCACACAGTGAGGTTAAGTCAATTACCTAAGGCTGCATAAAGGGCCCAGAGGGAAGGACAGGGTCACGACACCGACTGTCTGCCTCCAGAATTTTGCTGTAGTACAATTTTTAGAGCCTGGTATAAAGAAGGCAGGTAAGGAGATAACTCAGTGAGTAAGTTGTATGTAGTGTGACCATGAAGACCTGAGTTCAATCCCCAATGCCTATTTGAAAAGCCTGGAATGGTGGCCCATGCCTAGAATCCCAGCTCTGGGAAGCAGGGACAGGGATCCATGGTGCTTACTGGCCAGCCAGCTTAGCTAAATCACAGAAAAAAAAACAAGTGGATCATTTCTCACCAATGACCCCAAGGTTGACCTCTGGCCTCCTCACATGCACACACAAATAAATGTTCCTTTGTACACACAAACATATATTTAATTTTTGTTGTTATTTTATTATCTTTTTTGAAAATAACATAAAATGAAGTAAACAAGCTTTTCCCATAATAACTTTTTATTTGTAGCACTTGGACGTCTACAGGATTTTAAGAAAAGGTGTGTGCTGAAAAAGTTAAATCACAGGAAGAAAGGATTTATTTGGAAATGATTTTCTTGGTCTTCCCAAGCTAGCCTGGCATGCTTTTCTTGGCTTTGCTTTCTTTCTGTTGCTAACAGAGGAGGAACAGGAGGATGATGTCATTTGGTTTTTCTTCCCCTGCCAAGTCAGTGAAAAAATCAAACAAAAGATATCTCTGATCAAGAAGTACCTTTACTGACACTTGAAACACTTTCGTTTTAAAACCGTATTTGGAGGTGGCTAACAACAGAAACATTTGCAATTGCCTCTGCAGAAGAAACCAGAAGTCTCCCACATCATAGCCAAGCTGTTAGAGGCAACTGCGGTGTTCCAGGGCTCTTCCTTTAGTGCTGATTTCATTAGCCTTTATTTTATTAGGAATAAAAGCTAGACATATTAATAAAACAATAAAAAGCTAGACTTTGGCTTTATGACATTCATATATTAAGGTTTACATTGACCATCAGGGGAAGGAATTCATTTAAGGCCGATCAGTTCTAATTCCGTGCTTCAATTCCCAGTTCTGTGACAAACTTTATTTCCTGTAACTCCCCTCGTGGTGTTCAGGTCCACACAGTGGTTGCCAATGATGACCAGAAATCCTGTTGTAGGAAACTTGCCATTGTTACCAGGCTGGAGAAGAACTTACTGGAGTTGTTGATGATGTGAGCGGCTTTGTGGGTGCTGGGAATTGAACCTGGGTCCTCTGAAAGGGCAGCCAGATAAGAACAAGATCAAATCCTAAACATCTGGCATTGGTTTTTAAGTTGGCTATTTACTCCTTAGCTTGCTTTGCTTGTTTTGAGACAATGGCATCTGCTGGCATTTTTGAGGGAGGCCCACTTGAAGACAGGATAAGTCACCTTTCCTAGCTAAAGCCCTGGACATTCAACTGTTGCCTGGAACATCTCCAGCACTAAAAGTGAGACTGAATGAGTGGACAGTCATGGAGTTCTACTGAAGAAGTTTGGGGTGAGAAGTCAGACCTCCAGGGGTGATAAGGTTTACTGGTAACTGGCTTTCTTGTTAGTGATTTAGATGAACAGGGATGTGTGCTCCAGGTCCTCTTTCACAGTGATGAAGGTGATGCTCTATGTGGAGCTGAGTCAGATGCTCCTGGAAGCTGCCAGTAGTTATTTTCCTCCATACCACTCTGGCTTCATGAGGTCACTCGGTCAAATTACACCCCAAGTGCTTGAAATTATAGAATGAATCACAGTTTGTTTTTAATTGCAATTTTTAAATGCCACAATCCTGCTAGCCTGGAGCCAGCAAGAACTAGATGAACTTATGTTTATGTGGTTGTAAGGTCATTACCTATTGGATTTGGTTCAAAATATCAGACTTACTGGCTCACACTTTGGACACCTAGGACATACACTTTAGACTGTTACCTATTGATATGGTCCTGATTTCAGTTTTGTGGTTCTATGATATACTATCTGAGGAAGTATGTCAGTTTTCTTAGGAAACCAAGGGAATGAATAAGCAGCAAATATAAACACATTTTTTTAAATATAAAAGAATATCTGAATGGAAAAAATATTTTTTGAGATGGGGTCTCATTTATCCCAGGCTGGCCTTGAACTCCTGATTTCTTGCCTCCACCTCCCAAGTGCACCAACATGCCCATGTAGGATGGAAATTTTCTGAATGTTGATTGTGGTCATGGATGATGGAGCATCTCCTCTAGATGTGTTTATCCCCACTGCTTAGATCTCGGAGAAATTATGTATCTGAGACCCCGATGCCAGTAACGTGGGGCTCTGGCGAGAACTTTCCTGAGTGGCTGTTGTCTTGCTTTATGTCATTATGTGGCAGAAAGATAGCAGAAGAGCTTGCTAGGGTCCCTTTTATGAAACAAACTCTATTGGTGAAAAGCTCTTGCATCCATCACATTATGGGGCTAAGATTTCAACACATGGGTTTTATTTATTTTATTATTTTTTGAGATTGACCTCAAACTTGATGTGTAGATGTAGATGACTTTGAACTTCTGATTCTCCATTTCCCAAGTGCACTACTGCCCCAGGCTTAACACCTGGATTTGGAGAGGATGCAGAATTCAATCCATGGCACAGTTCCTCCAGAAGGGCTTTTTCAGAGACCCCCCCACTTCAGGTTCTGGTGACAAATACCTCTTGCCCTTTGAAATTTAAAGGTGATGACAGCCTCATTGCTCCTAGGGATTTCTCCTGTGCCCCTTCCTAAGGATGCTCGGGATTGTTCAGTGGTGCACAGTCAGCTCTGGGATATAGGTTGCTGGCTATTATCTCCGGGTTAGGGGGTTGTGCACTTACCTGTTATCTTTCTCTTAGATCCAAGAGTTGAAGACTGGCTCCTCATGTCCTCGCCTCTGCCACAAACCATCATCCTGGGGCTCTATGTCTATTTTGTCACGTCTCTGGGACCAAAGCTCATGGAGAATCGGAAGGCCTTTGAACTCAGGAAAGCGATGATAACGTACAATTTTTTCATAGTACTGTTTTCTGTGTATATGTGTTACGAGGCAAGTGTCTTCAGTATTCCTAATGGGAAAAGTTTGCCTGAGTCTTGTGTGTATCTGTCAGTATGTTTTTGTTATGACTATGGAGCACCCCCCCCCCTTTTTTTGAGAATCAAGGAATTTAGAAACTAAGCAGGTGTTTACAACAACAAAAACACCAAAATTGTCATGTCTAGATAAAATAATAAACCCAAGGATCTCAAGACAGTTTCTATCATGGAGAGTGAGAAAAAAAAATTACCTCAGAGATTTGCACATGATACATGTTAGTTTTGAGGGAACTCATACTCAGAGAAAATAATTGATGAACTCAGAGTGATAGCTGGTAAGTGGAGGGCTGATCCCGGAACGCAAGTCCAGCTGACTCCAGAGCTGGTCTTGTCTTTGTAACAATCTGTCCCATCACGGTGGGAACTTGTGGTTACTCTGTGCTCCAACGAGCTATACAATGGCTGGCTGTTTAGGTTTTAGAGGCTTTGAGGCAAAAGAGAACATGGACTCACGTGGACTTGTAGGTCATAAAGCCCTGTCCCTTGTTGGAAGAGAAATAGGAACAGACTGTTTGCGCCCTACTCCTCTGCTATTGACATGTCTCAGCTCCCCACACAGACCTGCTTCTCTAGGGTTCTTTGGTGTATATCTAATCCTGGCTGTCTTCCTCCTTCTGTTTATTTATTTTTTTCTAGCATACCTTTGTGTGCTTGCTCATACTTGGGGTCTCTGAGCAGGAGCCTTGCTGGCCTCACAGTCTCATTCCTGCTACCAGTGACCTGATCAGATCACTTAAAATCTCTGCTCACCTTTTCTCACAGGCCACTCTCAAGTCCAGCTTCATTCTCCTGCATGGCACTTCTTCGTTTCTACTACTTGCCCACAGACCACTACTCTGTCCCTTCGAGACTATGAACAGGTGGCTCACATGTTCTCAGAGAGAGAATATACATTCGAGAGAGGTTAAGAACATTCTTGGAAGCCAGGAGCCCATGCTGGCTCGTTTTGACCATGTTACTTTTCTTTAGGCCTCAGGTCTCTTCTGTTTTTGTTTTTGTTTGGTTTTGGTTTTGGTTTTTTGAGAGAGAGTTTCTCTTTGTAGCTTTGGCACATTTCTTGGAACTCACTCTGTAGTCCAGGCTGGCCTTGAACTCAGAGAGAGATCTGCCTGCCTCTGCCTCCTGAGTGCTGGGATTAAAGACTTCTTTTTTTTTTTTTTTTTTTGAGGCGGGTTTCCTCTATGTAGTTTTGGTTCCTGTCCTGGATCTCGCTCTGTAGACCAGGCTGGCCTTGAACTCACAGAGATCTGCCTGGCTCTGCCTCCCCTCTTCTGCTGTAATGACAGGATTGAACTAGTTTTTCTCTCAGGTCCCAGAATGTTCTAGTATTCTCAGGTTCTGTGTTTGACACTGCTACTGTTGTGATGACCCCAAATGATGATTTCTCAAATTTTATATCCAGTAGTAACCAGCTGGGTTTTGTTCCTGCTTTGTCAATTGCAACATAGAAGAAGGTTAAAAAAAAAAAAATATCGGAATCCAGGAGTTTCTGACTTCACGAATACTTGAGTTATAGTTTCAGGACTTAACATAACCCATTAGCCTTTTCTTTACTAGCCGAGACTAGAGGTATACCTGTCAAAACCTTCACAGGCTACTGGTGTGTCCTTAAAGTCAGAACCAGGAAGATGTTAGATCCCCTCTGTTTGAACACACTCTTCTAACTTTAACCAGGGCGCGTGCTCTCTGTAGGCGATAGCACAACACAGGCACGGTGTATGGGAGGGAGCAAGAGTCTGTCAGGTTCTCAGAGCAGATGCCTCTGCCAGGTATGTTGGGCTAAATATGAGCAAGGAGGACGAGATCCATGCCATCCCGAAGAAGCGCAGCTGTCTGCTTGTGGTCGAGTGTGCTGCACCGGAGGCACAAATCAGACAGTGATGAGGGAGGGAGCAGCTGAGACCCACAGAGGGCCGAGACACGGAGCCTCTCTCATTTGCTACAGCTCTTGTTAGTGTTTAGATAGAGCTGGTCATCTAGTTTAAGTAAAGAGCTCCTGGGGTTAGGGCAGTGGTTCTCAATCCTCCCAACACTGGGACCCTTTAATACAGCTCCTCATGTTGTGGTGACCCCCCCCAACCATAAAATTATTTCATTGATGCTTCATAACTGTAATTTTGTTGCTGTTATGAATCATAATGTAAACATCTGATATGCAACTCCTGTGAAAAGATCATTTGATGCCCCCCCCGAAGGGGTCAGGACCCACAGGTTGAGAATCATTGGGTTGACTATTACATCAGTTGATATGAGTCTGAGCATGACAGAAATGGCATTTTTCACTGACTTGAGGGTTTAGAGAACTCACTGTTTCTGTCACACTCCTTTGTTACTTTGAAAAGATCTATTGACTTGATTTTTAAGGCATTTTTTCAAACCATGAATTGCATATCCTATACTTTTCTGAGTCTTATTGTTCAAGATCTCATAGCTTTTTCAAAGTTTATATTATCTTATACTGCAGAGTAGGTGTGCGTACAGAGAAGGGGGATGCATTTTAAATACCTAGGTAAATTTGTTCTTTCCACTTTTTCCTTCTTTTTGCATATTAAAATATCATCTTGGCTGATTTCTGATGGTGGATACCTGTTATCATAGCCCTTAGGAGGATGAGACAAGAGAGCCATAAGTTTGAGGCCAGCCTGGGCTACATAGCAAGACCCAGTCTCAAAAACTAAACATACCCAGGCCTCTCGAAAGCCTTTAAGTGTGCATTTTTATATTTGAAAGCTCTTATTTTAGCTACAATAGTAATGAGACTATAAATATAAAATATGCTTCAAAAGTTGAGGTGGCCTAAACCTAAGAGTGAGAGAGAAGACTTCCAAGCCAGATGCTGGCAGTTGCAGAGTGAAAAGTAACACTTGAAGAGAGAGAGAGAGAGAGAAGAAGAGAGAGAGAGAGAGAGAGAGAGAGAGAGAGAGAGAGAGAGAGAGAGAGAGAGAGAATGTTATTGTCCCTACCCCAGATCAGCCCAGCCATTATATGTATGCATTAATTAAAATCAAGCACTTGGCTTTCATTTTTAGCTACTGTTTTAAAAAGATCTTCCCACTGTCCAACTAAAAGAATGTCAATATGATCTTTGAATTACAATTCAGACTTATCAACAATAGGCTTTTATTTCTAACACCAGTAGAAGGTCATTTTGTGGGTGTGTTGGAATGACCGTCTGCCAGATTATACTCCAGTTAGTAACAAGAGCATTGTCTTCCCGTATTTGTCTTGTGAATTCCAAGTGCAACTGCTATCAGAGCTGTGTATGGTCAGTTTATATGTTAAAGGAGGAGAGAGTATTAGAGCCAGGCACCACCACTTCATACTGGACTTGCCAGCCATGGGTAGGAAAGGCATAGTGGCCATGGGTAGGTTTTTGTTTGTTTAATACTTACTGATTAATTGGGAAGATTTGAAATGCCCAGAAAAAAAAAACAGACTCAGAGTCAGGCACTGCCCCTTAAAAGTACATGAGCACACATATGTAGTAGACAAAGAAAATATTTGCTAATGAAGCAAAATACTCCCTGGATTTTGCCCTTCACTATGTTAAAGGAATTCTCCTAATAGACAAATTGGCCAGAATGCAGTTCATATAAATGGTGCCTTTGAGAAGGCCTGATGCCAAGCCTCGCCCCGAAGCGTGTTTCGTTTGTCCTGGTTCTCACTGCCTCTTCCCCTGTACCGCCTGCTTACTCAGCTGGTCATGCAACTAGGTGTAGTCCTCTGCTGTGGTGGTTAGCAAGTTCTTCCTCTTTAATATGCGTGTTTCCCTTCCAGTTTGTGATGTCTGGCTGGGGTACAGGTTATTCGTTTCGATGTGACATTGTTGACTATTCTCAGTCACCGAGAGCGATGAGGGTGAGTTTCTCTTTGGGAAAATCTGTAGTTCAAAATCATGGTGAAAATCCCCTGGACTCTGCAATATTGGATATGAATTCAGAATGAGTGAATGAGTCTATTATCAGATTATATAAATTAGGGGGAAAAGCTAAAATTATAAGAAAGAATTAAAGGAGGTCCGGTGTATAAATTCTATAAAATGACAGTGCTGTCTAAATTTCTTGGGTTTCAAAACTTGCCTGATTTCTGAAAGATGAGAAGTAGAATTTTCATAAGATCCAGCAATTCCACTTCTGGCAATATTCCTAAAGGGTTTGAAGTTAGGGACTCAAATAGACGTCTGCCTACACATGACCACCACACCATTATTCACAGTGGCCAAAATGTAGAAGCAACCTGAGTGTCCATGGATGGTGAATGGCTAAACAAAATTGCCTCCCCCGACACACACACAGACACACACACAGACACACACACACACACACACACACACACACACACACAAAGAGAATAGATTATTATTCAGCCTGTAAAAGCTATATCTTGTATGAGTCTTGAGGACATTGGGCTAACTAGTATATTCATCACAAAAGGACAAATACTACATGATCCAGCTTACACGAGGTGCCCAAATAGTCAGAATGCCTAGGACAGAGGGTAGAATGATGGCTGGGTTGGACAGAAGAGGGAGATGGGAAATTATTTTGCAATGAGTATAGTTTCGCTTTTTCAACATGAAGGAGTTCTGCGGATGGCTATGCAATGGTTGTAGAGGCATGTAAATGAAATCAGAGCCACCAAACTATACCTTAAAAAAATGGACTGGGATGGTAAATTTTGTTGTGTGTTTCTAAAACCTATTTTAAGTAAATGTCTCATCCTTATTGAATAACTAAGTTCTTATCTGTGTGTATTTCCCCAGATGGTGCACACCTGCTGGCTTTATTACTTCTCCAAGTTTATTGAGCTGTTGGACACTGTGAGTATGTGGTAACTGATGTCTCACGGAAGCAATAAACTGCCGGTGTGGCCATTGCATACCTTGGCTCACCTCCCTCCCTTGGCCAGTCTACTGTTATCCCCCTTTTCCTTTAACTTACCTGTGTGTTTAGAAAGCTCACTCTCCAGTATGTCACAGCCTCTCACTGCAGTTTTAAAAAAGTGTAGGTATTACCTGACTGCGATACACAGGGCCACCGCCACTTACTCTACAGAACTGCACACCTTGATGTAGATGGTGGCAGTTCTTTAGGAAGCTGGTCCCAAAGCAAGGAGCAGAGACTGTGTTACCTTGCACCGAAACACAGTGTCGACCATACTCTTGTAAGACACTTAGGCATCACGATTCGCAAACTCCTAGCAAAGTGTGATGTCATCCATGGGGTGTCACACAAACACTATCTCCAGCTGCTCTTCTGAAAGCTGAGCTTGCTGGGCCCTCATTCCCTCTGCTTTGGGTCCTGGTGAGGGTCAACTCTGGACCTTGAGTGACTGGGCCCAGGGGTTAATGTGCTCTGAAGGTGGAGAGCCAAGAGCTTTGGTTTCCTGCTCGCATAGGAAAGCTATGCTCGGTTTACTGACAAGTGTGTCTGGAACACACACCACCACACTGTTTGTTAGAAATGTTCACACTTGACACCCTTAGTTGACTAAAAACATAAAAATGCTAGGTTTGAGAAGGGACTTTGGAGGATTTAAAATCCAGGGCTTCTCAAATTTTAGCCTGCATTAAAATCACCTAGAGGAATCCCTGAACTCAGGAGGCTGAGGCGGGACCTCAAGTTTGAGCCCAGCCTGAGCTACATAGAAATAGCCTGTCTTTAAAAAGAAAAGAAAGGAAGGAAAAAACAAAGCAAAACAAACCATGGAGACTTGTTAAAGCACAAATGATGCTTGAACTTCCTAGTGCCTCTGATTCAGTAGGTCCTGGGTAGAACTCGGGAATTCCCTTTTCTGACAGTTTTTCAGATGTCCTTTGAGAAGCTGCTTGCTGTGGACTCCCGGTCCTCAGCATTCAGGTACCTTACAATTACACACATTAGGAACAAAACAGTACACACAGGACCTACCTCTTGAGAGCTGATGCCTGATGGTCTGGAGTACAGACTATACACATGGGTATTTTTAAACTCTGTTTTCATATTGTAACTTGCAGCCAGGTTTGGGAACTACCGTTCTAGTTCAGAACCCTCACTCCGGGGTAAACCTGGACCTAAGAAGTTGAGTGGCTTCCCCCAGAGACAGGCTGCTGTGAGAAGAGGACCCCTGTTGGAAGTTTATGACCCTATGTTGCACCAGGCTGGGTTCTTCCATGTGCATAAGCAAATGCGTTTGGCTTGGTGGACTCTGCTTTGCATATTCTCAGTTGCAACTTCCATAAAGAAACTGTTTCCGCCTTGAGGCCTTCCAAGTTTTCCTGACACAGTAACGCTTTGTGTTATGCTCTGAATTTGAAAGTCTAACTTTACCCTGATGCTGTGAACTGTTCCCTTAGCGCATTCTTTGACACCCTCCTCCCCCACACAACTCTGCTCTTTCTCTCCCATAGTGAGCCAACACTGGACATGGCAATCGCAATGGTACCTTTGTTTCCCTTCTCGTTTTTTTTTGTTTTTTGTTTTTTCTTATGCAGCTTTGCTTTCTTGTCCACAGTATTTTTAGGATTAACTCTTCAGGATTTTCAGCATTTGTTTTTCTTTGGTAATACAATAGTATTACTTTTTTTTTTCAAGTCCACTTCCAGTTTGCCTAACCCTTATCCAAACTGGTAAGATGTGTTAGAGAGCAATGTAAAATGAGATAATTTCAGTCCTAGGAATTATGGCTGAACTTCTGGCTGTCATGTAGTTCAAAACTTAATGAGGTTTATATATATAAACCTCATATATATATATGATATATATATCAATAGCATTTCTTTCAATAAATTCTGGCCAGAGTTTTCACTCTTTATGTTTGATTTTTAAATCTGTATAAAACTTCTCACCTTCTTATTGGTGCTCTCATGATTACCATACCATGCCCGAGTTCAAGCATGCTGTTAGCCTTTTGAGTTGTGGCCCGGAGAACCAAACTACCCCTCTGAACACCCCGTAAAGCAGCCCGTAGGAAGCCAATCGTGAAACTGTTTGCTCTTTACCAATAGTTTCGTAACAATAAATTATTGCATGGTTTTTATGAACTTGATTTTTCTTTAAACTATTTCAGGTCTTTTTTGTTCTGCGTAAGAAAAATAGCCAAGTGACTTTCCTTCATGTCTTCCATCATACAATCATGCCATGGACCTGGTGGTTTGGAGTCAAATTTGCTGCAGGTAGAAAAGGGAGAGCTGGGATCATGTGATCTATAAGTGATGTCATTTTCGTGTGCTACAAACACAAATTCTGCCCCTAAATGTAATTTATAAGACTTAAAAAAAAAATCAAAGAGCCATTTTGGTTAAACTTCTGACTTTGGAATTATCACCTGAAACACAAGCATAGGACTCTTAGACTCCCCACTCCAAGTCTTCAGACATGAAGACTTTTGAGCAAGACCTTCTGTGCACATTCTTTCGTTTTGTTTAGGTTTTATTGTTTCCCTTTAGAGTTCTATTACATGTTTTCAATTAAATAGGTACTAAAAAATAGATAAAGTATCGAAAGCCTTGGATTCATTGATATCTACTTAATATCTACTTAAATAATGTTCCTAATGTGTTCACAGAAAGTCAGAATGTTATCTCCATTTCTGTTTTGTTTGCCTTCGAATTCCTGATACGAGGCATACCCCATCTTAATCTGTCATGTGTTGCTATTCAGATTTCTAGAGGCTGATTGGTTTACAAAGAAAGGAGGTCTGCTTAGCTTGTGGTTTTTGATGCTGAAAGTCCAAGGTCGGGCAGTATTATCTGTTTGGCCTCTAGGCAGGTCTAGCAGTGTAACATAGCATCATAGAGGAACCAGCGAGGGGAGGAGGGAGAGAAAGGGGGAGGGGAGAAGGGGGGAGTGAGCAAAGGAACAGAGACTGAGAACAGGGAGGCATAGCAAGAGACAGAACAAGAGACACGGGAAAGTCCTGGCCTATAATCTGAAGTAGTTGACTTCATCACCTCTCACTAAGCTCCACCTCTTAAGGGGCCCACGACTTATCAACTTATCCAGTTGCACTGGAGACAAAGCTTTTGGCACATGAACATTTGTGAATAAACCACATCCAAGATTGTAGCTGAAGTTTTCTCCAGTCCTGCCCAGCCCCATGGACCCAGCAACCACTTATAAAATAATCACTCAGAAGCTTATATCAGTTAAACTGCTCAGCCATTAGCTCAGGCCTACCACTGACTAGCTCTTACACTTAAACTCAGCCCATTTATGTTAATCTATATGTCGCCACGTGTTCCATGGCTTTACCTGTTGCCTTTACATGCTGCTCCCTGGACGGCAGGCTGGCGTCTCCTCCTCAGCCTTCCTGTTCCCACAATTCTCTTCTCTGCTTGTCCCGCCTATACTTCCTGCCTGGCTACTGGCCAATCAGCATTTTGTTTATACAGAGCGATATCCGCAGCACAAGATGTGGCAGACAACACGGAAACAGCTTTAAAGAGGAGCCAGATCACGATCACTCAAGTTCCCACAGCAGTCTACCACAGGACACAACATTCTGTTTTTGTTTTTGTTTTTCAGGTCAGAGATAGGTTAAACCAAAAGCTTGAGTCTAAGTGTCTGCTTCATTTTGGTTTTCTGTTTCTGAACACCTAGAAATGGAAAAAGTAGGCAGGAACTTTATTCTTTAATAAAGTTTCAAATAAGCAAAGTCTTCAAGCATGGATTTCCAGGTTAGCAAACTTTGCTGTAAAAATTATTTGTCCTATTTTTTTTTTTTAACATCCAGAAGTCACAGATGCTCACAGTTGTAAATCTTTATTATTTGATTCATCTGAAGGTTTCTTCTTCTTGTTTCCTCTCCACTGCATATTGGGCTCAGGTCTCCTATGTGAGGTGCACTAATGTCTTACTTATGTTGATGAAAAACTGGAAACCCTAGGGTAGCTATGATTTCAATACTCTCTCCTAGGGTGGTTACAATGTCTTGTGTGTTTAAAGGCAAGAAAAGAAAATGATATAGAGAAGCACTTGTGCAAGCTTCCCCATTAACCACGTGACTGCTAATGATAGACAAAGATGACTATTTTCCTTTTTAAGATGTTAATAGAGGTGTTCTCACACCCTGTAGCTTATTTCTGTCTCTTCTGTAACACCGGCATAGTCAGCCTTCCATATCCGTGGGCTCTGCATCCATAGAATCAGCCAACCATACATCAAAACCAAGGAAGAAAAACTGCTCCTGTCCTAAATCATGTACCGACATTTTCCTTGTCATTTTTCTCTAAGCAATACAGTGCAGAACAGCTTCCATTACATGCACATGGTTTCGTATCATAAAGTCTGTGGGAGCATGCGCACAGGTTATATGCATACAATCCACCAATTTCTGTAAGGAGCTTTGAATATCCACAGACTTGGCTATTACCAAGGAGTTTAGAAACCTCCCTTTCATGAGTCTCAAGGAACAGCTATACTATATCTCAATTCTGAAAAAGAAATTGGAGAAAAAATTGGAAGGCAGTGCTCCAATTTTTTTGTTTGAAGATAACCAAACCAACGTGTTCCCCTTGGCTTCTTTATCCTTCTCTGTGGTTTCCCATCTTTCCGTTTGAATAGCTGGTAATTCCACTATGGGAAATATACATTTTATTTAAAGAATGGAATCAAGTGGTTTTCTCACCTTTATTTGAATCCGTTGATGGTCTAGCGTCCATTTCAAAACAAGTAATACTTCGAAGAAATGCAGATTCAAACAAGGAGGACCTCAGGTTTGAAATATCCCATGTCTATGGATATCAAACCCTTGATCATAGTGCCTTTACTCATATTTTAATTCCCATCTCCTTTAAAGAATGGTCAAGGTAGAAAGAGAATGTTTGGGGGTTGGGGAAAATAGCTCAGTGGTAGAGCACTTGCTGCAAAGTGGTCCTCAGCTCCAAAAAAAAAAAAAAAAAAAAAGAAAAGAAAAGAAAGAAAGGAAGGAAGGAAGAAAGAAAGAAAAGAAAGAAAGAAAGAAAGAAAGAAAGAAAGAAAGAAAGAAAGAAAGACAGGAGGGAGGGAAGGAAGGAAGGAAGGAAGGAAGGAAGGAAGGAAGGAAGGAAGGAAGAAAGAAAGGATGTTTGTGTCTGTGGCGTGTTCTGTGAGCTGGCATCCCCGCTTAGTCTTGGCTGTGGGGTTCTCGTCCACAGGCCTCAGCTCTTGCACTGCCTTTGCGGTGGTGGACCAGCAACACGTTCTGTTTCCAGAAGTGTGGACTGGCCAGAGCTGTGTTCCAAGAACCAGCTGGTCTGTCTAAGCTAATCTTTGCAAATACTGGAGCACAGATGATCTCTGCCTAGTGTTTGATTTCTGGGTTGCCTCCTGTACTCTCTCCTGGGATAATGGCAACCCAAATTGCCCTGGGAATAAGAGGAAAATATTTTCATGGCAGGTTTTTTCTAATAACTATGTAAATATCCCCTTTAGGAAATATAGAGCGTTATTATAACTACCCAGGTGATTCTTTCATTTTCTTTAAGTCAAAAGAGGTGATATTTGAGGGAACTAATTGTAACCCATTCAGAGATGCTTGCTTTTCAGGCTCATTCTTGTAAAGAAAGCAACACTTTACTTGAAAAGTCTTCCAAGGAGAAAAGTAAAAAGCATTGCTAATTAAAATGTAGTTGTTTTATGAATAAACTTCCTACAGTAATATGTCAGAAGGCAATCATCAGAGAAAATAAGCAAGCTGAAGTTCATTTGGCAGCAGCTTGCTTTGCTCAGCAACTCTTCTTTGATTTAACCCTCTAAGCTAATCCCTAATCCATGCTAATCCCTGTATGAGATCCTCAGGTTAGTGCATTTAAATCAATGGTTTTCAACCTTCCTAATGCTATAATCCTTTAGTACAGTTCCTCATGTTGTGGTGAAATTATTTTCATACTTTATGAAATTATTTTTGTTGCTACCTCACAACTATAATTTTACTACTACTGTTATGAATTGAGATGTAAATATCTGATGCGCAGGATGGTCTTAGGTGACCTCTGTGAAAGGGCTGTTAGATGCATAGGGGTCCCAACCCAGAGGTTGAGAACCACTGAGGGTAACATGGAGAAAGTGGTGTCTTCGTGAGGAAGGCTCTGATACAGGCCCCTTTCTGAAAGCTGAGCTGAAGTTCTTGTGTGTTCTTGCTGGACACAAATGAACGTGCACAATCTTCCCTTCCATTCCAAGACTCAGCCTGCCTCCTGAGCTATTATAAGATTAGGCAGCTACTCCATTGTTAGTTACCCTAAAAAGGGTGTGCCCCCTCCCTTAAAATTTATTCAGGTTTCTTTTGGGGTAAAAAGTTTAATCCGAATGTAAATAATAAAAACTGAGAGGACGGTAGCATGCCTCATTAATGGTGTTGCTTCTGAAATGTGTGATAATTAAAGAATTAACTGCAAGTTGATTGAAGTCTGTGAAGTACAGGATAGCATGAGGCTTTGACGACCATGACCTAATTATTTAAAGTGTGTTCTTTGACGGGAATACTTTAGCAATAATAGTATCTAGAAACATTCAGAATTACTGCAATTATGAATATTATTTTAAAATAATGGCTCAGTTGGCAAAGTCTCTTGCCTCCAAGGCCAAGCCTGATGACCGGAGTTTGATTCTCAGAACTCACGTGGTAGAAGAAGAGAACCAACTGCCAAGAGTTATCCCCTGACCTCCACATGTGTGCTGGGGCATGCATGAACACACACACACACACACACACACACACACACACACACACACACACACACAAATTTACATAAAGTAATTCATTCTGCTTGGTGCCTGTTTTATAATGCTTTTTCCACAGACAATTCAAAGAGACTATAAACTAGTAGTTGTACCATAATTAGTTGCAAGTTTTAGGTTGTTTCTGGAACTGAAGACTTGGGAATTAAGGAAATGGATTATTTTGTAGAAAAACTTCAATTCCAGGTCAACTTTACCATGCATAATGCAGTTTTATCTAGGCTGAACATCTCAGGAAAGAAATCCTAGAGAGGAATTTGGGGTTTTTTCTTTCTTCACCATCAGATAAACACCCTGCTGTCCCTTCCACCAAGGACTAGTCCAGCTGAAGGCAGTGGAGATGCTCTTTTCTTACATTCTTGGGTCCTTTGCTTTTCTTCCTAATTAAAGATGGTAAAATTAAAAGAGGAAAACATAATCAAATGGGGGCAATCAATAAAAAGGATGGCTTAATTGTCAATAACTATTTATTTTGAAATCACAATAATTGATGATAGCAGATTTATTGTAGCTTACTAATGACTTCCAACGGTTTCCTGACAGAATGTCTGTGGTACTAAAAATATCTAATGCACATTATTGCGAGTGTGGAAGAGAAATTTGATTCCGCACAATGATTATGTCTATAGCTTTACTCATGAGAGCCCAAATTAGAAGCAACCCAAATGTCTTCCAATAGGAGAATGGGTAAATATTGACGCATTTGTATGGCATAATGCTGAACAATAGGAAAAAGACTAAGTATTGGTGTGTACACCAACATGCCAGAAACTGAAAGCCATTGTGCTGTATGAAAGGAGGCAGGAATAAAAGAGTCCGTGCTGTGTGGTTCTATCTCTGTGAAATGTATTAACAGGCAAAATTAATAGTTGACGATAGAAATCAGGTAAAGGTCACCTTAGAGGGATGCATTCATGAAACAGCACAAAGAGGCCTTGCTGGTGTTGAGTACTGTGTCTCAATCTTGGTGGTGGGTGTGGAAATAAGTAGGTTCTAAGCATGTGAAACATCTTAATTTGTACATTTACGATTAAGATAATTTGTTCACCTTATAAAAGTTAGCCTTCACTAAAAATACATTTAGATTCTTATTAAGCAATGTAGCCTTTCTAAGAGATTGACTTAAATTTTTTTTTTTACCATAAACTGGAACCACAAGAGAATTTTAAGGGTGAAGCATAACAAACAGCTACGTGCTAATCGATTTTGTAAGATTTCTGTTTTGCATTTTACAAAATGTTTTATTGAACTTCAGTTTGATGGCTGCTTCACAGGATTGAGGTTTTTTATGTATTCTTCTTCCTACTAAAATTAGAGAAATGATGATATTGAAATCTTAGGGCAAAAGTGTCTGATTTTAAGGAACAAGGGGCCATTTTACAATAACCTCTTTTCTTTCAGGTGGTTTGGGAACATTCCATGCCTTTTTAAATACAGCTGTGCATGTAGTCATGTATTCCTACTATGGATTGTGTGCCATGGGACCGGCCTACCAGAAGTATTTATGGTGGAAAAAGCATTTGACATCTTTACAGCTTGTGAGTAATTGGTTTTCTTTAAATATGAAACAAAACTGCAATCACATGTGTTCTCTGTGAGTTAGGAGTCTAGACGAATCTGGAACAGTCTATGAAGAAATAGGATACTTGTCTTCTGTGGGGTATGCGTCACTGTTTGGACTTGGTCAGAAGCTCTGTTGGCTGAAAATAAAGCAGATTTGGTAGCTCAGAGTCTCAAATGATTAAGCTAGCATCTTCATTCTTATAATGGTCTGAGATGCATCTACAAAAGCTATGTTTATAATCAAAATAGTGTCAAAGTTATATGACCGCAAATAAGAATAACTAAGTATGAGGTAGAAATTGCAATATTCTGAATCAACATTGAAGGACTGTAATGTGGAAAGAAGGGTGAGCATTTCTGATGCTTACCTATTTAGTGCTAACGTTGGTCAGTTTGTCTTTCTTCTCATAAGTAAGAGTGCTGTGAGGGTTTCAGGTGTGAAGTAATGTAAGACATGTGGGTTATACAGATGGGATAGTGCCCACAAGTCAACAGTGCTTGAAAGAGTAAGTCCTTGAGTTTAGATCAGATAATTCCTCATAAGAATTCATTCTAAAAAAATATATGGTACATAATTTCCTTCATAGCTGAGTGAAATGACCTGTTTTAGTTGTATTACCCTCTATGGAAAGAATTCTGCCATCTTCCTATTTCCTGAGTTGAAGTATACTGTAAATTGGGTGCCGTAATCTGCCAGTGATACCAAGGAGGAAGTAGAATTGAGGCCTAGCTAGCCTGCTGGGGACTTTCAAGTAAAATCCTACAACTTGCTAAGTGAAATTGGATACAGCCCTAAAAGGGGTTCTCAGGTGAAAGACTACTGCTTCAGTCTCTGAGGACTCCCAGTGAAGATCAGGGCAGTTCTGTCCAGTTAGCAACTGTATCTGAAATTGGCAACAGTCTCCATGGCCAACCAGGAGGAAGCAGTGAAATGAACGCTTTATTTCATACTTTTATTTTAGTCTTACTTCAGAATACTGTGAAGTTCTGGCAATTATTCTCCATGGCTGCCTTCCTTTAAAGTATTTTTCTCATTGTGCAGTAATATGTGATCATAATATGTGTGCATATTCTTTGCACATATGTGTGGAATTAAAATACCCAATTAGAAAGACAGGGAGAAAAATAAACCGGGCAGGGATGTAGCTTAGAGGAGGAAAGTTTGCTTAGCTCCTACAAGCTGCTTAGCTACAATCCATATAAATGAAAAATAATAAATTAGTAAAATTCCATCTCCCTGGGGTAATAGTTGTCTTTGTTTTCATTCAACTTTTCCCCTTATGCATATATATGCATTTATAACTTTTGCAGATTTCACATTTACTACATACAAAATCTTACACTAGTTTTTTTTTTTTTCATCTAACAAATGTGGCACATTTTAAATCAAGTGAACCAAGTATTCTTGTGCACACCTGCCATCCCAGCCCTTTGGAGGTGGAGGAAGGAAAATCAGAAGTTCAAGGTCCTGCTCAGCTGCACAACAAGACTGAAGCCAGCCTATGTACTACCTAAGACTTTGTTTCAGAAAACATAAACATTTCAATAAAGTGGGAGGGTTTGTACAGAAATATGAAGGCTAGACATCTGTTTGTCACTTGTCTGAAGCGTGTATGTGTGTGGAGGACTCTGCTTCTCCTTTCTAAGGTTTCATTAGTCTCTTTGCCCAAAGAAGGGAGTTAAGTAAAACTGCTGGACAGGGAAGCCATGGACGTTTGTGAGGCTGCTTCAGTGAAGGTTGATGATAACAATAAAGCTATATCACAAGAAATGCTGTAAGAAAGTTAATCACGGTTAGTTAGCTCATAGGTACTATTTCTTTATAGAGATTTATTTTTCTAAAACTCCCCCAGAACATAACTGACCTTTACTCAGGTATAAAAAAGGTACCAAGTGGGAGGGGGAAGCAAGATGGCTCAGTGGGTAAGTGTGCTTTCCACCAAACCTGATGACCTGGGTTTGCTCCCAGAGACCCACACAGTGGAAGGACAGAACTAACCTCTGGCCTTCACAGGCATGCCAAGGCTCATGTGTGTAACCTAGGAATGGCTGAAGAACTCGTAAAACCAAGTGGGTTTTTTTCATACCTAATTTTCTTTTCATTCTCCCATCTCCCAGGTCCAGTTTATCCTTGTCACCATCCACATAGGCCAGATCTTCTTCATGGAGGACTGCAATTACCAGTACCCGATTTTTCTGTACATCATTATGAGTTATGGATGCATCTTCCTGCTACTGTTTCTCCACTTTTGGTACCGTGCTTATACCAAGGGTCAAAGATTGCCCAAAACTATAAAAAATGGGAATTGCAAAACGAAGCCTCACTAAAAGACAAGTGCAGCCTGGATTTACAATTGAGACTGATATCTTGCCTTCCTTGACAATCAAGAGATACTCACCTATGCAGTGCGTTTTGTATATTTTTCAAAACCAAGAGCTTGTATTTTTATAAGTTATTTGGGTTTCTGATCTTTGAGAGTCCAAAGCTCCCAGATAAAGTCTTCTCAGTGGAAGAGACTAGAGCAGCCAGGAGGTTTCCTATTGCCTTTCATACTAATCAAAAGTTCTTAACACATTTTGCTACAGCGAGAGGAGGGTATGAAATAACATAGTACTCTTCTAGGAACTCCGGGATAGATGAAAAATACTTAGCGATTTTGACCATGGATGGAGATCCACAGAGTATGATCGATTCCTCCTGTCTGGTGTGGAGACTTCTGACTGGCTTCTGGCTCTGTCATTCACTCCTGTATTCGGAAGACATTATATTCACTCCAGGGCTCAGTTCCCAATCTAAAGTGCTAACACAGGTGAAGCCTACGTGGCATTTTGATAGGTTCTCCTTCTAAATCGTTAGTGGTAGTTTGAATGGGTCTTCTGAGTGGTCGCCACCAGTCCTGCCGGTGAGGCTCCCTCACGACACACGTGTAAGCTGTTGGAGGCAGCGGTGCTTCGGTTTCTACACTGATGCCTTTGACACTAAGGTGAAGGCAATGTTACGTTGCACACGAGAAGATTTGTTTCCACAGGTTAAATGAACACTTTGCTGATGATGATTTTACAGTTAACTGTGAATGTCTGAAAGGAGTGGGGTATGTCAATGAAAAAAAAATGCTGTGGAATTCAGTGGGGAGAGTTATAATCCCTTGTAGTATAATGCCACTCTCTGATAGGTCGGTTAAAAGGATTGTCTTGCCTAACTGTGTGTTAGACATTTAAATGCTCATGTGATTAGCTTGCCTCAGATGCCTTTGGATCACAAATCACTTTTCAAATATCTGCTATGCCAAGTGACTTATGAAGCAACTGGAGGTGGGTGGTAGGGTATCTGAGGTCAGATTTGGTTATATTAGCAAGGGCTGTTAGATTTTGGGAGACAAAGACTACGTTATGGTTATGTATTATACATATTTAGTGTTGTGGATGCATCGCATGAAGAAACGTTTTCCAGAATCATGAGTTAGCCAGGATTTCCTCTTCTTCAGACCTGTAAGCCATATTGTGAAGAGCTGAAATTCATGTGGCAAATGTTTTCTTTCTCCCTTTAAAAAAATACTAATTTCTAGAATTTTCTTGTTCTTGTTGGAAAACCCGGACCACCTAGCAATACTTGGACATTTGTGAAGCTGTCAATATTATTTCCTTTTCCTCTTTGAAGGACTATTTATGTGTGAATAACTTCAAAATCAGTACTGATGGCTTTGGTCATGTGTGCCCCATAGTGTTGCTCATTTGGCACCAAAGCCCAAGTCTTCGTTGACTGTAAACTCTGAAGTTCTGCCTGCTCTCTCCTGATCCATCACTCAGCACCATGCCTTTGTCTCCACATTCACTTACTTTATAAAGTTATTTGCCATTAAGTGACCTTTAGTGATTCCACTTGCTTACGGTGAGAAGCAGAGGATAATAGGAAGATTTTCATACTTAAAAAAAAACAAAAAACAAAAAAACAAGTAACAGACAAGCCGAGCTGACAGCAACAGCCGTACTAGTCTGTCACTGTGAAGGTCTCAGGGATCCACGTTTTCCTATTTTGACTCTGTTGATGGGACAGTATGGTAGAAGTAGTTACCTACACAGGCAATTCCCAAAGACTCAAGTAGGGCAAAGACCCAAAGGAACAGAAAATAGAAAATAAGACGGGGTACTTTGATTGATTTCCTCTCTACTTACACTACCCACCCCCTCCTCCCCCTTCTCCAAGTATGTAAAATGTCTGACTTACATGCCTATGGACTAAGAGCAGCATTGTGACATGACATACCACATCCTCAATTCTATAAATGAAAGCTGGGACGTGAACTGTCATATGAAAACAGATCACAATCGACAGACAGTCAGATGTAAACATCAGTAGATCAAAATGAATGTCACTGGTTGTAGAACTTATGTGGGCAGTGTTTGATCAAACAGAGCTTCTAATGGGGTTTCACCTACTTTTCAGGACTTTGTTGCCTTTAAACTTGCTTGCCTAATAAGCAAAAAGCTCAGCTATTATAAGTATAGTTTATTATAAAAGTTCTATGAGTCCTTGAGTACCAATATATATGTTATAAATACAAATTTTTAAATATCTATGGGGTGTTACAATTTTCTGTCTTCATACTTAAGGAAAATTCTAAATTGAGTATGCTACCTGTTTCATAGTTTGGGAAATTATGAGATTATATCTCTTGGTTATCTTTTATTTCTGTTAACTTTTTAATGACTGTAGAAGTTGTGAGAATTTGGTTTTGTTCTCTGTGCTATAATAAATTTGTGGCACCACGTGTAAGTGTGTGTGTGTGTGTTTCATTTTGGAATCTAGCTGCTCTTGTTTGCATGTGCAGGAGATTCTAAATCTGAGCAGTCACTAAGTCAAAGCACTTGGCACCTTCATTATATGCTTGCTATATTCAGAATACTGTACTGGACATGAGCATTCAAAATGCTCATTGGGACCATCTATACCTTACCACCCTGCAGAGAGAAGAAGCACAGGACAGGTGCCACAGGAGGAAAAGGCCTGCCATCCCCAATTACAAAAAAATATTGTTAAGGCATTTGAAGGCTAGTTTGTATTATGTAAAATGTATACAATTCAAAGTGGATATTAGGTTAGTAGACTAGATGTCTGCAAATAACAAGGGGCTGGAGAGATGGCTCAGTGGTTAAGAGCACGTACTGTTTTTGCAGAGGACCTGGATTTGGTTCGTACATGGCAGCTCACAACTGTCTGTAACTCTAGTTCCAAAGGATCCAACATTCTTTTCTGACCTCCATAGGCACCAAACAAGTCCATTATGCTCATATACACATGCAAGCAAACATTTATACACATAAGAATAAATAAATAAGAAACTTAAAAAGAATTTTGTCATACCTGACTGAAATAACAGTTTCTATGTAATGATCACCTGCATCTGTTGAAACAGTTGATGGGAGGTTGATGGGGAAGCTGGGAATGGTGACTGGGGCTGGTGCAGACTGAACCCAGAGATCATCTCAATGCCAATAAAAGTGAGAAGCTGAAGTGTTATTGTGTCTCTTAACATGCTATTGTACTATGAAGTCTTCCTGCCTCAGTTTGTGTTTTGTAGTTGAACCTAAATGTCTGTTTCTAAATCAGCTACAATAATAATAGTAATTAATAATAATAATAATAATAATAATAATAATAATAATAATAATAATCCTGTGGATAGAGGAAGATGTTAGAAGATACTAGGCTGATTCAGTCAGCCAGATATAAGGTATTAAAGTATAGGGATTTCATAAGACAAGTGGCCCACCTTATTCACCAAGAATGACCTTTAAAGAAAGAAAGTCAAAAGAAAAAGAGGGGCTAGGGATCCCAGTGGCAGAGGACCTGTGCAGCCAGCCCTGGCCTCCATTCCCAGTACCACCCAAAAAAAAAAAAAAAAAATAGAGGCGTGGAAGGGAGTTCTAGTAAACTAAAAAAGACCTAAATTTTAACAATCCAATATTTGATATAGATTTGAACAAACCAATTATAAAAGGATCTTTAAATAACAGTTGTTTAACTGGATGTGGCGTAGATTTTAAATGATATAAGAAATGAATACTGGGTGTAATCTCAGCCAGACTTTTGGAAAGTTCTTATTGTAAAGATACATGTACACACTGATGCATGTGTGTGTTGTATAGGGAATGGTCGACAGTTGTCTGATTTTACTTTAAAATACCTTTAGAATAAGAAAGGCAAGTGTTAGCTGTTCCTCTAGGTCAGGGGTTCTCAACCTTCCCAATGCTGCAACCCTATAATACAGTTCCTCATGTTCTGGTGACCCCCCCAAACCATAAGACTGTTTTCCTTGCTACTTTATAACTGCAATTTTGCTACTGTTATGAATCATAATGTAAATATCTGATATGCAGGCTCTCTGATATGTGAAAGGGGCGGTGACCCCCCAGGTTGAGAACCACTGATGTAGGTGGTCATGTCATACATGGAAAAAACAGCCAAATGTAATGAACAGAGGCCTTAAAATCAGTAGATTTACGTGTGTCTGTGTGTTTATTGCTATTCACAAAAATCTTGGGCTGATAAGATGGCTCAGGGGTAAAAGTGCTTGCTGCCAAGCCTGAGGGGAGATAGATATATAGATATAGATATCTATATATATATAGATATGGATATATGAGGATATATATATGGATATATGAGGATATATATATATGGATATATGAGGATATATATATATATATGGATATATGAGGATATATATATGGATATATGAGGATATATATATGGATATATGAGGATATATATATATATATTCCTGAGCACTGGGATTACAAGCATGCAGCAGCATGCCTGCTTTATGTGTGCATGCTAGGCAAACACTCTATCAGCTGAGGCACATCTCTAGTCTCTAATATTAAACTTTAAACTGTTCTTTGTGGATCCTGATCTTAAGAGGTTTATACGGTGGGCAGGAAAAGAGGCCTACATAAAAATTAAATAAAAAAACAAGGCAGGCTGCATGTTGCTAAGTTTAAAAACAAAACCAAAAAAAAAAATTTTTTTTTTTTTTTTTGAGACGGGGTTTCTCCGTGTAGTTTTGGTACCTGTCCTGGATGTCACTCTGTAGCCCAGGCTGGCCTCGAACTCACAGAGATCCGCCTGCCTCTGCCTCCCGAGTGCTGGGATTAAAGGCCTACGCCACAGCCGCCCCGGCGCCAAGTAAAAATTTTGTATCCAATACATGAGACCTTTTCCTAAGTTGGCAGTTTTGTTACAATAACGTTCCTGTTGGGCTTGGTGGTTCTTGCTTGTGATGCCAGCATTTGGGAGACAAGGGAAAAGGATCACAAGTTTCAGGAGTACACAGCAACACTGTGTCAAAAGAGAGAAAAGGGGAAGTGGGGAGAGAAGGGGGAAGAGAGGAGAAGGTTCCTTGAGAACGCCTGATGGCTCTGATCAGAGAAATGACGTGATCAGTGTGGTTAGGAGAGGCCCTGGATAAAACCCTGCACAAGAAGCCTGAGGCTCCCTGCTACCATCTAACTGCTTCAGTTGGGAGTAACAGGAAGTGCTTATCATGTGCCGCTCGACAGCATGATGCTATGAAGCCAAGTGCTTGGCAGAGGACATGCGCAGAGAAAGAATGTCCTTATCCGTATCAGTGCTGGGGTCCAGACAAGACAGACTGTGAGTCTGTTCTCTAGTAACCGAATTTTCCAGGAGTCCTGCACGGCAGCCTCTCAGTGGTCAGGAGTCCCTCGTGACTGTCCTTGGTTACCAGGGAAACTGGGAAACGTGATTTTCTAGGTGAGTATGCCATCTTCTCTATTAAGATTAGATTCTGTTAGTAAGAGGTAAGGAGGAAGGTCTGCTCAGGCAGATGATGTAACCTTGCATATTGAGAATCGCCATCATGAGAAGCCAAAGAATTACAGCATAATTGCAGCAAATTAACTTGTTGGCCAAACCTGATTTGGCTTCCCGGAGGCTATTTCTGTCTGCTCATCCATGTTGGGTGAATATACACATATTTCAGGGCAGAAATCCAAATGTCATTATTGACTGATACCCAAACAAACCTCTATTGTGACCTTTTTTTTTTTTTCCACATCTAACTCAGATTTATAAGCAAGGAGAGGAATTGGGGGGGATTTCAGTGGTATCCCTATGAAGTGTGTAGCACACAGCTCTCTGGAACACCACCCACGAAATCTTGTTTTTGTTTTTTCATTTTCTCCAAATATTAAAAAATAAAATGGGAAACATTTGAATGAAAATATAGAAAACTCAAGAAGTAGAAAATGATTACCAATAGCTGATTTTAGTTTCATTTTATCTCTTTCATTGTGTTGCAATATTGAGTCTAAAATAGTGTACTTAGCCACCGTGTTGAGAGATTCAAAACCAGAATGGCCACCATCTAGCTCTAATGTGCTGTTGCCAACGTTAACTAGATAACATATGTACAGCATATTCCCATCAGAAACAACCTGCATTTTTTTGAAGAAACATTTAGTTTATATTTTTTGTTATAAAATATTATTAAAGAGAAAACCAAGTAAATGCAATCTCATTTTATAGTTGAAATAGTATTTTCTGAATTTGTGTCAATCTAAACATTTTGCTTCTTCACTTATTCATTTCTTGAAACATTTTTTTATTATTTAAAATAATTTTTACTACTGAGTGAGTTCCAGGACAGCCAGAGCAGTTACACAGAGAAACCTTACCTCGGGGGAAAAAAAAATTTAATTTAAATATATTTTGATCATATTCTTCCCTCACCCCAGTTCATCCAGATTCTTTCCTCCTCCCTACTCACCCAACTTTAAGTTCTTTCTCAAAAAACAACCCATGAAACCAATGAAACCAAAACCTAGAAAACAAAATACGCCCCCAATTCCACCAAACTGTAACACACACACACACACACACACACCACCACCACCACCACCACCACCAACAACAACAACAACAACAACAACAGCAACAACAACAAAAAAACGCAACTGTGGAGTCCATTACTTGTTGGCCAGTTTCTCCTGGACATGAGATCTTCCCTAAAGTGGTTTATGTACCCAGTGTCGCTCCACTGGGGAAAAAAATCAGTTTTCCCTTTCTCAGGAGGCATAAATGACAATACTGTTGTTAACCTTTACCCTGGTGACTAGGTTTACTTTCACTCATTCATTCATCCATTTTTTAATATAACCCAATAAAATATAATGAGATAAACAAACAAACAAACAAAAAAACTATCACATTGAAGTTGAACAAGACAAACCAACAGAAGGAAAAGAGCCCAAGAGAAAGCATATGAGTCAAATGCTTAGGAATCCCATACAAACACTAGAAGCCATAATATAAATGCAGAGGACCTGGTGCAGACCTGTGTGGGCTCTGTGCATGCTGCTACCATCTCTGTGAGTTCATGTGAGTTTTGCTCATGTTGATTTAGAAAGCCTTATTTTCTTGGTGTCTTCTATCCCCCCCTGGCTCTTATATTATTTCTGTCTCCTCTTCTGTTGAGTTCTCTGAGCTCTGAGTGGAGGGATTTGATGGAGACATCCCATTTCAGGGCTGGGTGTTCTAAGATCTCCTATACCTAATGTCTGAAGGAAACAGCCTCCATCCTTTTCAGTCTTCCCCCTGGGCAGCTTATCTGTGTGGCAGATAAAGAGTAGATCTGAAGATGCCAGGAGATACCTGAGGTTTTAAGACAGAGTAAACCTTTGCCTGCTCCCCAGTAGTATCTTTGGAAAGGTAGCATTACCTCAAGAATGGGGCATTTAGCCAGGCAGAGATAAAAGATCCTGGTAGATTAGTCAGCTAGTGAAGTCATGACACAGTATCTGAGGCAGTTAACTTGCAAAGAGAAAGGTTTATTTTGGCTCATGGCTCTGGATGTTCCCATCCAAGACAAAGCTTGGGCACTCTGGCAAGGATGGTATGTCACAGCAGGAGTGCATGGCAGAGCAAACTACTAATGATTCAAGCCGGGAATCCCAGAGAGACTGGACTCCACGATCCTTTCAAAGGCACGCCCCCAATGACCTACAGTCTTTGAAAAGTCCACTGTACCTCCTAGTACTGCTCCCAGGAAATCAGACCCTCAACATAGAGATCTTTGAGGAGCACAGACCCAAATCATAGCACCCAGTGAGGATTTCTGGGCTGTGGTGAGTCCCCGTGTAGAAAGGAGCTGTTGAGTCTACAGCGACTCTGAATCCACAAGGGACGAACAAATAAAAGAAGTCCCAAAGTTCGGAAATTAAAGTAGACTATAGGACTAGAAAAAAAGTCTATTCCTTTAAGTTTATAAGCAAGAAAATCTTAAATAAATATTACAGGAGGGCTGGAGAGATGGCTCAGTGGTTAAGAGTGTTTGCAGCTTTTTCAGAGGACCAGAGTTCAGTTCCCAGTACCATAACCATGTTAGATGACTCATAACCTATAAATCCAGCTCTAGGGGATCCAATACCTTCTGCCCTCTGCGGGTACCTGCATACACACACACACACACACACACACACACACACACACACACACACACACACACACTTGTGCATGGGTGTGGACACATGCAAATAAATAAATAAATAAATAAATAAATACAGGAAGCCATTATTTGGCCTCAATTTTTTTTTTAATCTTTATTTTTGTTTTATGGGTATGAGTGTTGGCAGAGTGTATGTATGTGTGCCATGTGTGTCCCTGGTCCACCCCACAAGCTCAAAGCAAACTATCTATCTGCCCAGAGAAATCAGGATTAGAAAGAGAGCCAACTATCCCCAGCAGGCCAGTATCCATTGGCGTGAAGTTTCCTCTATCTGAGTCCTACCTAAAATGATGGTTTCCTTGGCCTAGAGAAGCTTTATGAGCCTAGAACTTGAGAAGCAGAGGCAGGAGATAGCATTTGAGGCCATTCTGAACTGCACTGTCAGATCTCCCAAAGGGGGCAAAAAAGTAACCTGAAGTAACTAGGCATTAACCAGTGGGTTATTTCTCTATTGTTAAATCTCCCTGCACCTGCCTTATAATGAAGGCAATTTGAAATGACCAGTTTGATTTTCATTCTTTGGCTTTATTTCTGCAGTCCTTTCATGACTCCCAGATAAGCCTCCTCTGTTCTGTTCTCAAAGCACTTGATTTCACGGACTCAAGTGCGGCCTCGCTCTGGAGTAGAGTACTGAGATATTTAAAATCTTTAGAGTGCGTGTGAGGCCCCGGGTTCACATCCTGGTACCTACAGAAAGCAAACAAAACTTGTAAAGTATGTTGTAATTGTGTCTTTTAACAATGGATAATAAGATACAGAGAGAGGGCTGAGAAGAAAGAAACAAAGTGTTCTGGAGAACTCTGGAGCGTTCTGGAGCAGTGCACAGCAGAGCAAATGCACTCAATGCGACTAAACTCTTCACTTAATGCTAGGATTGCTTTGCAGACAAAGCAAGTTTTAACTTTTAAATATTTTAGGATATTTTCACATAGCTTAGGAATTGTATGTTTCTAATGGTGTTATGCATGTATACACGTTAGGTGGCATGCTTGCCTGTTCATGTGTGTTTGGAGGCCAGAGATGACTGGATATCTTTCTTTGCTGCTCTCCACCCTATTTTTTGAACCCAGACTTTACCATTTTGTCTAGACTGGCTGGCCAGTGAGCCCCAGAAGTCCACCTGTCTCTGGCACCCTAGCCTTGAGATTACAGGTTGGTGCTGCTGTGCCCCAACTTCCATGTGGGTGTAGAGGATCTGAGTTCCCATAGCAAGAACTTTACCCTCTGAGCCACCTCTCTAGCCCAATAATTGCATATGCTTTTATTTATTTATTTATTTATTTATTTATTTATTTATTTATTTATTTATTTATTTATTTAGTTAGTTTGTTTTTTACTTATTTATCTCTGAGATACAGTCCTGTTATGTTGCCCAGGCTGGTCTTGAACTCTTGAGCTCAAGTCATTTTCCTGTCCCAACTGCTAGAGTAGTGTGTGCAGCACACACTCAACTTTGTATGTACCATGGTTGTTTTTGAGACAGTGTTTCATGTAACCTACACTGGCCCCAAGTTCGCTACGTACAGGAGATGATGACCATCAGGGATTGTGGGGCGCGTACACAACTGAGGTGGGTAAGGTCGAAGCACTGGGCCACGCCTTAAATGAACAATGAGCTGTGACAAGCGCAGTGAGAGCTCTGTCCAGAGGAAACCTGACCCATAAGCTCCAAACCAGAAAATGATGATGTGCATCCCAGGGCCAACCAAGAAACGCCATGTCAACTAGAAGAGGAAGCCCGCCCAAAAGCCCCATATGTATACCTCAGCCTTTTGTTTAATAAACAAGCTTGCTTGCAACCTCCTGGAGTCTGTGTCGTTGCCTCCACATCTACTCATCCCCTGACCCTGGGTCAGGGACAGCAAGACCCAAGGCACAGTGCCAGCGACACACAACCACACTGGCTATTTATTCATCTATCGTCACTATGTGGCTCAGGCTAGCACTAAATTGGAGATCTGCTGTGGGATGTCTTTCTGTATACTGTGAATATGCGTCACTCTGGTTGGTTGATAAATAAAGCTGTTTGGCCTATGGCAAGGCAGCTTAGAGGCAGGTGGGAAATCCAGGAGAGAGACAGGAAGAAGAAAGGCAGAGGCAGAGGAGACACTATCTTGCCGTCTAGGGAGCAGCATGTAATGGCACACAGATAAAGCCACAGAACACATACAGATTAATAGAAATAAACTGAGTTTAGTTATAAGAGCTAGCTAGCAAGAAAATTGAGCCATAGGCCATGGCCATGCAATTCGTAATTGATATAAGCCTCCATGTGTTTGCTTGGTTCTGAGAAGCTGCAGGACCTGGCGGGATACAGGAAAAATTTCAGCTACAGAGATCTTTGTGTCTCAGCCTCCCAAGTGCTGCGACTGCAGGGCTGGGCCACTACACCTGGCTCTGTATATGCTTTTAAAGAAACAGCATGGTTTTTGACTCTCTCTGAGCTTGCTATCGCCGCTAAATTCTCCATCTCCCACGAGCCCCTGTGCCACCTCCCTGCAGTCCTCAGGTGTTCCCGGCTGCTGTCCACTTGCCATTACAGCCACTCCTTATTTCTAACTCTTTCTAGGGCTGTGTCTTACAGCAGCAGAGGAGCAGACCCTTTGGAGTGAGTGGAGAATGATGTGTGGAGACACCTCCCTCCTCTCCCCCCCATCACTCTTCCCCTCCAAAGACTCAAATTAATTTCAAGTCCCACGCTCTCTCTTTCCCTCCTCCCACACATCTCCACTCCACTTATGAAAGCTTTTGATGTTAGTGTAATTCCTTTGTGTTCCCAAACTCTCAGGTCCAGTTCAATCTCCTCACTGCGTTTCCCTAGTAGGCATAAAAGAAGAAAATGGGGTGGGGTGGGGCGCTAAGATGGAGAGCTTAGGAAAGAGTTTCAGTTAGATTCCTTACTGTTTGTAGAAATCTTTAGGAAGCCACAGAATGGGTGTGTGCTTGTTCAGTGACAGGAAGTGACAGGGATGTTTCACAGGCACCGCCCTAGGGTGTTCGGAGTGCCAGCCAGCTCCTTGCATTGCTGCAGAGTCTTCCAGCTGGGAGGCTAGCATGCTCCCTTGCTCCAGCCAGTCTTCTTCATTAGTCAATCTGCATTTTAAAATACAGACCTAATTATGCCTCTCTGTGCAAGCCCTTTAATAGCTTTCTGTTACCCTGGGGTGGGGATGGAGAAAGGACTGCCCTCAAGGCCCCCAGAGGCAGCCTCTGCCCAGCCTTGCAGCCACAGTTAGGGTTCATTTTGATCTTTGGTTTCTCAGCTGGTGTGAGCTTCTCTCTGTGCTTGTGTATGGCCCTGATCACTAGGCTGCCTCCTCCACCCCACCCTCTCAGACTGTCCCCTGCCTCACCCAGTGACATAAAAACACATTCCTTGGCCTGAGAAATTCCAACCAATTTCTCAGATATTATATTTTTAGGGATGCCATTTCCCAACTACCCAGAAACAATCCCTGATGTGTTCCTAGAAGCTGATGTGCTCCCTTTAGAGCATCTACACCATATTGATTTAAGTATATAATCACCCAGCTCATATTTATCTTGCCCAGTAAGACTGTTAGCATTCTACAGAACAGGACTATGTGTCTTGTTTAAAAGCCTTCCCCCTGCAAAGAAGGATTGTAGGATCCAGAAGGGACAAGGAAACCACAAGAAAACTCACAGAATCAACTAACCTGGGCTCACAGGGGCTCACAGAGGCTGAACTGACACCAGGGAGACTGCATGGGTCTGACCTAGGCCCTCTTCATATATCTTACAGTTGTGCGATTGGTCTTCTTGTGGGACTCCTAACAATGGGAGGAGGGGCTGTCTCTGACTCTTTTGCCAGCTTTTGGGACCCTATTCCTCATACTGGGTCACATTGTCCGGCCTTAATACAAGAGGAGGTACCTAATCCTCCTTGCAACTTGATATGCCATGTTTGGTTGATATCCATGGGAGGCCTGCGCTTTTCTCAATAGAAATGGAAGAGGAGTGGATGGTGGTTAGAGGGGAGTTAGGGAGAGGGACTGAAGAGAGGAGGGATAGAAAACTGCAGTTGGGATGTAAATAATAATAATAATAATAATAATAATAATAATAATAAATCTTTAAGGAGGCTATAGTATCTTATGGCATACACTCTCCATTTGTAAAGCAAATGTTAAACTCCTGGTCAACTTGTAATAGGATTGTTCCTCAAGCCTGGAAAGAATTAGTAACCACAGTCATGGAACCCGGAGCACAACTGCAGTGATGCATGTGGTACAGAGATGAGGCTAAGACCACAGAAGGTCAATAGAGAGCTGGAGGTGTGGAAATTTCCCAGGATCAGCTTCTTGGAGAAGGCCAATACGCTGAAATACAAGGACAATATTTATATGATAACCAAACCTTAGTCCCATGCATTCATGGCTGAAAATTCCCCTCCCCAGGGTAGCATAGCCCTGTACAGGGCAAATGTTCAACAAGGGCTTGTTGAGTCCATAAAACAATGCAAGAGAAAGTTGAGAGTCCATCTCACGAGTATGTTCCTTTTATTTTGTCTTGAATAAGCAGTAAAAGTATATGTAAACCAAATAATTGTTTTGGAATAAATCTATTTATGATTTTCTGCCATAAGTGATTGATATGTGCATTTTATATACCTTTATACCCAGGTTGAGTAAAAGTTTCTTAGGACAAAAGAGGTCACAACTGGAAAGAGTCGAAGAAGCCCTGACTTAGGATACTGGCTCTCATACTAAACTGGATAGTATAATGTATCATTTAGGGATTCCAAATCCAGGCCAAATGTCAAGACCATTACATCACAACATATGGAGGAAGAAGGTAGGCAGCGGGGTTGATGTTTCCTACCTGACAAATATTGTATTGAGAACCACTGCTCTAAGTGAAGTCTCTCCGTGTGGAAATAGGAGTGAGAGACCAATAGCAAGCATTCTTCCTCAACATCTGGCAGAGAAGAAAAGACACCTGTGCCCCACAGTTCAGGGGAAAATGTCTCATAGAACTCATAGAATAGAGAGCCCATGCTCCGTTGGAGTCTCTCGCTGGTCACAAGGAGAGTGTATGGTAGTTTTAGCTTGAAGAATTCCTCCCACATTTCCTTGCAGATGGGCTATGGGAGGAGGATACAGGGCTGTGTGGCTGGCTCCAGGCACGCTGGAGTGTGGTGGTGACATTCAATGGCAAGGCTACATACAGAATGACAAGTTTGGGGACTGTTAAGCTCGGTAGGTTTCCCCTCAGCTCCCACCCCTTTTCTTTTCTTTTTCTTTTTTTTTTTTTTTTGGTTTTTCGAGACAGGGTTTCTCTGTGTAGCTTTGCGCCTTTCCTGGAACTCACTTGGTAGTCCAGGCTGGCCTCGAACTCACAGAGATCCGCCTGGCTCTGCCTCCCGAGTGCTGGGATTAAAGGCGTGCGCCACCACCGCCCGGCTCTTTTTCTTTTTTTAGGGAAGGGAGTTCTTGCCTACTCCCTAACTTTTTGAGATCTTTTTACTTTTAATTCAAGAAGAGATCTTCTTGGGTTTGGTAGTCTAGGCCTATAATTCCATCACTGGGAGTTTAAGGACAGCTTCAGTTGACCCCACACCAAAGGGGGGAAAAAAAAGAAAAAAAAAAAAGGACCTTGATGGTGGGTCTGGTAGGACAGGCCCATGTGTGTAATTCATAGTATTATACAGGAGGCTAATACAGGAGGTTGTGAATTTGGGGCAGCCTGAGCTACAGAAGAAAACATTGCTTAACAAAATAACAAATAAAATCCATAGCTCTTGAATGCATAGCATACAAGTGCTCTACTACTGAGCTACATCCCCAGAACTATCTATCTGTTATTTATATGTGTGGGAGATGTGGTATGTGTGTGATGTGTGTGTGTGTGTGTGTGTGTGTGTGTGTGTGTGTGTGTGTGTATGTTAGCATGACTGTGCCATAATGCACTGAACCATCTCCCCAGTCGATTTTACATTTTAAGGTCTCCATAAGATTCCCAGGCCGGCCTTGAATTCAAGACGTTCATGCTTTAGCTGGAATTACAAATCTATATCAAGCTTAAACAGAAAATTCAAATGTAAAAGAAGATAGAACAATCGTGACCCCTTATGTACCTGTCATCTTGCTCTAACAGTGATTAATTCATCAACCATCTTTTATTTCTGTCCCTACCCATGTTCCTTCGTCTACATTGCTTTTACGTGTGCCTTGGAGATTGTATCATTTTATCATGCATATTCTCAAAATATACTTTTAAAGCAATGGTTCTTAGCATGTGGTTCCCAGACTTTCATCACCGAAGTTGTTCTGAATCAGAGACTCTGGGAGCAGGGCCCCAAATTGCACGGTCAGCATACCACTGGAGTTATGATTGGAACCTTTGAAAATGAACAAAAACAGATGAGAGAGGAAGAGAGGCAAGAAGGAAGGGAGGGTGGAGGGTGGCAGGAAGCAGGGGAGGGAGAGAGGAGGCGGAGGGAACAAGTAAAAGAAAAATACACCATAAAGTAATCATTATCACTAAGGACAAAAGTGTAAGATGTTTTTGTTTTCACGCCCAAGCGAGTGTCAGCTACATGGCTCTGAAAGGATAGAAGGGCCACAGTGTTGGGAGGAACACAAAGGTGCTTGTTGCCTTTGTGAGCCGGACACACACACACCCCTCCCCCAGCCCCAGCTCACAGGCCTTCCTTGTTCCCTAAGTGCCCTGGCCTCCCCATCTCAGTTTCATCCCATTTCTAGCTTGGTGCTGCTGAACACCAAAGCATTTCAGCGTCTAGTGTGGGTGTCGTCACCCCATCCTGCCCGGAGTTAAGGTCCAGGGGCCTGGGCTCCCAGGGTCCCCTGCTGTTGTTGCCAGGAGTAGGAAATTTGCTGTTTTTAAATATCTCGCCTGGCAGGAAGTCCCTTACCACTTTCAAGTAGCTTGTGAAGCCAGAGGCCTTCCCAGAACCTTCTCCTTTTGTGAAATGATTTTTCCCCCCCAGCTACATCAAGTATGTTTGCTATTCAGGGACTGTTTGTGATGAAGCTTTTTAGAATCTAGATGATTTTAAGTAGCGTGGCAGGTTTCTTTCAGAACTAAGCCCTGACTCAAATGAACGATCTGCTAATTCTGGGATGCACCCTTGCACTGCTCGTCAACAACCAGGAAGTTCTATAATAGATCAGGGGCTGTAATTCCACAGAAAGCAAAACTGATCTCGTGCCTTTAAGAGCAAGGAGGCCTTCGATAGCTGTGCAGATCCTGAGCCTCCGGGGATGCTTAAAAGAAGGACAGTCCCTCATTAGAACTGTCACAGACACAGGGCAAGCTGGGGTGGACAGACAAGCCTGGATACACAGTGAAGCGTAGGAGGGAGGGCCAGGGGACCGAGTCCAAAGAGCAGACAGCAGGGTCTGAAGCAGAACACTGGCTGAGTCCCTGTTCTTCCTCCCTCCATGTCTGAACTGTCTCTTCGGCTTCTATTTCCCCAGCTGCACACTCACCTCTTAGGCGAATGTACACGAACGACCATGGGTTATCTTTATTTTGATGTCTCACTGGCAATCGAATGTTGGAGGTCTAAACTCCAACTTCTTTAATTTTTAAAAAATGTTTGGGTCTATACAGTGTTTCTATGCGGTACACGTGTACATGTATGTGCAGGTGCTCATGCTCGTGTGTATACCTGTAGAGGCCAGAGAAAGACAAATGTCCTGCTTTCCTTATCTCTCTTTATCTTATTTCTTTGAGATAGAGTATCTCATTAAACTTGGAACTAGGCCAGTAGCCTGCAAGTCACAAAGATCCTCCTAGACAGTGCTGGGTTTATGGACATCACTGTTGTGCCCAGCTTTTTCTGTGAATACTGGGGATTTGAACTCTGGTCCGAAGGCTTGTCCAGCAAGTGTGCTTACTAATGAATCCATCGCACCAGCTCTAAATTCCAACTTCTCCTGACTTCTGTTACATTATGAGGATCAGAGTCAATGACTATGGTGAATTTTCAAATACCAGCATATATGTTGCTTATAGCATGCACAGGCAGGCAAAGCAGAGAATACGGAGGTTATCATGCACTAGCAATAACAGATGTTTGGCTGTGATCACTTACAAACTGGGGAATACCTTATCCTTTGGCTTTCAGGGTGAGAGTTTCATTGAGATGAGAAATTCATGATTGTCATAGATTTCTGAAACCGATAGCAAGAGTCAAAACCATAAACTAGCTATGGAATCTAGGTACGTCTATGAATGGAATTCATAAAATTGAATCATAAACGACCTTGGTGACTGTGGGCATAATAAAGTCTGTATCCTTTCATATTCTTTCTTGTTTACACAGACATCTCCTGTTTCCTTGCGGCTTGTGGCTCAATCTGCCAGCCTTGCAGTAGCTTTGAAGCCATCTTTGATGCCCCGCCATCCCCATCCCTTATAGCTAGTCACTCATTAAATATTGACATTCCTTTTATTCTTACTGTCGTGTTGTGGCTATCACAAACAAACACTGGAGAGTTTTTTTTTTTCCCTATAAGATGTGTATCAGTTTTCTATTGTCACACAAGAAGTGACATGAGCCTAATGGATTTTATACAACGCCCTCAATGGGTTTTATACAACACATACTTAACGGCTCTGCTTCCCTGGTCAGTGATCTGGTCTGGTGTGGCTGCCTCTGCTGAGAGTATTAGGTATCAAGAACTGAAGTCAAGGTATTATCCAGGCAGGGATTGGTGGAGGCCATAGTCAAAACCATAAACCAGCTATGAAATCTAGGTACCTCTATGTACAGAATTAAAAAAAAAAAAAAAAACTGAATCAGCCACCTTGGTGATTTGGAGCATCATAAAGTCTGTAACCCTTCATATTCCTTCTTGTTCGCACAGACGTCTCCTGTTTCCCTGTGGCTCGTGGCTCAGTCTTTCTGCTTGTAACTCATTTAGGTTTTAGGAACTCAGTTCTTTTATTCATCTTTGACCTCAGCTCTAAGACCAACGAGAAAGCACTGTTTCCTCTCGCAAGGGGTCACGGGAGGAAGCCAGCCTCATGCTTTAGTTTTAGTATGATAGATAATGGATCTGGGACTTTAATTATATGTGCAAAATGCCTCATCCCCATACCTAGTAAGGTGTTTGGTAATTACTGAAAGGTCTATGCACTTTAGATTGAGAACTACGTGGCTACAACAGTGAATTTTATACGGCAACTTGACTGAGTCAAAGGATACTCAGATACTAGTCAAACATTATTCTGAGTGGGTTTTTTTTAAATGTGTGTTTATGAGCGGCACATGTGTGTGCGTAAGTGTGTATGTGTTTGCATGTGTGTGGGCACATGTGTGCACGCAGGTGCCTGTGTGCTTGTGGAAGCCCTAGGTTTATAACAGAAATTTTCTTGGATTGCTGTTCCACCTCATTCTTTTTTATGCAGGTTGCTGTGACCTGCGCAGCTCAGGATGGACCTAACTGGGGCCAGCCATGAGGAATGGAGAAACAGAAGACATACACACAGAAAAGGTGCGATCGGGTGAGCCATGTGCTCTGATGGAGATTCACCAGCAACAGCCTGACACCTCAGCATGTTTATTTCATAGTCCGAATCAAGGAGCCGGGTTTATTGTAGATAGCTGAATGAGGAGGCAGGGTTTTTATACACAGCTGAACAAAGACGCAGGTTTAGCTCATCTCAGTAGGGGGTCTCTATAGGGAAACAGTCTCAGGCTGTAAACATCTGGGAAGAGGAAGTTCTGGTTGACATTTTCTTCACACGCTGCCAACATCTACACACAGACCCGGGGAAGGCTTTGCCAGTCCCATGAGTTGGAGGTATTTGGGGGGCCTTTATCAGATTGACCTTGTGGACATGTCTGTGGGGTATTTTCTTGATTAATGATTGATGTGGAAGAACATAGCCCACTGTGCCACTCCTGGGCAGGTGGTCCAGGGTTGCAGAAGAAAGCAGTTTGAGTACAAGGGCCGGGAGAGGGGAGAGGAGAGGAGAGGAGAGGAGAGGAGAGGAGAGGAGAGGAGAGAGAGAGAGAGAGAGAGAGAGAGAGAGAGAGAGAGAGAGAGAGAGAGAGAAAGACAGAGAGAGAGAATCCCTGCCTCTGTTCTTGAGTTCCTGCCCCGACTGCCCTCAGATTGTTACCTGAACGAGTGAGATAACATAAACCCTGTTCTCCCCAAGCTGCTTTTGGTCATTGTGTTTATTTCAGCAACAGAAGCTAACTAGAACATCAATTGAGCCATCTCTCCAGCCCTGACTTCTTGCTTTTCACTTAATTTACAATTATTGTACTTATGGAGTTAAGTATTATAATTTAACACACACACACATATATATAATATAGGATAATCAAGTTAGGGAAATTAGCACCCCCACCTTTTCAAATATTACAAAGTTTGTAAACCTTCCAACCCTTTTCTTCTAGGTTTTTATAAACATATAATAATCAATTGTTGTGTAGTTTACCCTACTGTCTGTGAACATCGGAATCCTCCCTTACACTTCTAACTACATTTTTGGTACCCATTGTCCTTCTCCCTCTTCCCTCCCATCTACCCATCGTAGCCTCTTGGTTTTTTGGGTTTTTTTTTGGTTTTTCGAGACAGGGTTTCTCTGTGTAGCTTTGCGCCTTTCCTGGAACTCACTTGGTAGCCCAGGCTGGCCTCGAACTCACAGAGATCCGCCTGGCTCTGCCTCCCGAGTGCTGGGATTAAAGGCGTGCGCCACCACCGCCCGGCTGCCTCTTGGTTTTTATTCTAGTCTCTACCGCAATGTGATTCAACTCTTAGCTTCCTCAAATGAGTGAGAAAATATAGTGGCTGTCTTTTTGTGCCTGGCCTCACTTAATATAATATGTTCTTCTCCCATCTATGCTGCTATAAATGGTAAGATTCCACCATTTTTTAGTGGTGGAATAATATTCCATTGTGGTGTTAAATGCTTCATTTCCTTCTCTCATTCTCTTCTTCATTATTTACTTTTAAAAGAAAAATCCTCTTCTCTCTTAGAGCTGAAAATTGAGCCCAGGGCCTCATGAATGCTACACCACATCTTTATTTTATTTTATTTTTTATTCATCTACCCACCAATGGACACCTTGGTCGAATCCGCATTTGGCTACTGTGCATGGTGCAGTAAGAAACTTGGGAGGCATGGGAGTGCAGCCATCTTTCCAAAACACTGATTTCAATTCCTTTCACTGAACACGATAGTGGGACTCTGCCACGCAAATGGAGCCACTGGCATGGGAGCAAAGGCACTCTCCACTGTCAGGCTACCTGTGGGTGGAGATTTCACATGTTAATGAGGTAGGAGAAGAGTTGTATGTGGAACTATATGTAGACGAATTTCTAAGCAGTGTTATTAAGTAAGAAACACGGAACCAAATATAGGGGTGAAAGCCGTAGAGCTCAGGGAAAGAGGAATAGCTACCAGTTACCTTACCTCACCACACCACAGCTTTCAGAGTGAGCTACTTCCTGTCTACCAGCGCCTTTATTGCCTTGCTGTTCTGCCCTCTCATTGGCTCTTAGTCCAGCCACCTCACTTCTTTGTCACTGCCTGTCTGTACAGACCTCCAGGTCTCTATGGTTGGTGCTGGGATTAAAGGCGTGTGTCACCATGCTTGGCTCTGTTCCCTAGTGTGGCCATGAACACACAGAGACCCTGCCTGCCAAGTGATCGGATTAAGGACCTGTGCTACCACTGCCTGATTTTTGTGTTTACTTTAAAATGGCTGCCCTTTCCCCCCTTGATCTCCAGGCATGCTTTATTTATTAACATACAAATAAAATATCACCACATTTCAGCACAAATAAAATATCACCACAAGTACATGTCACAGAGAATGCAGGAGACACCAAAGATTCCATTGAAGTATATACATTGAAGACCTTTCAGCTACTAGCCTGCTTCTCCCTCAGAAGTGTCTCCTTTCTTAGATTCCCTTACTTTTCTTGCTACTACCATGTATCTTTGTCCAACTCCTTCCAGGATATAGGAACCTGGAGCCCCTCCAGAGGCATCCACTAAACTCCGCTATCCACCAGTATCAAGAACCAGTATCAAGGACTACTGTTTCCACATGCCATTCTGTCACTGTTGCAATTTTGTGTCTGTAATCCTCCGATGATTTTCTAAATGGATTGCCTATCTTCAGGATCTTCCACTAATCCATCTAGTATTCCTCAGGCAAATGTTGGCTACAAATTGCTTTTCCATCAAATGATTTTTCCAGCTATTGGGAAATACACTTCACTGTAAATGCTATTTGGCATGGCCAATATATGCCAGAAACTGAGCTTGTGCCCAAATATATACACCCATTTAGCAGTGTTCTTTGGTAAATGTTTAATTAGGACAGATTTCGAACTGCAGTGCGGGAAGTATGAGGTGCCAGCAGGTGAAGGGGCACCAGACATGTGTGGATGACACTTTCCAAACTCAAAAGGAAATACAGATAACTTTAATGATTAAAAAGTAGCAGAGGAGGCAGGAGAGGTGGCTCAGTGGTTAAGAGCACTGGCTGCTCTTCCAGAGGACCCGGGTTCAATTCCCAGGATTCACATGGCAGCTCACAACTGTGAGAATCTGACACCTTCTAGAGAATCTGACACCTTCACACCAATGCACAGAAAATAAAGTTCAATAAATAATTTTTAAAAAGTAGTAGGGGAGCAGATTCAGAAACAAATTTGATAGATTATATGAAAATATAAAAGGTCATCATTTTGTAGAATAAATTTACATAAGAAATGGCAACTATAGAGTCAATCAAAATTTTCTTTAAGAAATTAATAGTTTTGTAAGTATTTATGGTTTTATGTGTTAGTGTATTGTGTACATTTATGTAAGTGCACTTCGTGCACACTTTGGACCTGAGGAGACCAGAACAGGGGGCTGGATAACTGGGGACAGGAGTTACTGACGGTGGTAAGCCTCTGTGTGGGTGCTGGAGACTGAACCTGGGTCCCCTGCAAGAGCAGCAAGTGCTTTTAGCTGCGGAGCCATCTCTCCAGCCCCAAGAAACGAATAAAAAAAAAAGGTGAGACAGTATCATTGTGTATTCCAAGCTGGCTTTGAATTCCTGATCCTCCTGGGTCTGCCTCCTCAGAGATTACAGGCATGAACCCCACACATAGAACAGAACGGAATAATTAAACATTTTAAATTATATTGGTCAATTGATTGATTGATTGATTGTGTGTGTGTGTGTGTGTGTGTGTGTGTGTATAGGAATGTGTGTTGTTGACAGAGGACAACTTTCAGGAGTCTGCTCTCTTTTCCCACCATGTAGGTGTAGGTCCTGGGGCTCAAACTCAGGTCTGTAGAATTAGCACAAGCCCTTAACCTTACTGAGCCATTTTGGGAATCTGAAAAATTGAAACCGGTCTGAAGCTCAGTTTCATTTCCTTATTTGTTCATTCCTTCCGCGGCTCCTCGTTGGGTGTTACTATGTGCCAATACCAGGCTGATTATTTGTCTTATCTGTTGAGCGGTTGCAACAGTCTCCTAGCTCATTTACCTGTTTCCAGCCTTGTGCTCCGTGCCTCCCCTAGCCAATCATTGTTGGCACAGTAGCCAGAGTGGCACTGAAAAATATTCCAGATCTTGGCCCTTGCCTGATCAAAAACTTTTAATGTGCTTTTAATTAAATTAGAACGAGATTTTAATCCCATGGACTATAATGTGGCCCCAAGGCCTTTCTGTACCCTTTATCTGATCTCTTCCCCTCTCCCTGTCTCCCTGCCTCCAGTGTCAAGCTCCTTGTGCACCCTGGCTAGGGTAGGCATGAGCCTATCTCAGGCTTTCATGGGGTCTGCTCATTTTCCTGGCTTTGAAGGTTGTTCCTCACGCAGCTCCCTGACTTCGGTCACATTGACTACTCACATGTCCCTTGGTCAGTCGTGTCTTCTCTGGTCACTGGACAAAAAGAGCATCTCTTCGCACCATCTTCTCCCTCATGGCTCTGCTTTTTTCCCCCACACTCCATCACCACAAGATCTCTCTCTCTCTCTCTCTCTCTCTCTCTGTATTCATATTATATTTAGTTCCACATCCCTTCTTACTTAGGATGTCTACTGTAGGTAAAAGGGACTTTGCATGATCTATTGCTGTATTCTAGTAACTGGACCAGTATCTTGTACATAGTAGGTATACCTGCATACTTGCTGAATCACTGAGTGACCATCCTTTTTTTTTTTTTGTGAACATTCTTTTTTTCAAATGCTGAGATAATTCCACTTAATAGTTTAAATAATCACAATGAAATTATATAGTTTAAAAATATTTTTCATACATCTCTACCCTTTCTTTTTCACCTGTAACTCATATTTGTGAATAACATTAATGTATGCTCTGGAGAAACACTTTCCGATGGGGAAGTGGTGGTACAGAGTAATAGCAGTGCAGAGAAAGCCAGGCTTTTAACTCTGAAGAATCTCAGCAAATGGACAATTTTTAAGAGTTACTTTATTTTCAAATGAAGTGTGTTTGCATTTGTGTGTGTGTGTGTGTGTGTGTGTGTGTGTGTGTGTGTGTGTGTGTGTGTGTATGTGTACCTAAGTGCATGTGCCTGCAGTGGCCAAAAGGGGGAGTCATATTCCTTGGAGCTGGAGCTACAGGCAGTTGTAAGCTACCCAATATGGGTGCTGGGAGCTGAACTCTGGTCCTTTGGAAGAACAGGAAGCAATCTTAACCACTAAGCTATTTCTCTAGCCCCTACAAATGGATATTATTGATGGCTGAAATGCTAATAAAAAAAACCCAACAACACTGAATGGACATTGAGGGGCATCATGAAGAGCTAAAGTCTCGTGTAAGCAATGAGTGACTTGTGGTCAGTGAGTGACTTGGGCAGTGAGTGACTTGTGCAGGAGCTGTACTGAATGTGATATCCAGGAATCCTCTGGGTGAGAAGGCAGAGCTCAGCCACTCCCTGGTCAGAGTGATTCGAGAATCACAACCTCCCGCACACAGTCTACTTGAGGCCAACTTCTTTCCGCTGCCCAGCTTGCAACTTCCTACTGCCAGTGGCAAGGCAGTGAAACAGCCAGTTCTCCATGAGATAACTAACATGCATCCCATGAGGATGTCTGCACACGGAGTCAGTTTCTGTAGCATCTCAACGGCCTCAGACTTGAGTGTGCCACAGAAGAGAATGCACAGCAAGTTATTAAAATTGTTTTGCTCAGGATGTAGAAAAGGATGCAGTGATCTAACTGAGGCATAACTGGGAGTTACACTTAGGGAGGCAGTAATGTCATTAAATATACACTCTGTATTCAGTGACACCCAGTTCAACCCAACTTATAATGGGGGGGGGGCGCTGAAAGATAATTAAAGACATTGACTTTGATCACTTTTAGTTATTCAACTGTGTGCTTTCCTTTTTATAAAACTGGAGCCTGGTAAAGATTATTGGGTACATTGATGACAGGTTCCTGAAATGTCTTTGTATAAATAAATATGTGTTAGATTTTATTTTGACTGTCCATTTCGATTTTTGAAGGTATTAGTAAAACCATCCAAACCAAATTACCAAATGAAATCAAACTCTACACAGACTATGGTAATGGAAAGCACAGGTGTAGGTCCACTTTCTGTTAGTTATTAGACAATGGATTGATTCTAAGCAAGCTGTCTGCCTCCTCTGGAGCTCAGTTTTCTTAGTAATAAAATGGAGTTTCTCCTATTTACATATCTAATCCAATGTGATTATCAGTGATTTGAAGAAGCTCTGGACTATGTCTCACAAATACAAGGATTATGAGTCAGACATACATAATGGCATGAGTGTTTATCCTCAGCTCTTGGGAAGAGGTCACCAAAGCCTGTGTGGGGGTCAGAGCTCAACTTGGGGGAGTCAGTTCTCTGTTTCCACCATATAGGCTCTCAGGATCAAACTCAGGGCATTGGCCTTAGTGGCAAGTGCTTTTACTAACAAGCATCTCAACTCAGGCCCTCAAATAAAATTTTCACTGAGCATGTCTAGGCTTTACTTTGTAATCTTTTTTTTTTTTTAATGATTCACTGAGTTTAATTAGGGTTGCTTACATGGGCATGGGTGTGGGGTTATTTACTGGAAGAAAATAGATGATATCTCTCAGCATCCATTAACTTCCAATAACCTCCTCACTAGTGGCCCGGCCCTGGCCTGCTGGAATGTTGACAGGCTCCATCGTGTGCAGGTCTAGTACAGGTAATCAAACTTGCTGTGAGTTCATGAGTATAACATCCGTATCATGTCCCGAAGACAGCATCTCACAGAACTCCTCCCAATCCCTCAGCTCGTACATTTTGCCTCCTCTTCTGCCGTGTTCCCTGAGAGCAGATGTTCATATAAATATCCCATGCTCAGGGCTACTTAATCTCAGCACTGTCACCAGTTTTGAGGGTCTGGATTAACCACTGTCGATTGCAAAAAGTAGCTTCCATGATCAAGGGGAGTGCTCAGCAGGCTCTTGTCCTGGTCTTCACCGAGGCGTCCAGACAGAGTCTGAACTGTGGTTACTGATGAAAGGCATATAGTGTAGACACTGGTGAAGTTATTTGTCTCTTCGAACAGTTCCAAGTCGGACCAGTTCCCAAGGGCTGGAGGTGGGAAGGCGATTCAGTGCAGAGAAAACATACTCATCAACCCCATAAACAAAGGACTACCCATATCAGTCAGATGCTAAATAGAAAACATCAAGTTCAAGGAGGGAAAAGATTATTGTAGTTTATCAAGAGAACAGAACAGAAGCCAACCAGAGCCTCCTTATCGCTTTGATAGTCTCTCTACGACTCCTTATGGCGGATTGCCTTTATCTGGGTTTTCAAAGTTCCTCCACTTGGACAGCTGTCAACCCGCTTCCTTTCACCACCCACTTCTTCCTCTCTTAGCTAACTCCCAGATTCTCTGCCCTGGGTGCTGCTGACAGGGATTATCTACCAGGTTCCAGGTAGGCTTGACTCACTGGGCTCAGCGGCAGAGCTGGTGTGCCGAGTGGGCCCGCGTCGCGGTAAGTCGGGGTAGGGTTTGGCCAGCGCCTTCCACGGCGTCCCGGCGATGATACCCTGCGCGATCGGTCACGCCCGCGAGTGTCCGAGCGCCCACTGGTGAGGAGGAAGCATCTTCCCGGTTCAGCTGCGGGAGGGCGAAACCCAGCGTAAAGACACCTAGCCCACGCACGGCCACGCCCACTCACGCAGTTCCTGTGACGTGCCCCGGCACTGTCCAATCAGCGCCCGGAACCTGCAGGCTGGCAATTCAAACTGCGGCGCGGCGAGCTCCGGAGTCCGCGCCGGCGTTGCCCGGCGACCGCTGCGGGTTAGGAATGGAGCACCGTATCGTGGGCCCCGGGCCGTACCGGGCCACCAAGCTGGTGAGTGAGAGTGCGGGCCGGGCGGACCCCGCGCCACCGTCCCCGCCGTGACCCGGCCGGTGCGCATCCGCTGGGGTCTGCCGGGGCTGGTGGGCGAGCGTCTGCTGGGGTTGCGGCTCCTCACCCTGCCCCGCAGCCGGCAGACGAGGCCCGGAGCCAGCCCCACCAGGGTGGGATGGACTTCATCTGCTGGCTGTGGCTATGTTAGGGCAGTAGACGGCGGTTTCAGCCTTAACGGGAAGCGAACACCAGGCGGTGGCGTTCCCCTTTGTCCTCCCCTACCTACTCTAGCGTCTGGGATTTGACCTTAGGTGGGGCCCTAGGACCACCCTACCCGTGTAGCACTTGTGGGTTGTGGTGATCCAGGCAAGGGCGTGTCTACTTCCTGAGTGGCACTGTTGACACTTGACTAATGATCTTTGTATTTGTAACGGTGCACAGCACGGAGGTGGATTGCTCTTCTAAAGGTTCCTGCCCGGGGCGTTTCAGTATTTGTCAGCACCCACCTCACTTTAGGGATCAGCTCTGATAGGTGGTCTGCAAGCTCTGCAGATGCGCCAGGGTGAGGAGAGGCCTTTTTCTCATGGAAACTTAGCTGATCAGTGTTATTACTTGGAGGAAGTAATTTTACTGACCTCTGCCTCCAAGGATTAGCATGACGGGGTAGGCACACGTGAGGACTTTGCGTTTAGTCTGTGTGAACTACTATCAGGTGCATGTACCTTGCAATCAAGTCTCGCCGCTCTCTGTACTCTAAGAAATATCCTGGGAAAGGTGGGGAGGAGGATCCAAACTCTAACTCTTAGACTCATATTCTAGAGACGTAGTTTCCTTTCTTTCTAGAGGCAGGGTCTCTGTCTTCTGTGGAGTCAAGCCACCTTCTGGATGAGAAGTCAGATTTTGGGCTGCTTGTTCTTTATTCTTTTATTAGACTTATGAGGGCACTTGGAGAATCATAAAGGAAAAAAAAGATTATGAATCTTTCTTTAGAGCCAGTTTCTAAGAGGTATGAATGGTAATGACAAGGAAAAGTAGTCTTAAAGTTGGTATTTTTGTTATGTCCAGATCGCGGGGACCCCCAAAAGACCACCACAGAGCCTGAGTCCCATATATAAAAGCAAAGAGCCTTTATTTTCAAGTTCCAAGCTTAGTCTTTCTGTCTGTCCAAAGCAGTGGTGAGAGCAGAGGGCCCTGAGCTCAGGCTGGATAGAGTTTTTATCATAGCAGAGGTTGGAGTGAGGGGATTTCCAGGGCCCTGATTGGCTGACATTTGTCTAGGAGTATCTGTAAAACAGAAATAGGTGTGTGCTAGACTCAGGGACACCTGGCCACCTTATCTAACGTTGCAATGTTTGGGATGTCAGGTACTTCCCCTTAGATGTAGGCCCTCCCTAGGTAGGGTCAGCTTATGGCTTTTCCTGGGTCTGGGTGTTGCCTGCCAGTAAGCTGGTCACAGAACCTGTGTCTGGGCCTCTAAGCCTGTCATGGCAGCTGTGTGGTCAAGCTGTTTTGGGCCCCCCACAGTTTTCATAACTGCTTTGACAGAAGTGGTTTCAGCATTTAAACTGCCTGAGGTCAGGACTATTGTTAGTTCTGACCTGAGGGAAGATAGAGGTTGACTTTCAGTGACTTTCACAAACATGGCAGCCCTCTCTTACCTGTGAAGGGTATGTTTCAAGAATCCCACTTGGTGGTTTGAATAAGGATGGCCCTCATAGACTCACATATTTGGATGCTTAATCATCATGAATGGAACTGTTTGAAAAGAGTACAAGGATTAGGAGGTGTGTTTGTGGCCTTGTTGGAGGAAGTGCGTCACGGGGTGGGGGGTGGGCTTTGAGGTTTGAAAAGCCCATGCTAAGCCCAGAGTCTTTCTCTCGGTCTGTGGATTTTACTCTTAGCTATTTCTCTAGCACCTGCCTGCTTGCTCTCATGCTCCCTATCATGATGATAATATACTAAACCCCTGAATCTATAAACAAGCTCCCAATTAAATGTTTTATATAAGAGTTGCCTTGGTCCTGGTATCTCTTCATAGCAATAGAACACTGACTAAGACACCCAGCCAATGCCTAAAACCATGATAGTGCTAGACCCTATATATAGTATATATACTATATGTTTTTCCTATATGTCTATGATAGTTTAATTTATAAATTAACGCAATGAGGGATTAACAACAATACTAACAAAATGGAGCAATTAACATACTCTAATAAAGTTCACTATAATACTTTAGAGCCATTGTTCATTCAAATAAAGATTACCTCACCAATTGATCTGATAACCTACACAGGACTAAATAACTTATGTGTGAGTGGCATATGCAGTGTGGATACACTGGACATTGAGATCATTCACATCCCTGACAGGATGAGACAATTTCACTCTGCTACTCAGAACTGCATGCAATTGAAAACTTAGGAATTGTAAAGTTTATTAACTGTGGGTAACCGAAACTTTGGATAAGGGTTGACTGTTATATCTTCCTTTAGGGTAGAAAAAAAAATTTCCTCCTCTACACAATTTATTCATAATACTTGTTCAAGGGTAACAAACTGGATCTGGGTATGATAAGTCCTTATTGTTAGGATCCTGTACATACACGCAGCTCGGGATCTTGCATCTTACGTCATCAGGGGGCCCTGGCGACTACGTGGTCATGAAATCTGTGCCTTAAAAAGCCAGATGCAGACCTCCACCCTCTCTCTCTGCTCTCTCTCTCTCTGTTCCCTCTCTGCTCCTAAGACTTTGTCTAACCCTTAGAACACCCTCAGAATGTAAACTGTCTGATGCTCTGAATAAAGTTGGCTATTGCATGAGACTTTAGCCCGCCTCCTCTTTAGGCTCTCCTCTCCCAGGTTCATGCCGCCAATAGAGCAGTAACAGTTACTCTGAGGATTGCTTTATGCAAAGGTACAGTGGGGAGGAAGATTGGCATGTTCCTGCTGTATGAGGAACAAAAATGATAGCCATTTAGTCACACATTCACATTCTAGAAGCAAAGAGTAGGCTAGGGCCTCATGAGGGGTGGGATTAATTCTAAGGAATGCCAGGAACATTGCTGTGGTGTTCTTGGTGTCTCTGGCATAGGCTATGGAAAGCTGTGACTGTTTTTATATAGTGACCACTTTCTGATGCTTGCAGTATCCACTCATGGCTGCCACTGTCAGCTGACTGTTGGGATGCTGACTAGGTCATTGCCATGTTCATAAAGCTTCCAGCAGGAGCTGGATAAATGGCTTCCTTATTCTAGACCTATTCACTTCCTGAGTTCCTGTTGCTGATGCAATTTCACTCATAAATAAGGAGGAAGAGGCCGATTGTCTTAAAGTTATTTAAAAAAACGACATCTAGAGAGATCTGGTTTTTGTCTTAAAGCGACATAGTGGCTCATGTGAGTCTATCAGTGACATTTGGGAGCAGAAGGAAACTGGATTTTTTATGGTACTTAATATGTACCAAATATATATATAAACCATGAATGGAAGATCTGAGATTAGAACCCCCAGTCTCATCCAGTACCTCATGTTTTCCCCGTTCTTCAGAGACTGATTCTGTCCTGTTGAAGCGGCCCAACATCTCTTAAATCAAGGCCAGGATCACTGTGCCATGTGCATCACCAGCAGTGTATTGAGTGTGAGTCAATATGCACTAATCTGACACGTTTTTTTTTTTTGGTTTTTCGAGACAGGGTTTCTCTGTGTAGCTTTGCGCCTTTCCTGGAACTCGCTTTGGAGACCAGGCTGGCCTCGAACTCACAGAGATCCGCCTGGCTCTGCCTCCCAAGTGCTGGGATTAAAGGCGTGTGCCACCACCACCCAGCTGACACGTTTGTTTTTTAAAGGTTCCTAAACCAAGTGTAATGGGGGACGGCGGGGGGGGGGGGGGGGGGGGGGGGGGGGGGGGGGGGGGGGACGTGTCTCTTTGATTTGGCTGGAGTGGATTGAACCAGCTCATGATGTCCTGTTTCTTAGCAGTCTGATCATGGGCAACACCTACCTCCATGGCCTACTTTTTTGATTGTTTTTTTTGTAAGGGTGGATAGGAGGGAAGTCTTGTTTTGTAGCTTATGCTGGCCTTGAACTCACATTCATCTTGCCTTAAGGCAAATCAGAAGACTATGGGTGGGTACATGCCAGCACTCCAGCTAGTTTCAATGATTTTCATGTATCAGAATCTCAGCCTTTTTGAGTTTTAGTTTGCTGTAATTTAGTTTGCTATAATTTCTATATTCTATAGAAATGTGTTAACTGTGCTCCAGTATTTTCTGCTTCTTGGCAGAGACTGGACTGAATCCTGGAGACTCAAAGGGAGCTTTTCTATATACTTGTTCCAACTTCAATGGCTATACCCTGATAATAAAATAGAATACATGGGTAGATTTATTAAGTACCTACTTTAGGGCAGGTGCTGTGATAGACTTTTTAGTTTTAGTTTTTTGTCTCTTGGTCTTTGTTGCTATGTAGCTGGAGATACACAGGCTTGGCTAGCAGTGAATGTGAGGCTGGCCTGCTGGTCATTAGCAGAGCAGGCTGTGAAATTAGATGGGGCTTCAGAGCCTGAACTCTGTCCATTCAGTTTTTTGTGACCATGCGGCATCTGAAGACACCATGCCTGACTAAACTGTGTTCTTTCAGAAGAGCCTCAAAACCAACCACCCTCTCAGGCAAGCAAAGGGCGGGAGAGAACTTGACTGCGACAAAAGTGTGGAAGGGGCTTTGCAGTTTGTGTGTATGATCTGACATATCTGACGAGCGATTCCTTTCGAACATCTTTCTTTGGCAAATAAGCAAAAACTTGATACTACTGTGAAGGGTTTTCTCTATTGTCTTGAGGTCTTTGACACTGTGCAGTGTATCATCACTATTCATGCCTTTTTTCTTTCCCCATGAGATCTCTTTCACACTGTGAACAGTCTGTAAGTGTTGGCTGAATGAAGTCATATTAAACAAGGGACTTCTAGAAATGAATTATGCATAATGGGCTAGATTTTGGAAAGTAAGTTTTGGCGTGTTTCACTGTACAGTTTAAGCTGGCCTGGGACTTCCAGGCTGGCCTTGAACTCAAAGTCCTCCTGCCTCAGATTCCTGAGTGCTGGGATTATAAGTAAGTGTGCAGCACCAAGCTTAGCTATGAGCTTAGTTTTAACCAGTACTTACTCCCATGATTTTCATTCATAGAAATTCACAGATTTTTTACTACTAGCACACCTTGCTGACAGTGTCTTTAATAACTATTCCTTGAATGAGTAAAGGATGAACTATCCTTTAGAAGCTGCATTTTGCTTATTTCTGTTTTGTAAGTGGTTCTATTTTTGCTTCAATTGTAACAAAATAACCATAACTTAGACTATTTTAACTGTTTCTAAGTGTATAGTTCTGTGGCATTAATTACATTCACATCATTTTGTAATCATTACCTCCCACCATCCACTTGTTAGGACTTTAAGAGTTTGAAGGCTGAAAATAAAATACTAAATTTCCATCTGTTATTCTAGTGTTTTTTTTTTTTTTTTTTTTTTTGGTTTTTCGAGACAGGGTTTCTCTGTAGTTTTGTGCCTTTCCTGGAACTCGCTTTGTAGACCAGGCTGCCTCGAACTCACAGAGATCCTCCTGCCTCTGCCTCCCGAGTGCTGGGATTAAAGGCGTGCGCCACCATCGCCCAGCTTATTCTAGTGTTTTTTAATTTAAAAAATTTAACTTTATCTGTCTACTTGTTTATTCACCTACCTGCCTACCAACCTACCAATTTGTTTATCCTTTTACTTAGGATCCTGTGTATGCTAAGCAGTCCCCAGTCTCCAAGCAATTTATTAAATGGAAAAATGGCATTCCTTGATTTAAATATTTGGGATGTATTAACCTTTAAAGACCACTAGTCGATAACTGAATTCTTTTGTATCCTTTGCCTAGTGGAATGAAACGGTGGAGCTTTTTCGTGCCAGGATGCCTTTACGGAAACACCGCTGTCGTTTCAAGAGTCACGAGAACTGCTTCACAGCAGCGGAAGCTGTGGACTGGCTGCACGAGCTCCTGAGGAACAGTCAGAACTTTGGGCCCGAGGTAACTCGCAAACAAACAGTCCAGCTGCTAAAAAAATTCCTGAAGAATCACGTTATTGAAGACGTCAAGGGAAAATGGGGCCAGGAGGATTTTGAAGACAACCGGCACCTCTACAGGTAATGGCGGCGTGTGAACTCTGCAGGACTGTAGGGAGATTGAGTGCGACTGCTCAGCATCTGGAAACTTCCTGAAGTGGAAGAATTTACTGTGTCCACTGAAGCGATGATTCTGTTTGTAATGTGCTAAGTGCCTAACTGAATGGGCTGTTAAAATAAAACCAATTGCAATTTGTCCTGCTCCACCAGAGCACCCCAGAACAGGATTTTGTTGTGATGCTTTTCCGGTAGGGAAGAATTTCCATGCCTTCTGCTGGCCTGGGAGGGTGAGTGTAGTGACTTAGTAGTTCTAGAGTACCCAAGGAGGTGAAACGGTACCTCTGGGTTTAGCTTTGCTGAACACTAAGGGTTGGAATACTCAGGGGCAGACTGTCTGATCTGGAAACAGCTCAGGGTACATGTGTGGACTGTGTTAGAGTTCCTTACCATCTCTGACTGAGCCTGGTGTTGCAAGCCCGCCTCCATCCATGTGATTTGCTGACAACATTTTATAATGTGGACATTTACCACCAGGTAATCTGAGGGAAATGGAGATCTCCTATAATACTTTCTCACGGAACTGTAGGGTATTTTACTGATGGAGGCCAAGGAGACTTCCCTAAAATTCAGGTGATGGAAGGTGACTAGAGAGGAATGCCATCATGCAGGCTCAGAGAGGAACTGCTTTATCGATCGTAGAAGCCCCTGTCAGTGCCGAGAACTAGAGAGGGCCTAACACAGGAGTGGAGAACACAGACTCTTAGCTCTTGCTCTCCTTTGTTCTAACCAGAAAACAAGACCCTGATTCTAACACGTCTAATGAGTGTGTTGCCCCAGGGCGCATGGCTTTGAGCAAAGGGAAGCTGCTCTCTTGTACCTGATCTATTTCTTTGTTTCCCTCTTAGACTAGCATCTGTGCAAAGCAGAGCAGGGTGAGGGTGGTCGTATGCATGCAGGGCTAACGACAGACGCTGTTGTACATTTCCAGCCAGACCTCCGTATGGAGTGCCCTCCAAAGTCTCCAGTGCCCACATGTCAAGGTTGTCATCTGAGCAGTTAGTGGTATCTCCATTTGGCAATTATTTGCTGATCTAAGTTTAATTAGAGTCTTGAATGGTCTCAGCTTATTCTGAGGCCTGACTGCTTATTGGCCTCAGACAGGGGGAAGTCGAGTTCTGGTTCCACATGACAAACTGCACTGGGAATTTTTTGTTGTTGTTGTTGTTGTTTGTTTTTTTGAGACGGGGTCTCTCTGTGTAGCTTTGGAGCCTGTCCTGGAACTTTCTCTGTAGACCAGGCAGGCCTGAAACTCACAGAGATCCCGCTTGCCTCTACCTCCTGAGTGCTGGAATTAAACTACCACCCAATCGGGATTCCTTTTGGGAGTTTCCTTGCTTGTACCCATCAAGATTTAGCTAGAACCCTCTGAAAGGCTTCTCTGGATGAGTAACACACAATCTTTCCTATTGTGATTTTTTTTTTTTCCCCTGAGACAGAGTTTCTTTGAATAGCTTTGGAGCTTGTCCTGGAACTCGCTCTGTAGACCAGGCTGGCCTTGAACTCGTAGCGATCTGCCTGTCTCTGCCTCCTGAGTGCTGGGATTAAAGACGTGCGGCACCACCGCCCAGCTTCCTATTGTGATCTTAAATCCCGAGACTCTGGGATCCTCAGGAGAATAAGATAGGAGTGTATTCCACTGAGCACTGATTACTATAATTTTTCATTTCAGTATTAAGACTTAATTATACATCCCCTTTGATAAAAAAATATTCACAAGATAGATGATATTTCTTCATTAAGTGTAGTGGTCCTTGGGGTCCACCAAGTATTGGTTTCAGGAACTCCCCATGTATCCAAAAATCTGCATATACTAAAGTTCCTTATGTAAAATATAGCATTTGCATATAACCTATACACATCCCCTGTACATTAAATGCTCTCTAGAGCATTACCAATAATGCCTAATATGATATAAGTGCTACATAGTTATACTGCATTGTTATGTAATAATGACCAGCAGTACATATATTCCATCCAGATACAACCACTGTTTTCCGAAGGACACAGATCATGAACAGGAAGTGAGGTAAATAAGATGGGAGGCGAAGGATGCTCTGCCGTAAGTGCTGACGAGAATCTGAAAAAGTGTGAGATGATGGGCTACAGCAATAACTTTTTGCTCATATGGGCTCAGCATAGTATTTGATACACGGCAAATTCAAGTTTTGCTTTTTGAACTTTCTGAAAACCTTTTTTTTTTAAAACTCTTTGAGATGGTGGTCTTGCTATGTTGTTTGAGCTGGCCTTGAACTCCTAGGCTCAAAAGTGGTCCTTCTGTGTTAGTGTCCCGAAGGTCTGGGAGTACATAGAGGAGCCAATGCACTTGGCTGGAAGTCTTTCTTCTTATACTTTTGTCCCATGCTTGGGTGAATCTGAAGACACGGAACTCATGGATATGGAGGGCTGATTTTAATGATTTTTCTCCCTTGTTTCTTAGTTCTGGTAACTGAATGCTTGTGAATCATAAACAGGACAGTGTTTTGTTGTTTAGTATCTGAAAACTCACTATCTCTTTGCTGTTTCCTGCATGGGAATTCTGTAAATTAACCACTAGGTTAGTCTTGGATGGAGTCTATTTAAACATGTAAATCACTGGTGAAAGTGCCTGTGACTTGTATTGAGAGTGAGCTAATGAGTGTACATCCAGCTGTTGCTCACCCACAGGCTTCTGGAATGGTGCTCGAGGTAGTTAGCATCCCATGCTAGAGTTCTGGGGAGGGTTGCCCTTGCTGTTCTGACTGGTGTAGCTCCAGCTGCTTTCTTCAGGTGAAGAATCTAAAGCCAAGTTATCCTGAAAGTTGAAGAAGAGAGAATAAGTCAAGGCAGGTTAGATTTGAAGTGGATGGAGTCAGTGGTGGCGGGATTTAGGACATACTCAAAAGATCCAGATTTATGGAAAGGAGTCCTTTCTAAGTAGTCTAGAAAGTTCTGAAAAGGACAAGGAGGGGAGTTTTTGTTGGAAAGAAAGAAACTAACATTCCAGAGCATCTCTGATGTTCCAAACTCAATATGTAATTTGCCATTTAACTCAACTCGTGCAGATACAAAGCTGGTGTCCTCATTATATGATTATTTTCTTCTTTTTGGACAGAGTTTTACTCTGCAGTCCAGGATGGCTTAAACTTGTGGTAATCCTGTCCCAGCCTTCTAAACACTGAGATTATAGTTGTGAGCCCCCACTCTGAGTTTTCCTAAATATGAAGGTTAGGAAATGAATAAAGCCAGGTTTACAAACACGTTCAGAGTCTTGGAGCTAGTAGTGGAGAACTCATCATTTTGAGGACTGTCTAGTCTGTGTACTTGTGATGTGCCAGACTGCTCAGTTCCACAAGATGAGGTTAGTGATGAATAAACACAGAGACTTGTAGATGTAACCGACCGTCTTATTACATAAGGAACACAGAACCAATGCAAAGAAGAAAGCCAAGAGATCAGGGCTAAGAGCCTTACCCGTCTGCTGCAGCTATCCTCTTCAGCCAAGAGAGCTACTTCCTGTGTGTTTGTCTTTATATAGACTTTCTGTTCTGCCTTCTTATTGGTTGTAAAACCAACCACATGACCGCCTCGTCACTGTCTGCTGGCTGTATCCTTGAACACATAGAGATCTACCTAGCTCTGCCTACCAAGTGCTGGGATTAAAGGCGTGCGCCACCACCGCCACGCTCTTGCTATGGCTCTAATAGCTCTGACCCCCGGGCAACTTTATTTATTAACATACAATTAAAATCACATTTCAGTACAAGTAAAATACCACCATATTTCCCCTTTTCTATTTTAATAAAAAGAAAAAAGGAAAAGGTTATAACTAACATACGAAAAACTATATACAAAAGTACAATAACTATATACAATATATACAAGTAATAAATACCTAAACAATGTCTAGTCCATTTGTATTTGACAAATTCAGAGAAAATAATTCCATTATCTATCCTATTTTGGTAAGTCCAAAATGTACCTAATTCACTTTCTATCCTAACTAGTCTTCAACTATAACTAACTAATCTTCAACTCCCTCAGAGATCCAAGAAGGAAAATAATATTACCTAACAAAAATAAAAACAGGAAGTGCATGCAAGCAACTTCCAAAAAATTTGTGAGTTGACAGAAACAGCCGGCTGCCTGGACATTCACCTGAGGTTTCTCCGCAGTGTTGGGGCATCATCTTCAGCCTATAGGCTTTGCGTATCTGACAGACTCATTTGTGAAGTAGGATGTACACAAGGTCAACAGTTCAACCTCACATTGGGTGAGAGCAGTCCATGTACCAGAAACACCTGAATTCCACTAGTGTCATGTCATGATTCAGGATTTTAAATTCTGGAAATTGTTGATGGTTTTTTAATTCAACTGTCCATTCTTCTTGGCTGTGTATATGTGGCTTCATCTCAGCATCCCGTTCTTCTTCACATCCCTCTATTAAATGCCATTTTACTATTGAGAGGCGTGAGCTTAGCTACTCTTCAAGAATAACTGTTTCAGCTGCTGTTCCATAGCTTCAGAAGCTATCCGCCCACTGCCTGTTCAGCTGCCTTCGAAGAAAAGGGCACTGTACCTTTTCTGGATTGTGAAGGCCACTTCAGGGATGGTGCCATATTGTCCTGGCCTCAGAAGATGCCTTTTGATAAAGCCATAATCACACTTGTTTTGGCAAGAATCAGTAGTCCTTTGTTTCATGTCCTGTCTGTCCTGTTTGTCCTGTTGATTCAAGGATACTTTGTTGTCCAGTGGCTAACTTTTGCCACAATGAAAGTTAACTCCATATGCAGTTTCTTCAATGCCCATATTTTCTCTGAAGTAGATTGGTACTGCCAGGAGCCGACATGTCTCATAGTCATAACAAAAAAGAAAAATTTTCTAAGTTATTAAAACATTTTAAATGCCATATTCTGTAGATCTCTGAAGGGTTTGAAGATGACCTGTCTATCTAAAATATATGTACTCAATTTTTAAAACATATCTAATATGACTACAAGTTCTATTGTAATGTCTAACTACTAGCTTTCATTTCTTTATATCCTAATAGTTGCTAATAACAACATTCAAGGATCAGAAAATTGCATTACATTGTTAAATGGACGGTATAAGTACAATTAGAAATATACATATAGCATTTTCTAACAATATCAATTTCAATATATATAATTTGTATACAATATAAAACAATCCAATCCAATGTAAAGTATTTAAAACTAGTAATTGTCTTTTTTTTTTTAAAACAAGAACCTTAAATCTAATCTCCTTTGCTTAGCCTTTTTCCTAACCCTTGACAACAACTTTTAACCAACCCCCCTAAACAATGAAAATTATCCCAGACCCAAAACCCATTAAAAAGACCAAAAAACTACCCGCTCCACACCACCTCTTTGGGAATGTGGGCCTCGTATTCTTAAAATTGCTTCCTGCTGGGTATGGGCGAAGTTATCTTTATCCTGAAAGAAAAATTTTAGGTTAATTGTCAAATTCTAGGAAAGGTAACTATATCCTTCATTATCCAGTCAGTGTATAATGCCAAAGTTCAGGGTTTATCTCAAGTCTTTATTCAAGTAGTCTTTGAGACTGGATCATCTCAGCTAGCCATCTCAAAATTGCTCTGAGCTCAAAGCTGATCTGTAGATGATGTTTGTCAGCTTAGTGATACTATTATTGTCCATGTGGAATTGTTGTTGTTGTGGGGCCCCATCTTCTTCCTGGAGACTTCAGTTGATGTTAGGCCTGGCCGTGATTTCCTGCAGAAAACTAAGAGATTCGAACACAAAGACGTATATATGCAGCTAATTGAAGCCTTTTTTCTAGAATTAGTTAGTACTCTATATGACCATTCATATCTGAACAAAGTTTAAAATGTATATATATCTATATATATTAATCTTGTAAATTTTGATATAAAATTTATGCTTTAAGAAAAATTTAAAGAATCAGAATAGAATCAAAGAGTTGAGATTAGTAATAGAATAGTCCCTTAATTAATTTGGCTTTTCTCCTGTCCCATAGCAGAAGATGGCTCTTTTCTTCTGGCATGATACAGGGAGTTTGCATTTTCCTTTTAATAACATGCTTGAGTTTAAAGAAGAAGACAGCCATTCTCCAACTTCAAAGTCAGCTTTAAATTTTAATTGAACTGGGACTATTAGAAGACTAATAGTGTTAGATCTTTAGAGAAGAGCAGAAACAAACATTTAGGAAGACATAAAATTTTTTTAAATGATATACCCATACGCCATTTCACTCTGTTTCCTGGGATAGATGATTTGTCCCTTTTCTTCAGTTGTCTCATTTGTCCAGTGTTCTTCAGATTCCTTAACCTTCATTCTCCTAAAGGACAAAAACAAAAACCTTTCCCCAAGACTAATTTTGGGGATGTTCCTTTTTGGCAAGTTATTATCTGATTAAATGAAAAGGCATGTGTTACTGGTATAAGTTAGTTTAAATTGGATTGTAGCTAGAGTTTTCCTGCCTTGTCCACAATCAGAACAAATCTTTGTCACCAGCTAGTCCCACAGCCGCTCAGACCCAACCAAGTAAACACAGAGACTTATATTGCTTACAAACTGTATGTCCATGGCAGGCTTCTTGCTAACTGTTCTTACAGCTTAAATTAATCCATAAATCTATACCTTGCCATGTGGCTCATGGCTTACTGGCATCTTCACATGCTGCTTGTTATGGTAGCAGCTGGCAGTGACTCCTTCTGCCTTCCTGTTCTGTTAGTCCCCCTATACTTCCTTCCTGGCCACTGGCCAATCAGTGTTTTATTTATTGACCAATCAGAGCAATTTGACATACAGACCATCCCACAGCATTGGATGTTCATGCTGGTTGATGAACTATCACCTTCTCTAATTAAGAGGTCTCTCTTGTTCAAATGGAACCTTTATCAATTTTGATGGTAACCACAGCTTATCTTCTGTAGAAACAAAAGCAAAACCTCATCCCCAACGTAACTCATATCCTGGTTTCCATTCTGAGGTCAGCACATCCTTAAAGTGTATAGGCTGATTTAATTCTGTAGTTTTTTCTGTTATCCAATGTCTCTCTGCAGCTGTTGTTCCTTTCTCATTGGCATTGAGAAAATTCAAAGTTAATAGAGCAGTCTATTTCTGGGGTTTTTTGTTACCCCTTTTTGTTTATTTAGCATATCCTTTAGAGTTCTGTTTGATCTTTCTATAACTGCTTGACCTGTAGGATTATGTGGTATGCCTGTAATATGCTTTATATTGTAATAAACAAAAAACTGTTTCATTTTAACAGAGACATATGATGGAGCATTGTCAGTTTTGATTTGTGCATGTATACCCATGATGGCCATAACTTCTAGCAAATGAGTGATTACAGAATCAGCTTTTTCAGAACTCAAAACAGTTGCCCATTGAAATCCTGAATAAGTATCAATGGTATGGTGTACATATTTCAATTTTCCAAATTCTGCAAAGTGAAACACATTCATCTGCCAGATTTCATTCCTCTGAGTACCCTTTGGGTTACATCCTGCTGGTAATAGCGTTTGATTGTAGAAGGAACAAGTAGGACATTTCTTTACTATTTCTTTGGCTTGTTGCCAGGTTATGGAAAAACCCTTTTTTAAACCTTCACTATTGACATAATGTTTTTTTATGAAATTCTGAGGCCTCCAGCACATTTCCTATCAATAATTTATCAATCTCATCATTGCCTTGTGCTAGAGGGCCTGGCAGACCAGTATGGGATCGAATGTGAGTTATATATAAAGGATGACTCCTTTTCCTGATTGTATAAATAGTGAAGTTAATTCTGAAGCATCAGGGATAAATTTTGCAGTCTCAATATGTAATACTACTCTTTCAGCATACTGAGAGTCAGTTACTATGTTGAGAGGTTCTGAAAAATCCATTAATACCAACAGAATAGCATACAATTCTGATTTTTGAACTGAATTATAAGGACTTTGAACCACTTTACTTAAATTTTCTGATTTGTAACCTGCTTTTCCTTGTTTGTTGGCATCTGTATAAAATGTACGAACTCCAGATATGGGTTTTTCCTGTACAATTCGAGGCAAGATCCAATCAGCTCTCTTTATAAGATCAATTCTATCGCTTTTGGGATATTTACTGTTAATTTCTCCCAAAAAATTACTGCAAGCTCTTTGCCAAGGTTCACTTTCTGTCCATAATTTTTCAATGTCCTCCTTAGTTAAAGGTATGACAATTTCTGCTGGGTCTATTACTGTTAATTGATGAAGTCTCAATTTTCCTTTCCAAATCAAGTCAGAGATTTTTTTTCCACATAAGTTTTTAATTTTTTATTTGTTTTTTTGGTAAAAATATCCATTCCAATATAATATCTTCCCTCTGCATTAATATTCCCTGTAGGAGAATGCCTAGAAGGTAAAATAACCAAAATGCAATCCAGCTTTGGATCATTACGATCCACATGCCCTTCATGTACTTTCTTTTGTACCAAGGCCAATTCTTTCTTAGCTTCAGGTGATAATTCTCTTGGACTATTTAAGTCCTTGTCACCTTCTAAGGTTCTGAACAAATTATGCAGTTCATCATTTTTTACCCCAACCATAGTTCGTAGATGAGAAATATCTCCAAATAATCTTTGAAAGTCATTAAGAGTCTGTAGTCTATCTCTCCTAATTTGCACCTTTTGGGGTAAAATACCACCATAGAGACTCGTGAGGAAGGCCTGTGGCCTGCACGGTTGCAGCCACGTAGTTCTTGTGATGCATAGTAACTGCTATGCTGCCTTCTTTAAGAAAAGTTTCTCGAATGAGGGAGGTATGGGCAACAGTCAACCTAAACGCTCACCTAAGTGCAGCAGGGTGGTACCCTGAGTCTGTGCACTTACAGAAAGCTACAGGAATGCCAACACTCCGTTCTCTTTTGTTTTGCTTTTTGTGTCTGTAGTGATAGAGATCAAACCCAGGGTCTTCTGCCTTTGAACCGTATCTCCAGCACCTGACTGTGTTTTAAAGAGAGAAATTATATACGCATGTTGAATAATTTTATAACACGGGTGATGAATAAAGCCCTCATTCTGGAACGAGTCCAGTATCTATAGATTTTAAAAATGCTTGTTGTATTTGTTTGGTGAATGCACTTAAATTAGCCATGGTTTTTCAGGAATCAAAGAGGAAATGAATGGAAAGAGTGAGCTTAGTGTATAAGAAGGGAAGTGATATTCTGCTGTCTGAATGTCCATGAAATTAGAGAAGATGCAATAGAGAAGTTCCCAGCGTGGTCTAGGGTCCCTTCTCTCCTTTACCAATACCAGTGACTACAGAGTCCTGGGTTTCAGTGATAGGTGCTTATAGATGAACCAGGTGTTGGCCCTTTTAGCAGTTTTACATCCCCAGACTTCTGCTTGAGGGACACAGCTAGTTATACTACACTGTATTTTAGCGTCAAATGTACTACCGTTGTGCCATGGGATCACACGCTGCTGTGTTTTTATAAGCAGTTTCAAGCCAAACATGGTGATTGCACACTTGTAATCTCAGCACTCGAGAGGTTGTTCGTAGGAGGAGCTTAGTTTGATGCCACTCTGGACCATTGTGAGAACCTCTCCCAAAACTCAGAGTACAAGTGAAGTAAAATAATGCTGGGATGTATATCTGATGTTTGATCCCCAGCACAGAAAAAAAGGATTTTTTTTTTTTTCCAGTGTATGAGGCAGTTCTATTTCAGTCATCTTATTTGATCTTTATGAGAAACTCATGGAGGGGGCTGGAGAGATCGCTCAGTGGGGAAGAGGGTTTGCTAGGCAAGTACAAGGACCCGTGTTCAAAGCCCCAACCCTTATGTAAAAATCAGGAATGGCCATGAATCCCTTTTACCCTTGTGATGGGCACTGGGGACAAATGGATCCCAAGAGCTTGCAGGCCAGCCTGCCTAGATGAAGAGAGTGAGCTCTTGTTCAGCGAGAGGCCCTGTCTCAGAGCAGGAAGGCCGAAGTGACAGAGGAACACACTCTTTGTCTTGCTCTGACCTGTGCATGGTTGCATGCATCTGCAGTTATACATTCTTGCACTTTACACACACACACACACACACACACACACACACACACATTCACACACAGAATTGGGCCTAGTGGACATTTCATTTATTTAAAATGTTTAAACAAAATGCCGAGAATGTTCTAGTTTAAGACATTTCATGTTTATTATTATGTCTGCCCCTCTGCGCGTGTGAACAGATATGGTATTGTTTAAATTTAATTACGGGTTGGTGAGATGGCTGAGTAGGAAGAGCTGCTTGCTGCACTAGCTTGACAACCAAAGTTGGGTTCCTAGAATCCAGGTAGAGGAGAGCTGATCCCTCAAAGTTGTGAGTGTGTCCATGTACATAAATCCTACTCATACATACCCAATAGGGATAAAACTTAAAGCTATTTTACACACACACACACATACACACACACACACACACACACACACACACACACACACTATGGTGGTCACCTGTTTATTTTTTAAATAGGAGAAGTGCTTGGCTGGTTGTATTTAGCAGGATTGCTCTGGAATCTGGCTGACCTGTGACTTGCTCCTATTGCTGGTGGGTAGCAATAAGAAGATTCCAAGCTTTAATTTTTTTTCAAACCAATTTTTCAAGATTTTGAAATATTTTTCATATAAAATGTTTTGATCATGTTTTTCTCCTCCCCCAATTCCTCCCAGATCCTTTCTCCTACCTCCTGTCCACTCAACTTTATGTTTTCTCTCTTAAAAAAACAAACAAACCAAACAAATCCAAAACAAACAAAAAATAAACAACCTCCAAACAGAAATAAAAATGAATAAGCAAAAGATCAATAAGACAAAAAAAATGCCCCAACAAAGCAAAATGAGACAAGAAGTCAACAAAAATACCATTGAGTTTGTGCAGCTGAAGTTTTCCTGTGCCCACCTGGCTCCCGAGTCCTCCCGGTCCCGCAGCAGCTCAGACCCAAATGAACACACAGAGGCTTATATTAGTTATGAACTGTATGGCCTGCTGGTTCAGGCTTCTTGCTAGCTAGATCTTACATCTTAAATTAACCCATTTCTATAAATCAATACTTTGCCACATGGCTCATGGCTCACCAGTACCTTTACATCTTGCTTCTCATGGCGGCAGCTGGTAGAGTCTCCTCTGTCCTGCCTTTCTCCTTCCTCCTCTCTAGTTAGAATGTCCTGCCTAACCCTATTCTGCCTCACCATTGGCCTAACAGCTTTATATATCAACCAATCAGAGCAACATATTTTCACAGCATATGGAAAGACATTCCCCCATCAAGTTTGTTTTGTGCTGGCCAGCAAATCCTGTGTATGGCGCCTACCCTGAAGAATGGTTAATATACCCAGGGAGACTCCATTAGAGAAAACTAATTTTTCCTTTGCTCATGAATATCAGTTGTAGATAGCTTCTTGTTGATTAGAGGTGGGAACATATGTCCACTTCCCCTCTCTGTGTTGGGATGCTGAGGCTTGAGCCTGTGCAGGTCACGTGCATTCTGCCACAGTCTCTGAGAGTTCATATGTGCATCAGTAGCATGTCAAGACCCAAGCTTAAAATGGAAATAGAATTTGTATTTCAGATTTTTTTTCCACATATGCGATGCTTTACCAGTGAAAGTCTATATAAATATTCTGTGATTTAGAAAACTCTGAACTCTAAATACTTCTGGTCTGAAGCATTTTGGATGAGGGTGATGTTGAATTGGAGAAGACAGAGACACACAAAACAGAGGAGTGCAAGAGAAGTTCAGAGCCAGATGTATACAAATATGGTCAGTTGATGGAAAATGATCAGTCTTGTCAGCAAATGATGTTGGCAGTGCTGGGCATCAGCCCTACAGCTTTGTGCACGTTAGGAAGGAACTCTACAGCTGAGCCACATTTCCATCCGCGTCAAAGGATTTTCCAACATTTGGAGATCCAGCCATGTATTTGCAAAAATAATTCACAATGAATTTCAACCTAAACCACATAAACTGTACAAAAATTAATTCAAAGTCTATCATAGATTTAAGTGTAAGACCATAGACAAAAATCCAGGAGAGAAATCTTTACATCTTGAAGTTAGGCCAAGAGTTGTTAAGATGGGACACCAAAAGCACCTGCCACAAAAGGAAAGACTTGACAAATTGGACTATCAAAATGAAATAAAGGTTGCTGTGGACGGCAGTAAGAGCATGAGGAGGGGGCTGGAGAGTTGACTCAGCAGTGAAGAGCACTTGTTACTACCGCAGAGGACTCGGGTTCCGTTCCTAGTATGCACATGGCAGCTTCTAACTGTAATTCCAGTTCCAGGGAGCTGAAGCCCTCTTCTGATCTCTAGGCACCCACATGGTACATTACAGACATGCAGACAAAAACACTTGCACACACTAAAAAACAAAACAAAGCAAAAAACTAACCAAAAAAAAAAAAAAAAGAGGCCGAGAAGACAAACAACAGGCGGAAACACCTGCGAATCGCGTGTGTGACAGTGGACTGGTACCAGGAGTGTAGCAGTAACAGAGCAACAATTCAAAGAATGAGGGAGAGGTTTGAGCAGATGCCTCACAGTATGCAGACAGCAGATGAGCCCTCAAAGATGTCTAACATAGTAAACCTTATGGAGGTGCAAAGTAAAGCAACAGCAAGATGCTACGGAGCGTTACAGTGGCTAAAATAAAAATTCCCACGCTGTCAAGTGCTATTGGATGCAGAGGCTGAGACCTCCTCTATTGTTGGCAGGAGTGCTCCGTTGGCAGTCACTTTGGAAAACCTGTTGACCATTTCATATAAAGTTAATAAATACAGATGATCGCGCTCCGCCTTCCCACTGGATATTTCCCTACAGCAATGAAAGTTCAGTGTGCGAATGGAAAACTTGTGTGTGTAGCGGCTCTGTTAATAATTGCCAGTAACTGGAAACAACCGAAATGCCCCATGGTTCATCTCTACGATGGAATGCTGTCAGGTTGGGGAAGGGTGTTCTACCACACAGCGAAGCAAAGAGAGTGTTTGGGGAAGTAATGAAATGGTTGTTTCTTGATAGAGTGGAGGTTGCACAAATGTGACTGTGTGTTAAAATTGATCGGACCCCCAAACTCAACTTTTCTGTAGGCCAATAAGCCGTAGATTTCAAATATCTTATTTGTATCCCTGGTGACAGAAACTTGAGCAGGTGTTTTAAAATGTATGACCCCTTAGTCATTTTTTTTTTTCCTGTGACCTTGTGGAACATTCTCTCTCCATTATCTTGTAAATCTTTTGAAGATTTGAAATCTGTTTTAGGTCTCATACCTTCAAATGGGTAGACCATTTACTCCCTCTAGTGGACATTTTTTAGTAGGAAAACACAAAATGTATATATGTGATTTTATTTTTCTTTCGCTTCTCATTTCACAAAGTCCATAAAGATCAATTTTCAGGCACTGGGTTTAAGTGCCAAGGTACTAAGACCAGGAAAGTATGGGGATCTGGAGGCTCAGGGACTTGTTTTCATTTCTTAAGTGAGTAAAAGGAAAATATCCAATATCTAAGTTGGTCAGTTGAATTTGGGGTCATAAAGGGGAGTATAAAGAATGGTTTTTCTTTTCTCTCTCTCTCTCTCTTTTTTTTTTTTTTTTTAGAAATTGGTACAAACTCATACCTGATAATCATTGCTGGAGGTTTCTTTTTTTTCTTTTTCTTTTGTTTTTTTGAGACAGGGTTTCTCTGTAGCATTGGAGCCTATCCTGGACTAGCTCTGTAGACCAGGCTGGCCCTGAACTCACAGAGATCCACCTGCCTCTGCCTCCCGAGTGCTGGGATTACAGGCGTGCGCCACCACCGCCCGGCCCAGGGAGGTTTCTCTATTACTATATATGGCCCACTTTTTGTTTTGACAGCACTAATTTAAAAAGAAAATGAGTGAATTAGCAAAGACTGTTTTGTGTCTCTTGATGTTTTTTTGTTTTAGATATTTTTTTGCCTTAAGTTGACCCACTAATTACATAATTGCTGGGCGCGGCGTGGTGTGTCATTTCCATACAGGAGTAAGTGCTTTCTGACCGGAATCCATCCACAGGCACTTGTATCACTGCAGACATGCCTCCTTTATTTTTGTTGTTGGAGACATTAAAAATCCCCTCTTCCAGCTATGTAGAAATACGCAGTTGATGTTGTTGCCCACAGTTACTCCATTGTGCTATAGAGCGTTCCAAGTGACTCCTCCTGTCCAACTGTGCCACTGAGGGTCTCGATGCTATACTGACCCCCGGGAGGCAGACAAATGGGGAGGGTCCGTGGCTAGGTAACAAGGTGGCAAATTTGTAGGATGACTGGTTTCTTCCTCGCTCTCCCCACCTGAGACAGACAGCTTTAAACAAAGGTCTTACAGGCTTTTCTCTCTCACCGGAAGGCCTGCTGCTGCTGGACTGGCTCAGCGAGTTCAAAGCCGGCTCAGTGCATGTTGCATAACAGTTGTGGGCCCATCAACCATCCCATCCTTCCTCACAAGGACAACCCATCATCAGGGGAAGAAAACTCTTCAAAGATTTAAAAAAAACCCAACCCCTGAAAACAGACTGGATTTTTCAGGCTTCCCGAGACACCCCCTCTCACCCTCATGCTTTGCAGAAGGTCTTTTTCTCTGTTTTTCTGGGGTGTGTGTGTGTGTGTGTGTGTGTGTGTCTGTGTCTGTCTGTCTGTCTGTCTGTCTCTGTGTGTCTGTGTTTCCTCACTCCAATAAACATCTTTCTTCACCTGCTGATTTTGTCTGCTCCTGTTGGCAGTGTTTGGGATTTCCCCACTGCTTCTTTTTTTTTTTTTTTTTTTAAATATTTTTTTTCTTTTTTTTTTTTTTTGAGACAGGGTTTCTGTGTGTAGCTTTGCGCCTTTCCTGGAACTCACTTGGTAGCCCAGGCTGGCCTCGAACTCACAGAGATCCGCCTGGCTCTGCCTCCCGAGTGCTGGGATTAAAGGCGTGCACCACCACCGCCCGGCCCCCCACTGCTTCTTAATCCTTTCACTGGCAGACTGATCAAGACCCCCTGGACTGTATCACTACTGTCCATCTTCTCTCCACCCCAGTGATAAGCCGACATGGTCTTGCTTTCCTAGGTATTAGTTTTCCCAAATAGCGAATCATGAGTTGATGAGATCCACCATTCTTTCCCCCACCTCCTTCTCTTGCTTTGTTGGGTTTTTTTTCCTGGTGCTGGGGATTGGGACCAAGTCTTCACACTGCTCTGAGCTGTCCCCTCCGCTCCTGCTTATATTACCAGGCCTTAAAAAAAATTACTTACTTTTATTAAATTTGTTCTTTGACAGTTTTATCCATTTGTATAGTTTATTATTTCTCTAATGCTCTTCTCTTTCTCTTCCTGATTTCTTAATCTCCATTGAGGCTTAGAATATATATTTGAAGAAGATAAGTAGAAGAATCAAAGTGTATTTAATTAATTCCCTACAGGAACTGTCTTAGTTAGGTTTTCTATTGCTGTGAAGAGACACCATGACCATGGCAAATCTTATAAAGGGAAATGTTTAATTGAGGTGGCTTACAGTTTCAGAGGTTTAGTCCCTAACCATCATGGTGGGACATGTCAGCATGCAGGCAGACATGATGCTGGAGAAGGAGCTGAGAGTTCTACATCTTGATCTGCAGGCAACAGGAAGTTAACTGTGTCTCTGGGTATAGCCTGAGCATAGGAGACCTCAAAGCCCACCCCCACAGTGACACACTTCCTCCAACAAGGCAATACCTACTCCAACAAAGCCACACCTCTTAATAGTGTCACTCCCTATGGGCTCATGGGGCCAATTACATTCTAACTACCACAGGAACCCATAGCAAATTAATAAATGAGAATTGCTATCCTGGCAATCCATGGAGTGACTCATCTATTTTGCTTGGTTTGCATAATAACTTTAGTTATTGTTTTATGGCTCATTTTCATATTTTCTATTTTTTTGTAGGATAATGCTTTCATGTTCAGATTTTACAATATGCAAAAGATACACACACTGAAGAGCCTTCTTCACATCTCTTTCCTTCAGTCAACTGGTTCTATTCCTCAGCGACAGCTAATGTTACGAGTTGTAACCATGTCTTAAATAATGATGCTACTGCCAGCCAGGTGTGGTGGTGTGCTTGTAGTGCCAGCTGCTGGAAGGGCAGGAGGCTCACTTGGCTCCAGGTGTTCAAGACCAGCTTGGGCAACATAATGTGAGACCTATATTAAGACAGGACAATTAGGAACTTAAAAGGCTCTTGATGGCACACACTCCAGGGATCCCACTCCCTACCATTTCCCTGTGATAATAGATCAACCCACAGATGGTTATGCTGTCTGCCTGGGCTTAGGAAGACACTGTGTCTGTGACTCAGTCAGTGCTGAGTGAGTGCTTGGCGACCTCATGGTGGAGAGAGGAGGAGGCGGCTTATTTCAGTAGGGGCCCTGTGGGTGGAGTAGGATCTGGATAGTAAGGGGTGGGAGGGATTTGAGGTGACCGTGAGGTAAGAACAAAGCTACCAGTGAGAAACACACTACTCTGTAAGCTTTACAACTGGGGGGAGACAAATATGGCTAGTCTTAAGAAGTCAAAGGGGTGAATTTGGTGGAATTTATTAAATTTATAGCTATGGAATAGACCTCTTTTTAGATTTATTTATTTTATTTTGTATGTATGAGTGTTTTGCCTTCGCGTATGTATGTGCACCGGGGTGTCAGATCCCCCAGAACTGGAGTTATAGATGGTTATGAGCCAACATGTAGGTGCTGAGAATGGAACCCGGGTCCTCTGCAGGAGCACCAAGTGCTCTAAACCACTGAGCCGTCTCTCCAGCCCCTAGAGTAGACTTTTACATCCTAAGAAAGCAGCCAAGGCAAGAGCTTTGAGCTGGGATGAAGCCCGTGTTCTACAATCATTAATTTAATTACAGGGATGGAATAGACCGCAAAGCAGAGGAACTGCCCGAGTACTGTCTGGATGAGAATGCTGGTGTGGATGGAAGCGCTTCTTCTTCTCAGTTCTTCACAAGCTAGACTAAGCTTTGTCTGAGATACGACAGTATCTTTTTTATTGTGGAGGAAATTGCTCTTTTCACTTAGAACCTTTAAAAGAGATTGCGTGTGTGTGTGTGTGTGTGTGTGTGTGTGTGTGTGTGTGTGTGTGTGTGCGCGTGCGCGCATGCGCATGCATGTGTGTGTGCACACATGTCACTGTGTGTTTTTGTGACAGAGAACAGCTGCAGGAGTTGCTTCTCTCCTGAATTCAGGTCGTCAGGCTTGGAGGCCTTTACCTGATTAGCCATCTTACTTAGAATTTTTATTAGTGTTTAACATTTCCTTATTGAGGCTCAGACTATGATCTTAGTCTTTTTAAAGCCAGTTAACAGTCCATAATAGTTTTCAGTTCTTTATAAACATCTTCAGTATTTATTTACTAGGTGTTTGGACCTTTGTACCTAGTTAGTATCTCAAGGAGTATGGAGCCAGGGTACAGGGTCTCTCTCTCTCTAGCTATGTATCTTACAAAGGTCAGTAATGAACACAGGCTGGAGTTCTGAGATATTGGTGAAAAATTTAACATACACATGCTTATATTTATATGGAACTTTAAGCTTTTTGTTGTTGTTGTTGTTGCCAGTCATTCTAAACTTTTCTATTTGTGGGGGCTCCTGTTTGTGCAGGTCTTAGTGGGAAGGAGGCCATCGGAGTGAAAGCCTGGGTGATTGAACTCACCCTTTTCCTCCCTCGTAGCAAGGAGGATGCAGGTACATGGCCTGTTTCTGACTGTTTAGGTGTTCCCACCCAGGACTAAATCTTCATGCGAAGGGAAAGGACAGCTTGGATCTTCTTGTGACAGAGTGATACCCTGTAGGGACAGTGATGGAGACACAGAGACACGGTGCCAGTCCTGGCTTTGGGACTAGCCTGCTCCTAGGGCGTGGTCTCACATGTGGTTCTGGCTGTGCATGCCACCTGGCCTTCTGCTTTTCTCTCTGCTTCATCCTTTCCATCCTGTTTTCTAGCTCTCTACTGGTTTGTGACCTATTTGATATTTTCCGATTCCTTTCTAATTAACTTTGCCAGGATTGGTTTCTGGGGTTTACAGCTGCAAGAGCATACATTGATGGAACAAGCAATGGCTGCAGAGAATGTAAAGCTGGGACAGCTCTTTACACTAGGGAGTTGTGTGTAGACTGAAAGCAGAGCAGTGACTCATGGCTGTGCAACGTTCAGAGGCAGGAGGGGTCCTTGGAGTTCCCTGAAAACCCGAGCCACAGGGGAAGATCTGTCAAGGTCAGGAGCTTCACCAGTTGAACCCTGGGCTGAGAATTATACACAGAACTGTTAAATTAGCCCGATTCTGAGGTTACAGCCCGTCACTGCCATCTTCTCATGTGGAAGCTGCCCGGGTGTTGGTAGGCATGCCAATGGGATGTTGAAATATGCTGTTCTGAGTCAAACCAGGTGAGTCCTGATTGTCTAGAGTTTTGTAATGTTCCTTCTAAGGTGTGTTGGTGATTAATTCTTGCTAATTTCAAACCTGTGAGTTGCTCCTCTGTCCTGACCCTGAAATGTTTTTGTATTCCATGCTCTGTCAGGTTTCTTTATCCATTCCCTCTGTTCTTGTTTGTCTTATTCATTTGATTGCCACCTGCTCGCCCTTGAAATTGCTGTTTCCTTTGATCCTTCGCTATGTTTCTCTATGAATTCTCACTGCTTGTTTTTATCCACCAGCTTCAGTAGAGAATGGAGCCTGAATTCAGAAGTCTCCTGGGAGCAGTGTGGTTCCCAGGTGCCCCGCCCCTTTTAGACAGCAGAGAAAGCTCTCTTGATCTGGAGGAAGATTGCATGGCAGTACACCTAGATGTCATTGACACAGAAACAAAGGGATAAAGACATGTGGGTTAGTTAGCCTTTCTCGGGAAGCCGTAGGTTAGAATGCACAGAGAACGGTGGGAATTTGCTGTGAGATACAGGTGGTAAGATGAGGTTTACTGAGGTTGTTGAAAGGTAGAACAGACACACCATTCTGTGTGTGGAGTTGGCAAGCTGGTAAACTGGGAATGGGAGACGCCAGGCACGTGTGTCATGTGAGCCTCGGGAAACACAGTTGACATAAGCATATTTATGCCACTCACGTCAGCCTTTTATCAATTGCTTAATTGAAACTTACGCTCTGATATGAGGGGCAGTATTAGTGTGTGTGTGTGTATGTGTGTGTGTGTGTGTGTGTGTGTAAGACTTGAAAATATTTTAAAGTTAGGTTCTGCGCTGTTTTTTAAGTTTTAGTTTTGTTTATGCAGTGGCAGGAGTGTATCCCAGTGCATGTGTGGAGGCCCAAGGACAAATTAGAGTTGGTTCTGTCCTTCCACCACGTGGGGCCTTGGGATCCACCTCAGGTCGTCTGCCTTGGTGGCAAGTGCTTTTACTTGCTGAGCTATCTTGCTGGCCCACTTCTGAACTATTTTGTTAGAGTTTTGTGTTTGGGGGTGGAGTCTCTGTTAATTATGTCCCTACATTTACCACTTTGCACTCCTGTCCCCCGTTTCTTCTTATCCTTTCTCAAGCATATGCCACGCCCACTGTATCCATGGTGATGCTGAGCACAGAAAGTGGATATCCCCTTTTGCAAATCAACAATCAGATGTAACCCTGGTCTCTTCTGCAGGCTCTGAGGGCATGGCCTGAAGGGCTGTAGAAAGGTTATCTCTGTGAGGGGCCTCAGAGAAGTTTGCCTTCACAGTGACACTCAGCTGAATCTTTTCAGTAGCAGGTGTCTGCCTGTTGAGGAAGCCAATAAAAAAGTTGGGTGCCATTACACAGGGAGTGGTGAGAGATGAGGATGTGGGAGAATTTTCTTTTTATCCCCATCATCCAACAGAAGACCTAGTGTCCACTGAGAAAAAAGTCCGAAGGTTAGTCAATGAAGAGTGAGTTCCTGTCCTTATTGTAAGCAAGCAGTTCTCACCCCGGTGAGTAAGCAGCTCTCATCTCCTGTAGTATGAATCCTAATTGGTCTTAATAATAAAAACCCGGATATGGATCTAGATATGGAGTAAATGCTGAAAGATCAGACAAACAGAGCAGACACCAGAGAGTTCTTACCTCAACAACCCCTTAGGCCTGAAAGAGTGAGCTCCTTTCTCCTCCCGCCTTATATTCCTTTCTCTGCCCAGCCATCACTTCCTGTCTCAAGATCCTTAGTGCTGGGATTAAAGGTATGTGCCTCCCAAGTACTGGGAGCAAAGGCATGAGATCCCAAGTGCTGGGATTAAAGGTGTGTGCCACCACTGCCTGGCCTCTGTGACTGACTAGTGGCTGGCTTTGCCCTCTGATCTTCAGAGAATTGGGTAGAGGTAAGAAGTCTTTCTAGTGGCTGGCTGCTCTGCTTCTCTGATCCTCAGGCAAGCTTTATTTGTTAGATCATACACAAAATATCACCACAACCTCCTTTCCTAGTAATGGTGGCTGTAGCTTTTCCACATCATGTGAGCTCAGGATTGTAACAGGGTTTGGAGTATGGCAGGACTGGGCTCCAAACCCAGCTATTTACATTTCCACCCATGCAATTGTAAGCAAATTGCTTATACTCCGTGGCCCTCTGTGGCCTCATCTATAAATTAGGAATGCCAACATTTGGTCTTGGCCCACACTTAGAAGTAGATATTTAATGATTCTCCGGCAACTTATAACATTCAAACTGAATGTGCTTGTTGTTGGCAACAGAGTGGGAACAAGGTAGGTCTATCTGGTCCTTGTCCTCATGCTGTCTGTAACTTCCAAGTAAACACTGTTGCATCTGTCTTTCCACTAGAGAGGAGTCTGAAACCTTGTTTTATACATGGCTAGATAATAGATAGTTGGTCATGCAGCCTCTGGCCCAGCCCGACTTCCTGCTATCTGTCAAAAGCAGCTAGCTATAAATAGTATATAAAGAGTGCACCAGTAAGATTTTATTTATAAAGCAAATGATGAGATTTGACCTGCAGGCCGTAGCTGTGACTCTAAGGTTTATCCAATGTGTCTCTTATGTACCAGGTTCTATTTCTTGTATCCATGTGAAATCATTATATTTGAATGAGTGCAAATGCAGGATTCTTTAGGACTTTGGAGTAGAAAAGGAGGTAGCAAGGTAGTACCAGATATGTGCGATTGTGGTCGTTTGAATGTAATTGACCTGCATAATCTCACAGGGAGTGGCACTATTAGGAGGTGTGGCTTTGTTGGAGTGGGTATGGCCTTGTTGAAGGAAGTGTGTCACTATAGAGGCAGGCTTTGAGGAGTCCTATGCTCAGGATACCATCCAGTGTCTCAGTTGACTTCCTGTTGCCCACAAGATGTAGGACTCTCAGCTATGACTCCAGCACTGCATCTGCCTGCCTGCCATGCTCCCCATCGTGATGTTAATGGACTGAACCTCTGAACTGTAAGCCACCCCAATTAAATGTTTTCCTTTATAAGAGTTGCCGTGGTCATGGTGTCTCCTCACAGCAGTTAGAAACCCCAACTAAGACAGTGATCTTTAGTGGTATAGATAGGGAGTACCCAGAAGGCTCTGTGGAAAGGGAGCGGAGCGCGGTGGGGTCGGTGCGGTGTTGGTTAATAAACTGAGCCTGCACACTATGATGCAAGCCTCACCTGGGAAGGAAAGAACCGTGGGAACCCAGCACCAGAGTGCCTTTCCTAGGCTCATGGAGAGTTCCCACGCAAAGGCTGCTGAAGCCCTGCATCTTCTGGAAGGAATGAACTGGTCCTGTTACCCTGTGTGCCCCGGCATGGGCTAGAAGCATCTTGGAGAAAGCGGGGATGGTAGAGCAGCTGGTGGCTGCTGGCCTGAAGAGAGAGATGACCTGACACCTCTGTGATCAGCACAGACTGTTGTGTGTGCTCCATAGAGCCCCTTCTCCCTCCCTGTGTGTCCCCATGGTCTGTCAGCTGCTGCTTGTCCTCTGCCTTCTTTTCCACTGTGACTTCTCTCATCCTCTGTCATCCTTGCTGGCTTAGGGTGCTATACCTGGCAGAGTGACCCAGAATTTCACTCCTGAGGCTCTGGACCCTCGATCAGCTTGTACTTCTGAGACTAGGATTTTCACACTGGCCCATTCACAATGCAGTGAGGCAAGGAAATACCAAGGAGTGCCACGCCGACACCGTGGGTGCTATAGATGTTCCTGCTGCCTCCACTGTGCGAGCACAGTCATCCTTCCTTCTGATCAGAATCCCTTCCCTTGCCATGGTTGTTGTTCTTCTCGCCCTCTGTCCACAGGAGCAATCCAGAGTTCCCCTACTAGATCCCCTAGCAAGAGTTTATCCCTTTGGAAGCTCCTTTGGGAGTTACTAGGAGGGATGATGAACAGGGTTACCTTTGCCTCCATCCTTTGGTTTTGGGTATGCTTGTGTTCTTCTTAGGGGAAGCCAGTCTCGTGGTAATCCCTTAATTCCCAGACGGTTCCATGGCTGTAGGCCCTGCCTGTGTGTTCCCCATGTGGTACTGTCCTCGTCACTGTGGCTGTGTGACAGTCCTGAAGATCAGCTTCCTGCCAGTTCTCCATCTTTGTTCTTTTCCAAATTGTTTTTTATTCCAGGTCCTTTGCCTGTCCACATTTGTTCTAGATTCAATGTGTTTATCCCTCTAACAATTCCTTCTGGGGTTTTTGAATGGAATTTCTGTTGGAATTCAGTAGATCAGTTTGGGATTTAACTTCTCAACAAAATTGAATCTTCCGGGTCATAAACAGAGTACAGATCTTTCTGTTTGATGTCTATTGTTCTGCAGTTTTAAGTTATTTCAATCATGGATATGTATCACTAGATTTAGATTTTTTATATATATATATAAACACTATATACCTTACCACAGCATATGCTGAGGGGCTTTAGAGAGCAGTTAAACCCTTAGAGTTGCTGAAGATTTGTCTAACTCATGGATTTCTGGGAAACAGCAGCCTTGGAGAGACCAGAGCTCATGATAATTACTATCTGGCAGGGTCTTGTTGCTGTCGGGTTTTGTTTTGTTAGTATAGTTTTGTTAGGTTCCTGAGGCAAACAGACAAGTTGACTAGTGCAGTTGATGCTGCAAATTTCTGTCGATAACAAAGGAAGAATTTCAGCATATTCTGTGGAAGAGATTTTGAGATTGTGAGAAATCTGTTACTTTACCAGTCAACTTCACAAAGATTTATTACAGATTTTATTTTTTATTTATAATGTGCTATGTGTATGTGTGTGTGTGTGTGTGTGTGTGTGTGTGTGTGTGTGTGTGTGTGTGTGTGTGTCGGTCTGTCTGTCTGTCTGTGGGTGCAGAGGCCAGAAGAGGGCCTTGGATCTCTTGAAATTGGTGGTTGTGAGCTGCTTAACATAGCTGCTGGGAGCTGAACTCTGGTATTCTAGAAGAGCAGCAGCTTCCCTTATCTACTGAGCCATCTTGCTAACTCTCAAAGATTTAGAAAATGTGTTTTCCTTATGAGTTAGATGTCCTATAGTACTTTTGATTACATACTAAATTTAATTTTTTTCAAATAAGTCCACTGAGGATAGGAGTAGTTTTCATTGTGTTAAAGAGCATTTTCAGCCATTATTTGGTGATGGAGGGGGCACTAAGAGACCAGGGTTGCTTTTTGACTAGTCAGGGAGGCTGATCACTTTCCTTCTCTTAATGCCTTTAGTGTACACATGTGGCATTCAATATGACTTTCCAATTCTGAGATTTATGATATACAATTTTTAAAACAAACGCTTGTCAAGGTTACCCAGCAGAGGGAGCCATGCTCTTTTGAATGTTCTCTTAGTGTGACGGACATCTCACGCAGGAGCTGATAGACTGTAGCTGGACAATGTGTGTACTGACAGTAAAGCAGAGAGACCTCTTTGTCCACAGTGCTCATCACTTCTGAGAGCTCACCAGGGTTTGGACGTAGGTACTGACATTCCACTGCTTCTGGTTTATTATTTTTTTTTCTTGAATTGCTTATCCATATTATCTTTAAACGGTTCATTACTGTTTTTTAAACACTTAATTTATGTGTAGGAGAGTTTTGCCCACATTTATGTCTGTATATCACATGTGTGTCTGGTGCCTGCATAGACAGAAGGTGGCATTGGATCCCCCAGAACTGGAGTTATAGATGGTTATGAGCCACCATATGAATGAATGCTGGGAATTGAACCTGGATCCTCTACAAGAGCAACAAGTGCCCTTAACCACTGAGCATTTTCCCCGGTCCCTAATCAACTGATTGTCTTTGTTTCTGAAGTATTTTTTCTGCCCTTGACTTTTATATAAAACTTACCAGAGTATGTGTTTTCTTACATAGTCTTTTGTTTCTTGTAGATTTTTAGATTTATTCATATTGATATGTAAATTTATAGTTTGAATTCCCATGGCTGTTTGTACTCTGACATATCAACATTCCGCACTCTGTTCTCATCAGTAGAGACTCAGGTTCCTTCCGCTGTTATGCCCTTACAACAATGCTGTCTTGATCTGCCATGGACAGTTTGTTCTGCACAGCCTGTGTTATTTTAGGGTACCCAGCATTATCTAGGAGTTCATTGCATTTAGAGGATTTGGGCACATTCAACTTGCTGGTAATGACAAATCCTTTTCCAGCATACATAATGCTTATTTTTTCCCACTGGTAGAAGATGTCTGATAAGGCTTGATTTACCCATTTGCCTACCTGGTGTGCATGAAGAGCCGTCTCACTGTGATGTTATTTGGAATTATGCTGGTGGCCGATGAGACAGAGTGTCATTTTATATGTATAGCTCATTATCCCTGATCCCACACCTAGGAGTGTTTGCTTCATATTTTTACTTTTCTGTAGAACCTTTCCTTCTAATAGATTCTTGGTAGTTAAATAAGATATTTTGTAAATTAATCTTTTATCAGTTATATAGACTGTGGAGATCTCTCCTTCTCCCTTTTGCAGTGCTGGGAAATGGCCTGTGTGTGCTAGGGAAGCAGCCTGCCACCCAGCTACACCCTCAGCCTTCAGTTATGTCTGTAATGCCCTGCCCTGCCCTCCCCTCCCCTCCCCTCCCCTGTTTTCTCTTTCTTTTTTTGGTTACTTTTTAATAGTCAAACCCAGGACTTGTGCACATGTTAGATAAGTACATGCTCTACCATGAAACCCCTAGGCTTTGTTTTATGGCATCCTGGTGAATAGAAAACTTAATAATTTTGCTATATTTCTTTTTTGCTTTTTTTGAGACAGGGTCTCACTTTGTAGCTCTGGCTGGCTTGGAACTCACTGTGTAAAGGTACCTGCTGTCAAGCATGGTCACCTGAGTTCAGTCCCCAGAACCCAGATGGTAGAAGAAGGAAACACTTCCCATCGTTGTCCTCTGGCCTGTACATGCTGTGTACCACACCTCCAAGAAAGAAATGTTTTAAAAAGTCTTAATCACCTGGAGTCTGAGAGTTATTTTCTTATATTTTATCTTAAATTTCATATTTTTGCTGTGATATTTGTGCATGCGTGTGTGTGTGTGTGTGTGTGTGTGTGTGTGTGTGTGTGTGTGCGCGCGCGCGCGCGCGCGCGCGCTCACCACATGTCAGATGTCTTCCCATTGAACTGAATCATGTCTTTGGCTAGGCTGGCCAGTAAGCCCTGGGGAGCTGCCTTTCTGTGCCTTCCAGTTGGAGGGTTACAGGCACTCACAGTCATGCCCAACTGTCTGCATAGGTGCTGAGGATTTGAACTCAGGTTCTCATGCTTGCATAGCTAGTGGTTTTACCCAGTGAGCCATTTCCCCAGCCTCTGTGATAGTTCTTATTTTGAGTAAATAGTAAGATTTTTATTGTTGAAATAAGTGATCATAACAGAAGATACAAGTAAACCATTATTGTAATTCATGGTGTGAATTAGGCAATGTTCTGATTTCCTATGGCTGAGAAACAGTGTCATCCAAACTTCACTGGCCTAAAGTTACTTTTTTTTTTTTTTTTAAAAGATTTATTTATTTATTATGTACACAGTGTTCTGCCTACATGCATGCTTGCAGGCCAGAAGAGGGCACCAGATCTCATTACGGATGGTTGTGAGCCACCATGTGGTTGCTGGGAATTGAACTCAGGACCTCTGGGAGAACAGGCAGTGCTCTTAACCGCTGAGCCGTCTCTCCAGCCCTACTTTTTTTTTTTTTTTTTAAATTTAAGCTATGTCTTGTTTGTTTGTTTGTTTGTTTGTTTGTTTTTTTTTTTTTTTTTTTTTTTTTGGTTTTTCGAGACAGGGTTTCCCTGTGTAGCTTTGCGCCTTTCCTGGAACTCACTTGGTAGACCAGGCTGGCCTCGAACTCACAGAGATCCGCCTGGCTCTGCCTCCCAAGTGCTGGGATTAAAGGCATGTGCCACCGCCACCCGGTAAACTATGTTATTTTTGAGAAAGGTTTATAAGCCCAAAATATCCTAGAATTCATTATTGTAGCCCAGGCTGGCCTTGAACTCTGCATTCTCCTGCTTTAGACTCTCCAGGGCTGGGATTATAATGTCCCACTGTGACCAGATTGCTCTCCCTTACTTTTCCTCTTTCTTTCTTTGATTTTTGGTCAAGAACTTAGAAGGAAATCAGTTAGCGGGTTGCTACCCACCAACAATGACTCAGTAAGATGACTCCCTTCTCTTCTCACAGCTCTGGTGCCCTTGTTGCATGTTGTCCAGTTCCTCTCTCTCTCCATGAGGTCTCATTCTCTCAGGCATCTCCCTGTGATCTGTGCATTATGAAGTATCATGGGTCAGGGTAGTCTCCATACTTACATGGTAGGTGATTTAGAAGAGATTGTCTTCTAAGCATGAGCACCCCAGGTACAAGTATTTCCAACAGTCAAGAAGAGAAAGCTGACAGGAAGCCACGGTCTGTGCCTGGAACTGGTGGAACTTCACTTCCCTATTCTGCTTGTCAGAGCAATTGCATAGTCCACTCATTGGGGTCAAGTAGAGAAACCTCCTGTTGAGGGGAAACTCAGTTACATATTGGGTAGGAAGAGCATATGGGATGAAAAGAGCATATGGAATGGGATGGGAAGAGCATATGGGATGAAAAGAGCATATGGAATGGGATGGGAAGAGCATATGGGATGGGAAATATGTTGTGGCCATCCTTGGAAAATATAATCTGTCATAGTTTGCCTCTGGCTACAACAGCTTCCTCTCATTTGCAAGTACACGTCCCCTCTCCAATAAGACAACTGAGTTTCATCCCATTATGTCATCACATCTACTGATGGCTGGCTGGTCTTTTGAAATGCAGTGTGACATATGTCTGCCATTTCTGCTGCTTCCCAGAGTTCTGTGTGGCTCATGGTTCTCATCTCAACTTTTTGCTCAGCCTTCCTTCTAAGTCATTCTTTTCGTAAGAGTCTGCAGGCAGATATCTTTCTTAGATACGTTGAGTGCCCTGAGGGTTGAGAGTCTTGACAGCTCATTTCCTTTTGAAAAGTTGAAGCAGATTTGATTTTCAGTTCTCCTTTGAACTGTACACACGGATGGTAGTTCTGCTGCTGTTACTGTCTTAAGAATCTTGAGTTTTCTTACGAATCCTGTTGTGGCTTGCTCCATGAGATGGAGTCAACTCTCATAGCTCTTTGAGTCAGCTTCTGCTCTGTCTTGGGCTGTGCCATAGTACCGTTGTGATTCTTGAAGCTTATGATGGAGTATTACATACATCCTCAGTCCCTGTCCTAGAACTTCCCAAAGCCCTGGGATTTCCTGAGTGATGGGAGTGTCTTGTTACTTGTGACAGTCTGCTTTGATAAATGCTGAGTTTTTGTTAATGAGGTTACTTAGTGCTGGGGCCCTGGGCAGCTTCAGGATGGGCTCAGTCTTTGGAAAGACCAAGTATTTCTCCAAGACATTGACAGATATCCCCTATGAAGGTTCCAAGCTGGGAGACATGGGGCTAAACAAAGTGGATCCAAACCACACCCTCAAGTTTGAAAACATAGGTAATACCAGAGTAGGCAGTATGAACAGTGGGAAAGCATGCTCTATTCAGTAAATAAATGGTTCATTCAGGAAAAGTAACATTGCATCCCCAAACTGCCAACTTTCAAAGATATTGACAGTCCCAAGGTGTTCACCCCTAAACTCTTGTGCAGTGTGATAGTGCCATCATATTTTATTGTATTGAATCTTATTCACTGAGTTATTCATCAGTTTACTTTTTTAAAAATGTCTTTCAATAACATTTTATGAAGGACTTGCATTTTTTTCTTTTCAAAGATGGCTGTTATTTACTTATTTTATTTTTCAGTTGAATTTTATTTATCCAGTCTTTAAGAATTTTTTAGTGCATACAAAGTTTTTTGATCATATCCACTCCCCACTCCACCCTCCTTCTCTCAGGAAACCACTCCACCTGCCCTCTCCAAACTTCATATCCTCTTCCTTTAAAAAAACAAACACACAAAACAAAACAACTCACCCAGTCCCGTTGGTGCTTCAGGTATGTGCAGGCTTACAGGGCCAGCCTCTAGAGCATGGGCAGCCTATGAGACAGGCTTGCACCCCTGAAGGAAATGGATTCTCTTTCTACCGGCCTACCTCAGCAGCCAATAGCTTTCCTCTAGGGATGGGGCCTTGTGAGCCCCTCCTCCGTGCATGCTGGCTTGCTCTTGTGCAGATTGCACACAGCCACAGTTGCTGTAAACTTGTGAGTGTAATGGCCCTGTCTTGTCCGGGAGACACTACTTCTTAACAATCCTTCCTGACTTTTGGCTTTTAGAGTCTTCGTTCCCCTCATTACCATGTCCCTTGAGCCTCGGGGCGGGGAGGTCAGCGCTCCCCAGTCATTTATTCTCTGTACAAGCTCTATGTCTCTGTGTGAGCCTCTGCCCACCTACAGTCTTTGTTTTTGAGACGGGCTTTGTGCTGTGTCCCCCAGGCTGGCCTCAGGTTTCTGAGGGCTGTGATCATAGGCGTGCACCAACATACCTACTGAAGAGCTGATACATCTTAAAGTTATTTTTTGTTCTGAGCCAGTTAGTTGTGGAGCTTTTAAAAAGTTGCTTTCCTATTTGGGAAATATTTCTATTTCATCCAAGTGAAGTTCGTAGCAGATCAGCGAACAGGATGTCTAGCCTCGAACGAAGGGAGTCAAATGCTAGGATTAAACTGGTAACTTCTTGTTTCCTAAAGTCACCTTCAGCAGTCACCACCAGAGGGAGCCCTTGTACTTTTTTCCTCCGGCAAGGTTACCAGCCTGCTTTGGAAATAGGATGCCTAGCTGAGGCAGGTGTCAACTGCTGGCAAAGATCTAGTCGTCCTGTATGGTGAGGAGAGGCCACTTAGCGTATCCTTAGTCACCAGTCTGCACATAAGAAACTCTGCTTTGCCTTTTGGAAGATAATTCTGAGTGGAGATACAGGAACTAAAGCAGATGGGGAGTGATTAGATCACCAGATCACCGACACATCAATAAGTTACTATTTAGAGAGGCTCTCCCTTCCAAAGGAAGGACAGGTAGGGCATGAGAGAGCCCGTCTGAAATCAGGTCCCCAATTTTCACACCATAATTGAGAGTGGAGTTGGGATGAGTTCTGGTTGGAGGTTATTTAATTTTTACTGAGCTGTGACATGGGCGGTCGTCTATGAACTGGGATTACATGCGCAGGTGCGTCTGGGAGTGCGCATGCCTGAATCTAACCGTGGGTTGGAAAGAGGTTTTGTTGTGGTCGCTGGGTTTAAGGAATCAGTAGACCTAGGTGTGGTGAGTCTGTCGGGTCCGTCATTTTGGTACAGGGAAGGCTGAAGCAGAGAGGATCTTGAGTTCAAGGCCAGCCTGGGCCATAGCAGGGGCCTGCCAGAAAAAAGAAGAGGGGGGAAAAGATGAGGAGAGGAAGAAAGGAGAGAGGAGGCGAGAAGAAGAGTTAGATCGACTGCTAGGAAACAGACACCTCCCACCCCTTTTTCTTTTACTTTTTTTGGTTTTTGGGTTTCGAGACAGAGTTTCTCTGTTTAGTCCTTGCTGTCCTGGATCTCGCTCTGTAGACCTGCCTGGCCTCAGACTCACAGAGATCCACCTGCCTCTGCCTCCCGAGTGCTAGGATGAAAGGCGTGTGCCACCACTGCCCCACTGAGACAGCTTTAACTTACAGACTCAAGTATCTTTGACTGACTTAAAATTTCATTTATTTTATATTTGGGATTCTGTCACCTACTTTAATAATCTGGTTGCCACATAAATAAACTGGTGGTTTCAGTTAATTTACCTTAATTTGATGATTTCCAGACCTCATGATTTTTCTTCTGGTTCAAACTGACTTTTAAAATACGGTGTGGTTATTGGATGTTCTTTTCCGAGAATATGGAGTTCGGCTTTTCTGTACTACTCGGCTCTTTTCAAGTCTCCTGTGACTGTCTTGGAGTGGTTCCTGGAGTGCTCTTGTTACTGCTGTGTCTCCCAATTCACCTTGATATAAACTTTCTTGGAAGACTATCGGCACTCTTTAAAACTCTTTGATTCTGTATTTGCCTTAGAACGAGACATTCACAGCTCAGAAACTCAAAACTGGTCCAAGTGCAGAGAACAAGTGTCCACGGACTGTTGGGCCACACATGGGACATCTATATCACACCCCTTGTCCCTAAAGCTCCAGGAACATTGCAAAAGACAAGGATAGAAGATGATAAGAGCCAGAGGTTGGAGGGGGACCAGGGCCAAACAGTGTCTTCTGGATGTGACTGGACTCTTCCGCTTATTAAGTGGCAGCAGCTGTGGTTGCCTGCACAAGATCAAGCCAGTCACGTTCAGTGTGTGTGTTGGGGGCGGGCACTTAGGAGCTCTTATCCCTAGCTGTGGAGCTGTTGACAGTCAATGTCTTCTAGGGGAGGAAGACTCACTTTTCTTTAAGGGTATGGTCTCTTGGTAGTGACCATGCTCCAGGAGATGGCTTCATATTCATGAGTATGTGGAAAGTACAAATTGGACTTCATGGGATATTTAAAAAGATAAGCTGGAAAGGGGTGGATGGTAGATGATCTGGGTGAAGTGGAGGGTGGATTAAAGACAGTTGTGTACATGTATGAAACTCTCAATTAAGAAATATTTAAAAAAAGAATAAAATATTTAATAATCTGATTTACTTTTCTCATAGATATCACAGGGAAGAATTAAAAACAATTATGTGTGTAAATGTTTGTCTGTGTGTGGGTGTGTGTATGTGAGTACAGTGCTCATGGAGGTCAGAAGAGGGCGTCAGATACCCTGGAGCTGGAGTGACAGGCACTTGTGAGCTGCCTGACATGGATGCAGTGAACCAAACTTGGGTTTTCTAAAAGAGACATGCTTTTAACCACTGTGCCATCTTTCTGGTTCCTGTGGGGAAGATTGTAAGCCTTCATTTGAGCCTAAACTTTTAAGCAAAAATCAACAACTTCCCGGCTTCTTGCATTGTTTTTGCGCAACCCCCCCCCCCCCCCCACACACACACACACACTTTATTGCAGTGCTGGGATTGAACTTTCCAGACGCCAAAGCTTCCCACATGCTAGGCAAGAACTCTACCCCTGAGCCACACATCCATCCTGTTGACGTATTTCACTCTATTCTGTTCTAAAAAATAGAGAAACATTTTGAGAAAAAAGATGTATTTAGGATTAGTTCTTTATTGGTGCAGTGCAATCCATTTTCAGGAGAGAGTTTTTACGTTCAAGGTGGACCGGCTCTGATAAGCAGGGGGTCCAGGAAGAGGAGCAGTATGGAGAGAGCAGAAAAGGATTCCAGACAGGTTTCTAGCTCCCTGAAGATGGATTTCTTGGTTGGTATTTCAGTCTCTGTGTGACGTGTTGGATATTCAAGGGAAGGAGAATTAGTCTTTCTGAGAAGTACTTATAAAAGTGCTCACGGGTGCCTGCGGCATAGCTCGGTGGTGGGGTGCCTGCCTGGTGTGTGAGGCCCAGCACTGCAAAGGGAATGAATGTCAGGTCAGTGTACTGCTCCTCAGCAAGGGCCAGTGATGAGTTCTCCGTCAGTGATTTCTGTTTGGAACAGAGCATCTGTAAAATTAGCAGTAGAGCCACAAGGCTATAAAAGTTTCAGACTGGGTGAAACAAAGGGCCTCCCTCCCATTCCATCAAGAACACCTTTAGAAGTAGGTGAGGGGATGTACACTTGTTAATGCAGTTCTGGAAGCAGAAGCAGAAGGGTTGCTTGGGCCAGGACTTCAAGCCTGGGTACCATAGTGAGACCTCATCTTATAGACAAAGGAAAGGAAAAGAAATCAAATAAGAAACCAGCCATAATTGTTTACACTGTAATCCGTGTATTAGAGAGGTAGAGGCCAGGGGATTGTAAACGCAGGGCCTGTCTGGACCACGTAGCAAGTTTCAGTCCAGCCCAAGAAACTTACTGAGACCCGATCTCAGTGAAATTTATGGGAAGCCAAGGATATAGCTTAGTTGCAGAGGACTTGTGTAACATGCACAAAGCCCCCGGTTCAAACATCATTAAAAATGTTTCATATATTTTATACCTTTTTCTCTATAAATATTATTTGGTGGGCATAATGAATGAATATCTTAAAAGTCATTATTTTTGAATAATGCTATTAATGTTCAATAATTTAATGAAGTATGGGCGCATCACTTACCTGAGTGCTGAAAAACCCCTATCTCCTACTGTCTGCATTAATAGAATATTTCTTCTTGGATTTAGATTTCCTCCTTCCTCACCCCTGAAGCCATATCCAAAGAAGCCCCTGTATCAAAGAGATGTTATTAAATTTCCAGAATGGAATGATCCCCCACCAGGCACTTCACAAGAGAACATTCCAGTGAGACCAATTGTGATGGTAAGTGCATGAATAAAAGACCATAGACTCGTAGTAGGCTCGATCTTGGCCGTCATTAGCTACTTGGGAAGAGGAAGTCAGTGTGTCCATGGTGTTGCCATTGGTGAGTTACTCATCCTCCACACCCATGCCCACACAGTGAGTCAGTCACACAGCAAAAACAAAAGACAAAAAGAGATGAAAGTGAGGTGGGGCCTCGGTGGGGGAAGGAGCTGGACGGAGTGAGAAGGAGAGGGAGAGGCGGAATGAGCGTGACCACAGTGTATTGCATACATGTGTGAACTGTCAATGAATAAATTAATTAAAACAGTAGTCATGATTTTTTTTTTTTTAAAAAGATGATGGTCTCAGTCCAGGAGGAATCAGCTAGTGAGCTGCAGGCTTGTCCAGCGCTTTCTAATGTATCCTTTTTGAACTGCTTGGGAAGCATTGCGAAATGACACCACACCCGCCCATAGTTGGGAGGCCTTTAACAGGAGCTCTTGCTTTGTTTCCCATCTTCCGGCCTGAGGTGTGAGGGAGAGTGTGGTAGCTGCTGTCACATGTTCAGTCAGAGCAGATTTCTGTTAAACTCCCTCGGGATGCCCTTCCCTGTCCTGGAGCTGCCTGGCCTTCTCCTGAACTTTGTCTTAGTTACTGTATCAATTGAGAGTGAGATAGTAGGCTGTCCTGTGGAGCGACCCCCGTACCCAACACAACGCATGAACAAACGTGGCTTCCTCTGGTCTCTAAAGACAGTGCATCGTGAAACACACAGCCTCTTTTTCACCCCCTCCATACTTTTTTCTAAAAATATCCCTTGCACAAGACTGCCAAGATGGAGATGATGCGGAAAAAATACAGAGAGAATCTTTGGTAAGGCAGTTATGGAAGAAATTTACTAACATTATTGATTTAGGTTAATCAGGTCTTATAAGACTAGGCATCAAGACAATTTTGTTTGCAAAGCTGTGATGAAGCCATTTTTAGCCAATGCAATCAAAAGAAAAAACAGCTCCCCCGCCCCCACAGAAATTCTGTGATGTCGAAGCTTGGAGAGGATAATTAAGGAGCTTACGCTTATCAAAGATGATCAAGGCAAGAGAGGACACCAGTGACAGAAGTGGGGACCACAGGGGCTTGCAGATCTGTCAAGGATGGCGATGACTTTGGTGTGAATCTGACAGTGATGGTTTATGAGGAAAGGGAGTGCCTAGCAGGTGGATGGAGACCGTGACCCTGGAACTTAGGGGAGAGACTGTATTTGGAAATCCCTTATTTATGTATTAAAAAAAATTGATTAAGAGCGTCCCTGTGTGACCAGTGTGCCAGGCTTAGGAGAGTCCGTGATGGGCGACACTGTCTTCACTCTCACGGTCTAGTGAGAGAAAAATAGTAAAATAGAAAGTTAAGTGTCAGAGAGCAAAATGGAAACGCAGGGGCGCTAGCTACTGGAGGCCAGCTCAGAATTAGGGGAGACTTAGTAAGTGTAAGTTCCTAGTGTAGAAAAAATTACTATGGAAACTCTAAGAAACTCAGTCCCTTTTCTTCAGTGAGTTTATTTAAACACCCAGTAGAACCCTCCAGCTAGGGCTGTTGTTCAGAAGACCGTTTGTTATAGTGAAATAAACAGGCTTTGACACCATCGATAGGACTCCCCCTTTCTCTTCTGGGCAGTTATGCTGCTCGTGCCCTGGGGCAAGTCCACAAGTTTATTAGCAAATGTCAGCGCCTCTGACAGTACCTTCTGTGCTCAGTTGAAATGCTTCTGAGAGCTCTGACGTGTGCCAGCACCCCAGAGCCGTCCAACCCTCTGAACTCTGGAGTCATCCTTTCCTTCTCCAGGCGTCTGCGTCTGCGTCTGCGTGCATCCATACTTCTCTTTTGATACGTTCTGGTCTGTCTTTCCTGGCATTTCCCTCTGGCAGGATATGCAAGGCTATAAACTCCTTGCTTGTTATGGAATCTACCACAGCTTGTCCCCTGCTTCCTGGGGACTGCCCAAACCAGGAGTGGTAGAGTAGGATCCTTTTGTTCAGGAGCCCGTGACACAATTTTTAAAATGAGGTTAATCAGTAAATAAATGACTCATCTTTCTTAAAGAGCTTGAGAGGTAGGTGTGCATGCCTGGAGGCTTAGGCAGGATCTTGAGCTAAAGCCAACCTAGGCAACTTACTGAGTTCCAGGCCAGCCTGGGCTTACAGAGTGAGACGCTGTCTCAAAAGAACAAAGCAAACCAGAAGGCAAAAACTTCTGTCTTATCTTTTCTTTTCTGGAGTGATGGTGGTTTCTGTTGGAGGGGAGGCCACACGGAGAATTCAGCCCAGGGGCTTGTTCATGCTCGGCAGATGTTCTATCACCGAACTATCCTAGCCCTGCTTTGTCTTGTCTTATACTCGTTTAACCAATGAAATAAAATATGATAACAAAGCAGAGCGAACAATTATTTGCTGTCCTTTCCGAGGGGCAAAATTATAAGAGTGGGTTCTGGAGCCAGACTGTTGCATTTGGGTCTTAGCTTTGAGATGATTAGCCATTTGAACTTGGTTTCCTCTGTTAGGTCTTGTGCTTTTGTGGAAGAGTTTTGACCAGTGAACTAGGATGCTGGTACCCTGTGAGGTAGGATCCTGGGAGAGTCAGCTAGTACCCTGTGAGGTAGGATCCTGGGAGAGTCAGCTGGTACCCTGTGAGGCAGGATACTGTGAGGTCAGCTGAGTTTATGCCTGTAACATGCTAAGGGCAGGGTTCCACGTGAAGATTCTCAGTAGCAGTCAAGTATAGTTTCTATGACTAATTTATTTCAGAGAAAGAAATTGTCTGTGTTATCTACAGAGAATTACTCGCGCTAACATTTTTATTGTGTACCCCTTTGTTGCATATGTGTTTTAACACAATAAGGTCACACTGGGCTGTTTTTGTTCCTCATGTTCTTCATGTAGAATAGTATGTTATGCCCATTTTTTACATTTTTAAACATCTGACATCATTTTAATATGTGCATCATGCCTAATATAAAGTGATATATTTTATTTGTTCAGTCCTTTGTTGCTAGGTATGTTTTTTCAGCTCTTCAACATTTAATGTTCTAAACAATACCTTTACAGATGTTATACAGATAAGCCTAAGTGTATTCAGAAGCACTTTTTAGGATATCTTTGGAAATGGGTTTGCAGGGCAAATGTAATAGTCCATCTACCTTCAAGCCCAAACACTTGATTTGAATATTTTAAAAAAATTCACGCATCTATCTGGCCTTTGAATTTCATTGGTAACTTGGTAATTCTTTCAAGCAAAGGCCTGGGCTAGAGAGATGGCTTAGCAGCTCAGTTAAGAGCACTTCCTGCTCTTGCAGAGGAACCAAGTTTGGTTCCCAGCACCCACGTTTACTGGCTATCAACCATTGTAAATCCAATGCTGCTGGCTTCTGTGGGCACCTGAAACGTGCCCCCCCCCAAATCTCTCTCTCTCTTACACACACACATGCATACACACACACACACACACACACACACACACACACACACCCCTTTAAAAAAGCAAAAACAAAAATCAAACAAAAAATAAAACTTGCCTGATTTTTTTTCTTCAAATTAATAAGATTTTTTCTGTAACATTATATTTGCAAAAATATATTCTGGAAACATACTTTGCCTTTTACAGGTCAAAACTCTTCTCTGTGATGAAGGAAAAAAAGGAACTTGACTTTTGTCTAGTAGCCTAACTGTGGGACATGAACTACTAGGAAACCAGATGTAGCGAGCTGTGGGACTTGGACAGCTGAGCCTCCTGAACCAGAGCCTGTCTCTAGAAGGGCTTCACTCCTCATGTCTTAGCCATCCTGACCTATCCTTGGGTTGCTTTCCAATATTATATATACTTGATATTTGCCCACAAAAGAAAATCTAGACGGTATATATATTTTAAATGGTTACTCAGTTGGGAGAGTGTGAATCAAGACAAGCATTTCTGCACTTAACTTTGACTTCATAAACATTTATTTTACCGGTTAGTTGGAGCTCCCACAGGAAGTAGCAGTGGTTTAGTGTCATATTGACTGCCTTAGGTCTTCTGCCATTCATTGTAATATGGCCTGATCTTGAGAGTCATTCGTTACTTCTCGGAGGTCCACACAGAGAAACTTAGTTTATGATTCTAACATTATTTTCAGTCAAATTACAAAAAGGGGAGTCAAAGACACTTCTCATAAACAGTGGCATTTCATACTGAAATGTGTATTCTCTTTCTCTCTCTGTCCTGCCCCCTTTCATCCCTTCTTCCTCCCCATCCCCCTCCTGCCAAATTAGAATTCTGAGATGTGGTTCAAGCGCCATAGCATTGCTATTGGAGAGGTGCCAGCTTGCCGTCTAGTCCACCGCAGACAGCTGACCGAGGCCAACGTGGAAGAGATCTGGAAGTCCATGACATTATCACAGTATGCACATTTGACATTGGAGAGATTCGAGGATCGTCTTTCTATTTTATCTCTTTCCTACTCTCTGCATATTTATGTTTAAAAAAATCTCAACTTTGCATAATCTGTACTTAACACTGTTTCACATATATAATTGAACTGGATTTTGAGAATTTTCTGTTGTTAGATATGTAATAGTTAAAATAGTTTAAATGCTTTTTAAATTTTTTTTTAACCCCTTGAGGCATGCTTTTGCTTTGTAATCCAAGCTGGCCTTGAATTCTCTTATCATTCTGCTCAACCTTTGGAGTGCTGGGATTGTGTGCACTACCATTCCCAACTTAAAGTTTTTAAACTTTTAGACTTCTAGTGTCACTGACATCTTAAGTTTAATAAGCACGTGATGGAAAATTTGGCCTTTAGTAATTTTTTTTTTTTTTTGGTTTTTTGAGACAGGGTTTCTCCGTGTAGTTTTGGTGCCTGTCCTGGATCTTGCTCTGTAGCCCAGGCTGGCCTCGAACTCACAGAGATCTGCCTGCCTCTGCCTCCCGAGTGCTGGGATTAAAGGCATGGGCCACCACTGCCCAGCTGGCCTTTAGTAATTTTAGTTAAAAAATAGTTTCTTGGAATTAAGGTTATTCTGTGATTAAGTAATTAAATAAGTATGCTATTGGAAAAGGATATTCTAGGTTATTTTAAATGTATTCCATTTCTAACCCATTGTCTAGAAAGACAATGCACCTTAAAGATTGCTCTTTTGAGGAGAGGAGGAAATGCTCAGTGGGTAAGAGTACTTGCTGTAAAAGCAAAGAGGACCTCAGTTCAAATCTCCAGCGCCCATATAAAGACTGACATGCCAGCCCATGCCTGTAACCTTAGCATTGTGAGGTAGAGACAGGTAGATTCCAGGAGCTTGCTGGCCAGCTAGCTGAAACAGTAAGCTCCGAGTTTAGTGAGACCTTGTCTCATAAAAACAAGGTGGAGGGCTGCAGAGAAGACATGTAACATCCTTCTCTGACCTGGACATGAGCATGCATGGGTGTGCATACTGGCTCACATGTATACATATACCTCACACACACACACACACACACACACACACACACACACACACACACACACACACGGAGAGAGAAAGAGAGAGACAGTCTTTTGTATTTCTCACTAGTAGTATTTAGCACTACTGAAATAAATGATTACAGTACTTTGAAACTTTGAAATTTATTTTAAGAATAAATTATTTATCATTTTAGTTTACAGAAAATCCTTGGCCTGGATTCCTTGGAAGAAGTTTTAAACATCAAACTTGTCAACTCCAAGTTCATCATCCATAACGTGTATAGTGTCAGCAAGCAGGGAGTCGTCATCTTGGATGACAAGTCAAGTAAGTGCATGCCAGCCATTTGCTCTGGTTTGACCACACATTGGCTACACAGATCTCTTAGTTCCCATTTGAGCCTTTCCTAAACCCTAGCCAAGTTTACCCCCTAGCTACATATATCCTGTCTTCTATGAGTGCCTTTTATCCAGTGTTTGGTTTATTAAAGTGTCATAGAAAGATGCATGTTCAGGCATGAAGACTCTGCACAGTGCACTCAGAGTCTAGTTCATTGTTAGCTGTCAGAATGGTAAATGCTCCCATATTGTCGCTAGGAACACATGAGAACGTTTAAGTCCCGAGGAAGTGCCCCAGTCAGTTTTAGGTCTGATTGCATTTAAGTTTCTTCTTTTTTGTTTTGGAGTTAGGGTATTATGCAGCCCAAGCTCAACAGTAGAGGATCACCTCCTGCCTCCACCTTCTGAATGCTGCAGTCAAGGCATACATTACCATGTGGTAATGGTTTGCATGGTGCTGGGCACTGAACCCAGGGCCTTATGCATGCTAGGCAGGTACTCTACTAACTGAACTACATTTTCAGCCCCATATTTAGGTTTCTGACTTACCATTTTACAGTGGTATCAATGAGTTAGGTTGACTGGGATAGTCTGTATTTTTTTTTTTTTATTAAGAAATTTTTTATTCATTTTACATACCACCACAGATCCCCCTCTCTTCCCTCCTCCTGCCTTCCCCCCTCCAGCCTCCTCCCCACAGTCCACCCCTCATTCCTTCCTCTGAAAAGGTAAGGCCTCCCATGGGGAGTCAGCAAAGCCTGGTACATTCAGTTGAGGCAGGTCCAAGCTCCTCCCCCTGCATCAGGGCTGTGCAAGGTAGGTAATGGGCTCTTAAAAGCCAGCTCTTGCACCAGGGATGGATCCTGATCCCACTGCCAGGGGGCCCTTTAAGCAGACCAAACTATACAACTGTCTTGCTTATACAGAGGGCCTAGTCCAGTCTCATGGAGGCTCCACAGCTGTTGGTCTAAAGTTCATGAGTTCCCCTAGCTTGGTTCGGTTATCTCTGTAGGTTTCCCCATCATGATCTTGATGCCCCTTGCTCATAGAATCTCTTTTCCCTCTCCTTGACTGGACTCCTGGAGCACAGCCCTCTACTTGGCTGTGGATCTCTGCATCTGCTTCCATCAGTTACTGGATGAAGGCTCTATGATGACAGGGTATTCACCAATCTGATTATTGGGGTAAACCAATTCAGGCACCCTCTCCACTATTGCTAGTAGTCTAAGCTGGGGTCATCCTTGTGGATTCCTGGGAACTTCCCTTGCACCCAGTTTCTCCCTATCCCCGTGATGTCTCCCTCTATTTCTTTCATTGCTCTCCCACTTCGTCCCTGTTCCAGCTCGACCATCCCATTCCCTTACGTTCTCATCCCCCATCCTGTACCCTCTATTGCCCCCCCCCCCCCCCCACTCCCAGTTTACTCATGGAGATCCCATCTGTTTCCCCTTCCCAGGGTGATCCATGCATCCCTCTTAGGGTCCTCCTTGTTAGCTAACTTCTCTGGAGCTGTGGCTTGTAGTCTGATTATCCTTTGCTTTACATCTAGTATCCACTTATAAGTGAGTACATACCATGTTTGTCTTTCTTCATCTGGGTTACCTCACACAGGATGATGTTTTCTGTTCCATCCATTTTCCTGCAAATTTCATGCTGTCATTGTTTTTTACTGCTGAGTAGTACTCCATTGTGTATATGTATCACATTTTCTTTATCCATTCTTCAGTTGAGGAGCATCTAGGTTGTTTCCAGGTTCTGGCTATTATGCTGCTATAAACATAGTTGAGCAAGTGTCCTTGTGGTATGATTGAGCATTCCTTGGGTATATGTCCGAGAGTGGTATAGCTGAGTCTTGAGGAAGATTGATTCCCAGTTTTCTGAGAAACCCGCCATACTGATTTCCAAAGTGGTTGTATAAGTTTGCATTCCCACCAACAGTATAGGAGTGTTCCCCTTGCTCCACATCCTCTCCAACATAAGCTGTCATCATTGTTTTTGATCTTAGCCATTCTGACAGGTATAAGATGGTATCTCAGAGTCGTTTTGATTTGCATTTCCCTAATGACTATGGATATTGAGCAGTTCCTTAAATGTCTTTCAGCCATTCGAGATTCTTCTGTTGAGAATTCTCTGTTTAGCTCTGTAGCCCATTTTCTTTAATTGGATTGTTTGGTATTTTGATGTCTAGTTTCTTGAGTTCTTTATATATTTTGTAGATCAGTCCTCTGTCAGATGTGGGGTTGGTGAAGATCTTTTCCCATTCTGTAGGCTGTCTTTTTGTCTTATAGACTGTGTCCTTTGCCTTACAGAAGCTTCTCAGTTTGAGGAGGTCCCATTTATTAATTGTTGCTCTCAGTGTCTGTGCTACCGGTGTTATATTTAGGAAGTAATCTCCTGTGCCAACGCATTCAAGGCTATTTCCTGCTTTCTTTTCTATCAGATTTAGTGCAAGTGGATTTATGTTGCGGTCTTTGATCCACTTGGACTTGAGTTTTGTGCATGGTAATAGATATGAATCTATTTGCAATCTTCTGTATGTTGACATCCAGTTATGCCAGCACCACTTGTTGAAGATGCTTTCTTTTTTCCATTGTACAGTGTAGTCATAAGTTTTCTCAGGCCTCAAGTTCCTCCAGTTCTGCCTGGCCCACAGACACCAATCCGCTTATAAAATAATCACTCAGAGGCTCAATGTTATTTATAAACTGTATCGCCTATGGCAGGCCTCTTGCTAGCTAGCTCTTACATCTTAAATGAACCCATTTCTATTAATCTATGTTTTGCCACATGTTCTGTGGCTTTACCATATGCTGGCATGTTGCTCCTTGGGCAGCAGGCTGGCCTTTCTCCAGACTCCACCTTTCTCTTTCCTGTCTTTCTCTTTGGATTTTCCACCTGCCTCTAAGCTGTCTTGCCAAAGGCCAAAGCAGATTGTTTATTAACCAGTGGAAACAACATATATTCACAGCACACAGAGAGACATCCCCCAGCAGTGTAGTTTTGGCTTCTTTGTAAAAAACCAGGTATTCATAGATGTGTGGATAATGTCAGGATCTTCAATTCGATTTCATTGGTCTATGTTTAAATGTTCTGATACACAAATTGGTGAAATGTCTCATATTACCCAGGCAAATGATACATTCTTATAATACCGTGTGTGTGTGTGTGTGTGTGTGTGTGTGTATTTGATCGAGGTATAAAGAGATGAATAAAATATCTTTTGTATTTTCCTTTTTTTTCTATAGAAGAACTTCCTCATTGGGTCCTGTCAGCTATGAAGTGTTTGGCAAATTGTAAGTACTAATTATCTGCCAGTTTTATAAAATTAACAGAAATTAGTGCCTTGAATTAGAAAACATTCTTGCTCAATGGGCTGGACATGGATTTGACACCTGTGAGGCTGGTAGGGAATTGTTTGGCGACCACTGTGTTTTACTGGTAGATTCATGACTTAGTGACAGTGTTGTTATATTACAGTTTTAAAGACTTAGTTTTTCTTTGGTCTCATGGATATAATCACGCATCAAGTCCATGCCAGTCCTAGGAGCATCATAGGGGTGAAAGAAATGAGTGACAGTGTATATAATGTAGTAGCAGCTACCTGCTAATGGTCTATAGGCTTTTATTTTATTCCTAAAAGGTGGTGGTTAAGTGTCCACCATATTCACATCTCATTTGCTGGGCAGCCTCTGTCCTCTACTGGGTTTAGAGGGCAGTGTTTTAAGAGGGACAGAGTGTTTTAGAGAGCCAACCTGACTGATATGCAGGATGGCTTAGAAGGAGAGGAGCCTGCATGCAGAGAAACAAGAAAGACTATCTTAGAAACCTGCATGTAAGATCTGGAGGCCTGGACCAGGGTAGGCCCGAGGGATTTTCATAGGCATATAAAATCTCTTCAGCAAATACATGGCATGTGTTTCATTGACTATCATCAGCACTGTGAAGGAATGGTATAATAATAGCTCATGAACACTGCCATTTTCTTGGGATTTTCAGGAAACTTAACCCAAAGAATGGTTTCTAATATTTAAAGGAAAAAACTCTTATTATTATTATTGTGTGTGTGATAAGTATGTGTGCATATAGATGTGCATACAGATGTTGTGCACATGCCGTGGTGAGTATCTGGAGGTCAGAAGAAGATCTAGGGGAGCCACCTCTTTCTACTGTCGATGCTGGGGATCTTCACTCAGATCATTAGGCTCCAATGGCCAACACTTTCACCCGAGGAACTGCTGATCTGCCCCAAACATGTGATTTCAATGAGAATCTTTGTTATTTTAGCTGATTAGTAATGACAATATTTGGTCTTAGAGAAGCTCTTGAGTCTTACAGCTATTTCAGGAAATAGCTACTTTCTTATTTTTGTGTAGAATCAGCATATGCATCGATAGATGTATAAGTTACTGAATTAGTAAACTGAATTATTGATTAAACTGGAGTCACTTTTGTTTGAGTATAGAATTATAGAACGAAACCAACCATTGAGCCTTGTATGGTTATCTTAATGGCCCTGTGTGGAGATGGCTTTTCCCTCTCATTCTGAACATGCGTAGCAATACCAGTTTGCATACAACTCAGAGTTTTCCAGGTTTAACGCTGGAAAGTTTCATTGATTTTTGTTGATATTTTGAACACTCTGAGATGTAGAGTAATGTGGCTTTAACTTAGTGAAGTACTTTACTTAAAATTTTAAAATTATGTGGTGTGTGTGTGTGTGTGTGTGTGTGTGTGTGTGGTGATTGCCATGCCATAGCAAGTGTGTGGAGGCCAGAGGATACTTGTAGGAGTAAGTGTCTTCTTCCACCTTCTGGGTTCTGGGGACTGAGCCTAGGTTGTCAGACGGGGCCTTGAGTGTCTTTATCCGCTGTGTCATCTCTCTGACCTGAAGTACTTTTTATTTTTTCTGCTCAACTACTCAAACTGTAGTAAGTTAACTAGAAGTTACATCTTTGGCCAGAGGTGGCATTGAGGAAACAAATGTACAGTAACGAAGCTCCAACACTCCTTCTGAGCTCCTGGAGAACCAAAGATGTGGAAGTTACCAGTTGGGAATGAAGCTATAAAGTGTGCTAAAATGCTGTAAGGTGTGTTTATGTGTTTGACTTTCGTGAAGACTGGAATGCACGGAAGTGTATAATCATTTCCCCATTTGACACCTAAAGCCACAAACACCTGAAGCAAGGTTGGCATGACTGGCCATTGAGTAGAGGAAAGCTGTTGTGTGACTTTATAATTGCTATAGGTATGAGACCCAGAGTGTTGGGAGAAGGAGCATGCTCACATGTGTTGAGAACAACCTTTACAAATGGTTAGTATATTACAGAGGTTTGTTTATGTATCAAATATAAAAGGTGGGCAAAGGACAAGGCCAGCCTGTTGGATATTTTTATAAAATTTCTAGCTTTCCCAAATTTTCCTGTCCATCAAAATTTGCTTTGAGTGTGTCAAAGTTATGACCTACTCTTTGTCCTTATCGCTAATAAATACGGATTCCAATGAGTCCTCTAAAAGGGGAGAGGCCGACTGTCTGATGTGGTAAGGGCTACTTGCCTTCTTTTCCACAAGCCTGCCGTTCTTCCTTCTCTCTTGAGCGCTCCTTCAGTCCTCACTGTAGACCATGCACACACGGGTCTGCATGTTCAGTTGTCAGCCAGGCCCTTTCCAGGATGCTCACAGAATGGAGATTGAGGCTAAGTAATGCAAAACTAGATTAACTGATTTCTTTTGCTTCTTTGTGTGTATGCATCAGAAGACCCAGTCAAAAATGGAAATAAAGTAGCCGAAGCATTTCATTTCAGAATCTGTCAGGAACAACATTTATTAAAAACTAGTCTAAGGAAAAAATGTTCTTAAAGCTCAAGATGATTAAGAAAGAAAAGATCTATGTTTTCTTTTAGAGATTTCCCCCCATATTTTTAACAAAGATGATGACATATTCTCAAGGCATATAATTGTTTAGAATGAGTCACTCACCCTGCTAAGCACCAATTCTGGCAATGGGTCTTGCTTGTTGAGATACATCCGACCATCATTTGACTAAGCTTGCTGTATGAGGAGGAAGTAAACAGACGTGGTTTATACATTTGCTCCTAGGTTTATGTACTATAACATTATTTTAGCCAATAAAATTATTTTTTAAAGAAGAGAACAGACTGTGAAGGGTAAGAGAAGTTTTGTTTTCATCTAAAGATTTTATTTTTAGCTATATATATATGTGCATGTGTCTGTGTGGGGGTGTGTGCATGTGAGCAGAGGTACCCAGAGAAGTCAGAAGAGGGCGTTGAATCCCATGGAGCTTCTGTTATTAATGGTTGTGAGCCATCTGATGTGGGCGCTGGGAGCTGATCTCTTAACCTCTGAGCCATCTTCTCAGTTCCCAGTAAAGGAGTTTTTAGGGACATCATAAAGAGCCATTTCATGATGTCCTTGGGGATTGAATGTCATGATCCAGAATGGTTTCCTGTGTTACAGCTAGAATCTCTTAGCTCCCGCAATTCTGTGGGAAGAATTTCCTTGAATTCATTTTGTTGCTTTGTTCGTTCTCTTGGGCACATCAATCCATCTGGTGTAATGGCTTAGCCTTTGCTGGCCTGGAGCTGGTCACCGTAATTGCACTCCATTTCTTCTATGGTCCTCTTGGGACAAGCTGTTTTCCTCAAGGCTCCGGCACCTCCAGTTTACCTGTCAACACGGTGGTGTAAACCTTTGCTCATCATCTTTCGTTCCTCATGGGACTCAGATTCTAGTGGAGCTCTCCTCTGCCCTCTGTTGGCATAGGACATGGTCAGGTCAGTTTTCTTTGAATAGTTGGGCAGTGATTGTTAAGAGTTCAGAGTGAATTGACAAGACAGAATGTAAAATCTTTCTCATTATCTTTTAAAAAAGCATTTAAAATTTCATTTGTCTGAAATAGTTTGTTAGGAGAAACTGATTATTCCACTCAACTGAATGCTTGGAGGATAGTATAGTATAGCTAATGAACTCAAGAAGCTGTAAAAATTTCTTGATAACTCATCTATCACATATTAACATTTTTTTTTTTTTCGAGACAGGGTTTCCCTGTGTGGTTTTGGTGCCTGTCTTGGATCTCGCTCTGTAGACCAGGCTGGCCTCAAACTCACAGAGATCTGCCTGGCTCTGCCTTTCGAGTGCTGGGATTAAAGGCGTGCACCACCGCCTCCCGGCAAAAAATTATTATTTTATTAACTTTATTAAGACTAGGAAAATGTTGACTATTTCAAAAGAAAATTATTTACATGAATAAAGTTTGCCTTGACATAAAAAGAGAAAAGCATGTTTTTCTTTTAAAATGGAGATACATTAATGCTCTTCGTTTTTATAAAATATTTAATTAAACATGAATCATATTTGAGTAAAAGGTACATGTCATTTCCACATGAAACTTGTCAGTGTATCTTGAATATCTGTGCATACCACACATGTGGTCAGACTATGGTACTTAGAAGCAGCTGCCTCATTACTCATTCTCTGTCTTTTTTTAAAGGGCCCAACTGTTCAGACTGGAAGCAGCCGATGTACCTGGGATTTGAGAAAGATGTCTTTAAAACTATAGCGGATTACTATGGTCACCTGAAGGAGCCACTGCTCACGTACCATCTCTTTGACGCTTTCGTCAGTGCCCTAGGTGAACAGAGAACCAGTGGATCTGCATGTTGATAGTGAATCTTCTGTCACCACTGTCTTGAGAGTTCCAGTAGCAAAAGCTCAGAACGTTGTCTTTTCTTTTAAAAAAAATTCCCATTTGAAATTTAGTTTTGATATCTTTTTCTGTGTTTTTAATATTTATATGAATTATTTATTTGTAACTTTTTGAGAATTTCATACTTGAGTATTTTCTCTTTATTAGCATGGGTCTCTGGAAGACATTTTCATACACGTATACAATGCGTTGTCCTTCCTTCTGTCTTCCCATTCCTTCTGCTTCTCGTACCCTTCCGCTTTCATGTCTCTCTTTTTTTGTGTGCGGGACCCAGAGTTTCACTAGGTTCCCTTATCGAATCGTTGGTAAGAGCTATTTATAGGATCATCACACCTTGTGGTTACACCCACGGAAGAAAATGCTTCCCTATCCCCAGCCACCATGAACTGCTGACAGTTTCTCAGGGTGGAACGGGGACTCCTGACCTCCCCGCAGCCATCTTTAACTGCCTGTGTAAATTTTTACCCATGATGCCATGTTGCTGTGCCCAGTCTTATGTGGGTGATCGTTGCTGCTGGGGGCTCACGGGTGCAACAGCCATGTCATGCTGGAAGACAGCACCGCCCCCTTCCTCTGGCTCATCTTCCTTCTTCCCTTTCTACGACGCTCCCTGAGCCGTGGAGGGGTGATAGGATGTCCCGTTTACGGCTGAACATTCAGTAGTCACTTACTTGAGCACTTTGAGCAGCTGTAAGTCTTGGCAGTTACTTTCATCCACTGAGAGAGAAGCTTCTCTGACCAAAGCTGATAGCAGTGCCCTAAGCATGCGTCGTCAGAAGGCAGACGACGGGTCTAACATTTACCAAAACAATAGTGGGAGCATCTCCACTGGTGTCGTGGGCTTTTTTTTTTTTTTAAGCCAGGTTTGAAATACTAGGTTTAAAATTCCCATGGAGCAGGACTTGAAATTCAATCAGTGAGTGGTTAGTTACCTCCATTAGCAACCATGCCAATGTGGCTCCAGTGCAGGGTCCACAGCCGGGTAACACCGTTGGCGATGGATTGCCCCCAGCGGCCTGTATAGTACCTTCCTGCACAGTAAAAGCTAGCCATATAGGCATTTTCAAAATAAAAAGTGATAGACCGCTTAATCCTTACTCCAGAAAGGAGTAGAAGAACTTAGTTAACCTGATTGTAAAACCTAAATCAAAACCCAGCAGGATTTATTTCTAAAAGAGGACCAGAATGTTGTATAAGACCATAACACTGTTTGTAGAGAAAAATGTAAATTTGACATTTACTCTTCATGACTAAATCAGTTGCTCTAGGTGACTTCAGGAGCAGTCAGTGTAGGAGGTATATTGTCATTTAGAAGGTAATTTATTACTCATTTTTATAGGACTATTTGATACTTGAAATATGCAGCATAAAAACAGTAGCATTATTCAGGTAAAACTTGTTTTTATTCTTCATATAGATTTGTACCTTAGAATTTGCACCGTGAAGGAAACATGGTAGGAAGGGGAAAGTCCATTATTGCTATGTTCCTTTCTGGAAATGAGATTGCCCTGTGGGCTGTAAGGATTTTTTTTTTTTTCATGTCAAAATGCATGCTGTGTGAATATCATCAGTTACATAGATGTGAGAGGAATTAGCATATTCTTGTTCCTCAGCATCATGGGCGTTAGCAATCTTTCCCCTTCCAGTTTGACTTGGCTTAGTTTTCTTTGCATCCCTTCCATAGCATCTGAACGAAATGTCAGCCATATGTGAAGGAGTTACCTGAACTCAGCAGTGTACTCTAGATTCATGCCTCTCAAGGTTCTCTGACAGTAACAAATACAGTCACTATAAATCATGCGTGTAATAGTAATTACGTGTGTGCGCACACGCACATGTGTGTGCACGTTATGCATGTGTGTGCGTATGCCACGGTGCACATTTTGAGATCAGAGGACAACTTTGTGCCGTTGGTTTTCTCTTTCCAGATTTATACAGGTTCCACAGCAAGTGCTTTACCCACTGAGCCACTTTGTCTTAGGAGTGATTATTTTATACATATCACCACTGGGGATAAATGGAGGACTTATTTAGTTTATTATAGGATTTTAAGAGCAATAAATCTTTTGGGTATTTTATTTAAGCCAGTTGATCTTTTTATGGATGTTTTGGTTTTGATTTGATTTTTAGATAGTCACATGTAGACCCAGCTGGCCTCAAACTCACTATGTAGCTGAGGCTGGCCTTGAACTCCTAACCCTCCTCTTCCCCATATGAGTACTAGTAATGTGCCACCAACCCAGCTCTGTTATGGAGTCTTGAGACTGTTGAGTCATTTTGGTATTTTGTTTTCAGCTGCTTTTGATTGGGTCTTACGAATGAATGTATGCATCTTGTGACTAATGATGAACTCTTGCTGCTGTTGAGGATACTTGTGGACTAAATGCGTAGGTTCTCATTATCCTTACCTACTGCCACTAGCATTGTTAGACTAGAGTTCTAAAGACGGGATTGAAAAATCATTTCCTATAGTTTCTTCTCATTTTCCATTTTTATAGTATTATGTGGTAAAACTATTTGTTTTGGAAGCAGAGTGACTTGGAGCATTTCTTTAAAACACAAATTCCAGTTTGAATCTGTTGTTTTTTATGTCATTTGTCCTTCACAATTACTAATTTTGAGCTGAGCTAGGAGTTAAAACTGGCTCCATTCTGAGTTGATATCAGAATTAGTTACCCCATAAAATATAAAGGGTTTGAAGTAGATACAGGACATTTCTGCTTTTAGCTATCAGCCAGAATAGACTATTGTCATAGTTAGGGTTTCTATTGCTTTGAAGAGACACTGTGACTGCAGCAACTCTTGTAAAGTAAACAGTTAACCGAGGTGGTGGCTTACAGTTTCAGAGGTTCAGTCCATTATCATCATGGTGGAGAGCATGGTGGCACGCAGATGTGCTGCTGGAGAAGTTTGCATCTTTGATTCACAGGTGAAGGAAGTGAACCGAGATACTGGGCAGTATCTTGAGCATATATGAGCCCTCAAAGCCCGCTTCCACAGTGACACACCTCCTCCAACAAGACCACACCTACCCTAGCAAGGCTATACCTCCTAATAGGGCCACTCCCTTTTGGGGCATTTTCTTTCACACCATCACAACTATTGGATGTGTCTGGTAAAATGTATTAACCTTCTGTATTATCCATCCTTCCAAAGTGAACATGCATGAGACATCTGCACTGGAAATCACTTTTTTTTTTTTTTTTTTTTTTTTTTAAAATTAAGCATCTTCCTGTAGTGGAAAAGAAAACCTAGACTGTGGAAGATTATAATTTGTTTACATGATTACAAAGAGTATCTAATGTAGTCTGTGGATAAAAGGAAATATCTACATTTGTAGGTTGAATTTCATAGCATTGATTCATCTCTTAAACTTCTTGACTTTGATTGAAATAGGATGTTGCCTTGATTGAAATCACATGTTGCCTTGTTTGAAGCAGGATGTTGTCTTTTAAAGTAAGTAATCAGTCTACTTTGTGTAGAAGTTGAACATTGTACAGCGTTTTTCAATGGATGTGATTGTCACTTCAGCTTATAGTCTTTTTTTCTTGAGGTTCATGGCGTTGCTTGATTGAACATGGTAGACCTTTTGACCAGAGCTGTGACCCTGAGAGCTGTTAGTTATTACTGATGCATGAAATTGGGCATCTGAAGTCCATTTTAATAGTTTTCAAAGAAAGGACACAGGTGTGGTGACTCATGCCTATAATCCTAGCACTTAGTTGAGACAGGAAGAGCACACATTTGAGGCCAGCCTGGGCTACATAGCAAGACCCTGACTCAAGAATCAGACAACATTTAAAAAGTATAGGGGAGGGGATCAGAAAGAAAGAAAGAAAAACTTATTTGACATGTTTGGAGATGTGAGACTTATTCTTTACCAATAATTACAAAATATTCAGTTTGGTTCAGCAGTCTAACCAAGCCAACTGTCCACAGTTGTTCTTTAGTTTCCAAGATGAGTGTCAACCTTTACTCATACTCCACATTCCACCCCACAGTCCATTGACGTGTGTAGCTTTTGCTAATTTACATATTGAGGGTGGATGAAGGTGGGAGTCAGGTGGGGTGTTTAGAAACCGAGTGAGCCTACTGTTGGGTTGTGCTAACCTTGCTTCTATAAATATCCTATAAGTACGTCTAGTTTGAACTGTGTGTGTGTGATTTTTTTAAAAGAAACTTGATTTAATTTGCTTATTTTAAGAAACAGGAGATTCATGTACAAATTTATACTTACAGCTTTATAAAAAGAAAACTGGAAGGATCTGGTAGTCTGGGGCTTGAGGTTTGGGTGGTCCACGTCGATGCTGTACGAGTGCTTCCAGTAGAAGGAGCAAATGTTTGGGAACATGGACCCCAGCTTGCTGCTCCATCGCTTCTCAGGCTTCGAGCAAGTGCACTCAGCTCCAGTTTCTTAATTACTCCATTTCAGCTCTGGCGCCTGGTTTCCTTGCTAGTGAACTGGAAGGCTGAGAGGATAACTCCTTGTTACTCATCATTTCCTCCTGACTTGAATCTTGAAAACGGCCTTGTCCTTCACTAGAGTCATTATGCACTGGATCATCTGACTCAGTATGTGTGTGTGTGCGCGCGCGTGTGTGTGTATGTGCGCGCAAGCACACGCCAGAGAGTTGTGTAGGCTTATAGTGTAGAATACCCAAATGACTGGGTGTTCTTTACCGTTTGTTTGTTTCTGGTCAGGTGACTTGTAAAACAGCATGCCATCTTTACCTGCCCTTATGTTTTTCAGGCTACCTCAGGGTCCCTGTCCCTTCTTAGCTCTTTTCTCAGAGAGTGACTAGTTAGTGTGTGTGCTGGCCCAGACAGAGGGCTCTTGTTTCCGGGTACTTCACGTTCTTGGTGGTGATGTCATCTGTTTTCTGGGCTCAGATCTTGTGACTGGAGCTTTTGAAGATGCAGATGGGCCCTGATAGAGCTGTCTGTTCACCCTTGGATATCTCCAGTGATTGTTAAAATAAAGAGGAGTTTAAGTACTGCCTAAAGGTAGCAATTTAGGGAAGTGTCTAGATTTTCTTTGGATGCAACCAAATGTGTAAGTTATTTATATCAGTGATCACTAAGACGATTGACAAAACTTTTGGGAAGAAAGTCCAAAATTCTTCCCATACCATTTCAGCAAATAAAGATAAAAATAGTTTAAAATGCAATATGAAATATGGTTCACCTTTATCCAGTATTTGGATAAGTAAAGAACTTTCTGAGCCTAAAAGCCAAAGGGATTATTAAGTGCTATATTTGAGATTCATGCAAGAAAGGACATCATCTTGATCATGGGAGATCTGTTTTTGAATATTTCCCCATGGTAACCTGCTTGCCTTTCCTTAAAAATCTCCAATGAATTAGATTCTCTTGCTGTGTCTTTCTTGAAGCAAAAAATTCTTGCCAGTTGGTATGTATTTTAAATCCTTTTGGTTCAATATAATCTTTTTTCTTCTTTTTGTATGTTTTCAATAAAACTGAAACTTTGATCCCCCTTCCCTTTCAACAGACATGACTCTGTTGGCCTTTCTGGGACTTCCAGGCACTCCTAAGAGTTTTCATATTTCATTGCTTTCATATTTCATTTCATAATTTCATATACCAATAGCCAAGGGGTTTTTCAAGAGACACTAAGAGAAAGGATGTTTTCAGTAAATGATGTTAGAACAACGGGAAAAGGTGAGACTCTTATTTTTTTTTATACTAGTTTAAACTTTATATTAGAGTAGATCTTAGACTCAAACATAACAAATCAAACTAGAATCCACCAGAAGGAAATGTACGAGAGGATTATTGCAATCTGGGGTAGGCAAAGATATACATACAGAAAGCTTAAACAATAAAAATTCATAAAGCTGACTTCATTCAAATTAGAATTGTCTCCTGTTTGAAATACTCCATCCGGGAATGTAGGAAAGGGGCCAGGGAGACTAGACTTGTATTTTTTTTTTCTGAGAATGATAGATGGTCTTGCTGTGGCCCCAAGTGAATATTCACCCACCAGCCATGTTGTGTAATTGTGTTGAGCCTCTGCTGCCCCTCCGCCAGAACAGGCAGCACTTTGAGGAAGGCCATGGCTCCTCCTCTTCTTCCTGAAAACATCACAAATAGTTTCCTACAGGTTTTTGGTGTTATTGTTCTCTGTGGCCACATGACTATGCGATAGTGTTCCAGAGCCTTCTAGTGGTCTCTGACTTCTCTTTAGCACACATTGGTCAATGCTACCACCTCACTTCCTGTGCTCTCAGTTCCGTGAGATCAGCTCTTAGATTCCGTCTGTGATTGAGGTCCTGAGGTACTTGCCATTCTGGTCCTAGCTTACGTTATGTAACACCATAATCTCATTTAAGACTTGGTGCCTCATGCCTGCCATTCTAGAACTGGGAAGCTGAAGCGGGAGGAACACTGGGTTTGAGAGCAGCCTGTCTTTTGTTCTAGAAGTTTCTGAATGTCAAGTCTTACATTGAAGGTTTATCCGTTTTTGGGTTGTATTTTGTGAGACTGGTAAGGAAGGAGTAGGGGTCTAGTTTTCCTCTTCTGTCTGTGGGTAGTCTTCAGCACTGTTGGGATGGCTGTCCCATGCATGTCCTTACCACCTTCCTTGAAAAGCATGGTTGTCAGGGCATGGGTTTCCTTCTAGGGTCTGTTCTTGTCTCTGTGTTGCTAGTGTCAACAGGAGTGAGAAGAGGGCATTGGAAGCAGCAGTTGTGAACTGCCTGACATGAGTGCTGGGATATGAACAAGTATCTCCTAGAAGAGCAATAAGTGCTCTTGACCACTGAGCCATCTGTCCACCCTTTGTATAGTATTTTGAAGTCAGGTAATGGAATGTTTCCGGCTGTGTGCAATTAAATACAGCTGTGTTGAAGAAAAAGTGGGGCATGTGGGCATACTTTTTTCAATTCAGATGTTAGAGAAAGTGTTCGGATTCCCCCCATCAGTATAATGCAAATCATATGTCTCTCTGCCTCTGTTTCTCAGTGCATGCATATTGCACACCTTGCCAGGTGTAATTGAGTAGGTAAAAACTTTTTTTTTTTTGTTTTGATTTTTCGAGATAGATTTCTCTGTGTAACAGTTCTAGCTGTCCTGGAACTTGGTTTGTAGACCAGGCTGGCCTTGAACTCACGGAGATCCGCCTGCATCTGCCTCCCAAATTCGAAAACATTTTGTATAATTTTAACTGTAAAAATGTGAGGAAGGCAGAACAGTCAAGTAGGCTGTGTACTAAAAGACGAAACTTCCTTTTGAATCAGGTTTGCTACATCGAGAGAAAATGGCAATCGAAGCATTTCAGATTTGTTGTCTCCTTCTGCCTCCTGAGAACAGGAGAAAGTTACAGCTGCTGATGAGGATGATGGCGAGGATCTGCTTAAACAAAGAGATGCCACCACTGTGTGATGGCTTTGGCACCCGCACTCTGGTAGGTTGACCGTTAACATCTACTGTGACCTACGTTTTCAGTCGGAAATGCAACGGAATCCCTGTTCCGAGTGGCCAGGTGAGAGCAGGAGGGAGGCTTGCTTGAAGAGCGTGGCCCGCTGTCCACCTAGACTTCCTTTGCTTTTGGTCTAAGGACCTTGAAGAACACAGTGCAAAGTGAAAAGAGAGAAGGCTCTCCCTTTAGAGATGGCCGCTATGTCCTCGCTTACAAATGGCTACCTACAGTCCACACAAAGACAGCTAAGGTGGGCAGACAGCGTAGGAAAACCACATTCCCTTGTTCCTGCACAGGGGACATTGAGGAGTCTTTGTGATCGTAACAAGCGAGAGAGACAGCCTGGGCAATGGTAGGGGAAGCAGAGGTAGTAGATTGAAGCAGGCGTGAGAACACCCAGCTGGGCTAGACCACGGGGAAGGAGAGGGAGATTTTTTTTTTTTAATTGACAGTGTCATACATTTGTGGATTCATGTGCTCTTCTGATATATGGACTCACTGTAGAAATATTTAGTTAAAACTATTAATATGTCTATCACATCACTTACTACTTTTCTAGCAGTTTTGACACGTTCCGTGTGTTGTTATTAGTAGCTATGACTGTGGTGCCGTGGATAGATTCCTCCAACTTTCTCCTAATTGGAACTCCATAAGCTTTAGTCAGCAGCTTCCTCCACGCTTCTTCCTGCCACTGCCCACTGCAGATTGCACTCCGCTTCTCTCAGTTTTCCTCAGAAAGAGTCTTGTAGAGAGATTGTTTCTTTAATCCCACTTGCGTCCTCCTCATGCTCTTGAAATCACTGCTCAGTTTCTGGGGATCACCCGGTCCAGCTTTAGAGAAGCATGCACTGCCCACTGGGGTGACTCTTGACCCCTTCTCGGGTTAAAGGGACCTTTCTGAAAAGTCAAAGAAAACTTGTACCTCTTCCTTATAACAACATACACACACACACACACACACACACACACACACACACACACACACACACACTTATAAATTTTAAACATGATTTCAAAGCATTCTTAAATCTACTGAAATTTATTTCCAAGCAAAAATTTCTGCCTCTCCTTATATATGTAAATATGAAGATAAAGTGACACAGTGTTGATGAAAGCTGGTTTTAATACAACTAATAAACAGTACCACGTGACTTTGTAGGTTTTGATGTGAGTTGGTTGGCAATGAAATTAGAAGGAAAAAGGTTAATCCAGAGCATAGAATTGAAGGAAGTAATGATATGAACTCCATGGAAACTGTATTGTTTACGTTAGTTACATATTTATATTTCCGGTTACCATAAAAAGTCTTGTCACTTGATACGTGGCTTCTTTGTTCAAGTTCAGTTCTCAAGTGTGTATCTCAAAGTGTAGAAAAACTAAGTTACAGGGAAAGATGCCGGCTGAGGAACACAGTCAAAACAAGCAGTGGAACTAGGGTATTGTTTGGCCAAGTGGCCACAAGTACCTTGAACTTTGAAGTGCCAAATTCATGTAATTTTCAGAATATATGTGCGTATGTATAGGTATGTATGCATGCAAATGCATATGCACATAAACCCTTGTATAAAATGGAGTTTCGACAGTTCTCAGACAAGCTTCTCCCGGCTAAGTCTCTTAAAGGGAGATTGCCGTATGAGTTGGCCATGTGACTGGTGCCTGGTGGGATGTGTACCTCGTCCCTTGGGCCACTTCTCCCCAACCCTTCACATGTGTCTTTTGCAAACTAACTGGCACTCAGTTTAGAGAAGGCCACAAGGCCACAGATTTCTGCTATTCTCACCCTCTCTGCCTTTCTTTCAGATGGTTCAGACATTTTCCCGGTGCATCTTGTGTTCTAAGGATGAGGTGGACTTAGACGAGTTGCTAGCTGCTCGGTTGGTGACATTTCTGATGGACAATTACCAGGAGATTCTGAAAGTGCCTTCGGCCCTGCAGACCTCCATAGAAGAGCGTGTGGCTCATCTGCGAAGAGTCCAGGTAAAGATGAGACATTGTCAGTTCTGCAAGATTGACAGTGGGAAGCCAAGTAAGTGTGCCAGCCTCCTCTGGCATCTGTAGTAAGGATTAAGTGAATTGGTGTGAGCAAAGTCTTGGCATGTACTAAATACTGCATGAGTCTGCTGTTACCATGGATAACTGTGGGATACATGTTTGTTTTATTATATCACTCACTGCTATATGGGTATCAACATAATACATTGAACAAGTTTGGAAATATAGATTGTACATACAGAAAACTGTCAGAGTTACACTATAATGTCCGTTTTATATTTATATATCTATCTTCTCTCTCTTCCTCCTTTCTCCATTTTTTTCTTTGTCTCACTTATTTTTAGTAACTCAGTTTTTCTTACTTAGTCATGCAATGGAACATTATCCCCTAGCTTCAGATATCCTTGATTGACACTTGTGCCAAGAGCACCCTCTGCAGGTAAAGCGTGTTTGAATTAATGGTGTCCTTTTCTTTGCCCTGCCTTCTCATTGGACAAATGAAATAGTAGTACTGTGCTTCAGCGTTGCCCCAATCTCTTTTTTCCTCTGATTTTCTGTAAAATCGGAATGATAGTTAATATTTTGTCTGGCTAGTACCTACCGAAAGTGTTTACAGTAATGTTTTAATGTCTGCCACATAGGAAACTGCTGTTGAGGCTGTTGTTATTATTAGTATGTCTTTAATGTCATTATTGATAACATCCGTATTCCATAATAGGGATGTATACATAATGAAGTGTGGTGCTCTTGTTTTTAAATTTTTTGTTTTAGTTTTAGTTTACTTTATGTTTTTAAGACAGAGTCTCATACTGGAGACCAAGGTGACCTGAAATTCATTATTAGTCCAGGCTGGCCTTGAATCTGGGGACAAGCTTCCTCCCTCAGCTTCCTGAGTCTTGGGATTATAGACATGAGCTATGTCCAGCTCTGGTTGATATTTAGATTCTCTCTTTATGTCTCTCTGTTTTGCAAGCAGTGTGTTAGTAAATTTTTTTATAGCTAGATTTTGGGAGAGGGAATGGATCTACAACTATTTTTTTCCAAGAGTAAATTCCTAAGTGCATCATTGCTGGGTCAAAGACCTTAAGTGTATTTTAAGTATTGACAGCATATTGCCAACTTTCCTTTTAGTTTGATTGTTTCAATTTAATTTATGTCAGTGGCATAAGAACATAAGTGTTCATTTCACCTTTGCCTCGGCTCTGGATATAATTGCCATGTATATGTGCATGTAATATATATATATGTATATTATATATGTATACACACACACACATGCCCTTGCCATTTGCATTGGTAAAACACATACTCTTACTACTGTTTTAGTTTAACATGTTTTTCTCTTGATATTTTTATGACTCGGACTTTGAAGAGTAAAGATGAAATGCTTCCTCCAGTCTTCACAAGGAAGGATTAGAGCAGGAGCTGCAGTTTTGTGTGCTCACATACGTAGCAGTCAGGTCACAGTAGCTTAGCCTGTGAGCCCTGTGCTCTTGAGGATCCAGGGTAGGCTATGCTGATTAACCTGCCCGCCGATGAGCTTGCTCTTGTAAAGGCATAAGTGTGCTGTGGCGGAATCAAATCAGTGATGACTTGACTCCTGGAGATCAGGCTCACATCTCCAGGCTTTTCTAGAAAGTGTCTCTACCCACTCACAAGCCCCTGATTTCTGTTTAAATCCCAGATCTTATTGAAGGGCACATACAGGAGTTCTTTGTTGTTTATTGAGTTTTCTTTTTGTTTTTTAGAATGGGTCTCAAGTTCAGAAAAATAAAAGAATCTCATATTTTAAATGTAAGACTGTGGCTTTAAATGTTATTCTTGTGAAAGCACGAAAACCTTCTCCTTTTCAATATGGCTCCTTAAGCAAACTGAAGAAGATATCCCACTCCTACCAGGAGACATGCTGGTTTTGATTTAATCTAATCCTGTGCTTTGCTCAGATAAAATACCCAGGAGCTGATATGGACATCACGTTGTCTGCGCCTTCATTCTGCCGCCAAATCAGTCCTGAGGAATTTGAATACCAAAGGGCTTACGGCTCTCAGGAGCCCCTGGCAGCCTTGTTGGAAGAGGTCATAGCAGATGCCAAACTCTCCAACAAGGAGAAGAAGAAGAAGCTGAAGCAGGTGACGAAGCTGGTCTTCAGGCGGTGTCTCGCTCTCCGTTCTGAGTTGTTTCTTCCTTTTACTCTCTCTTTTAATGGGCTCCATGTGAATCTCATAAGGGCATATGAGTTTCTCATTAGGTTCTGTGTTGCAGAAATTCGGGTGATTGGTACACTGCAGTCATTTTCACGAGTTCTATCGTGTTTTACATTATTGAGTACTTCTCTTGTAGACTTAGGTTCTAATATTTGTCATTTGTTTTGCTACCTGACATGATATGAGTCAGCCAAACAGTTACTTCAAAGAAACTGACTATAAGGAAAATATTTAATGTGTGCGCGTGTGTGTGTGTGCCCATGTGTCTTTGTGTGTGTGTGTGTGTGTGTGTGTGTGTGTGTGTGTGTGTGTGCAGGTGCATATACCACAGTATGCATGTTTGTGTGTGTGTGTGTGTGTGTGTGTGTGTGTGTGTGGTGCATAGACCGTGGCATGCATGTAGAGGTCAGGACACCTGTTAGGAGTCAGTTTTCTGGTGCACCTCGGTGTTCAGCCTCTGCAAAAGCACTTCTATCCACTGAACCACCTTGCAGAAACTGTTATTTTTAGATAGGCAATATCAGTGTGGTTTCTTATCTCAGACCCCACTAAGTGTTCCAACCAGCCAAACGCAGTTCCTCTTGAGTGAGGCAACACAGCGAGGGTCTTAGAGAATGGTTTTCATTCAGAAAAGGTGCACTGCATCACTTCACTGCATCATCACTTCACTGCATCATCATCACTTCAGTGCATCACTTCACTGCATCATCACTATATCATCATCACTTCACTGCATCATCATCACTTCAGTGCGTCACTTTACTGCATCACTTCACTGCATCATCATCACTTCAGTGCATCACTTTACTGCATCACTTCACTGCATCATCATCACTTCAATGCATCACTTCAGTGCATCACTTCCAGTGCATCATCACTTCACTGCATCATCACTTCACTACATCTCTTCACTGCATCAACATCATCATCATCATCACTTCAATGCATTGCAACTTAAGGGGTGGGGAGGTTTCATTGGCTGCAAATATCAGAAGATATATTCACTGTGGCAGGTAAGGGATGATGGAGCAATTTGGGTGTGGCAGCAGGAGCTTGTCTAGAAGCTATTCATGTCACCGTGGGCCAGAGAGCGTCCGTGGGAATGGGTAGGGTAAGAGACCTGCAAGGACCTTCTGGTGATTCACTTCCTCCAGCCAGGCTCGGCCTCTCAGTTTTCAGGACCTCCCAAAGTCATGCCCCAGGTGGGAATCACATATTCAAAGCATGGCCCTAGGAGGACATTTCCCATCCCTGCCTTGCGTGCACTTGGCCATCCTTAAAGACTGCTCTTCATGCAGGTGGACGGTATTTAGTTCTCTTTCTGGTTATTTTTTATTTTTTCAGACACTCTAGCCCAGGCCAACCTTGACCTAGCCGTCCCCTCATCTCTGTCTGCGGGGTGCTGGCATTAGAAGTGGTGACTCGCCACTCTCGGGTTTTGTACTTTACTGCACAGCTGGATTCCTGGACACAGTTTACACAGGATTGATTATTCCCTGAATATTGAGGTTCTGGGCTTCGTTTTCATTTTTCTTCTGCTAATGTTGGAGAAGTGTTGAGTGGTAAATATTGAAGGAAGAATACATTACCTTCCTTTAAATATTCCATGGGTAACACCATGTTCTTTCTTCTCTTGGTTGGGTAGAAGCTGGCCAAGCTGAGTTGGAGAAGCAGAGGGATCGTAAAAATGGTTGGGCCAGACTTTTCTAATTATGTAAAACAAAGTTATTTTCAATTCAGACTTACTTGCGACTGGTATTCACAGTGAGGTCTAGACAGAGTTGACAGAGAGAACATTTTGAGGGATTTGATTACAAGGACAATTTCATCTGAATACTGGATCAAAGGAGAGATGAGGTAGAGCTGTGGGCACCAGCATCAAATAATTTAACAAAAGGAAAGGGAAGCGGGGATCAAGAACTCTTACAATTTGATGGTACAGTTTGTGTGGCTCTTTTGTGTCTTTTTTTTTGACTCACATTGGACTTCTGTTTAGTTTCAGAAATCTTACCCTGAAGTCTACCAGGAGCGATTTCCCACACCAGAAAGTGAAGCACTTCTCTTTCCTGAAAAACCCAAGCCCAAACCACAGCTGTTCATGTGGGCGCTGAGGAGGCCTTTCCAGCCATTTCAGAGAACGAGAAGTTTCCGGATGTGATTCAGTGACGGAGCTTTAGAGACCTCAGTGGTAGAGACAGTTTTCAGTCAGTTGAGGTATAAACTACTGAAATGTGGAGTTTCAGAGAATCTGTCAGATTATTTGACTCTCAAAATGTTGAGCCATTATCAGTATTTTTATAAATCTCAATGCTGGTTTTAGAGATGTACAAATCAGTGAATGATTGCAAACTAGGTGTGTAGTGGTGGTGTAACAGGCTTGGGTTGTTACCCTCCTTCTGTTTGTTCTTCTCCATAGTGTGTAAAGTTCTCGTGTGTTCTTTCTAGTCACTGACACCTCTGTGAAAGCCAAGCCTAAGAATGCTGTACATACTTGAATAAGAACAACACTGGGTGCTGTTACTGTGGTGGCATTGGTGTGGTTGCCAATTGTGACTTCTTCTGTGTAAATCCCATTTTCTCGTTGTTGTTGTTATTGTGCAAAAGTCCCTAATGTCTCTCATGGCTGTGCCTCTTATTGCAGATTTCCAGTTGCTGTGAGAGTCACCAGCACTGGCTCTCTGGCTGCCCATATTATCAGTCCGCATGCGCCTAGGTTTGTAGTAGCTTTGCACCTGCCTACAGTCATGTAATTCGAGTCTTAGCTAAAGATGGAAGGTGGAGCTGATGGATTCTTTGGGTTCCCTGTAAATCTAAATTAAATCTTTGTTTGGTTTTATGAAAGGTATAAATGGGTAAGATGAAATTAGTTCTTTTATGAATGTATTTTTTCAGCTTGTTCATCCTTTTGAAAGTAAATGAAATGTAAATAAATACTGAGTTTTTTTTAATACTATGCCTACTGTTCTTCTTTCTTTTTAATATTATGCCTAGTGTTTTTCTTTTTTTTAAAGGTAAGTTATGGAGCCTCCTCAAATGCCTTTGCCAATATTTTCACATCACTCTGTGTATCAGAAAGTGAGTGAGGTTTTTTTTGTATTAGTTTCAAGAGAGTGCCCCCCTCCATGTCTGTCTGTCTGTCTCTCCCTCCTTCTTCCCTCCTCCACCTTCTCCTTCCTCCTCTTCTCCCTTCTCTCTCCTCTGTTTCTTCTGCAAAGTAGTAGAGCATCTGCAGTTCTTGTGAGAGTAATTACCTGAACTGACTTTGTTCTCTTGCTCTTGAGATCCCTGTTTTCCTGTGGCAGAGTGTCTTCTGTGGTCAGCAGAGATTTGCCCGCTTAAAAAGGGAGAAGTGTCCCTGTTGGTGTGAGTACTGTTCCAAACATTTAATAGGAAGGGGATTTTCAGACTTTCAGCCTTCTTAGACATTTTGTTGAAGCAAAGTACAGTTCTGCGTTCTGCTCAGTCTTGCCCCCTGGTGGAGAACCCGTTGTGTGCTGCTTCTGGAAGTGTGTGTGGCTGCTTCCGTCCCTTTCTGTCTTAGGCTCACTTCTTTTTTTTTTTTTTTTTTTTTTTTTTTTTTTATTTTGCAATACCATTCAGTTCTACATATCAGCCATGGATTCCCTTGTTCTCCCCCCTCCCGTCCCCCTCACCTTCCCCCCAGCCCCCCCCCCCCCCTCCATTCCCATCTCCTCCAGGGCAAAGCCTTCCCCACAGACTGAGGTCAACCTGGTAGACTCAGTCCAGGTAGGTCTAGTCCCCTCCTCCCAGGCCGAGCCAAGCAATCCTGCATAGGCCCCAGGTTTCAAACAGCCAACTCATGCAATGAGCACAGGACCCGGTCCCACTGCCTGGATGCCTCCCAAACAGATCAAGCCAATCAACTGTCTCACCCATTCGGAGGGCCTGATCCAGTGGGGACCCCTCAGCCATTGGTTCATAGTTCATGTGTTTCCATTCATTTGGCTATTTGTCCCTGTGCTTTATCCAACCTTGGTCTCAACAATTCTTGCTCATATAAACCCTCCTCATTTAATATAGCTGTACATTTTCCCCATATATTTTTAGCTTTTATATTTTTGTAAAAATCTTAACTACTTCTCATTTATATAAGTATACATACTATGACTTAGATTATTGAACCTGTAAGTCAGTTTGGTGACTATTACTATATATACAATTGTGCTCGTTAAGTTTTGCCAGCTGGATATAATCTATTCTTACCTGGGAAGAGGGAACTTGAGTTGAGGACTTGTCCAACAAATTTTCTTGTGGGGCATTGTCTTGATTGACAATTGATGTGGGAGGGCCCAGCTCACTGTAGGTGCCCCCTCCCCAGCAGGTGGTTTTATAAGAAAGCAAATAGAGCAAGCCACAGAGAGAAAGCCAGTAAGCAGCATGCCTCTGTGGTCTCTGTGTCAGTTCCTGCCTCGAGTTCCTGCCTTGACTTCCCTTCCTGGTGGACTGTTCCCAACCAGTGTAAGTGAACCCTTTCCTCCCCAAGCTGTATTTGGTCATGGTGTTTATCACAGTAGCAGAGGCATGAAATGACACTGATAGCAAAGAGTCACGAGCCCTCCATCGATTCTTGATAGATGAAAATGTTTGATTTTTTTTAATAAGGTTTATGTGTTTTGTTTCTAAGTATTTAATACTTTGAAAAATGTTAGTATGAACATTTGTTTTGATTCTGTTATAAATGTCTTGACGCTTCTTTCTTTTGTATGGATTAAAAAGCTGAGTTTTGTTTACTGACTGTTGTGATTGGTGACCTTGCTGTACTTTCTTACTAATTCTGAATATTTAGTGTGGTGTCTTTGATTTTCTACATTTCCTACGTATCAACAAGCAATGATTTTTTGGTTTTCTGTATCTGAACTATTCCAGTAGTCCTTATTTTTTGATACTTAATTTTGAAAACAATTACATTTGTGTGTGTGTGTGTGTGTGTGTGTGTGTGTGTGTGTGTGTGTGTGTGTGTGGTGTTCCTTCATGTGGATCAGAGTATGACTTGCAGGAATCCGTGCTGTCTTTCCACCACCTGGGTCTTGGGGATTGAAGAACTCAGGTTGGGAGTAGCACCTGGACTTGCTAGGCCTTTGCTCTGGCCATTCCTGATATTTAATGCTCCATGTAATCTCCTTTCCTTGAATATGGGATAAGGAGAGGCTTATCATGTGGGAACTGTTGCTTCTTGTCTACTTTAGGTCTCAAACCCGGGACAAATGGCTGGCTGAGTTGCCTATTTAATGTGTCAAAGTGGACCTGGCTACCAGGTTCTCCCAGCATCCCTCAGTCCCTACCTTGTTACAGGGTATGTCTGGAATAATCTGCCTCTTACCCTAAACTTCTCCAGCCCAGGGGCTGGGCTGCCCTTCCCACAGCTGCCCTTCCCTATATAATCCAGCCATTTTGGTTACCCGCGTTTTCTTGGGTCTAATCTTTACCCTCCTGGCCTCTTGGTTTGGCTCTCCCTTCTTCACTTGCCGCTTTCCTCACATTGTCGGACTCAGGGGCGTGTTCACTCTGGACTCTCCCAGTGTCCCTGCTCTCCCCTTTATCTACAATAAACCTCCTCCACCATACCTAGGTGCAGTCATGTCCTTCCTTTTTTCTTTCTTTCTTTCTTTCTTTTTCTTTCTTTCTTTCTTTCTTTCTTTCTTTCTTTCTTTCTTTCTTTCTTTCTTTCTTTCTTTCTTTTGCTTTTTTTGTTTGTTTGTTCATTCAGTCAACAGCCAGTGGATATAGGAGAACTGGCAACAGCTTTTGAGCACTCCTGAAAGTGGGTCCCACCTTAGTTCAGCTGATGCTCTGCATTGGTGTCTTTGAAAAAAATCTGAGCCAACAGGACTCAACTAAGCTGCGTTTTCAGTCACACAGAAACTATTACATAAACACTCATGTTTTTTTAATAAATAATTTACAGTGTAATATTTGCTGCAGTAATTGAAATGATACACTGTTTAAATTCTGTTTCTCCCTCCCCTTCTCCCCCGCTCCATGGCTTGAAATAATAATGTCTCGCAGCTCTGGAGACCCTCATATAGTGCTGAACAGAGATAGCAAACTGTCACTATTCTTGATTTTACAGGGAAAACTTACAGGATACTTTAAAGTATTTGTACATTATTTTTTATCATGGAAAATGAAGGTATTTTAATTTTTATTACTTTTGTGTGTGTATTTAAGTGTGTACTGTCAGGTGTGCATCCTTGGGGAGGCCATAGGAAGCCATGAGTTGTCCTGCTCTATCGCCCTCCACTTGGTTCCTTTGAGGCAGAGTCTCTCACTGAACCTGGAGTTAGGCTGGAGGCAAACAAGCCCGAGGAATCCTCCCGTCTCTGCTCCCACAGCACTGAGGTTACAAGCAAGCACAGCTTTTAATATGGGTCTAAACCTGGATCCTCAAGTCTGTGAAGAAAGAGGTCTTCTCTAACCCATCTCTCCAGCCACATGAATTTAATTTCTGTTGCACATGAGATAAATTGTAGTAATTGATTTCTAATATGAATCCAACATTGAATTGGGTGGAAAGTGGTATATATTCAAGTCACGATGTATTATACTAAATTTAGTATTATATATATACTAAATACTAAAATTTTAATGCATGTCTAGATTCTGTTGCTGATGTGTGGTGGGTTTTGTGTGTGTGTTGTATGTGTGTGTATATGTGTGTGTGTGAGACAGTATCTTGCTATGTAGCTAAGGCTAACCTTGAGTTTGAGACCCTCTTGCCTTTATGTTACTTTTTGTTATGTAAATATTTTAACTCTTCCATGTTTCATCACAGCTACCACTCAAGACTCTAAAATAGAAGTAACACAATGCCCCCTTATAAACACTGGAGCCCCCTTATAAACACTGGAGTCCCCTTATAAGCACTGTTGTCCCCTTATAGATATTGGAGCCCCCTTATAAACACTGGAGCCCCCTTATAAACACTGGAGTCCCCTTAGAAACACTGTAGTCACCTTATAGATACTGGAGTCCCCTTAGAAACACTGTGGTCACCTTATAGATACTGGAGTCCCCTTAGAAACACTGTAGTCACCTTATAGATACTGGAATCCCCTTAGAAACACTGTAGTCACCTTATAGATACTGGAGTCCCCTTAGAAACACTGTGGTCCCTTTAGAAACACTGGTCCCCTTAGAAACACTGGAGTCCCCTTAGAAACAAACACTGGAGTCTCCTTAGAAACAAACATTGGAGTCTTCTTAGAAGCACTGGAGTCTCCTTAGAAGCACTGGGGTCCCTTTAGAAACACTGGGGTCCCTTTAGAAACAGTGGTCCCCTTATCTTTCTCCCCCCACCCCCTCCCTCTCTCTCTCTCATCAATATTATTTGCTTTTATTTCTAGATCTTCTTTTCCTTTTGGGTCACTATGAAAAGAAGTGGGTTTTCTTATGTGACATCTTCATGTACATCATTCTGCTTTGATCTTATGCTGTCTCTTCCTCCCTCATCCTCACTTTCCCTCTCCTGCTGTCCCTTCCTCGCCTTAAACTGCCCCCTGCTTTCATGACTTATATTTCATTGCTTTCTCTTGTTCCCTGCCTCCTGTTCAGATGTCTTCCCTTTTCTACTTTAATATTTTTCACGCACACCCCTATGTTCTTCATGCGAGAAAACACGCTTTTTATCTTTCAGAGTCTGTCCTTTTTCACTTAACATTATACTCTCCACTTTCATTTATTCTCCTTTGAATACTATAGTTTCATTTTTCTTTCTTTTTTTTTTGAGAAAGGGTTTCTCTGTAGTCTTGGCTGTCCTGGAATTACTCTGTAGAGTTCAGTGTTGTTGTTTGTTTTTGCTCTTTTTTGGGGGGCCCACCACCCAGCTCCCAAATAAATCACATACTGAGGCTTAGTCTTAATTACGAATACCTGCCCTTAGCTTGGCTTAGTCTCTTGTCAGTTTTTCTTAACCTAAATTAACCCATCAATCTCTTGCCTCTGAGCTTTTCCCATTCTCTAACTTCTGTAAATCTTTCTCTTACTCCATGGCTTGCTGGGTGGCTGGCCCCTGAAGTCCTCCTCCTTCTCTGGCTACTTCTTCCTTCTTCTCTCCTCCCAGATTTCTCCTTCTATACATTCTCTCTGCCTGCCAGCCCTACCTATCCTTTCTCCTGCCTTGCTATTGGCCGTTCAGATCTTTATTAGACCACTAGGTGTTTTAGACAGGCACAGTAACCCAGCTTCACAGAGTTAAACAAATGCAACATAAACAAAAGTAACACACCTTAAAATAATATTCTACAACAGTGCAATCAAATTCCAGTGTATATACACACACACCACATTTTCTTTATGCATTTATATGTTGAAAGACATCTAGGCCGGTTCTGTATCCTACCTACTGTGAGTATAATAGTAGTAAACATGGATGTACAAGTATCTGTGTAGTTTGCTGACTTAGAATCGTCTGGGGCCTGTGTTGGAGTGCTATAGCTGAAGCATGTAGTGGTTCCTCACTTTTCTCTGGGACCCCCAACACCGATACCCAACACCGATACCCAACGTGGCAGGCATAGTAGCATCAGTTTACATTCCCACCCACTGAGCTTACAAGTTTCTCTTTCTCCACATCTACCCCTCAGTAGCATTGCTGTATTGGTTCCTTCGAATAGTTACAGGCTATTGTGTTTCACCCTTGGAGAAGTGTGTATTCAGTTTATCAGTCCATTTTTTTGATTAGATGATTTGAGTTTTGGTATTTAATGTTTGTGGTTCTTTACAGATCCTAGCCATTGTTTCCTTGTTGAATGTTGTCTTGTTAAGCTTTCCATTGTTGTGGTAGAACACCGCAATCCAAAGCAACTTGGGGAGGACAGGGTTTGTTTCCTTACATTTCCTTATAGTCCATCATCAAAGGAAGTCAAGGCAGGATTATTTGATTTTTTTTTAAGGGAGGAATCTTTATTTTATTTTTAATATGTTGAGCACCAATCAGAGGATATAAACACAAGAGTGAAATCATTTACCTTGAGATATTTAATCATGGGGCATGTGAGCAGCAACAGTGATTGTAGGAATATCAGTTTAGGAGGATGGTAGAACTGTGGCAATATCATGGCTTGTTCATCCTGTGGATCAAACCATTGGTGAATATACCCACTGCGCTGTGTGGTCAGAATATTTGATAACACATAGTGACAGGCACATTCAACCATTGTAATACACATAACATGGCTCATGAGATCAGAGGATGTGGGACATTCTGAACTCTGTACCAGCACACACACCATCAGAATTCCTGAGGCCTGGTTTGTGAAGTCAGAAGGGATACCACTCCCAGCTCATCCAGCATCACTGAGCTATCCCAGCTACAATCCATCACCATGGGTCTCCACACCTCAGCTCAAACAGAACACAGATGAGCCAAGTACAACCAAACTAGGAACACCAAGCACCAATCCAAACACTCCCCGAACACAAAGATAAGAGAAACACTAAACCAACAAATCTGGCCCTTCTTTGGGATTGGTCATTTTGGGAGGAGTTACGTTGTCCTGGGTTTTTCATGTTACTTCTGTTTTTGTCATGGGATTATTGGATTTTTGAAGAGCAAAGATGCCATCTGCAGGGGTTGCAGATACATTCATTAGTTCAGCAGAATAAGTATTCATGGCCTTTTAGGTTGCAGTGTTTGCTAAAGTCACATTCTGCCTTCCAGTTCAAGGAAAGAAAATGGGAATGATGGGATGCTAAGCCAATCAAATGCCACTTAGGTTGTTCAGTGCATATCTGTTTTGTTACATAAATGTCACCATTTTCTAGCGAATCTAAGATTTTGTTTAAAATCCCCACAATAATATTGCAGATTCCACTTTGGAGATTGTTGAGCAAATTGTTTGTTTCAACTGATTGTCTTAAGCAAATTATGCTCTCCATCAAGTGTTACCACCTGGGCATTTTTCCAAAACAAAAACAGCTTTGGTTAGTTCTCTTCAGCTCACAGCACGTCTCTTGGTTTTTCTGCTCCAATGAGGAAATGGACAGCATTTAGAACTTTTTCTAAAAAATGGAAGGACGGCTTCTCCCTTCCTCCACTCATCACCAGCTACAGACTGCTGCCAGCATTCCTCTACCAGTCATAACAAGAAAGTCTTCTGGAGTGGTATGTACTATTGCTCTGTGTTTAGCCAAACAAATAAAGCTTTATTTAAAAAAAGGGACCTAAAGATTGTCTTCATGGAAGTAAGTAAACTGCAATTGGCATCTTGAATTGAACTGTTTTTATTTTGAATGCTATAGACAAATCCAACATGGGAATGTAGAGGCCTTTTACTCACTGTTTCCACAAGGGACTCATACGTGACCTTTGAAGAGGCCTGGTGAGAAAAAGCTCAGTGTTAATTTATTAAGACAGCAAGACTGTTGGCTTCTGGAAATATTTGTATAGGGCAACGCGCTGTCTGACTCCCTGAGATCTCATGGTTCTAGTGTATCTATAGCTGTGAATACCAGTATCTATGTGCCTATATTTGAAGTTCAGGTCTGGTAGACTTAGCAGCTAGTAAAAGCTCCAAGTCAGACTGTTGGCAGAGATTTTTAAAACTTAGACTCGTGTGGCTGAAAGCTACATCACCTGAGATCTTAATGATGAGAGTCACAGAGGAAGCCTAGCACATGACATCAGCCTTTTTGCTGATGTTTACTGATTGCATAATTAAATAAATTTAACCTGGGTTTCTGCTTGAACATTTATTCTTTTTTAAATTTTTTATTTTTTTTTTGTACATACAGAAATCTTTTATTTAACTTAACCCATGTGGTACTTTAACTGCTAGAAAAGGCAGAGTAATAGAAACTCAAATGGCCTTGGCTTCAGCCATTCAAAATAGACAAAATTTCTTTTTTCATAATGTAAAGAATCTCGAGTACGTCGCAGTAATAGGAATAAATTCTTATGCCAGAATATACAAAAACATTGAATTTTCTCATCTACTGATTTTTTAAAAATATAAACAGAGGTTTCTTTTTTTAGGAATAATTTATACACAGAAAGTTATTTTATGTAACAAATTTGCCATATTATATATTTTTTAAAACTTTTTTTTCTTTTTAAGAACATTTTTTAACAAGAAAACTCAGAAATGCATTATTGGTGATGCATCTGTTCCATTCTGCCTTCTGATTTTTTTTTTTTTAATCCCAGATGCAGAAAAACTCTTGCAAACCTCTCCCTCAACCTCACTGGCTTAGGAAACAGACTTGTGATGTCACCAGACAGTATCTGTTCCACCTGTGTACATGTCTGCACAATGCCCAACATCCACGAGATACTGAACAGACAAATCCAACCCAACCCGACCCACCAATGGGTCCTAGACTTTTTTCCTGTAGAGTTAGACAGTTGCAGACATTTTCAACAACCGTATCTTCTGGAACTGTAGAGACATGGCCAATAATGCACTGGGAGTCAAAGGACATGAATTTTTAACTCTTAAAAAAACTGGGGGACAGGGAGACAAGTTGTGGCTTTTGTTAAGAGTTTGTTCTGTATTGGAAACAAGTTCCTTCTGCATTTGGCCTTAAATACAAGTAGGCACAGCCTTCACTGGAATCTGAGGCGCATGTCAATGGCCTGCACATCAGAATTGTTTGTGTGATTACTGTGGAGCCATTCTGTGTTTTGAAGACCTCCCATCTCTATTGCATTGCAGAAGTAGGACAAACACCAGCTACACGAGCCAGATGCCACCAGTGAACACCATCCCACATTGCTGGGAGGCCACACTCTGCTACTTCCACAGCCGGCAAGGGTCTTGGTACTTTCCACCTGTTTAAGCCGCTACACTTCACAGGGAAATGATCAGTAAAGATGATTCCTTCCCCAGCTAAGGGTTCTAAAACACTTAACAATATAGTGCCCATCATAACAAATGCTCCAGAAACACTTGAAGTAACATGAACCACTCACTGAGGCACATCATTCTGGTGATGTGAACATTAAGGTGTTCTCCCACAAGGCCCTTTCTTGAGGCAGCAGGAGCTGAGTTGTGGAGACACAGTCGAATCTGAGCTGTGTGAGACCCATACTACCCCATCTCTTTTCAGGAATGTCATAACATTGACTCTTAGTTGGAATGAGGCTTCCTCCTTGGAACATAGAAGACTGTTGGAGGTCATCACTGGCTTCTCCTTCTAGCCTGTTTCTTATGATGTGGGACAATTCAGTGGTAGAAAAAGCAGCTTCATAAGATAGACAAGTGATCGTTGTGAAATGAGCAGATGACAGAGTGTTTGGTATGTAGTAGTGCATTTTGGATGGGCTAACGGATGAGCTCTGTATGATGCCAAGTTCTAAGCCAGTGTGAGCTCCTGGAGCCTCTTTGTTAGCAGCCCACCTCTGTTGGCAGTGGCTGTACCTGAAGCAGGCAAGCTGCTGTGGCAAGGTCACACTAAGCTCAGGTGGGTGGGAAGGCTAGGATGCGTACCCAAGGTCCTCTGTCATCATTGTTGGGTCCTCTGAGAGTGGCCACACAGTGTTGAAGGCAACTCCTTTCCTAAACATCGACATCCTGCAGGTGACAAGACCACCATATTGATATGCTTTGGCCCATTTTGCCAGTAATCAATTTATGGTTTGGGTTTTTTTTTTTTTAATTTTACTTTTGTGTTTGTCTGATGTCTTTTCATTTCCTGGGCTAAGCAGTAGCATTGGGAGGCCTGGACCAGAGGGATCCACTCCTTATGAACCAGTAATGATGGTCAAGCCTTCTCACTCCACTCTGAATTAGGTTTTGGTACAAATGAGAACTTCAAGACAGGATGTTTGTTTAAAGTGAACCTCTCTTGCCAGAGGTGCTGAAGAAAGAGACCTTGGACAGATCAGGGGCTTTGTTTTGGGCCTCCGACTTTGACAGCTTGTTGGTTATTTAGAGAAACACACATTCCTTGATAGAATGATGGGATGACCATGGAGTAGGAAGCCACAGTAACTGGGATCAGGACATGAAGAGAATTGCTGACAGAAGTGTAAAGGTCTTGGAAGAAGCATTGATCATATTTGGACATGATGGTTTCTGAAGGTGTGAGACTACATGGAGGCTGTGGAGTCATGTTGAAGAACTCAGACTCCATCACGCTCACCAGTTGACTTGTCAGTCTGGGGTGTGTTAGGGATTGATTTTATTTTGTTTTTGTGAGGACTTCATAATCACTGATTTGTGTGTCCACATTTGTGTTTGCATCTTTCCAGTAAACATTTTTTTAAATTAGTCACTCATTATTGTTTCCAATAGGGCTTCTAAATTTAGTAGATTATGGGTAGTCAGTTGACAAAGATTTGGTTTACAAGAACTAATTAAATGTTTCATTGCATTCTTGTCAGAATATAGAATAATTTTATAAAATATTTATAGTTTATAATTGCTGGAAATAATTTAAAAACATTTTTCCCCCTGTGTGTGCAAATAAGTGTTTGTGGGTTTTTTTTGACACTTGTTTACTAGCTAGCTTCATAATATGCCAAAAAACAAAAAAATTAAAAATTAAAAAAAATTCCCCCACCCCCACCCAAGCCCTGGTTCACCCCCTTTCCCAAATGCTATGTGCTCTAGTTTGTAAAAAAGGTGAAAAAAAAATAAAGAAAGAAAAGAAAAGAAAAAAGAAGGATGGTGGTTTTAAAAGTACTCCTGTATTCTTCAGTATCTTGAACATTTATTCTCCAGACAATGCTTCTCTACCTTGCCCAGGCTGCTCTCAAGCTCCTGGACTCAGTGATGCTTCTGTTTCAGCATCCTGAGCAGCTGGCTGACCTTTGAAAAGGCCTTTGGTGTTGGGCTGGAGAGCTGGCCTCCTGGTTAAGAGCACTCGCTTTTCCACAAGACCTGGGTTTGGTTCCTGGCACCCACATGGTGACTCAGTCACCTGCAGCTTCAGTTCTAGGGAATCTGACCTTGTCCTCTGAACCCTACACATGGTACACATACATACATGCAGGCAAAACAAACACTCGTACACATCAAAGAAGTGAATGCTTTATTTATTTGTTTATTTATTTTACATCCTAACCACAGTTTCCCCTTCCTCCTCTCCTCCCATCTCCCCTCCTCCACGCCCCCCCCCCCCCCAATCCACTCCTCCTCTGTTTCTGTTCAGAAAGGACAGGCCTCTTATGGGTGTCAACAAAGCATGGCATATCAAGTTGCAGTAAGACCAAGCACTTCCCTTGTATTTAGGCTGGACAAGGGAATCCAGTATGAGGAATAGGTTCCCAAGAGCCAGCCAAAGCATTAGGAACAGCCCCTGCTCCCATTGTTAGGAGTCCCACAAGTAGACCAAGCTACACCACTGTCACATATATGTAGAGGGCCTAGGTTGGTCCTGTGCAGGGTCTCTGGTTGTTGGTTCAGACTCTGTGAGCTCCTATGAGCCAGGTTAGTTGTTTCTGTGGGTTTTCTTGTGATTTCTTTGACCCCCTCTGTCTCCAACAATCCTTCCTCCCTCCCTCACTTCCACAGGATTCCTAGAGCTTGGCCTAAAGTTTGGCTATGGGTCTCTGCAACTGTTTCCATCAGTTACTGAATGAAGACTCTCTGGTGACAATTGGGGTAGTCACCAATCTGATCGCAGGAGATGGCCAGTTCAGGCTACATATCCACTATTGCTAGGGTCCTCCACTTACCTGGGGTCATTCTTGTAGATTCATGGGAGTTTTCCTTGCATCAGGTTTCCACCTGACCCTGAAAAATCCCCCTTTCCAGTTATTTCTCCTCCTTCACCCATCTCCCATCCTGATCCCTCACATTCCCATTTCCAATATGGCGGTTTTTCAGAAAACTGTGAATCGATCTATCTCAAAACCCAGTGATTCTTGGGCATATTCCCAAAGGATGCCCAATCATACCATAAAGACACTTGCTTAACTATATTCATAGCAGCTTTATTTATAATAGCCAGAACCTAGAAACAACCTGGATGCCCCTCAACCAAAGAATAGATAAAGAAAATGTGGCACATTTACACAATGGAGTATTACTCAGCTGTTTAAAAAAATGACATTATGAAATTTTCAGGCAAATGGATGAAACTAGAAAAAAAAATCATCCTGAGTGAGGTAACCCAGACCCAGAAAGACAAACATGGTATGTACTCACTCATAAGTGGATATTAATTGTAAAGTAAAGGATAACCATGCTACAATCCACAGACCCAGAAAAGCTAGGTAACAAGGAGGGTCCAAGGGGGAACATATGGATCTTTAAAATACTTAGAAAAACTGGGCGGTGGTGGTCCATGTCTTTAATGGCCATGGCATTAGGCATGAGGCAGGTGTATCTCTGAGTTTGAGGCTAACCTGGTCTACAGAGTAAGTTCCAGGACAGCAGGGATACACAGAGAAACCCTGTCTTAAAAAGCCAAGAGAAAAGAAAATACTTAGAAAAAAAAAACATAAGACTGTTTGGAAGGAGCCAAGGTGGATCCTCCACTAGACTCCTTCCAAAGATCTCTAAAGTAAAATACACAGAATGGTCAAACCTGCCTGAGTCAAATAATCTCAGCATTTTATCTTCGATAACCATATGATTTCTTTCTACTTTCCTAATCAAAATGCCAGGTATAATGAGAAACAATGACTGCCTACAGATGATGATTTCAAATCCAGAAAGTCCCTCACTTTTGCCTTTTCACGGAGTTTTCATTACGTGACATGTTAAGGTCTTAGGAGGCATCTAATTTAGCTTATTTGACTTTTCACAAGCCATGATGGATCTAACAAGGATGGATTTCTAAGTAGAGTTCTTCTTCGTGCTGCTGCTGATTATATCATATGGGAGAGAATACTGGCTTGTCCAATGTATTTCAGTAAGTCTTTAATTGTGTGAAAATGATACCTTAATAAGCATCCATCTTTATAGTAACCAGAGTACATTCACTAAATCCTCTTTACAAGTGGGAAAAAAAATAATAATTTCCTAAACTCAGCAGCAAATAATTTGGAATAAGTGTCTGATTACTGAATTTTAAAGTGAAAAATTTTGTCTGCACATTCAATTTGAGCAGAAAAGCTCTGAGGTAGGATAATTGTGTACAAGCCAGCCCTTTGTTTTAGCTCTTTTTCCTGCAGTCTAGGGGTAGCTAGGCTTGCTCTCTTTGAGATGTTTGTTTTAGTCCTCTGACAAAAATTAATGTTTTAACCTCTAAGCCAAGCATGTTGTAATAAATGTGGAGATGGCCATCTGGGACAAAGCATAATCCTCCAAGTAATTCTTTTGCAGTTGTTGGTGCTAAAATACAATAAGCATTTAAAGAAACATAGCTAAGAACTCATCGTTGAGGTCGCTGAGAGCAACTTCATAGGCAGTGGAAGGAATAATGTGTAAGAAACAGCTGCCCTGCCATAGAAGAGCTGGAGGAAGCCTTCATCCTCTCCATGCTAACAGAAAGGTAGTGGAGCAGGTGCTTGCTGTGGAGAGACTCTCAGGCAACTCCTGATCCAGTACTCATGCCTGGTCTTTCCCAGTGGAATTTGTAGCAGCCATATTGGTTTGAACTGAGAATTTGGGCAAATGTCATTGTGTAAACCACGAACTCTCCAAGCTTTGCTTTCCACCTTAGTCAAGTGAGTTGATTGTATTTGGTGGTTACAAATGCCCACATTTTCCAGGACCAAGAAGGTACGAAGAAGTGGCTCCCATTGAAGAGGTCACCAGAATGAGGATGTTGGGGGTGGGGGCACACTACAAGGTGTTTGATATGGAAGGAAACTGAGTGCTCTTCAGAACTGGATGGCCAAGTATATGAGAGAGATACCCGCTCGCAAACACCAGACTGGGGTTTTTCCTCTGATGATCCATAGCACTTCCTCCTTGACCACACTAAATCCCATTGCACAGGCAGGATATGTGGGCTTGGTCTGAGCAGATCTTGCAAAAAAGGAATTCTTTTTCCTTCTATCTCTCTCTTCCTCCTTCCTCCCTCCCTCCCTCCTCCCTCCCTTCTTTCCCTTTCTACCCTTTTTTCTTTTTCTTTCTCTTTTCTTAGTTTCTGATGAACTTGTTTTTATTAAAATTAATTGTACACAATAATGGGGCTAACTGTGCTACTCCTACGCATGTTTGCATTGTGTGTGAATCCATCACATTTTTCTCACTCCATTGTTTCTTCCCTCATTAATTCCTTTTAATTTTGTGTCTGTCTCTTTCCTCTCTTCTTGCTTTCCTTCCTTCTTTCTTTCCTCCTTCTCTCCATCTCCTTCACTCTTTCCTTTAAAAACACAACCACAACAATAACAATGAAGCAATTGGTACATCTGTGTCCAGGCATCTAGGCTAATTCCATGCCTCAGCTTTCGTTGTTAGTGATGCAACAAACAGGTGTGTGTGTTTCTCATATGATGACTTCATGTCCTTTGCATGGATACCCAGGAAGGGGACAACTGTTTTCCATAGTGACTGTATGGATTTACATCCCCGTCAATAGTGTGGAAATGCTTTTTTTTTCCCCTCTCCATATCCTGCTCACCAGAATTTGTCATTTTTGTTTGTTATATAATAGCCATTTAATTGGGGGAAATACAGAATCTTACTGTAGCTTTGATTTGCATTTCCTTGATGGCTAGTGATAACGAACACTTTTTCAGTACTTACCGGCCATTTGTATTTCTGCTTTTGGAATGTATCTATTTAGTCTCTTGGGCATTAAAATATTTGGATTACTCGTTTTTTTTTTTTTGTTGTTGTTTAGTTCTTTACATATGCTGGTTGTTAACCATCTGCCAGATGAACAACTGCTAAGGTCTCTCCCCCTCCGCACATTGTCTGTTTGCTCTGCTGATGGTTTCTCTTGCTGTTCAGAAACCTTTTCATTTGATGTGTTTTCCTTTGTCAATTCTTCAGTTTCTTGTGCTCCTGAGTCCTATCCAGGAAGCCATCACTTGTCTACAGTATCTAGAAATGTTTTCTCTTGTAGTTTCAGATCCTACTTTAGGATCTTTTATCAACTTTGAGATTTTTTTCTTTTTAAATTAGTGTATATCAACTGTACAAAATAGCGTATCTCACTGACATTTTCCACACACATATACTGTATTTTGCTCCTATTCAGCCCCCTACTCTTGTCCTCTCTTCCTGCTCCCACTGGTCCCCTTTTTTTAGGTTAATTTTTGTAGAGGGTTAGAGATGAGGACCAAGTTTCAATCATCTACATGTGGATATCTCGTCTTGTGAAGATGCTAGCCATTCACTAGTGTATGCTTTTGGCATACTTCAGTAGAGAATTGGTTGACTGTGGATTTAGGCATTTATTTCTGGGGTCTGTATTCTAGCCTATTGGTCTGCATGCAGTTTCTGTTGTTTCGGTGTACAGTAGTATTATCTAGAAATTGGTATTCTAATGTCACTAATTTTTCTCTTTTTGCTCAATTGCTTTGGTCATTCTGGATATTTTGTGATTCTACATAAATTTTGACTTTTTTTCTAATTCAATGAACAAATGTCACTGGTATGTTGATAGAAATAAGACTGACTGTGATGTGCTTTGAGGAACAGGGACACAATAAGACCAGGAACACCACGAGGATGTCCAATCCCTCTGCTCTTACTCAATATGTAGAACAAGAAATTGTAGCTTTAGCAATAAGCCAAGAGACAGAGATGAAATTCATACAAGTAGGAAAAGGAAAAGTCAGGTTCTCCCTGTTTCTAATGGTGTGCGATTATACACATAGGAAAACCTAGAGAGCCCATCAAGAGATCATTAAAGCTAACTAAGTCAGCAAAGTAGCAGGATACGAAATTAAAATGAAAATATAATAGTTTTTCAATATGGCAATTATGACAGAACTCAAGAAGGCAATTCCATTTACAGTATAACATACACACATATATATGTGTGTATATTAAAACATATGCATGTATGAATAAGGATGTGTATTGGTGAAATTATTAAGGCCACTCCACGCAGTTAAAAGGAAGATTTATTTAGTGGTTAACTTACAAATGACAGGATAGGTAGGTGGTGGATTCTGGAAAAGACACAGCGCAGTCCAGCGGTGTTCTCTGGAGAACTCCCCTTGATCTACCTCTATCGTCTAGGTCCAGGAAACAAGAGTTGCGTCCCAATCTCGGGTCTTCAGGGCCCTCCCTTGACCCCGCCTTGTAGGCATGATAGTTACCGAAGCCTCAATGGGAGTTGGAACTTCCAGATGAAAGCTGGAATGGCTACCCACTACAGATGTGAACAATCTCTACAGTAAAAAACACTGAAAAACAAACTACTGAAGACACAAAGAGATGGAGAGACCTCACATCATGGCTTAAAAGACTCAATATTGTTTAAAATGTCCTCACTCCCCGTCTTTCTCATTACTGTCCTTTTAGGATCTGCTCAAACAATCAAGTGCCAACAATTTTGCTTCAGAATGACTACTGTGATGTCAACACCCTCAACAGAATCTATTCAGGCTGTAGGACATCCATTCATAAGGACTAGTTAGCTCTCTATGTAGTTAGAGCCCTTCTATTTATCTCACTTATTGTGGAGTCTAATGTCTGATACCAAAGACTTGACTATAAGGGACGAAGGGAGATGGCTATAACTCTTAAAAGGCCTCAGCTCAGGGAGGAACACAGCCATGTCTACATGTAACTATAGACAGGGAAATCAGTGTCACATACAGTACAGAGCTGAAGAGGAGAGGTAAGTGTCCCAGGGAAGTTGGAGGAGATGTCACTAGGAGCTACCATTTAAGATGACCTCTGAAGATGTGTTCATCAGCAAGGAAGGCAGCATGATGGCATCCTTTGAGGGAACAGGCTCTGGTGACCACTAGAAATGATTTGACATCCCACATTTTCCAGCTAATAGAAATACTAAAGTCTAAAAAGCCTTTAAAGGAATGGGCAGCAAGGGTCTCCATGAACTATGGCAGTACAAAAGGATTCTTTTTAAGTGCAGATGTTTGTGAGGTCTCTCCAATAACATCTTCAGGATGGCCACCCTACTTGCATATTCCATCCCGTCCATCAAGATGCTAATGCTCCTTGGAATTTTTGGATCCTTTTCAGGTTGATGCTATGTTATAGTTTCTCTTTCTACCTTTTCACAAGGCTTACTTATGGTCATTTGCACCCATGTGCTTCCAGTGGGTCCAGGGCATTGCTGGATTGCTGGTGTTGGTGAACGGTCCCTGTGCTCTGTTTCAAAAGTGGTCCTTTTATTATTGGTTTTCATTTTGCTGCCAGCAGCCTGATATCCCACGCCCCTGGGTTTGTATTGCTCCTTTTCATAACACCTAATGAATGTTAGAACTGGCTCCACAAAGACATTGCCTGAGCTTATTGCTTGCAGTGAGATGCTTTTAATATTTTCTCCACATGTGAACTCAGTGTTTCCCTTAGCCTTTCTTTGATTGCCATGTAGTTAATCTCCTACTCCTGCAGGAAGCCTGGATCTTCAGTAATTTACCTTTTGAATTCAGTGAATACATCAGTCACAATAAATGGCCTTTTCACCAATTATATTGAGTACATTTATATAAATCATACTCTCATTTTGTATCATTATTGGTGTTAATGACAATTTTCAGGACTTGGGAAGCTGAGTTTTAAGAGCTGCCACCAAACAACAAGTTGTCCCATTAGATTGAAGATTGAGTGACTTGTGTCACAATGCCTACTTTCAAGTTTTAATCACTGAGTCAGGACCAGGAGCCTTTTAAAAATGTGTGTGCATTTCTTAGGTGTTTCTATGTAAAATGAGAATATTAAATAGGCATCTTCAAATTATTTCAAATTCCCTGATAATAATTTTGATTAAAAAAAATCAATGCAGGGTCTCATACTGTAGTTTGGGCTTGCCTTAACCTCACAGTGATTCTCCCATTTCAGCATCCTGGGTACTGGGATTACTGTTGTGTGCCACCATGCCTGGCTGATATATTACTGGATATTTTTGTAAGTAGAATCTAACTTCATAAACATATATAGTTTTGAGTATACATAAACAGGAGATGAATTATAATCTGTTAATGTTGGCCATATACTTAGATGCTATTGTTTAATTTTTTTTCATTTTTAAACTTTTGAGTATTTATTTCCATCTATCTTTCTTCCTCTTTCAACTCCTCCTTTGTTTCCCTCTAGCACCTTTCAAATTCATGATCTTTTCTTCTTCAGTTATTATTGTTGCGTGCGAGCGTGCACGCGCACACACACACACAGACACACACATACACACAGACACACACACACACACACACACACACACACACACACACACACACACGCCACATAGCCTACTGATATGCCAATATAGACAGGAAATTCCACAAGGTCCCACCTCTAGGTCAAGAGCTATTGTCAATCAATGGCTGCTGAAAGGAAGACTCTGTTTTCTCTGTAGTCAAGCTGCCTAATAGGTTATCCAATCCTGAAACACATGTACATGAGCAACTCTATTAGTGTTCTGGTTCCTCTGTTTATTTTAACAGATACTACATGGATGGGATTATAATATTCATATTCATGCTTTACATTTTTTTCAAATGTGGATTTTTTTCTCTCTGTCTCTGTGTGTGCCATCAGTTTGTAGCTGGCAGAGAAGGATGAACTTGACATCCTGTGTTTTTATTCTCTAGGTAAAATTAAACTGGGCCCAGAGACCACCACATTTTTTTTTAAGTTTGGAGAAGATTTTTGGCAGTACCCCATGCTTCTAAGACACACTAGACACAATCTTTCTGTCACAGGACACTGTTGCCCTCGCCCATCACTGCCCAATCGTGTTGTTCAGCAGTCTTTGCAGACACCAGTGACATTTCCAGGTTTCCAGTTGTTCACATTTTCTAACTTTTTTCTTATTGCCCTACTTGACTGTTGTAACATTTGGGAGCACTTACATACTTGCTTCAAAAATCTAAAGTTTTGTGCCTTTTTTTTCTATAATAAATTCTGGAAGTTAGAAATGCTAAAAAAAAAATTAGAAATCATCTCAAAAGCTCTTGTGAAGAATTTTTGGTATCTCTAGTATAATTTGAATCCTGGGGCTTAATCATTTATGTATCAACTGAGACAGGGCCTTTTTAAAACCTTTTTATTAATTCTTTGAGAAATTTATATAATGTATTTTTCATCATATTTACCCTCAGCTATTCCCCTTAACTCCTTGCAGATCTTTCCCCATCTCTCTATCCACCCCCTACTTCATGTCTTCTTGTTTTAAAAATGTAATTACTCGTGATTGATTTTAGTTTGAAGTCTATTTTGCTGGATATCAGGATGGCTACACCTGCTTGTTTCTTAAGACCGTTTGATTGGAAAGTCTTTTCCCAGCCTTTTATTCTTAGGTAGTGTCTATCTTTGAATTTGAGGTGTGTTTCTTGTATGCAGCAGAAAGATGGGTCCTGCTTTCATTGCTGAAAGTTGTATGTGTGTTCTGCTTTCCAATGAAAATCATAGCCAAATAAGCTTTCATTAAATTGGAACAGGATGACAAATACTAAAACTGAAAATGCATACAGCAAATTGAAACATTAAACATTACATAAGGTCTCTAATGTATAACAAAAAATGGAGACAGAAAATAAAAGGAAATATTTTCAATATCTTTAAAAAATGTAATTACTCATTGACTCTAATTCATTCTGTCCATATACTTCTGGTGTAGGACCATCCATTGGAGCATTATTGACCTACTAGGTTTATCTCCCTAAAAGAAAACTAACTCTCCCTCCCCCAGAAGCCATCCACTGCCTGTAGCTTCTTAGTTAGGGGCATGGCTCATGAACCCATTTTCACTCCATTCTAGAGTTTTGGCTGGATTGATCTTGTGTAGGATACCTCAGCTGTCATGCGTTTGAGCTCAGAAGTCACATTATGTCCAGAAGACACTGTTTTGCTCCAATTCCCCTGGACCTCAGGCTCTTATAATTTTCCTACCATCATCTTCTTTGATGATCTGTGAACCTTGGGTCGGGGGTCTGATATAGATGTCCCATTTGGGGCTAGAAAGTCTTCAGTCAGAGTTTCTAGACTTTGACCAGTTCTGAGTTTTTGTGTTAACAACCTTCTGCACAAAAAACCAAAACAAGTTTTAATTGGTTACCAAGAGCTGTGGCAATGTCTTGTATTGTTTTGGTGGTCTCTGAGGCATCTCTGATCAACAAACAACTCGAGAGAAGGTATTTAATACTTAGCACTGGGCATTTTATTTGGTGACCTATGGCTTCTGGGATAAGCATAATCTTCTATGTAGGCTAACTCCAATTAAACCCATCTACCTACTACCATCTATCTATCTATCTGTCTATCTATCTGTCTGTCTGTCATCTATCTATCTATCTATCTATCTATCTATCTATCTATCTATCTTTTTGTTTTTTGTTTTTTGAGACAGGGTTTCTCTGTGTAGTTTTGGTGCCTGTCCTGGATCTTGCTCTGTAGACCAGGCTGGCCTGAAACTCACAGAGATCTCCCTGGCTCTGCCTCCCGAGTGCTGGGTTTAAAGGCATGCACCACCACCACCCAGCTTATCTATCTATCTATCTGTCTGTCTGTCTGTCTATCTATCTACCTACCTATCTATCTATTATCTATCTATTTATCTATCTATCTATCTATCTATCACTCATCTATCATTGTTTAGGAAGCTTATACAATAGTAGATTTTTATATGACATTTTCAAACATCCTTAGAGTTTGTTATTCCTCCCTCAACCCCCTTCTCTGCCCTACTCTCCATTCCCTTTCCCCACTAAAACCTTTTTTCTCCCTTCATATCTAACCTATGTTCTATTATCCTCATCTTTCTTAATATCTTTATCCCTACTTTGGATCAATGATCCCTTTCTAGTTTTCTGGATTCTGTAGATATTCCAAATTAAATGCACAAATCTAAAAATGTAATGCTAAGATACACATTTGAGTGAGAAAATGTCACATTTGTCTTTGTGGGTCTTGATTACCTCACCCAGTATGTTTTCCAGCTCCATCCTGAAAATTTTTGATTTCTTTACAGCTGAATAAAATTCCATTATTTATAGGTACCATATTTTCATTATCTGTTCTTCAGTTGATGGGCATCTAGTCTGATTCCATATCCTATGTATTGTGAACAGAGGATCTATGAACAAGGATGAGCATGCTTCTTAGTTGTTTGTTTTCTACTGCTGTGGTAACATCATGACCAAAAGCGACCTAGGGAAGAATAGGTTTATTTGGCTTATACATCTGTATCACAGTCTATCATCAAGAGATGGACTTACATCTGTGTCTTCACTTCTATTCCATTGTATATTTTATGCTAATACCATGCTGTTGTACTATTATGGCTTATAGTACAGCTTTAAATCTGGTCTCATGATGCCTCTAGGACAATGTTGTTTTTCAGGATTGTTTCAACTACCCAGGTCTTTTGTGCTTTCACGGGAATTTTAAGATTGTTTTTCAATTTCTGTGAAGAATTATGCTGGAATTTTATTGTGACATGCATTTAGTTGCATTTGGTGGAATGGTCATTTTTCTAATATTAGTTCCACCAATCTTTGAAGGTCTTTCTGTGTTCTGATACATTCTTCAGTTTCTTTCTTCATTGTGAGACAGTGTTTTGTGTAGCCCAAGTTGGCCTTAAACTTAGGATATAGCCAGAGATGACTTTGAACTCTTTCCTGATCCTCCCACCTCCTCCTCCTGAGTGCTGGCATTATAGGTATGTGCTACTATGCTTAGTTTATTTGGTGCTTGGGACCTCACCCAGGGCTTCATGCATGCTAGGCAAATGCTCTACACACCGAGCCACAGCCTCAGCCTCCCAGCATAACTTAGATATTGTTTTCAGGATTTAACTATCTCTTCCTCTACATCTCCTTCTTTTTAAGACTTGCTTTTTAAAAATCCATATTTCAGTATCTCTCAAACTGAGATGCATAATTCATTGACTGTATTGGAGTTCACTGGCAGCATTTTTACTTTTTTTTCTTTCTTTTTAGTGTTGCAAAAGTTATCAGTGCCCTAGTTTCCATAGACTGAATTATTTTATTCTTACCTTCTAAGGACAGATAGTGGAAGGCTGTTTATGGCGTCAATGTCCTTGAGTATTTTATGATGTAAGCATTCCTGAACATTCTGAGCTTGTATCTTTTCTAGTCCAATGTTTTCTATGCTAGCCCATCTTCTAACTTTTCCACCCGTCCATCCATCCATCCATCCATCCATCCATCCATCCATCCATCCATCCATCCATTTATTTTCATTTACTAGTGAGAATTGAAGTTCTAACTGGAACGAAGTGATTTTGAAATATGTACCCCCTTTCTCCTGAAATTTTACGTACATGATTTTATACCTGGTCTGACCAAGACACCTTTTGGTAGACATGACTGGAGAATGAGAAATTGAGGGACCAGGAGTGGGTTCAGGGCTTTTACAACTAGTATGAAAGAAACTGCCAGTGTTTGAGTTTTTGTTACTATAAGCTGTTTTAAACAGCGCTGGCAGTATCAGAAGCAAAGCTCAACTTGATCAAAAGAAGCAAAGGTTCTCTCAATTTTTGTGTATCATAAAATTGAGTAAAAGAAAAATTTGTATCAGTCTGGGCTTTGTAGCAAAAGAGGCTAGCCTGGGCTATAGGAAACCCTATTTCCAAAAAAAAAAAAAGTGTAAAATTTCTTTCAGAGTTTGGAGGGTTTGGTTACTCTGGGAAGATTAGTTGGATTAGAACAAGCAGAGGCCATTTTTGGTCTCACGGGAAAAGGGACTTGCCTTTTTATACAGTTCTTGCTATCTCAAATAGGGGCAACAGAAACATCAGAAAAATATGGAGTGCTTGACTTAGTTGTCTGTCCAGATCTGGGCCATGATCCCTGTAAAGAAAAAGCACCCACTGTCTGGAAAAATCCAGGAGGAGACTTTAACTGTGCTCCCAATTTTTCTATGTCCTGTTTGTTCCTACAGTCTCAGAGATGCTCTGAGGACACCTCATAGAGAAAGGTTTCCTACTGTTTCTATTGCACAGTGGTGTAAGACTCTGGTAGTGTTCTGCCTCAGCCATTGGTCTAAAAAGTGATGTCTCTTGGTCCCCTTACAACCAAGGGCATCCCAGCTGACTATGTTCCTACACTGTAGTCACCTAGATGTAGCACACGCCAAGCCTTGTGTCTGCTTTGGTATTTCCACACACACCCCTCCCTCGCCGCCCCAATACCCCTCGGTGTGTGCTATTGGCTGGTACTCACCTGCCAACTATCAACCTCTACGGAATTGTTACTGACACTTCCATTCCCTCTGCACACTTCCCTCACATCTACTAGCTACAACCCTACTCAACTGCATGCCTTGAGGATAGTCCTGCCTGCTCCCTGCTTATAGACAGGCTCTGGAATGAACAAGACAGGAAACTCCTCCTGTCTCTAGTGATCCAGTGCCTCATACCCTACATTGAGGACTGAACCTAGCTTTAGGATTCCCGTCACATACACCTTTCCTTGAATTTCCAGTCTTGGGTATCATAAAACACTTCACTGCATGTTATAGTTATTCTTTTTTATGGATAAGTCTGAATAGTAAAATGTTTCTGTTCAAGTCATAGCATAGCTCCACCTTGTGATTAAATCTAGTCCAGGATGCTGATGTTCCAGAGTTGTTTCTCCATTCTTCTCTCATCCCAAAGACGATGTCCAGGCATGTGAGGTAGAGAAAAGCAGGACTGAGGTTTTAGAGGTGTTCTCTACTGCACTGTGTGGCAGATAGTTTTGGTCAGAAGTGTCCAGCTTGACTGGACACTTCTGAGATCTTTATCGTAAGCACTAGAAAAGGAAACACATAAAGGCATTCCACCCATTGTCATAGAAAGTGCAGGGAAGGGGGGGGGGATTTTGAAACTCAGAAAAAAACTGCATCAGTATTTGCTCTGGAAAACAAAAACAAACAAACAACAATGAAACAACTATCATCCCAATAATATCCTGATGGCTTGGCGTTCTCTTCACGGACTGCTGATTAGCAAAGTTGTTGGGTAAACCAGTGCTGTCCGTATCCTCCATAGATGTATACAGATGCATGCCCACTGCATAGTGTTGAGTGACCAGAGCCAGTTGGCTGTCATCTAGCATACCATTGAGCTTTATCTTCTATACCATTTGCTAACTTTATTTAACCCCAAATCTGTTCATACCAGTTGTATTGGGTATCCATTCCTAAACCCATTTGTACACTTACTTTAGTTTTAAAGTTCATAATAGATTAAAACTTATTGGTTTTAAAAAAAAACAACAATAAATTGCTGGGCATGGTGGCACATGCCTTTTTAATCCTAGCACTCGGGAGACAGAGGCAGGTGGATCTCTGAATTCGAGCCCACATCCAATGCACTGTAAGGAAGCCCTGATTAATACCAGTACAAGGACCACACAAATTACAAGGGGGATTACACAGAGAAACCCTAGCTCAAACAAAACAAAACAAAGAATGTTTGTTAATCCCCAGTGTGTATGGGTCTGGGATTCTGTTCAGCTTAATCAGAGTAACTGTGACTTGGAGATCTCTTGGAGGTGGTGACCAAGTTCCTGGGAGGGTTTGCAGTCCTCTGAGGACTTGACTGGGGCTGATGGATGTCATTCTAATATGACTCATGCTTACAGTTGATAAGCTGATGATGGCTGTCAGGAGGAGGCCTTCGTGTCTTGCTATGGAGTCATCTGCTGTTATGACATGACAGTTGGCTCATCCCAGAGTGAGTCATCCTAGAGAGAACAAGATAAAAGCCATAATGGTTTCTCTGACAGTGTCATAAGCCATATATGGTCATTTCTGAGATGTTCCGTTAGTTATACAACTCAAGCCTAGTCAACATGCAAGAGGACTGTATTAAGGTGTGTATACTTTAGGAGAGGGCTGCTGGAGGCTGTTATGAAATCTAGTTACAACAGTAGTCACATCTATTATTCTTTCACAAAAATCAACCAGAGACTATAAAAATACCTATGAAATATGAATGCAAAAGTAGGTTTTCTTTGAAAATTAAGATTAAAAACTTAGTTGGAAAACTTGGTAAAGGTGAAGAATGTAAAAAGAGTTGTTGGAGGAATTGAGGATAAAGACGATGGTAAGAGATTACGGTCGTTTTGTAAAAATCTAGGCGGGCTCTGTTGCCAGATAACTTCCTAAGCATGAGCTTTTTATTCCACTTTAACGAAAAAAATTGGTAATGCAGAGCAGCTTTGGCCCAATAGCAGCTTTGAGAGGAGGAGAATAAGGGAGCTTACTCCAGCGTGAGGTTGTGTGCTGAGCACTGTTAGGGGACAGCTTGCCTCGCTGTCCTCAAAGGTAATGAGTGTTAATGGCAATTGATGAGGTAACATTGGATGGGAGGACATCCCATAGTACTCTATTACAGGATGTTTTCTGCAAAAGTGCTTTCAAAAAAAAGAACATAGGTGAGATTTTCTTTAATAGCTCAGAGGCATTTTATTGCAAAAAGCCAGCACTCGTGTATATACTAATAGGAACTGAATGTTCTTCCCTCTTTGGCTGATTTAAGAGCAGAATCCATCAATGCCTTCCCGTAGTTTCCTCTTCTCAGCAGCAGGACAGACAACTACTGTTGCTGTCTTTTGTCACTTGGAGTTAAATCCTAGAAGGCCTACAAATCCTATGGCAGCAATGACCAGTCCAACTCTGCCCAATTCACTGTCCTGGTCATGACTTGAGCTGAATTTCACATCCACGGAGAGGGCAGTTCATCTTGGTTCTGGGCCATAGCCACCAGCTGCAGGCAAGCCTTTCCTAGAAGCAGCGTAGTTACTACCAGCAAACATAGAAACCGAGAAGTATGTTTTTTAAAAAAGTTGCAGTAATATCTATAGAATACAGCTAGAATAGAAAGGTGCTTTTAATATCAGGAAATCAACAGATTTTTAAAAGAAGTTTTTACCCCAAATCAACTTGGATGGCCTTTGGAATTTGGGTCTGTAATGGCACACTGTTGCTTAAGAAGTGATTTCAAACAGTCACAGTCAATATTATTGTCTCTTAAAAATCCCAGACCGTGGGTCATGAATTTGTACAGGGGACAATTGCTCTGTCTGGTGGAATTCTACCAAGTTGTGGTCCTCATCTGGGAAGGTAGGTGGGCTTGGCATCATTCCCAGGCTGAGAACTGGAACATCTGGAAGGATCTTTTGTTTTCTTGTTTTAAGACAGTGCCTCACTCTTGTAGCCCAGGCTGGCCTCTACCTTTCAATGATCCTCTTGTTGTCCCTTCTTTAATGCTGGGATTACAGATGTGAGCCACCGTACCCAGCATGGTTCTTTGTGACGTTTGGAGTTGTGGACTGAGCTGGAGTACTTGTGTGAGGTGTCTCTGTGTGGTCCTTGTACTGGTATTAATCAGGGCTTCCTTACAGTGCATTGGACGCCTTCCAAACTCCTTAGTGCCATCAAAATGGAAAAAAAAGCTATATGGCTCTTCAGGCTCTAACTTTGGGAAGTCCTAAGTCCTTAACTTCCTTTGTAGTTACAAGCTTGTTCTGATTAAGGAAAGGGACCACTCACTCCACCTTTTGATGGGAGATAAGATGCAAATCATCATGTAAGAAGGTCAGGCAGATTGAGAGATAGTAGTACAGCCACCCTGGACTGTGCAATCTCTCTTAAGTGTACGCCCATAGTTGCATGGTCGCTGAGGGCACTTTGACTTCCAAATTCTGTGAGCCTTAAGGATGGAGAGCCAGGCTTTTACCATAGAACTTAATAGTAAAATGTTTAAACTCATTTTGGAAAGCTGAAATATAAGGGCATGTCTTATATAACTGAAATTATTTTTTCACAGAAAAGTCACTGTTTACGGTTTAGTACTGGAGTGAAATGTTTAAAGAAAAAGATAGCCCACACTTGGAACTAGCCATGCTGGAGAAATGTGTAAGAGATTCACACAGGGTTAGTTATCCAGTTCCCTGGGGTTTTCCCATTAACTCAGTAGATGCTAATGATGGGCATATTTTTAACTTTGTTGTGTGTGGGGGATGACTAACGCAAAACTGACCATGATTTGGTAAATTCTGTTTAGTGGAAAGGGAAACTCCAGAGGTCACAGTTAGTGTGGGACACCAGCAAGTTTTGTATGTACTTTGGCATTTATTTTACAAACTCTTTATCAGTGATAATATTCCTCCATTTCCTCTATCCCTTTGACTCACCTTTGTTCTCTTATCTTATGCATTAATGCTTCCCACATTGATGAATCAAATAAATCTTTCATACGTGTTTACTTCATATTTAGATCAGAGTCAGGCTTTTAACTTCGAAAATTATACTTTGTTGTTTTTTAATTACCTCCTCTCTCAAATTCATGTCCTCTTTTTTTTGTTATACATACAGGTAATAACAATTGTACATACATGAATATATATACATACACACATATCTCTATCTCTGTTTATCAATTATCTATCTATCTATCTATCTATCAATCAAATCTTCTGAGTCCATTTAGTGTTGTTAAATGGCATAGTACACATGTGTTTAAGGCTGACCACTCGGGATTGGATGACATCAAGGAGCTCATCCCTGGAGAAAACTGATGCCCCCTCTCTCAGTAGCCATTGGCTGCCTGTAGTTCTTTATCTGGGGGTAGGGCCTTGTGGAACTTACCCATCCACACTTGAATGTCAGCTGGTGTTGTCATTGTGCAGATCTTATGTAGGCAACCACATGTTTGAGGGTTCATGGGTGCAGCTCCCTATCTTTTTTTTTTTTTAAAGATTTATTTATTTTATATATACAGCATATATGACTGCATACCAGAAGAGGGCACCAGATCTCATTATAGATGGTTGTGAGCCACCATATGGTTACTGGGAATTGAACTCAGGACCTCTGGAAGAGCAGTCAATGCTCTTAACCTCTGAGCCATTTATCCAGCTCCCGCAGCTCCCTATCTTTACAGCAAGGTTTTGGCACGGTTATAGCATAGAATTGCACACTTGTGAGTAAGACCACATGGCCACAAGCCCCAGAATATTCAGTTTCTATTTCTTTATAGAAAGCCTTCTGCTACAGGAAATTATGAGTCTTAAAACCAATCATGAATACAGCTTATCAATAATTTTTCAGACAATTGAAAGTATTAGTTATTTATAAGAAGACAGAGTAATAGGATATTTAGTTTGATGACTTATTAGAAAATAAATTATGAATGACATATGACTCATATATATTCTAAATTAAGTGGATTGATCTTAACTTTTTTTTTTTCCTTCGAGACAGGGTTTTTCTGTGTAGCTTTGCGCCTTTCCTGGAACTCACTTTGTAGCCCAGGCTGGCCTCGAACTCACAGAGATCCGCCTGGCTCTGCCTCCCAAGTGCTGGGATTAAAGGCATGCGCCACCACTGCCCGGCTGATTGATCTTAACTTTAAAAGAAGAAATAAGTGAAGAGATAGAACGTGAATGCACAGCCAATCGTGGTGAACAAAGCCCTAAATTTGATCCTGTCTTGAACATGAGACTGAACCAACCAACAAGCAACAATAGAATAATAATGAGCAAGTAGAATGATTATTCTGTGAGAAATAGTGACTTAATTGCTTCAAAGGACAATTTTTACTAAATATGACCATGATTAATAGTAGATATGCCATACACATTTTATGGGTTCTCATTTTACATGATTTTAAAATCAAATATCAGTCTTGATTTCATCAAATGAGAAAGCATCTGGATATTTAAATTTGTGCCAGAGAGATGGTACAACCAGTAAAGGCCCTTGTTGCCAAACTGGATTACCAGCGTTTGGTTCCCACAATTCATGTGGTGGGAGGAGAGAACTGATTCCTGCCAGTTGTCTTCGGAAACATACACAGACATAAACGTGCATGGGTGTGCACACACACACATACATGATATAAAAAGATGCTTTCTTTTTAGAAAGATAAAAACCTTTTTATTTATATAATATGGTGTGTGTGTGTGTATGTGTGTGTGAGTGAGTGTGTGTGTATGTGTGTGTGAGCTTATGTCCAGTGTGTGCAGGTGCCTTTAGAGGCCAGGAGGGAGCATTGGATTCCCTGGAGCTGGAGTTACAAGTGGCTGGGAGCTGCTTCTGGGAACTGAACACAGGTTCAGTGCAAGAGCAGCAAGTGCTCTTAACCACTGAGCTATTTCTCAAACCCCTTGTTAGTGCCTCTTAAATCACAGTTGAATAATGGTGTACATGCTAAAGCCCATCAAAGTGTACACTTAATTTATACTTAATTGGGTGAGTTGTGTGACATACAGCTAAGATGAAAAATGTGTATTTTAGCACTGCTGTGTTTTGGAAATCTACAAATAGATATTGTAAACCTGCATGGTAACTTAAAACAAAATACTTCAAACATTTGTTTGTTTTAGTGGCCACAAAATACTATTTGGAGATAATGTTTTGTTTATGTAGGTCAATTGTCAGGCCAAAGCCATGTTATTATTATGATAGCATGCACAATACATTTTTAGCCAGAGCAAAATAGAGTTATACTTATGAGGTTTAATTTAATTAAGTCATGAATCTGAATATAGTTTTCATCTTAATTATAAAGGATTTTGAGCATCACCATGAGGTCCTTTTATGCCTTGGTTCGTACAGGCTTCACATTAGGTAAGCAGTAATGAGACCAAATTTCATTTATAAATTAATCAACATCAAATGAAGTCCATCCCTTTGAAGAGAGATGGACTTCATCAAGAAATGTTAAAATGCACTCAATTTCACCATGCTTCCATTGTTCAAAACATTTTTTTCTGACTACTTATGTTCTCAGGCAGGAAAACCTGTGGTATGTGTATGTGTGTGTATGTTTGTGTCCAAGTATGATATCAATTTATATCATTGCTTATTTCAAAATTCCTTTTTCTCTCCAAAAATTCAAACTTATCCTCAAAAGGTTAAAAAAATCACCACTACAGAGAATATTCTAAAGAGTGGGCTCAGTGGGGCATGCAGAACTGGTTAGAAGACTAAAACTGGAGAATGAGGCTTGGGAATTTGGTGGGAACCTTGGCAGAAGGCGGCACAGTTGAGGTCACAACATAAGCAACTTGGTTCTGAATGTTCCCACCAGCATGGTCACCTTTATCCTTGGTACTGGTCGGCAACTGAGCCCTTTATCACTTTTTCTAGATGCATCTTCCCAGTCATGGGAGCTTGTCCAACCAAGCCATGCACCAGACATCAGGGTGTGGAGATGTTTGCATCCCTTAGGACTGGATGTAACTCAATCCCAGAGCTGGGTCTGCCTGTAAGCACAAATGCCAACCGAGAGAGCACTGAGTCTTTGAACTACACTTTAGAGAGCTCACAATCTGGGAAGGCTGAGGATTGACATTCCCAAATTTCACACCCTCACCCACCATCTCCAACCAGCAGGCTTTATAACAAGTGGGAAGAAAGGCAGGCAAGCATCCCGGAGTTTAGTTTTATCCCCGTGGGCAGGTCTGCGATTCCTGTTGCTTCTCTCTTCTCTGTGTGATCGATCGCCAGCACTGCTTCTTGTTACCGTCTTTCTTCGTGCAGTTGGATGCCCATCCTCTCAGGGCCTGCAGAGCCTGGACTTCCTCTGGTGCACCACTAGGATCAAAGATCGAGTCAGAATGCAGCTAGCAGTGTGTAGGTGTGCAGGGTGTAGCTGCAGATTCTCTTCTACATTGGAAACACAAATGTATACTTGTAATATGGATATATAAGTGTTTCCAGCACAGGGGTCACACAGAAATGAATACAACCGAGGGCTTCTCCTCCAATGCCTTTTCCAAACTTATTTATATCAAATGTTGACACTATGGACATAACCTTTGAATTCCAGCTTCACTTCAAATGAGCACATGTTGTCTATATAATTTAAAAGATGCGATTTAAAAGACCTTTCTTCTAAGCGCCAGGTAAAGAGAACCTGCATCAGATGTCAGGGATCCATTGCAGATTGTTGCCCTCTAACCCACTGCTCCAGAACGTCCCAGCAAGGGAGAGAGCCTGGCTCCCTGGGAAATTCCGTTTCCTGTGTATGCCCATGGGAAAAGTAAGCTGAAAACCACATACCCTTTCCATTTTCCCCCTTCTGCTCAGTCGCACAGCTCTACTCAGCACTCATCCCAAGCTTAATCTTTTGTTTGACTTGGAAAGAGAAAAAAATACCACACCCTCCATTATTTAAAATTAAAAAGCAAAATCAAAACAAAATAAAGAAAGCAAATGTTCTGCTCCATTTTGCTAAGGGACCAATGTTCCTTGGCTCCCGAGGAAATTGTATCTGCTGACACCACACGGCTGACAGAAACTCGAGAGACACATTTTTCTTCATTTTCTTCTCTACATATGCACAGGAACAAGACAAGGGAAGGTACAAAACAAATCTAGTCATCATCATCCTGGGATAATTGGTGATAAAGTGCGGGTACAGCTTATTTTTACTCTATCAAGTCACTTTCTAATTGGGTGTCCTTGAGCTCAGGGCTCACGTCTTCACTTTTTTTTCTTGTTAATATCCTTTTCAGGGGCAGGGCAAGTCTACCCAGGAGAGTGATCAAATGCACAGGCAAGTATATCTTAGCATTATCAGCTCATTACATTTCTTGTCATTTCTTTCTGTGTGCTGGGGAAGTGCTGATTTCGGACCAATTTTGCAAATGTAGAACTCTTCTTCTGTGAGAGCCCAGAAGTTCTTTCTTTGGTAATTAGCCTCCTGCTTTGGTCAGGGCCAATAAAACTCAGGAGAAGTTGCCAACACTTGTGGATGTGATAAGCAGAGCGCCTGCCCTGGGGAGCCTCTACAGTTGCTTCTGAGTCGTTGTCTAACTCAGATTCACTGAAATCATTGGGGCTTGTTAAAACGCAACTCTTGGAGCTCCTCTGCCTCTAGAGTTGGGGTCAGCAGGCCTGAGGAGGAGCCTGAGAATCTCCATGTCCAGCCGTGCTGGGTGTTAGGATTTGGGTCTGAAAAGGACTCTGGAAGCTGGGTCCCCTGCGTCCTTCCTGCCCTCCCTCCCCACAGCCATGTTGAGGGTGTAGTGGTACTTTGAGAGATGATTGGTCATGTTGAATGTGACCATATCAGTGTGTCAGAACATGGTCCAAGAATGGAGTCCTGTGAGGAGAATTCTGAGTGCTCTTGAGAGAACTCCAAGAAAATAAAAGAGTCTTGTGACCCCAGTTTCTTCAAAACTTGGAAATGTTCTAGGAATGTGTTTTGTGGTCCTCCCTGGTATATCGGATAGGAGTGGGTTTACTCCAGATTATTCACCACAACTGGTTATTGTTATTTGTTTATATGCCTCTATGGAAAAACACGTTTTTGCCACATGCCTTGTCCTTGTGATTGTACACTTTACTCAGGTGACTCTTCTTAATCCACAGAGTATAAATTGTCTGAGGCTCTGAACAAAGTTGAATATGGCGTGAGACTTTAGTCTGCCTCCATTCTCCCAGGTCCCATCACATCTAGAGTAGCGGACACAAATGGATTCATGTTTCTGGATTTGGGGGATGTGGTGAGACCTCCAGAAGGTGGGGCCTCATTGGAGGGAGGGGGCCATTAGTGTGTGTTCTTAAATTGTGTATTTTGTCCCCCATTTCTTCCACCACCCTCTGTGATGTTCCACCTGACCACAGGCTCAGAAGCAACATTCACACACTATATATACCGAAGCCTCTGACGCTATGCGGTGCACTAAACCTTTCCTCCAAGTTGGCTTTCAGGAAGGTATTTTGTCACTACAACCCAAAGCCAACTAACACACGAGGTGATGGAAGTTGCTGGCCTGGGGATGTCCCTAGAGGTTGTCTGTTTGGGAGAGCTGTCCTGGGGTTTAGGCTCCAAGAGGTATGTAAAAACCCCAGGGAAAATGGAGAAGCCAGGGCTGAATTTGTTGAGTTAATACTTGTTGAATATCACAGGGGACATTTTTTTTAATGAGGTGTTTAAAGTCACCTAGACTCTTATTAGTGACTATAAGACAACATTTGTTTTCAACGTATTTTTGTTAAAGCAAACGTAATTAAGCTAAAACAAAATTTTGTTAAAACAACGTAATTCGTTAAAACAAAATTCTCCCTTTTGTGTAAAATATCAAATGTTTTGTAGAACATAATATTGAACTTCACATAAGTCTTAAGCAATTATTAAACAGAGAAAGAGAGAGAGACAAAGACAGAGACAGAGAGATATTTTAAAACAGACCTTTTTTTAAGGTTTCAAAAACAGTTTTATGTTGCAAATACAAGAATGACTTCACAGTTGAACTCCATATATAAAGCAGGCATTGCTTATATTTAGGTAACCCTAAATATAAGTTGCTTTTTCTTAAGTTGCTTTTCTTAAGACCATGCCCTTCAGGTTATCTGTAGCCCTTCAGACTAAGGCCCAAGAGCTTGGCTTAGGGAGTCAGTTTTGGACTTGTATCTCAACTCTATCATTTAGACAAATTATTCACCAGCTGTGAGGAGCCAGTGTTAGGTTTCACTGGTGTCTCTATTCTAAATTTATTCTTGTGTCTTTATTTCCTGCATTCTCTTTTCTTTGACATTCATTTGTTGTTTTTCTCTGGGCACCATGAAATAAATGCCTCAATCTTATTTATCAGTTTTGTGTTTTCCAATGTGTTTATCAGGCTACACATACTCCTCTTAGAACAGCAATAGAACCTCCAAGGAGCTTGATGTGCATTCTTCTTATAGGTCAGCTTGTTTCTCTTTTGTTTATTTATTTATTTTTATTTATTATTTTTTTTTTTTTTTTGGTTTTTTGAGACAGGGTTTCTCTGTGTAGCTTTGCGCCTGTCCTGGAACTCACTCTGTAGCCCAGGCTGGCCTTGAACTCACAGAGATCCGCCTGGCTCTGCCTCCCGAGTGCTGGGATTAAAGGCGTGCGCCACCACCGCCCGGCTTCTTTTGTTTATTTTTAATCTGTGGGTTTTATTGAGGTTTTATTTCTTAACTTTTACCAGGTGAGGGTTAATGTTTTCAGGGTTCAGATTCTTTTCTCCCTTTCTTACTCGCTCTCCTCTCCTTTCTTGTCATCTTGTCATGGTGATGAGGATTGAATCTAGGGCTCTCTGTACATGCTAGGCCAGTGCCTCATCATGGATCCACTCTCTTCACTCACTTTAGATTCTTTATCTTTGAAATAAAAGAGTGACTGGCAGGACTAAATAAGCTAACACAACCAAGTTCTTAGACACGTCTACCAATGTCTGATAACAATGGCCATTGCTATTCCTTTCATATTTATTCCAAGGGTCCAAAAGTTTAAAAAAAATTACATAGCTTACCTCCATGGACAGTAGTGTAGTCTAAGAAAGCCCATTCCCATTTTCAGCAGTCATGAGGCACCTGTAAGTTCTCACCTTACTGCTCACCTGTGGCCATCTTCAGGCTGGTGAATTTGTTCTTTATTTTAGGGCTCACTTTTCTACTGTTAGAGCAGTATAGCACCAGCCACAAGGAAGTTTGATTTTAGTTTTTATCTAAATGACCTTGTATTGTAAAGTTTCAGATAGTCATCTTTACTTTTTGTTTTAAAACAATGAACACACTTCTGTACATTAAGTGTATATCAACTATAGTATTCTTTTATCTTATGAAACTTGGATAATGATGCATATTAGTATTGTTGTATTTTATTGGAGATACAATAACATTATATTTCCCCCTGAAATATGACTTGTTTGATTTATAGCATGTAATTGAGCCATTTGAGTGGGTCCATGTAAAAATTTCTCATCCAGCCTTCCCAAAGCCTGGATTGGGCTTGACTTTGTCCAGCACAAAGACTGCAATTGTGTTGCAATGCACAGTACAACTTTTGGGAGAAGATGTTCAGTAATGTACATTCCAGAGTTTTGTTTTTAAATAAGTTCTCTCAAAATTTGTCACTGTCAGTTGGATAGTTACCTGGGTGATTTCATGGGCAGCCAGGATTGAGAATGTTTCATTTTCCCATCTCCCACTTTTTTGGATACCCTCTCCTTCAACACCTGCCCCATGACCATTTTCAAAGAAACAAGGCTTAAGCTGCAAAAGTCTTTGAGATTTCCCCAAGAAGTTAAACATAGTAACTACGTTTTTCAGTTATATGTCCAAATTGGAAACGGGAACTCAAACACAAATCTGCACCTGCAATGATTACGGTATATACCATAGTTAAAAAAAAAAAGGTGGACACAACACAAAGAAACTTGCAGAAGCTTCAAAACATCAAAGCCCTTTGCTTTGTATGTGCTTCTACAATAGGTACTAAGAACAGATGTTGAAATCAGTGAAGTTAGGAACAAGGACCAAGATCACTAAAGTATATCATAGTAAAATTGAAGACAGAAGACAGATTTTTATGAGAAACAGAACTCCCTTTAACAGGACATGGAACAAAAACAGAACAAGGAAAAAATGCCACCCTTAGATGAAAATATACAGACATTCAATGACTGATGTATTCTCCAGGGATAAGCCTTCTGATAGATTAACCAATCGCAAGTGGTCAGCCTTGAACACATGTACATAAGAGCAACACAAAAGGTACTCATCAGGGTTTGCACTCACGTGTGGTATGTGTGTTTTGTGTAATATGAATATCTATCTATCAATAATTAAGTGATCATGACTTTGAGGGGGAGTAGGGACACAGAAGGAGTTGGAGGGGTAAGAGAAGAGGGTGGTAAAAATGTAAATGTACTACTTATGCATGAGATTCTAGGAAATTAAAATGTAAAACTACTGTAAATGTTACTTGATAGCAAAAAATTTGAGAAGCATTATTCTATAAAAGAGCCTATATTCCACATATAACAATAAAATCATATTAACTTTTATCTTAAAAATATGACAGAGAAGAGAAAAACATTAATTTGTGCAGTCAACAGAAGGGCCACAAGGCCAGTCATAGCTGAATTGCTCCCAAGTCATTTATTTTAATAATTACTGTCATCTTTTGTTAGAACTTGTGACAATAAGATTTATTCTATTCAGTGATGTTTAATGACTTTTTTTCACAGTCGTGACCCTATATTATTTCCTGAGTATCAAATAGATCATACAACAAACAAAAGAGAGGCTTTCTAATTGGATATTTTGGAGAAAAATATCATTATCATTTGACACGGTGATCAAGGAGTATTCAGCAACAACTGCAGGGGAAAGCTTCTAGACTGTGTCCAGCAGCTAACAAATAAAAAATATTTTATTGTTTCTTAGTTTAGTTTTAAGTGGCTGTGGTCTTTATCACCTTCTGAAAGTCTGCATTTTTGAAGTCTTTTCATTCTAAAAAAGTATTCACTGTAGCTATTATTCTATATCTGCATTAGTAATATCTAAAATGCTCTACCTCTAACAAATATCCTATATGTACACTTACAGTAATTCCATAGTATTTATACATACTAAAATTTATAAATATATTTGTTTAATACAGTTTATATTTTATATTATTCAGATAAAAACCAAAGCTTTTAATTTACTGACCACCCAAACATTTTACATACAATATAAAATAAATGAGGTGAAATTTCCGAGCATACAATTCAGCCTTAACATCCTTGCATAGCATCTAGGCTACAATTCATTCAAATAAACAGAAATTGCTTAAGCAATTTCCCCAGCCTCAATAAAATGTCATCAACATGATTTAAATGTGAGATTAGCTAATGTGAGTAGCAATTAGAATTAGATTTAGCTTGTACATTTGGAGTCGTGATGTAAAACCCCTCTGGGGACTGTCATTGTATCCAAAAGGAAGTATGAGAAAGGAAGCGGATGCCTCTCCTGCATTTCTCCTGAGCTACAATACTTCCTGATGTCCTCAGGGAGAAAAAGCATAGATGAGCAATGTGGAAGAAAAGTGTGTAAAGGATTTAATTATTTTCAGGTTGCTGCTTTTTTCTAAACAGGAATAGCTAATAGAAGCCTGTGTTACAATAGGAGTCTCTCTATGCGTAGCAAAGGATGGCAATGCATGTAGTTAATGACTCTAAGAATGATGTGATGACCTCACTCAAAGGTCCTCATTTTGACAGTTCACTGTGGTTGGACTCTTATCTAGCCTCTGATTTTCTTTGTCCACTTTTTTAAAGAATGGTGCCGAGGGCCTGTGCTCCTGGCCATGCTTGATGGTCATTAACCATCAGACTTCAGCATTTAGCTTAAAAAAATGTATTCCCACATGAAAAATTTGCTTAGATCTCACCCATGCTTATCTTTACTCCTAGCACCGCTGAAAGAATATTGACACATACACGATGGAGTCTCAGGTTCACAGAAGTTGGTGTCTTAATGACCTGCAGAGATCATCGGCTTCAGCACTCTCATTTTACCTCTGAGGATAGAGGTCCAGGGAGATGAGGGTGTGCCGGAGAGCTCAGGCCCGGATTTCCAGACAGGGGATCAGGACAGCCTTTGGCATTTCCCATCACATATTGGTGCTTATGACCTCCCATGAGCTTGTCTTACCATGGATTTACAATCATTGCACATGAAATGACACTCAACAAGGAATGCCCTGCAGGTACTCTCACATAACAGTTAGCCAGCTTATTATAGGGCATTTGAGAAAAATAGTCCACTAACCTCTCAGCCATTTCTCTCAATGAATTTTAATAAGAGCAAATACAATGCAGCTGAAATAAACATGCAGCAATTTTTTTTTCAATAAAGATTTGTGACTTATTGGGCTGAAATCTTGGTTGTATTTTAGCACCAGTTTGGAACATTTCACCAACTGGAGGTAAGACAAAAACAAAATCAACACAACAAAAACACTTTTAAAAGGCAACTTTATGGAGTTGTAATCCACATACATTTAGGTATGTTCAAAGTGTACATTCACTGTTTAGTACACTCATAACATTGTGGAAATACCATGACAATCTAATGCTAGGTCATGTGTCACCCTAAAATAGACCCTGTACCCATTAGAAACATACTCTATTCCTACTCATTTCCTTTTTCTTTGTCTTTAGCCTTAGGCAGCCACGTGTTGACTTTCTGTAGACCTGCATGCTCTTGACATGTCATGTAAGTGAATGCCTGCAATATGTGGTCTTTGGTGATGGTTCTGGTTTCTTTCACTTAGCACAATGTTTTCAAGGTTCATCTTTCTGTGGCTGACTGTCTCATTGTGTGCATACAACTACATTTTATGTATTGATTCATCACTTGAGTGTGTTTTGCTTTTTGGCTGTGAATAATGTGGCTGTAAACATTCATGAGCTAATTTTTGTGAGGGTTGTATTTTCATGCTTCTCATGTGTGGGTGTGTATCTGGAAGCAGGATTTCAGGGTGATAGGATAGACCTATGGTTAACTTTTTTTTTTTTTTTGCAATTTCATCAGTCAAATATGAAGGTTCTCACTTAGCAAAGGCCTCACAAACAGTACATTTTATAATAATTTTGTAGAAAAAATTCAGTGGATAATTATCTACTGGCCAACTACTTTTGTAAGAAGACATGTGAGGTGATGAAACTTGTTAATGTGTAATACACTTGTGGAATAAATTTGAACTTTCTAAAGAAGATTGTTTCCTGAGAGATCCTGCACCAGTCGGTGTCCAGTGAGGGGACAAAACCATAACAGTAACTTGACAGGGAAGATTTAATACAAAGAATTATTAACTAGTAAAATATGACTAACTCCAAGAGAGCTAACTGAATACTGTGAAGCACAGTAAAGTATTTCTGCATCCACTGGGAAGAATGTTGGTGTTGAGGACGATAATTGCAGTGACTGCCAGAGCTTTGACGAAACCTCAGAAGCAGGGTCTTCTGTGATTTCACACGTTTGTGGCTTCTGTTGGCCTGCTGTCTAGGGTTGCAGCTCTCTGTAACTTTATTATGGTGGAACCAAGAAGGAGGGCGTACATAGGTTTTAAAACAAAGGAAGATTTCTGGCTAGCTTTGGTCAACTTGATACAAGTTAGAGTTATGTAGAAAGAGGAACTCAATTGAGGAAATGCCTCCAACAGATTGACATGTAGACAAGTCTGTAGGGGTATTTTCTTTCTCTCTTCCCTCCTTACTTCCTTTCTACTTCTTTTTTTTTTGAGGGGAGAAAGGAGTTTATTTGAATTACAATTCCAAGTTACAGCTCATCATTTTGGGGAAGTCAAGGCAGGAATACAAGTAGCAGTCACAATAACATCCACAGTCAAAAGCAAAGAGAAACACATATACCCATGCTACCTGCATGCTTACTCTTAGCTAGCTTTCTTCACTGATGTGAAATAGTACTGGCCACATTCACTGTGGATCTTTCATCATACCTCAGTCAAGACAATCATCTATAGAAAGGGTTACCATCCAATCTGATCTAGGCACTCCCTCAACTGAGACTGTCTTCCTAGGTGGTTCTATATTGACATTTAAAACCACTGCAAACATAGGCATTTTCTTAATTAATGATTGATGTGGGAGGACCCAAACTAATGGGGGTGGTGCCACCCATGAGACATGGCCCTGGATGGCATAAGAGAGCTGGCTAAGCCAGGGAGCAAACTAATAAACAGCATTCTTCTCTGGCTTTTGTTTCAGTCCCTGACTCAGATTCTTGCCCTGACTTCCTTCAGTGATAGACTGTGGTGTTTTGAATAGGTATGGCCTCCATGGACTCATGGGTGTGAATGTTTGATCCATAGGAAGTGGCACTATTAGGAGCTGTAGCCTTGTTGGAGGAAGTGTGTCACTCTGGAGGTAGACTTTGAGGTCTCACCTATGCTCCAGCCATGCCCAGTGAGACAGTTCACTTCCTGTTGCCTGTGGATCAAGATGTAGAACTCTTTTTTTTTTCCCCTTTTCTATTTTAATAAAAAGAAAAAAAAGAAAAAGCTTATAACTAATATAAGAAAAACTATATACAAAAGTACAATAACTATATACAATATATACAAGTAATAAATACCTAAACAATGTCTACTCCATTTGTATTTGACAAATTCAGAGAAAATAATTTCATTATCTATCCTATTTTGGTAAGTCCAAAATGTATCCTAATTAATCTTCAACTATAACTAACTAACCTTCAACTATAACTAACTAATCTTCAACTCCCTCAGAGACCCAAGAAGGAAATAATATTAGCTAACAAAAATAAAAACAGGAAGTGCACATAAGCAACTTCCAAAAAATTTGTGAATTGACAGAAACAGACAGCTGTCTGGACAGTCACCTGAGGTTTCTCCGAAGTGCTGGGGCATCATTTTCAGCCTATAGGCTTAGCATATCTGACAGACTCATTTGTGAAGTAGGATGTACACAAGGTCAACAGTTCAACCTCACATTGAGTGAGAGTAGTCCATGTACCAGAAACACCTGAATTCCACTAGTGTCATGTCATGATTCAGGATTTTAAATTCTGGAAATTGTTGATGGTTTTTTAATTCAGCTGTCCATTCTTCTTGGCTGTGTATATATGGCTTCATCTCAGCATCCCATTCTTCTCCATATCCCTCCATCAAATGCCAGTCTACTATTGAGAGGCGTGAGCTTAGTTACTCTTCAAGAATAACTGTTTCAGCTGCTGTTCCATTGCACATCAGAGGCCATCGGCCCACTGCCTGTTCAGCTGCCTTCGAAGAAAAGGGCACTGTACCTTTTTCAAATTGCGAAGGCCACTTCAGGGATGGTGCCATATTTTTTTTTTTTTTAAATGTGTGAGTGCTCTGTCTGCATGTACACCTTTGTGCCAGAAGAGGGCATCAGATCCCATTATAGATGGTTGTGAGCCACCATGTGGTTGCTGAGAATTGAATTCAGGACCTCTGGAAGAATAGCTAGTGCTCTTAACCCCTGACCTATCTCTCCAGTCCCAAGATGTAGAACTCTTAACTACCTCTCCAGAACAATGTCTGCATGCTGCCTCACTTCTTGCCATGATGATAATGGACTAAATTTCTGAAACTGTAAGTCAATGAAATGTTTTCTTTTATAGGAGTTGCTATGGTCATGGTGTTTCTTCACTGTTATCTGAAATTGGAAGCTGAAATAAACCTTTTCCTCCCCAAGTTGCTTTTGGTCCTGCTGTTTTATCACGGCAATAGAAACTCTAAGACATCTATGAAAATTTTTTAAAAATTATTTGTTTTTAATATATGTATATGTATGTGTGTTTGTGTGTGTCCCTCTCTGTGGGTATGTGCACTGTGTGAGAATGTTCATGAGACCAGAGAAGGACATTGGATCCCCTGGAGCTAAAATTGCAGGGACATAGAGTTACAGCTATGTGAGCTACCTGACATGGGGGCTAGAAACAGAACTCTGGTCCTCTACAAGAGCAGCAGATGTTCTTTACTACTGAACTTTCTCTCTAGGCCCTCTATGAAAAATTTCATGACTTAGAAGACTTGTGTTTTTTTTTACAGAACAAAATGATGTTTGGAATGTTTAGAATTTCTTTGGGTTGAGTTCCATAGATGTTTGTTATTGAGAAACTGTGAAAATTGAGTATGCGGGATAAGAAAGAGTTTTTCCTAATAAATGAATAATAAATGGTATGTGTAGATGTTTTTAAGGCATATAATTGGGCATGTAGGTATGCAGATCATATATAATTCTTCTCTACCATTTCTATCTTTCTAAGCGTTTGTCAGCTATGATTGATTATTTACTCAACCAACCATAAGCTGTAAGACTCTCTGGAATATGAATAAGAAAGCACACTAGCAACTGATTTATATAGCTGTCCAACCTAACATCATAGTCCAGTCTTCTGGTCTTGTTCTAACCTTGTTTTAATATACTCAGAGATTAGTTCCATCAACATTCCCCAACTTTCTGTCAACATTTATAGTAGATCGTGAGATTCATTTGATGAATAAGTTTGTTTTTTTCCCCCTATGTGTACTGTGCACCTGAGTCTCTGGAGTTTGCTGAGATTTTCAGCCCAGTATTATGGCTAAGTGCTACAACAGGTAGTTACGGCTGTGGCAGGTCTTAAAGAGAATATGCGACTACTCTTCTGTGGGAGCCCGTTCTCGGGTTCCTCGTGGCTTTACCCAGCAGGTCCGCATAGAGGATGATTAGGACCACGGGCCTGAGTGCAGGTGTCTGAGATGGTCTCCACTTGGCTGTGCTGGGGGAGGAGGTCTTTTGCTCCACCCCTTGGCATCTCTATAAAAACCCTGGGGCAGAGACAGCCGGGGCCCGTTGGAATAGGTTCCAGGCCCTCTCGAGGCTATCCTTTATTTTCTATCTGTTTATCTCCACGATATTCTCCACAATAAATACTTCTATCTAATATTTCCTGCTGCTCGCACTCAAGAAAACTCTGGGGAACTGTGGGGGTGGTGGATAAACGCCCCACACTCTTCTCAAACCAGCTCCCCTGTATGGTATCCCAGACATGTTTGTTTTGCTTTGTTTTTACAAGGAAATTCTGTTCTCCCTGGGCAAATGGAGAGAGAAGCCTACTCCTTTTGGTAAGAACAACTCAGAGTTACTTGTGGGCATGATTGTGGGTTTTATTTGAATAAAATCAGACATTCTCATTCAACATATTGGGGCTCCATTCTTTCCAAATAAATGACTCTATTTTGATACAGAGACTTTGGAGAGAAGTAAAGTGAAATGAAAAATTAACTGCTGTATACTACTAAGTTTTATCTTTGATTTTTGACAAAATAAGCACTTTGGATATAAAAATGAGAGATCTTTTTAGAATTATGTGGGATGTGGCCAGAGCAGAGTTAAGAACACAAGTTTGTCCATTCATTTTTGTCAGTGCTCAAAGGCACTCGGTGAAATCCTTCTACCCCATCTTTCTGTGGTCACCATTGCAGCCATGATAGTCAAGTGCCGTGGCCACTGACCTCCCATTTGCAACATATTTTTTACGACATAAATTTATTGAACTTAAGCATGTGTGGCACTGTAATTGTGGTGCTAGTGCATATCATGGTTACTAATATTCTGTGATGGTTAGTTTTCTGTGTCAAGTAAGCTACATGCCTTAGCGATTTTTTAAAAAATACTGATCAAAATGTTGCAATGAAAATTTTTTTGTAGGTGTGTTCAACCATCCTGCTGGTATACCTACAGATTTCAAACTGTCCAGTTCTTTTCAACTGTCCAAGCCAATTCTTCAAAACCTCCTTCCTTCTTTCTCACTATACTCACATGTACCTTTACATACAAAAATATCTCCATTCTATTTTCTTTCTCTGATGAACTCTGCTGTACGTCCCACTTTTCACTAGCAAGGAACTCAGTATTGCTCAAGTCCAAGGACACAACCTACAGGAGCCCATAATCCCATGTTTTCAGAGATACTAATTACTTATCAGTCAGGAGCTGGACCCTCATCTATAATATGACCAGGGAAAATATAACATAACATGTAGAGAGTAGCTACCAATTTGTATGAATGAATATGGCTTATCTTATTTTATTTATTTATATTTTGGAGTCAGGGTCTTGTTATGTAGTCCAGGCTGGTCTGGAACTTGCAGTGTAGCCTGGTGCCACCATACTCTTCAGATTCAGAACTCTTCAGAGAGCATAGGTTCAGTTCATTGAATAGCAGAGAGGTATGATCATAAGCTAGCTGCATTTCTGTACTGCTGGGTACTGAGCAGGATTGAACTCTGGTGTGCTGGCAAAAACAGGTGGAGCTAGTCATCAGGGTGCACAGGGAAGTGTTCAATGAAGGTTCACTTTCTGGAGTGCTGTTTGAAGTCTCAGTAGGGTGGGTGTCTCTGCACATCCCACACGTCCCATTGGCTACATCGTAGGAGCCAGAGGGAATGCGTGCTATAGTCAGCAAGATAAACTCCTTTCCTTGCTATGCAGGTGGATCTAAAGAGCTGAGTGTCAGTTACTATGAGGCCATTGATCATCTTTGAGAGCATTGCTTTGTAAGCATGTTCACTTTAGGGCTGTCACCTTTCCATCTAGCTTGACTTTGAATGAGACATGTGATTTTCCACTGCATTCAAGGCAGATTTGCCCCCAAATGAATGATGACTTAAGAAGAAATTAAACTGACTCAAGGCAAAAATGATGCTTGTTAAATAGCACTTTGGCCTTGATGTTATCTTCTGCTGTGGCATACTGGCTACAAATCTGTATGAGAACCATAGGCTCTATTATAGACTGAAATCAGTCAAAACTATTATTACTAACCTACTTTATCATGTAGAGGAACATTTCTATGTGTTTGTGTATTAATTTGCTAAGTAGTAAACTTTCTGATGTGGACGTTGTGACTGAATAGCACTGAAGTAAACAAGCTCTGAGTAAAGTCCATTCTGTCTCTTCTTTTAACTGGCAAAAAATACTATAATGGTTAAATATTTTCTTCATAGTGGGTATAAATCTCAGTACACAAATATTGGCCTTTAAAAAAAATTCACTGTTGCTAACCCTCATTACATTGGCATAGTAGAAATATTCAGTCAGGCGTGGCTCCACCTTTTCTCTCATTTTACACTTTGAGTCCAACTACTAGACAAGTAGCTTATGTTAGGCATGACGTGTGTGTGATGCAGGGCAGGTAGTTATCTGTAAGATGACTGATAATGCCTCTGGTCCTGGTCCTTAGTTCTCCTATGCTGCTGCTGAGTCATTTCTGATTTCTCTCTGCATAGTATGTTTATCTTGGGTGGCTTTTTCCATGGTGTGTCCGGGGCTGTGTCTTTCGAGCTGTCTTGTTTCTGTGCCTTGGCAGGGAGTGCAGAGTGTCATGTATCCCCATCTCTGCTCTCCTCTGCCCTAGGGAACTTCTCTCTCTGCAGGTGGTGGTACAGTGGGCTGAGACATTTCCTTTCTTGTTTGTCCTGAGACACTCTGTAAATGTCTTTCAAAGTTTAGTTCTTACCCATAACAATGCTCCAGAAATGAATGCCAGGAAAATTAATAGGCCTAGTCTACTTTCTACATCTATTTACCCTTCCTTGAAGACAGTGAACAGAGAACTGAGGTTTAAAGCAAATACAGAGAAAAACCCAAAGTAAAATCCCACAACTGTCTTTTTAACCTGTTAAGTGATCAATCTTAAGGTAGCTGTCCATTTGAAAAGTTACTAACTAAAATTCTACCAGTTATAAATCACATATTTATTACATGTCATATTGCATGTTATATATTAAACCCTATTATCTGCAATATGAGAATACATTGTATTTAATTCCTCGTAAGCATTTTCTCTTGAACTTTGGATGTTTGAATTGGATTCAGAATATGAAACAAGCTCATCTCTTAAAAGTGTCAGACATGCTAGATTTCTTTCTTGGCTCCCATGGAAAAAGTAAACACAACATAAAACACCCATTAAATTTTAGAGGTTAAGAATATGTTTTATGTACTTTATGCTAAGAAAATTCCCAAGTTGTATAAACTCACAGATTCCAATGACTTATGGTCACGTGGGGATGGCAGCAGGGCAGTTGGCAAGTTCAAGAATTTAGACACAAAGGTGAAAGGCTTCTTGCTCTTTCTCTTAAATCTCCTCCCATGTCTAAGTTTCTGAGTGATATATTTGAAAAACACCCAAAGTGGTGTGCGCAAAGGCTCTCTCTCAGTATGTGAAACCATTCTGAATTTTGTCAGTCAGTCTGGTGTAGTATGGCGACTCTTAGGCCAGGTCAAGAAAGTTACCAGTGCCATAGCAAAGGATAAGTTAGGCTGATTGTGAACATGACTGCTTCCCACTTCAGAAAAGGAAGACAGTCTATGTTATTTTGAGAATTGTGAAGTGGGAGAAGATCAGCATTTCATACTACTAAAATAGAATCCTCCTGGCCCCACATCTTCCTTATTCCTTGGCCCTAATTCTTTACAAAAGAAAAAAAATATTTTATACATTTTTTAAATGGAACAATCTTATAGTTGTGCTTGTCTTTAAATGCGGTTCTGGTGAACAGTAAAAATAGCTTATTTTCTGGTGGCATGGAATCCTTTTCTTCTTTTTCTTCCTCCTAGCTTCAGTTCCTATCTTTACCTGCTGAGGATGGCCAGAAAGTTTTATGCAGAAAGATGTGTCATGCCTTGCCTTTTGGTGCATAGATCTGTGTTTTTGGAACAACTAGCCTGAGGGAAGATGAGAAAGTAGGAGGGAGATGTTAGACAGAGATGTGAGAGTGCTACACCCCCTGAGGTCGGTGTCTGTGCACTGGACATGTGTTTAGCACCTTGGAGGTGGGGCAGAGGTTCGAGAAGAGTCAGCTACTCTTCGAGAGACAATCATCCACTATATGACAAAGCACATGGGTTAGACAATATAATTCAGTCATGATAGACCAAGGACCAGACTAGATACCCAATATCAAATATATTCTATGATCCTCTGTGCTCTTACATTTATTGGAGGAGGTAGATGGTAGCATGGAAATGACTGGGATTGTATTTTCTGTAAGCCGTAATGGAAAATAGTTCAGACAATTGGAATTAGATTTTTTTTGGTTTAAAGCACAGAACATGGGATTCCACATGCCTACAGATTGTGGAACAGACACATAGTCGTATGTGCTTCAAAAGATAGATAAATGCCTTTTCTACCTACTGTATACTGGGCATGGAATGGTATGATCAGGTCAGAGTAAGACAGTATGGCTTTTTTTCTGGGTCCAGAAGGTTAAATTCTGTAAAAATATCAAGAAAATACAAGAAATGTTTACTGATCCATTATTTTCTGTGAGTATGGGTGGGGTGGGGTTAGAAGTGGTCTCTGCCCTTGAGGAAGCAAGAGAAACTGAAAGAGCTTATACATTAAGTCAATAAAGCATTAATGGTGCCAATAAAAGTTCTGATGGGTGTGGTCATGGATAGTCCTGGGAAGTCCTTCTCCAGCATTGTGAGAGAATTAGTGTTCAACCATATCCCATGGGACAAAAAAAAAAAAAAAAAAAAAAAAAAAGGCTAATGCCCAAAACATTGGAAAGAAATAAGCATATTATTGTTTGTCTGAAGTGTGAGTTTCTTTAACATTAGGCATGTCTATGTTTCTTTAAAGCTGTTTGGTAGGCAATAAATTTGTACAATTGTTCATGATAATAATCTGAAGACTTAGGTATAGATAATTTTTATACTCTGGAACTCAGGGAGTTTGTTATTCTGTTAGACAATAACCTGAAGAGCATTACTTGGGGGAAAAACAACAGAAAATGTGTCGGAAATCTTGAGGGCTCTCCTGAAGAAAAGAAAGTGTAAGCTCATCTCAGTTGAGAACAGAAATGTACTTTGGGCTAAGAAATCAATAAATGCCCATGAGCCTTCCCAAGGCAACAATTCTGATTATTTTAAGTGGAAAAAGAAACTGTACTTCAATTCACTATGTTAAAACTTTCCCCCTTATTAGATTAAAAAAATTAAAGCAGGGTCTCACTTATGTAGCTCATACCAGCCTCACACTCTTGATACATCTACTTCAGTCATTAGTTACTGAGATTACCACCACGTGTGGTTAAGGTACTCCATACAGTGTTTAAGAATCATCAGAGGACGTCTTTACCACTTTGGGACAAGGAGCACACAGAGGAGTCTCCATGTAGTGCCTGCCCTGGCAGAAGATAAAATTCTAGAAATCAAGTGGCATGTCCGGAGCAAAGATACTCTGGTACCTGATGTAGCACCAATGCTGCTCTGCCCACTTGGAAGACCTGAATAGTCCCTTACTTTGGTAGAATTGCTTTTTATCATCTGCACTCAAGGGTATTGGATAACGACCTTTAAAATTTAAAAGCAGGCACATATTTATTTAATACCAGGTAGTCATTGTCCTAGTGGTGATTCAAGAAGAGACCAAATTCAGAAAGAGAAAATGCAATCATTTGAAGGATTCAGAGTGACACAGCCCACTGGTTATTCCATGGTGACTCCTAGCCAGAAGATGAGAAAGCTCATTTAAAATCTCTGCATCAAGGATATGTGTATGTGTTGGAGTATAGGGTGTGCAGAGAGGAGAATGCACCATATACCAGCTAAAGGGGATTTCTGAACCATCCAAGGGGCCCTAGAGGCGCCAAAAGTGCTTTGCTTTGTATGATTGTATTTTCTCCAGCTACCCAACAGCCACAAATTGGGCCATATTTTCTGGGAAAGATAAGAAAAACAAGTGAAAATGCCTTATGGGATATTTTATAGCAACATATCTTCAGAACTAATTACTATTTTTAGAAAACAGGGAAAGAGAACTTGCCTGCACTAATTATTGAAGACGCATATTGGGAGAAGAGAGACTGTTATTCTGTCATATCCACATGCACAGTTTCACTACAAAGATAAGGGAAAACTCAAGTTTTCTTAAAATAGAAGGAAAGCAGTGGAGATTTGAGCACAAATGCTCACACACAAGCAAATTCTGATTTTCTGTGCTCGTCAAGTCCCTGCCGAGGTGGGTAGAGAATTAAGGAGGAATGATGGCTTAAAAGTGAACTGAATGGAAGACCCATTCTATCAAAGAAAGTGCATGCCTGGTACCATAAACCAAGAACCCCTTGCTTGGGAGCTCATAGGTCCCAGGAGTTAATCTAATACTGTTATTTTGCCAAACTGACCGAGTATGAAAATACCCTCTAAATCTAAACCCCTAAACACACAGATTAGTGCAGCTCTCAGTCCTCACCAGGGAAGCTTCTTTGTGGAACAGATAGCAGTTAATGTAGAAACTCACAACTGGTTGAAGTGCAGAGAATACACGTCTGTGAAGTTCTCAGTCATTAATGGAATGTCTATGTCCTACTCCCTCTCCATAAGGCTCAGGGAACATGCAGGAAGAGAGGAAGATTTTAAGATTATGGGAAGATTCTAAGAACAGAAATTGCAGAGGACCAGGACAAGACTACTATATTCCCAAGCTCACAGTAGCCGTGGTTGCTTGCACAAGTCCTGTGTAGTATGAAGGCAATCAACATTCCAGCATAGTCGAAGAGCTCACAGGCCACTGCCCCAAGCTGAAGAGCTGTTAACTAACAGCTGATGGCTTCTTGGAGGAGTGAAAGTCAGTTTCCTTTAGGAGTATGGTCCATGGTAGGTCAACCAAGTGGATGGCCCCATACCCATTCGTATATGGTAAGCACTAATAAGAACCAGTAAATTATTTAAAAAATTTGGACATGACCTTGGGAGGGGGCTTGGGAGTTGGCCTCTGGAGGAGTTAGTGGAAGTAATGGGAGGTATGAATCTGATCAAAATTAATAAGTACATAAGTAAAAATGTGAAGTCTGTTACAAATAAATAAAATGTGAATTGACAACAACAACAACAACAAACTAACTGAATGAAAAGTAAAGGTTTTTAAGAATGCAATCATCAGCTGTCTCCATGAGAGGATTGACCACTGGATTGAGCACCATGAAGGATCCTCCAGCTTGAATATAAAGTGTGTGTGTGTGTGTGTGTGTGTGTGTGTGTGTGTGTGGTTGGAGTGAATTCAAAAGGAAAAGGTAGAGAAGAGTTAGAAAGAGCAGACAACTTCATGAAGGTTTGGCCATTTGTGATTAAACAACTGCATTTCAGAGTGGACTCTATGACCAGGGAGATTTTTGTTGGGGAACTGGGTATAATTGCTTTCCAGGCTATCCAAGTTGAACATCTCTTATTGGAAATGCTTCGGACCACAGATGTTTGCAATTTCATATTTTGCATACACATGGAAACTAAATTTAACTATGAAATTCATGTGCTCCATGTCCACCTTCTTCACATTTCCTGAGGCTACTTTTCCACGACATTTTTTGGTGTGTCTGTATTTGGACTCTGACTATGATACACGATGTCAGGGGTGGAATTTACTACATGTGGCATCATGTTAATGCTAAGACAAGTTTAGACTTTGAAGCATTGTAGATTCTGATGTTTGGTTTAGGGATTCTAAACCTATAAAGAGTGAGGGTTCATTCAGGAAAACAACTTCCTTGTAAGTTTATGTTCCAAAGGAGGTTGATTTTTCCCATTGAGTAATTTTACCATCTTTCAAAAACTCTTAAAACTTTAAAATGACACATGTAATTATGCTTGTTTCTGGAGCATAGCGTGATTATTTCAATACTTGAATGTGTGTAATGTTATCAGGTCACAGCTCTGGCACATCCATCCCCTCCTTGGCCGTTTCCTTGTGCATTTCTCATTTCTGGTATGATGCATCATAGACTACAATATAGTATGATCTATGACAACTCCTTCTTCTACTACTTTGAGCCCTGCATGTAGCGGAAGACTTAACAAGTGCCATTTGTTTAGATTGCTGCAGAACAGGATCCCACGGAGAGAATGTGTTCATCCTATAGCCTAATTTCCCTTGACTTCCTACAGCTAGCTTCCTGAGAAGCCACGGAAGTCCTGCTAACCAATCTGGCTGCTTCCCTGCTGTGTGGTGAACCCTGTGCCTTGGGAAAAAAATTGCTTCACAGGATGCGGCCGGAAAAGATGAAATCATTGCTTTGCCTCTGCGTTTGAGTTTCCAGAGAGGACTTTCACAGCAAGGAAGTGTCTATTTTTAGAATTACCATGTTCTGTTTCAATGTTGTGAACATTCATTTTAAACTTACTGTATTCAGTGAGGGTCTGATGACCCACACAGAGAAACCAGTTTTAAATGATCACCTTTCATTCCCGCCTCATCAAAATGACCCAAGGCCGAGAAAGGCAATTTTAGCTACACCCGGTGAGGGCAACTGGCAAGAGAAATTCCATGGCTTGAGCATAGTCTGAGCATAGGAGTGCTGGTGAAGCCTGTCTTCAACATCAGCCACACCTGTTCTAGCTCCACCCTCTCACCAGGACCTGACTCTTGCAACATGGTCCTCTGGGGACAGGGTTGGGATGGATTGATGTGACTGCTCTAATGTCTGGATGGTGTGCCTTCCCTTTCCACACAGAAATCATGCACATTTTCTGAAACAACACCCAGGAAACAGAATCTCTTTGTATCTTTTACAGGTATGTACAGTGTTGGGGGACTAGGGTCTGATGAAATTTCCTAAGAGTTTTTTGATAATGCTGTTATTCCTTTCTTTACTCTTTCACTTCTGTTGGGGGCCTGTTCCCAAGCCATGACTAAGAACAGTCAAGAGGGACTAATTAAGAGCGCAGGATCCAGAGTCCAGCTTGATCGGGACATGGCTTAGTTTGCTAGTGGGAGACTGGGGAAATACTAAGCGCCACTAAAAATGCTCTGAGATAGAAATTATATCATACACATTCATGTGCCTATTCAGCAAAGGCTTATTGATTGATTGCAGGATAATCATGGAGCTTGGCAGGAGTCTAGTAGCGGGAGGTATTCATGAGTAGAAAAGAATTACCCAATGAGTGCACAGTCATCAAATGATGAGAGCTTACTAGGATGAGAAGGCTGCATGAATCTGAGTAGCAACAGAGTTTGGTCTGAATGGGCGAGTGAGTGCAGGGATGAGAAGTGGTACTTTTGCAATTTCATGTGCCTGTGAATCACCTGGGGCTCTTGCTGAAATGCAGATTTCCATTCTGGGTCTGGGGTTGGGAGGGACTTGAGACTGTATGTCTGATGAGTTCCTATGTGATGCTGAACCTCACTGTAGGTACTAATATATACTATTGGGCAAGGATAAAGTGCAGCATGGTTTCTGGGAGAGGTGAACATGTGCTCACACAGTCTGCATGTTGCTTTCTGACTCCCAACCACCCAGGCGGAGGCGAAGTGATTGCCCTACTTGTCTCCCAGTTAATTTTCAGATATGTAGATTGCCCTGACAAGATAATTCCCTCCTATAAGCTCACCATTAGTGTTCACTTTAAAACCTGCTTTTCTAAATAATGGGGCTTGCCTTTAAGAAAGCAGACTAAAGAGACCAAAGGTATGTCTTCTACCTTTCTCCACAAATTTTGCCAGAATAAATGAGGGAGAGGTAATATATGTATATATGTATATATATGCATATATGTATGCATGTATATAACATGGGTGCAGAGAGACGTGGCAAAGATGCATTTGTGTGTAGACATCTCAGACATAGGTGGTAGAGCACTATTTCCTTAAGCACCACATGCTGAGAGCACACCAACTACTTCTTTGGAACCCCAGGGAAAGCATGCATGTGTTGGCTTACTGCAGTGTTCCTGGGCTCCGTTTGACATCATACAAAAGCGGAGCAAGCAAAATTGCAAACATGTGGAACAGCTTTTTTTCTTTTGGCCTGCCTACTGGTTCAATGGTATGGAGGATGATGTATTCACAACAGCCCATGTCCATTGGCTGGGAAGTAGAAACCACAATGGCGTACATCAATTTTGTTCTGTGAGTTGCTTCTAGAGCCAGAGAGAACTGCTGGCCTGGAACATGAGCCATCTTCAAGGGCAGGAAGAAAACACTGAACTTAACTATGAGGAATGAGGAGGGAGTGGGTGCAGGTTCTAGGTAAGAGACCATGACACAAAATGACAAGAGGTGTAGAGGAAAGGGACCCTCTTGAATGAAATCCTCACCAGCTTAAAGAAAGAACTGGCCACCAAGAAGGTAAAAATTATGACAGAATTAGTGTTCCTGAAATATTAAAAATGGACAGTAAAGAAGATCAGAGCAGATCAATTATAAACTCTGGGAAGACGACACAGGTGCTACAGATGGAGACAGAACAGAAAGCCATGAAAATGGTGGAACTAAGCTAAGGGTGTGTCCAAAGAATCGTTTAATATTACTCTCTCAGTCTCTGTCTCTGTCTCTGTCTCTCTCTCTCCGTGGTTAAAAACATATAACCTAAATTTGTCACCATAATGATTTGAAGTGTGTGTTTGGTGACATTGATTATATGTGCGGTACTATGCAATTGTTACCATGAGGAAGAGACCCTGTGTGCCTTTGGCACAGCACCTCTCCGTCTCTCCATCCCTGAACTTTGGATTTATTCTTTGTGAATTTGCCAAAGCCGGTGCTTCACGTTGTTCTCATTTAATATTTGTTCTTTTGTTTCTGCTAATTTGATTTAGTGTGATGTTTTCAAAATTATTCCATGTCATAGGTTGCATCAGATCTTTACTTATTCTAATGTCTGAATAATGTTCCATTATATGTATATGCCACTTTATGTGTGTTTGCGTGTGTGCGCTTTTGTGCACATGTGTTGTGCTGAGGTTTAAACCTACAGCCTTTTGTAAAAGCTCTACCACTGAGCATACATCCAGTCCTGTTTCTGCCACATGTCGCTCATCCATCTTGTGTTTGTAGACATCTGAATTACACCCACTTTTTGGTAACTCTGAATAGTTATGAGACACATTAGTTTTTAAAAGGAAGAAAGCAGAAGTAGATGAAGCAAAATAATGAAGAAATAAACACATAGAGGAATTTAAATTATTTGTTCAACAATACATAGAAACATGTAAAAATATGGATTCAAATATGTAGTTCTTAGATAGGATAAGATTCTTAGGCTAGCCAAAGGAGATCTTGAAAATAAAAATATCAGTTGAAAGAAAGAGAAGGGAAGAGAGGGAAGGAGGGAGGGAGAGAGAGAGAGAGAGAGAGAGAGAGAGAGAGAGAGAGAGAGAGAGAGAGAGAGACAGAGAGAGAGAGACAGAGAGAGAGAGGAAGAAAGAAAGATTGCCAAAAGTCAATTCTCCCCACATCTATTGGACAGATGTTTGTATAGATGAGCTCTTCCAAACCTTAATGAATCAACCATGTTGACCACTGACTTCTTTATATAAAATTGAAATGATATTGTTGACAGAGTCTACCAAAGAGCAAATAAATACCCCCAAAGAAAGAAAGGCACAAATCAGTGTTTCCTGATTTTACCAATGCAATGATCTTCTACAAAACTTCAGCTAGCGCTTGGGTTTCAGAGCACCTGTAAAAGAGTGATTTCTTGTGCAATTTGCAAAGTTTGTACCATTTGTGGCATTGCCTCTTCAGCAGGACAAAGTCAAGTGAGATTGATTTCAAGAAAGGTGAAATTACTCAATTTTAGGAAATGTACTGAAATAGTTTGTGGTACTGACATCTGAATAGTAAAGCCACACGGTTACACCATGGTTGCAGAAAATGTTTATTAGAAACATAAAGTCCATTATTGGTTAAGGGGAAAAAAAAACCAGCCCATAAACCAGACTGAGTTTGTGATTTCATGATTAAATATTTTGTCTTATGCCAAAAGTAGCTCATGCAGATGGGGCAAACAATGGAAGCCTTCACAGCTGATGAGGAAAAACACAGCGCTAACATTATTTAACACTGATTTGAGGTGCTGGCCAATATTCTTTTACATAAGAGAACAAATAGGAAAAGAAGAAGTAAAATAAGCATATATGAAAACAATATAACTGTTCTTAGAAGATTCTAGAGAACTACTTGGAAGGGCACTACCCACCACCATAAGCAAGAGAGGAGAGTAGGGTTAACTAGATGCAAAAATCAACAGCCTATATACACGTAGACATTCGGTACATGGTATGACACAATAAAGGACCACATGGCCAAGAAGCTGGTGTTGATGTTTACATGGAAGAGTAAAACATCCAGGAAAAGTTTGCACTCATAGCAGCAATGAGGGAAGTGTTACAGGGTTAAACTCCTACCACAGCCTCGTACTGGTGCAGAGAACTATACCAATGCAGAGAAGACACCATTCACTTGTTCTTGAAGTCCACAACAGAAAACGTTTGCTGGATACAGATTTTACAAAAACAATCTGCACGTTTCCTGTTGTGGATGCAAAGGACAGCTCAGGAAGCATTCAGGAGACCAACCATCATCAGGAGCCTAGAAGATAGGGAGAGATCAATGCTATTGTCACTGTCGCTTCTTGTGTGATTTGCAGATTTTTATACCATTTGTGGTACTATCTCTTTAGCAAAGCAAGCCAGTATTGTTGTAGAATATTATTTTAAGGTGTGTTACTTTTGTTTGTGCTCTGGAACATTTGTTTAATGATGCAAAGATGTGTTACATTTGTTTGATTAAATAAAATTCACCTGCAGTCAGGAGCCTGTGTCAGCAACTAGCTGACAGAAAGTGGTAGGAAGCAGATGAAGAAGGGCTTTTGAGTGGGGGTGAGGAGAAGGACGAGGGCTTTTTGGGAGACTCGAGCAAGGAGAGGAGGTGAGTGACTTGCTATTCAGCCTCTCTGAAGAGCAGAATTCTACCTCAACCTTTGAATCTTGAGTACTTTAGCGGGGTAGAGGGTTAGATAAGTTCCCTTCATAGCTTTGAAAGACTCGGCGCCTGAGGGAACAGAACTTCTCAGGCTGCAAGCCTTGCAGCCTAACAGTGGCTGGTAGCCGCTGAATTGCAATTGCTGATTAGGACAGCTATGGCTTAAAGGGCAGCAACAGTTTAAAAAAAAAAGGACAACACAATTGATATATATATATATCTATATATCTATATATATATATATCTATATATATATCTCCAGTTTAAGATAGAAACAAGGTATACAGAAGCCGAGATGCTGAGGAGTGGTTTGCTTGGATTACAGCAGGGGACTCGAGTGCTCTCTGCCTGCTTGGAAGTTTCCAGGGTTGAAATACCTTACTTAGAAAGACTCTGGAGGTTCAAGGCAGAATGAACTCTCAGGCATCAGCTTTTCACCATTTCCCAAGGTTTGGCCTGTGTGGCCCTTTCTTCATTCAGTCTTCAGTAGAAGTGGCAGGAGGGGTTGGAGGTGGAGGCTTCAACCATTTCAGTCCCACTTGGCTGAAGCTGATATTTTTTTTTCTGATGAAATCCAAGAGGTTGCCAACTCATGTGCTGTTCACACGAATAGAATATGCATGAAAATACAGCTGCAATGAAATTCCCCTACAAGAGGTATAAGAAAACATATTTAACATCACTGATCATCAGGGCATTGCAGATCAGCACATACTGCTTGTTAGAACGGCTAATACATAAAACATGTAAGCAATAGCAGATGTTGGCAAGGATACAGAGAAAAGTGAAGTCCTGTGTGCTGTTGATGGGAAGGTAGGTTGGTTCAGCCATTGTGGAGGTTCCTAAAGAAATGAATATTAGAACTACATGAGCCAGTCACCCCTCTTCTGTGTCATACATCCAAAGGGAATGGAATCACCTCCCATGAAGAGATTTATACCCTCATGCTCATCACAGTAGACAAGATATATCAGCCAATAAATGAACACACAAAGAAGTTGCAAAACGCATACCCACACTAACATAATTCAGTTTTATAAAAAGGAGTCAAATTATTTATGAGAGCATGAATGAATCCAATTAATGAATCCAATTAATATCACGCTAAGTAAATTAAGCCAGAGGAAAACAAACATGCTGCATGATATCCTATGCAGAATCTAAACAAAACAAACTCAAAATCTTAATATATAGAAACAGTAGAAGAGTGGTTAGTTGGGTTGGAAGGAGTGGAGGAAATGGGAAGCCAGGGACCAAAAGGTGTAAATTTTAGTCATGTGGAATAAGTAAAAAAAGCCAATGTGAAGTGTGAAGACTGGAGTTAATAGCATTACTTTATATCAGAAATTTGCCAAGAGAGTAGATTTTATGTACTTTTACCAACACACATGTGAGATGGCGGGGAGGAGTATGTGAACTTGCTTTCTTCCCCTCATATGTAGAAACCCCAAAGTTCCCTGGCCCACACCCAGTCCATTTCCCAGGTTTTCAGGATACTTTCTTCAGTGAGAACAGCTTGGTTTATTGGTTAGCACGGCCAGTATTACAAGTATGTTTAACTTCTGTTTCGGAGGCAACTCAAACACGGATGTGTTTACACTGCCTTTTACAAGTTTTCCCACTGGCAAAGCCTTTGACACGGAACAGGAGAAATGCTAACCAGCACACATCCAAACCTTGAAGTTCCTTTTTGATAGATGTCTTTGGGGGAAATGTTATGAAGACTGAACCTTGGAAACCAGGGTCATCATCAAATGTGCGCTGAAAATCCACCAAGAGCATAGGTCTGAGGCGGGTCCAAAAGCCCCTGCTTGTTTTAGGAAGGAGTGAGGGGGTGCAAAAGGTAGGACTCTACCTGGCAAAATGCTCTGTTACAGTCCCTGAATCGAAACCTAAACTGAGGAGGACACTCCAGACCAAGAGGACACTCCTGAGGAGGGTACTAAAGCCCGGCTATTGGCTTGAGGAACACCCTAAGGATGACAAGCTCTTAAATGGTCATAGAGACTTCAAGTTTATTCTAACCACTAAGCAAAAATGGTAAGATCTCACTCCTAAAATGGGCAAAGTCCTGATGATAAATAGAAATTTGCTCAAGTTAAAAAAAAAATTACTCTTGAACACACACAGACACACAGACACAGACACAGACACACAGACACAGACACAGACACACACACAGTTTAGACTTTGGTAGCAAAAGGTGCAAAGATAAGAAATCTGACATAGTTAATTTATTGTGTACTATATATAGCAGCAGGAATGCTTCACCTCAAGAAGTATTTTACCTAAGCGCCTTTCTTGTTGAAATCTTAAAAGCTGCCCACATCATTTGATTCCCCACAGCAAGTTATTTCAAGCCCATGCTGTCGTGTCTCTCCCCCCTCCGCCCCGCCCTCCCCCATCTTTCTCCATCAGCAACTTTGTGCTCCTCTCTTTTGCCAATTAGATGTGTTTAAGAAAAAGTCACTTGAGTCTTATTCTGTCCCTTGGTAAATTAGGGGTGTGGACTAAGCAGGGTCCTGGCCCACTTGGAGTCTATCAGTGTTGGAGCACAGGGGTCACCAATTTTGAAATGAATCAGCAGGTAAACATGACATTGAGAGTAACCTGAGCCAGGCTGTTTTCACCACCCTTGAGGGACGAAGAGCCGTGGTGAGCAAGCACATTCAGTGCTCACATTGTTACCACATGATCAGGGGAAGAAATATGTATCTTCCAGGAGCTAAATAAAATTCTTTTCAAAGTTACCATTGCTTCCAACATTTTTTTCCCCCCTTCACGGTACTAAATTTATTTCACAATTTCAAATAGCATTAGAGGAAGGCACACGGTTCTTGTGACTATTCAAACGCCGCAGCTTTTTCTCCCGAGTAAGTTAAGCATTTCTAAAGGCACTCTCCAGTTCATCATATGACTGTGAGCATGTGGCCCTCCTCAGCCCAGGAAGCCATTTAGAACAAACTTACTTATCTGCTTTGTCCAGGCCAGGCTTGCTTCCTTCTGCAGCAATCCCTCTCTCTGAAATCCTCTCCTGTGACATCTGACGAGGAGGGTTCCTCCTTACCTCCCTGCCGGGATGAATTATTCTATCTGGACTGGACAGCTTCAAGCAGCATGGGATCTACTATATCCATAAGGTATGGGGCAAAAATACTGTTGAGAGTACCAGGGCGGAGGGGGGGTAGCAATAGGAGGGAAAAAAAAAGACAACATTTTCTGATGATGCTAGTAGCTAACACTTCTTAAGCTTCCTTTTTAAGGATTTCATTTCATTGTCTTTGTAACTCTTCAGAACAGCCCTAAAGAGTGGGTGTTAGAATTATTCAGGCAGGTTTCCATCAAGGGGAACTGAGGCTTGGGGAGGGTCATAAAACTTGTTCAAAGTGGTAGCTGCTAGAGCCAGGATTGAAATCTAGGCTGTTGGACTTCTCCAACCTACACTTTGGACTGCTGCTTATAAAGACTTAGCCGTGTATTCCAATGGTGCTGCTATCTGCCTCTGCCCCAGCTTTCTCAAGAAAACAGCAGGGCTGTGTTTTCATCTATCTCTATCATGGCATGTGTGAACTATAAGGCAGGCCGAATAGGAGCATTAATGCATAAGCCCCAAGGAAGAACAAAGCCTTCCATAGAACTTCTAACCAGTATTCCCATGTCATTTGTAGCAGATCTGATTATCCTAATCAGAATGCAGTCTGAGTTTTCCCACTCAGAGGGTTCATTGGACAGGCTGTTGCAGTGATAGCTAAGGGTTTTCGTTATTATTATTATTATTGCTGCTGCCATTTATACAGTGTACATGCACACATGCACATTTATGTGTGTGAATGCTGGTGCACACATAGCTCAGCCTGTGTGTGTGGAGGCCAGAGGTCAACCTTGGATGCTGGTCCTCACCTTCCACCTTGGTGGAGACAAGGTGTCTTTGCTGTGTTTCTACAACATGAGTTTCCAGGAATTTCCAGACATTCCACTGTCTCTGTCTCTCATCTCTTTACAGGCGTACTGAGATTACAGACGCTTGCACTATGTGTCTAGCTTTTACATGGGTTCTCAGAATTCAAACTCAGGTCTTTGTGCCCATGTGGCAAACACTTTTATACATTGTACCATCTCTCCAGTTTCATGTCCAAAGTTTAAAAGTTTTGCTTACATTTTCCTATTTATCACCTTTTCTTTCTTTCTTTCTTTCTTTCTTTCTTTCTTTCTTTCTTTCTTTCTTTCTTTCTTTCTTTCTTTCTTCTTCTTCCTTCCTTCCTTCCTTCCTTCCTTCCTTCCTTCCTTCCTTTCTTTTTCTTTCTTTGTTTCTTTGTTTATTTTTACATCCCAACCAAAGTTTCCTCTCCCTCCCTCTCCCCAGTTCCTCCCCCCCCCCCCCCCGAATCCTCCCCTCCACAACCCATCCACTCCTCTACTGTTTATCTTCAGATACAGGCAGACATCCCATGGATATCAGTCAGCCATGGTATATCAAGTTGCAGTGAGACTAGGCTTCTATTAAAGCTGGATGAGGAAACCTGGTAGGAGGAAAGAGTCCCAGAATCAGGCAACAGAGCCAGAGACAGCCCCTGCTCCTACTGTTAGGAGTTCCACAAGAAGACCAAGCTATACAACAGTAACACATATGCAGAGTGCTAGGTCAGTCCCATGCAGGCTCCCTGGTTGTCAGTTCAGTCTCTGTGAGACCTTCTGAGTCCAGGTTAGTTGGTTCTGTGGGTTTTCTTGTGGTGTTCCTGACACTACTGGCTCCTACAATCCTTCCTCCCCCTCTTCTGCAGGATTCCTCGAGCTCCACCTAATGTTTACCTCTGGGTCTCTGCATCTGTTTCCACCAGTTGCTGGGTGAAGCCTCTCTGATGACAATTGGGCTAGCCACCAATCTGTGAGTATAGCAAAATACCTTTAGGAATCATTTCATTGACTTTTTTTCTGTCATTTGTGTTTGGTTCTATCCTAGGATTCTATCCTAGGTCTCTGGGGTATATTGTCTCTGGGTCCTGGCCCTCAAGGGGGAGCTTCCTCTCAGAGTATGGGTCTCCAGCTGGGCCCATCATTAGTTGGTCACTCCTACAGTTTCTGTGTCATATTTATCCTAGCACATTTGTAGGCAGGACAAACTGTAGGTCGAAGGGTTTGTGGCTGGGTTGGTCTCCCAGTCTCTCTACTGGAAGTCTTGCCTGGTTACAGGAGATGGTCAGTTCAGACTCTTATTGTTAGGAGTCTTAGAAAGGGCCACCCTCATAGATTCCTGGGAATTTCCATTGCTCTAGGTTTCTAGCTTTTTCCAGAGATGCCCCCAGATTCCAGTTGTTTCTCCCAGTACTCTCTCCCTCCATCCCCTACCCCGACCTAATTCCTCCTGTTCCCATCCCCATTCCCACTTCGAGACCCCTGTCCTCATCCATGGGCAATGTTCATTCTACTTCCCCATTCACAGTGAGATTCGTGCATCCTGGTTGTGTTTTTGAGTACTTCAATTGACTAATAGGAATAAGAGAGATCTAGATCATCCTTTCATTTTGTGTTAAGAGCTGATAAAGATTTTGGAGTGGTTTCCAGAAAGATAACCTCAACATCCTGAGGTTGCCATATTTGAATATAGGAGTTGGTTTTAATTTGTCTAGTGATCTTTGGTTTCCTGTGTAATGCAAAAGAAGCAAGTGATTAATTTTCCATAAAGAGTGATTTATGTCATATTGCTTAATTCTGGGCTTTATGATGGAAGATGGTTATCAAGCAAATTACTCTCTGGTGTCCTTTCTTCTTCTTCTTCTTCTTCTTCTTCTTCTTCTTCTTCTTCTTCTTCTTCTTCTTCTTCTTCTTCTTCTTCTCCTTCTCCTTCTCCTTCTCCTTCTCCTTCTCCTTCTCCTTCTCCTTCTCCCTCTCCCTCTCCCTCTCCCTCTCCCCCTCCCCCCTCCCCCTCCCCCTCCCCCCCCCCCTCCCCCTCCCCCTCCCCCTCCCCCTCCCCCTCCCCCTCCCCCTCCCCCTCCCCCTCCCCCTCCCCCTCCCCCTCCCCCTCCCCCTCCCCCCCTCCTCCTCCTCCTCCTCCTCCTCCTCCTCCTCCTCCTCCTCCTCCTCCTCCTCCTCCTCCTCCTCCTCCTTCTTCTTCTTCTTCTTCTTCTTCTTCTTCTTCTTCTTCTTCTTTTGGTTTTTTGAGACAGGGTTTCCCTGTGGAGTTTTGGTTCCTGTCCTGGAGTTCGCTCCGTAGACCAGGCTGGCCTCAAACTCACAGAGATCCACCTGGTTCTGCTTCCTGAGTGCTGGGATTAAAGGTGTGCACCACCACTGGACAGCAACTCTGGTGTCCTTTCAAGCTCTTGGGTCAGTAATTTATGCTAGCATCACCAAGACTTTATTTTAAGTTATTTACTATTTCTAACAAGGTTTACACTTATTTTATGTTTATGTGTGCATACTTGAGTGTATACATGTGCATTATGTGCATGCAAGGGTCAGGAGAGGTCCCTTGGAACTAAAGGTCTAGATAGTGGTGAGCTGCCATCTGGGTGCTCAGAACCAAGTCCCAGTTCTCTGCAAGAGCAGCCAGTGTTCTTAAGCACTGAGCCATCCCTCCATCCCTCACTAACACTTTTAATGCAGTCAAGTGATCAATAAGTATGTCTTAATGATGTCAGTATTGATGCTTCTAGGGTATTAATTTTAGACACCTCAATAATTACAATCTCAAGAGTAATTAGCTTCATTTATTGAGTGATGTTGAAGGTATCTTCCAGGATAGGGGATTTTTTTTTTTTAGTGTAAATTTCTCTGAGATGTGGAAGACACAAATGGCCAGCAGGTACGCATTCTTCTGATCAAGGCACTGTTGTGCATCTGGTTTCTTCTTTTCTCTCCGGGCCAAGAAGAAGCATGATGAGGATGATGTCCTATTCTTTTCCTGTTCTTCTCTCATTGAGACCACACGACAATTTCCTCTTCTATTCTCTTTTTTCACCCTCTTGATTTTTGGAGGATGGCTTACTCTGTCCTTTACAGCGAATGTGTCTAAGGGAAGAAAACACAGGATACAAGTGGGAGTTACTGGTGAAATTGTCCTGTTCCTTGCTACAGACACCTGCTCACCACTCACTCCCTGCCTTTGCCCTGACTTAGGGGACACTCAGCAAGCTTATCCTGAAAGTGGGGATGGCAGAACTGCCTTTGGAGAGTCCACAAACAACTACCCTGAGCAGAGTCTAACTGCAACTGAGTGCCCCTTTCATAAGGTCCAACCATTTTCTTTTTTGATCTTCAGGTTTCTTAGCTTCTGGTCCCTACCTCTTTAAACATAGTCTACATAAGATGACGAGACTTATCTTCACACAATGCTGTTTTTTTTTTTAATGTGTTAATTTATCTGGCAAAGGGAAAAGGAAACCTCTGATAGCTTCTGAAGACTGAAATTAAAATCAAATTTCTCATGCTGGTGTTCAAGGTCTTTTATAATCTCACCCCAGCCTGCGGCTTGGATGGATGCCCCTTTCTTCTGGTGTTAACCACCCATTGGATTGTAGCCACTAGGGCAACAAGCACCCTCGTGGCTTTGATAAAGGTATCCAGAGGACATTTGGAGAACACTGCTTTAGCATTACCTAGCATGCTGCACCTATGGCAGGCATAACATGCTTTAGTCTAGTTATTTCTCTAAATCTGAGTTACCTTGAGGTAAAAATTGAGTTGTGTGTGTATGCATAGAGGAGTTAGTATACTAGGCCCAAGGCTCTTGCCCTTTGGAATACTTTTTTTGCAAGACGGGGCCAGGGCTGGTACGTGGGGACTTGGTCCCTGGAGTGCTCTCAATCAATAGTTAGCTACAGTGTGGTTCACTGTGTGTCAACTTGTATACAAACCATAGTTGTACTTAAACAAGTTTCAAATGCTGGATAGAAGGTGCCTATGTGAGTAGCTCCATTAAAAGCCCATGGTGCCAATTTCTAAAAAGAGCTGGACTAGAACATCATACATAAATCACTAGGATTTAGTGGCTAGAATCTGTGTGATCCTTCCCAGGAGAGAAGAACAGCAAGAAATCTGCACATGGGATCCGTCAGAGTCTGCCTATGTTCTTCCCCATCAGGACCCGCTTACTTTATCAATGCAGTGCATCTCAGCTAAGCTCATAGTCTGCCTATGTTCTTCCCCATCAGGACCCGCTTACTTTATCAATGCAGTGCATCTCAGCTAAGTTCATAGTCTGCCTATGTTCTTCCCCATCAGGACCCGCTTACTTTATCAATGCAGTGCATCTCAGCTAAGTTCATAGTCTGCCTATGCTCTTCCCCATCAGGACCCGCTTACTTTATCAATGCAGTGTATCTCAGCTAAGTTCATAGTCTGCTTATGTTCTTCCCCATCAGGACCCGCTTACTTTATCAATGCAGTGCATCTCAGCTAAGTTCATAGTCTGCCTATGTTCTTCCCCATCAGGACCCGCTTACTTTATCAATGCAGTGCATCTCAGCTAAGTTCAGCCCTGGCTGGGTCCTTACTGGATATGCATATGGAGGTGTAGTCTGGGGGGATCAAGGACACAACATCCCTTCCTAAACAATTCTTAGAGTAGCTACCCAATAAATATTTTGTGTTTGAATTGCCGAAGCTTCCCCAACAGCATAGATACTTAACACATTTGCAGGCTTTTTTTTTTTTAAACTATTTTATTTTTATTTTGGCACCCTTATGCTGCACCTAAATCAGGCCAATACCTGCCATGGATGCAAACTTTGAGATGTTCTTTTACAGCCCTAGGTCTGGTTTTGCTCGTGTGTGTGTGTGTGTGTGTGTGTGTGTGTGTGTGTGTGTGTGTGTGTGAGAGAGAGAGAGAGAGAGAGAGAGAGAGAGAGAGAGAGAGAGAGAGAGAGAGAATGTGTGTGCGCTTTCCTACATTTGAAACAAGGCTGGACCTTGCCTGTTTTTCGAGGCTTTTGTGATACAGAATCAAGGTGAAAGATCCGGGCACAGGAAGACTGAAGTCTGAGGGGCAGAGCTAGGAAAGGATGTTTTGGTGAAGGGTGTGAAAGAGAAAGGAGCATGAAAGGGCTTGTGCTGGAACACAACCACATGAAAGCAAGGCGGCTTTATGGATTGCCACTGTGGACAAAGGCTCCTGTCACAGTGTCTGAGGACTGGCAGAAAGGATTTGTTGCTTTGAAACTACTTTTTGGTGGCAGAGTTGTTTTTCTTTGATAAAAATCTCTAAGCACAAATTGTGGTTCACAGCTTAAGGTTTTTTTTTTTTTGTTGTTGTTGTTGATTTTATTTGATGTTATAGTTCTAGATTTAGCATGCATAGATGTTCAGGAAAATTTTTGATGATAAGGGCTAGGAGGTGTAGTTCAGTTGTAGAGTGCATGCTTAGCATGTTGCAAAGCTTTGGATTCAGTTCGTTAGTTCTCTCTCTCTCTCTCTCTCTCTCACACACACACACACACACTCTCACACACACACACACATGCACACACATACAATACCCAATAAAGAGCTAACAAAACAAAACCTGAGGAAAAGAGAGGGAGAGAGAGAGAGAGAGAGAGAGAGAGAACACATGTGATAGGCTTAGCAGCAAACATCTTTAACCACTGAGCAACCTTGTCAGCCCCACAGACTCAATTCATGTGTGTGTGTTTGTTTGTTTGTTTGTTTTTGTTTGTTTGTTTGTTTGCTTGAGACAGGGTTTCTCTGAGCAACAGCCCTGGCTGTCCTGGAACTTGTGTTGTAGACTAGGGTGGAATACCAGAGTGGTCTTGAACTCACAAGGATCCACCTGCCTCAACCACCCGAATGCTGGGATTAAAGGCGTGCAGCACCATTCCTGGCTACATACACAATTCTTGATGATGATATATTGCTTCACTCACAAGCATTTATTGAAGGCTTGTTATGGATAAGGCTCAGATGCAAGAGTAAGTGAAAAGAAGTTCCTGCCCACACCAGAGGGGGCTGACTTGCACATGCAAATTTATGATCTCTGGGGCAGAATACAGGTCCCCAAGGCACTTTCCTCTCAAGCTTCCTGGGGACTGCTTCCCTACGAAGCTCGCCTTGCAGCTCGCCGCCTTGATTTCACTGATCTATTTATCTGGAGGTGCTGATGAAGCACATGTAATTCATTTTTTTCTCTTTTTGTAATTATTAATTTCAGCTGCTGTTTTTTCCCCCATCTTTCTTTAGCTGCTGTTTTCTTGATTTCTCTAGAATTAATTAGCATTGATAACAGATTAATTTTTGCAAATTCATTACCACTTACCAACAGGGAAATATCATCCATCATCTATTAGCAAAGAAAGGTTATACACTAGTGTAATTATATCAGATTCACAGTCCCTAGGAGTTCACATTATATACTTACTGACACTTAGCTCATAGCAGGTGTTGCCTGAGGTCACATACCTGGTTGATGGTATAATTGCCATGATTTTGCAATTCCTACTATTATGAGTATAATTTATTTGTATCCTTTGCCGATATTTCTGATTCAGAATGTAAGTTTATTGAGTGTAGACATTTGTGTCTCTATTTTTGACTCCTAATGAATAACATTGCTTAGGGATGGATAAATGGTTAGATGAGATATTAGTAGAGTTTCCAGAGAAACAGAACCCATGGGAAATATATAGATGTGCAAGAGAAGATTTATTATGGGAATTCACTCATGTGCTTATGGAGGTTGAGAATTCTCACAATATGTTGTATGCAAGTTGAAGAGCCAGAAAAGCTGGTGGTGAAATCTAATCAAAGTCTGAAGGCCTTGGGAACCAGGGGAGGGAGTGTTATAACTCCCAGACTGATGCCACAGACCTGAGAAAACAGTGGGCTGCTGGTTGAAGTCCAGAGATTCCAAGGACAGGAGATGGACACCTCCCCTAAGGTCCTCTGTTCTGAAGATGGACACCTCAGCTCAAGGTCTTTTTCTCCTCTTGCTTTGTTTACTCTTAGCCTTCAGGGGGTTGAATGAAGATTTCCCCACTTCTTTGTTTGCTGTATTGATTTCAGTGCTGATCTCTTCTCCCTTAGACCCACTAAGCTGACATGTAAATTATCATTGATAGTAATGACAAAGGAAAAAACAAAAACTCTAGGATCCACATAAATCTTTTTCCATATTATAACATATAATATGAATAAAATGTTTTCATTATAGATGGAACACATATTATGTTTGAGTTACTCTGCTGGACACTATATTAAATATGATTAACCAGGCAATGGTGGCTCACATCTTTAATCCCAGAACTCAGCAGGCAGAGGCAGGCGGATCTCTGAGTCTGAGGCCAGCCTGGTCTACAGAGTGAGTTCCAGGACAGCCAGGGATATACAGAGAAACCCTGTCTCAAACAAAACAAAACAATAAAAGCCACAACAAAAGTGTTTGCTGGTTCAAATCTGGTCAAGACAAAGTACCTGTCTTGAGGATTGAGACCATAAGATAGATATCCCAGCGACTGTAATACAAGTGAGACTTCAAAGTTTTCATGGAGACAAAATATTGGTCAAACAAAATCAGAAAATGGAAGCAAGCTCCATAGATGAGGTGATTTTTGGCTTGAATGTTAGTGCAGAATCTAAATTCTAGAGGTGAAATGAGGAAGATCAGGGACTAGGAACATAGGTCACTTTCAGGAACATTCCAAACGACTCTCCTAGTTGCGGCATATGAAGTGACGTGTGTGTGTAGGCGAGGGGAATGGAACAAAGTAGGACTAGAAAGTCAGTTCCCACGCAATTTCGTCTGCTCAAGTTCAGGGTAGTTAGTCCCTCAGGGTTTATTAGCTTGAACTTTAGTAGTGACAACATTATAGGTCAGGAGGAGATGAGTTCGTTTGAAGGGAAATCACATGGTGAGGCATGCCCAGAGGAGATTTTTTTTAACAGCTGAGCAACAAGTCAATCTCAGGGTGGCTGTAGACATGGAAGGATGGCACAGTGTGACTGTGCTGGTGAATGACATGGTACAGAAAGTGCTAGATAGTGCTGTCCTCAGCAACACACATTTTATACTTATTACGGCCTATTCGAATTTTCCATATACACATTCATGCCATTCATCAGCGTGCCTCCAGAGGAAAGGACTTGACTTCATCCGCACAAAAGGCATGGTAGATGTTTGGTAAATGAATGTTGGCAGAGTGATGACTGTTTGGTAAATGAGTGTTAGCAGAGGAGCTGGGTGATGGCACCTGGGCCATTGGAGGACACATGTGCTTCTTTTTGGACCTGCTGGAATGTGGGGATGTGACCTAATTTTTTTTTTTTTTAGAGGACATTTCAAGGAATAAATTACAGAAAAAGAAGCTGGAGAATAATTATGGTTTGATGTGTTAAGGGAAGGGGTCCTGAAGAGTAGAAGTGATTAGGTTGGATACTGACATAGAATCCAGCACTCTATCCCTCAAGATATCAGGTGGGATTGGAAAGGAAAAAAAAAATCTTCCTCACACCGATCAGGTGACACTGTGATATGGAGCAAGTCCTCAAAGAATGGGAAGGACTGGGTTTTTACTCAGAAGCCAAGGGGAACCAGGCATAATGGCACAGGCCCATAACATCAGCACTTGGGAGGCTGAGGCAGGAAGATTAGGAGTTCAAGACCAACCTGGGTTTCATAGTGAGACTTCTCTCAAAACAAATAAAAGGCTAGAGGAAGGAAGTAGGGCAAATTGGTAGCCATAGAACAAGGCTGGCTTGTGGTTTGTCTTGCCTCAGTTTCTCCTTGAGTAAAATAAGGCTTGTAATAGTCATAATAAATTATTGCACATACAGGCATGAGCACAACTCTCAGAACAGAGCTTAAATGTAGTAAGACCTTCGTAAGCATCAATTCTTATTCAAATTGATGAGGACCAACCACCTTATCTGTGTTAGCCTTATTACTCAGCAATTGTGTAGATGGGTGTTATCTTCATTCCACTAGAGAAAACTGAGGTACAGAGAGACTTAGTAACTTATCAGATTCCCATAACTACTAAGAGATAAAGCTTATTAAGATAAAATCTTACCCCATCCATTTGGCTCCAGGCTTCTGCACTTTCCACTGTAACACATCACCCCTAAGTATACAGGATAGGACCCTTTGGTGAGCGAGTTAGAAATGAGCAGTAGGTACGAAGGGGTGTGGCAGACATGAAGGCAACATTGGAAGGGCATAGCTGCTAGAAAACTTGATCTGGCAGCCTTGGGGAAGGGCAGGACAGTGGAGAATCCACCCCAAAGGGGCTGGGTTTGCAAATCGGATTGGAGGATCAGCTGAGTGTGTAGCTGATGCAAACCGGGTAGCAGAGATGGTGTCTGAAACAATCCAACTAGCAAACTCAGGGTTTCCACTTGAGTCAAACCAAGCACTCTGCCGGCACAACAGTTAGTTGGAAAGGGAGCTTGTCTCTGTTCCCTTCAGGAAAAGTGCCTTCAGTGGCTCTGTGGGTTCCCCTAGAGAGCGGCATCTGAGCGCTAGAGTGGACCATTTTGTTAGGTACGGTGGTGGCAGTCAATCCCACTCTGCCACTCTTCTTTATGGCGGAAGGTGCCTGCACTGTCCACCCCATCCCCACCCCAGGGTAGGATGGTTTCTGTGCACAATTCACGGGGAGGGTGACATCTTACCGTATTTCTCATCCACGACAGAGTGTGGTGAGGATCGGCATTTTGGAAGCTAGAGAAGTCTGTTCTGTCGACTTCCTGCTTTCTGTTTCGGAGCTCCGAGTGTCACTTCCCATTCCCATGGGATCCAGCAGAACACACAAGGCTGAGAATTCTCGTGGAGTTGATTTGCCATGGGGATAAAGTAAGTTCACGGTTCCGGGGTATCAGAGTGAGCCTTTCAGTTGCTTTTTTTAGTACTAGGAGTGACTATTACGCTTTACGTCCAAGTCCCACGTGTTTAGTACATATTTCTGTGCATGAATTTCAAAATATGTTTCTCAGGTTAAGACCTGGGCTGGATTTTGAGATCACAGTGGTTCTCTTGGACAGTTGCTAGGGATATTATACATGAGTCATCATCACCTGTAGGTTTCTTGTCTAAAATTTCACTGTGCCTGCTCATGGGAGGGAGGGGAGGTCTCTTCAGTGTTTTTTTTGTTTTTTGTTTTTTTTCTCTCTCCAACCTGTTTCTTTCCTCACTCCCTTTTTCTCTATAGTAAATCATCTTCCGGTTCTTGTTGTTCTTGCTTCCTTCCCAGCGCACTGAGAGGTGGATGTTCTAACTTCCCCTTTGCAGAAGGCGAAACTGAGGTTTTAGTGACAGCCTAGATCACTTAGTTAATGACACGATGAGAATGGGTCTCTAGGGCTCCATCTTTAGACATCTTGCGTTTTCTTCTCCCCATACCACATGGACTCTCTGGTAAGATGTTGGCAGGAAGCAAGGAAGTAGTGGTTGGACTGGGAAGCACGGGCAGATTCATACGCAATTGAATTTTGGGCCCCGTTGAATGAAATCAAATTGGCATGTAGATCTTTCAGTGCAGAAACCTTTTTTTTCTAATTTTGCATTAACTGCAATTACTGGGAGAAACTAAAATGTTAGGTGTGGACCAGCCCTATTTCATGGTGTTTCGGGTGGCACCCATCACATGATGGAGGACAAGACACATTCATGTTATCCCAATCTTGGTAAGGTAAATAAAGGTGGGGAAGTCACTTGTGAGTTGGTGTCCGTATGAGTATGTAGCCAGGACAGAGGGGTCAGGATTAGTGGCTGCTTAGAAGTCAGTGGTGGAACTCCAGGAATCTAGGGAGGGAGGCTGTGGAAATCGTGGCTGCTGCCTTGTTTCACAAGTTTATGAAATGACTTGCTCGGTCTGGACTCTGGAGAGGATCCTCAGATTCTAGAGCAGGTCTCAGGACCAGACATACAACCATATTGTCTTGACAAGAAACTCCAAGGGTCCTCCTTCTGTGTCAGGGCCCAAGGCCAACAGGTGTTTTCCTGACCTGTCTGTGAGCAGTCTCCAGCCACACAGTGGCTGTTCTTCCTGAATCAAGCCGCTCCCTCTCCTGCTCTAAAGCAGAAGTGGTGGGTGGGTGGTGAGCTGGTTGTTGGCCTTAGGCCACAACCCACACACAGGCTGCTAGTCTCATGGCTGTTAGATCCTGACCTTTCTCTTTCTGGACTTACAAAAGAGGAGAAGACAGGGGGAAATGAAATATCAGGGAAGGGAGGGTTTGGCAGACATGGGCCCAGACAGCAGAGGTCTCAATCTAGAGTATGCATCACAGAGGATTTTGAGATTTGCCATCTCCAAAGCTACAGTCCCAAAGAGGAGGATTAAACATGAGGCAGTTCTCGTGGTTGTTATTATTGAAGCTCTAGTCAGTCCTGGAAATGTACATTTTAAGTTAAATTTTGTTGTCAATAGTTCATGTGGAGAAAACAATGTATGACTGTGTTGCTGACTTTCTAGAATTATAAATCTTGAAATACATGATTTTCAAATTTCAAAATAAGGAACAAGCAAAACCCAAGGAAACTTAGATTTGGGCTTGACTGTGGGTTAGATGTGGAGGTTAAGATTCCATGTAACTGACCAACTTAGGAGCGAGCACCGATGGAAATGGAGTGCTTGGGACACCCATGAGAACTTGGAGGTCAAGGCTAAAACACAGAGGCAAGAAAGGACATATAGTTGCAGTGATCATAGGCAAAAAGGCATCATGGCTCAGCACCCATGTAGGGTGTGTATCTCTGCACATGACCCCAAAATAAGCTATGCAATGTTTATTGTATTTTACTATTTTTAGAGGCTGATGGTGAAATGTTTGTAAATTGAATTTTACTTTTTATATTTTTGCTTGTGAGCCTAGCCTGTAATGGCTGAACTATCTCTCCAGCCTGAATTTTACTTTTTAAAGCACAAGGAAACCTCACCACTTAAAGGACTCCCATGAGAATTACCCTTTAACAGCAAAGAATTATTTCCGGGAGTAGATGTTCTTCCAGGCTTTGAACTTCTGGATTTTAAAAAATTTCCTCACAGTAGGGGCCAACATTTTACCCCCTTACTGATTCTGGAATGTTTTCTCTTTTTGAGAGAAGGTCCTACTTGATATGCCCGTCTGGACTTGAATTTAACAATCCTCCTGCCTCTGCCTCTAGAGCGCTGAGATTACAACACTTAACTTCAGATTTTTCCCCTGCTAAGTATTTGGTTGCAAAATTCATAACTGATGTTAATAATTCTTTCCCAGTTATTTTTATTTCAGATATACCAAAAGTCTGGGATACTATTTTATATGGAGATTTTAAAGAGAAGCACAGAATTATTTTCTTCAAGGTTCTGTGCTTTTTCAAGGCAAGGCTTGTCCAATAACAATTTCGGAGATGGTTAGCAAAGGAAAAATCTTTCCAACAGAGGTGCTCAGCCACTAAGTCTGCCTTTGGAAAAAGAACATTATTCTTTTTGCTAAACGTACGCTGTGAGCTCGGTCATGTACACCATGAAAATAATTGGTGTGTTATAGTTCGCCCTGTGCCAGATTTCATGCTTGTTGAAAGGTGATTGGACTCAAACCAGCACATTTAAAGGTCAACTGGTTGTTCTGAAACTGCAGAACTTTAACTCTTTCATTCTCCAGGGCTTTACCCAAATGGCCATGTTAGGAAGAGGCAGCGTGCAGCACATGCTAACTTTTGGACATATTTTTGTGAAGTTCTCTGGGCTCCCTGTGGCTACAAAGGATCTGAGAAATGAGTTCTCTGCTGGCTTTTAGAAATGAGTAGGAACAGCAGGGACCGGCTTCTTCCATAGTTACTACATTCGGATAGGGCTGTAACGTGACTGTGGTCATCACATGGGTATCATCATGGGCTTGAAATCCTATCCCATTTTTAGAAGAGCTTCAAGTTGCTTAGAAAAAACAGAAAAGCAAAACCTAGACCTGTCTCTTTCATCTCTTTTTTTCCGTCTTTGGGCAACCTTTTAAGTTCCTTAAATACTTCAGTGGAGAAACTCTCATCAAGTTTTCAGTATCAAACCCAGCTGTTTGACATTAGCTCTAGGGGTGCTGGTTCACCGAGGGTGGGCTTGTGAAGGGGTAACCCCACTGATGGGATACCAGGGGTCGCAGCTCATGTTGTTGATCTCCAGAATATCTTTCATCTCTAGCTGCTAGGTTTCCTAAAGTAAGGCTGAGGATTGGCCCGTCTCAAATAGGTTGGGTGGATTTTAGTCATCTAATGAATCAGTTCCTTGTGCTTTGGGTTAGTGTCCTGGTGAGGCCCTAGACATTGGCCAGTATCCTGTTATAAGAACTTGTTTGGAAGCTCCAAACACAGTGTCCTTCTTGAGGAAAAGCTTAAAATCTGACTTTGGGCAGACCCACAAATGTGACACAAAAGTCAACAGGAAAATGCAGGTGGATCAGAATAACTCTACCCTGAGTGAGTGAGAGTGTGTGTGTGTGTGTGTGTGTGTGTGTGTGTGTGTGTGTGTGTGTGTAAATCCTTGTGGTTCTAAGCAAATGCAAGCTAGAAACTTAAACATTTGATTTTATCAAGCTGATAGTGAAGCCTTCTCCCCTTTGTTACTTCATAGGCTGTTCTTAGTTCTTTTCTTCCCATATTCCTCACAAATTTTGTCTATGAGACTATGTGTTAGCTATTTAAATAAAATCCTGTACCTCATTAACTGCATCTGAAAAAGGGAGTTGACATTACCCATGTGAGCATTTATTGTGAAGAGCAGATGATTTTGATGTTTGTAAAATACTTTGTACAAAGTAGGTGATTAATAAATATTAACTCTCACTTTAAAATAATTTTCTTATAATTTTTTAATTTTTCCATATTGCATACCATGTATTTGGCCTACAAGGTTTCTTCTTGGTGGAGTTGCACAAACCTGTGAGTTCGGCTTAAAGTTGTTCTTCTTCTCATGCCTTAAAATTCCAGGTTTCTTTTTTTCCCATGGAAAACTAGCTGAGACTGGTTGAAAGACATTTGTGACATGGGGGTCCTGATGTAGATAGTAAAGAGAACACTGATCAAGGTGGTAGTTGAGGGTAGAAATGGAAATGTCCCTTTCTAACTAGGGTCAAGTGACTATCAACCCACTGAAAGAATCTGGAGGAGTGGAGTGAATTATGCACAAAGGAACACAGCTTAGCACTGCTTATAGGAAGGAACCCATCCATGGAAGCCAAGAAGTATGGATAAAGGACAACTGTCCTTCATCTTTTTTCTCTGCTTCTGCATGGCCTACTGGCCCTCTTAATGTGTATGGTGTCCAGTACCCTACTGGCTGCTCTTAAAAACACTCTTTCAAATGTTCTGGCCTCTGCTTACCTTTATCACACCACCTTTTTCATATTCTTCTCTAATTAACTCACACATAACCCACAGTTCTTTCTTAACTTGATGCTTTAATTTTGAATCTTTCATCATTGACATTCATTCAAATTCTGTTTTATCATTAATTAAACACTCGCAAACTAGTGTTTACATCTGAGGCTAAATAAAAATGCTATTGCTACAAAATACTTATTTGCATGTGTGAGTTAATTTATTTTGTTCTTATTGCGAAAGATCAGAAAAATCAAGGAAATAAAGATTTCTTTTCATTCCCAGTTCCATAAGCTTTAGGACACAGTTTTCTGGCTCTGTTGCTTTGGGCCTCAGGCAAAGTAGAACATCACAGCAAAGAGGGTCATAGAGAGGATCTCTCATTCTAGTAGACATGAGGGATGGTGGAAAAAAGAGAGGAAAGAGGGCAAGATAGATTCTCCAAAGACTGTCTCCAATGGCCTACATCTTCCAACCTAGATGCATCTCCTAGTAGCCACCACTTTACAATAATACCATCAAATCATGAATCTGTCTGTGAATTAATACACTGATGAGGTTTGAACTCCCATGATGCATTCATTCCCCCATAGGCCCATCAGCTGAAAACCAAGCATACAACACATGAACCTACAGGGGGAGGGGCTTCATATACAAACCACAATAAGCAGTAAATCCCATGTGTTATTATAGCAGGTTATAACATTTGTGATTCTGTTGGTAGTCATCAGCATACTTTAGCAAATGTTTCTGTTTTCACTCAACAATAAGAAATACATTCCACATTATGGTTTATATATATGCACATATATTTGTATATATATATGCATATGTATAGCACACACAAAACTCTCATGAAACAATGCTTTATTATACTACATGTACTTGAACAAGTTCTTATTCTGTTTTATTGAAAATATGTTGGTAACTCACTGAACACATGATCTGTAGTTTGAAAAACTCTAATACCTAGAGAAATTTATGTCCCTTAAACTCTTGTGTACTCTTTGTAATACAGACTCATCATAAAAGCTAATTTGTGGCCATTCTGATTGATTTTATTTTGAGGGATTATTTTCCCATTTCTTTATTTAGAAATAAAAGAAGTGACCAAAGGAAAACCCAGGCCAGAACCACCCCATCATCTGCAGAGCATGATGTTCTTTCCTAATAAAGATCAACTTTTCCTTTTATGTTCTTTCCTAATTAAGATTAACTTTCAATATTTCAAAATAAACCAGTTTAAAGGTTTCTAACATTATAGATTAGAAGTAGAGACTAAGAGACTGAGGTGTGCTCAGAGCAAAATGAGACAGCTGAATCATTCCCAGCCCCTGACCCAAGGCTCAGGATCATTGCAGATGAGGGATTGGAAAGATTTTAAGAGCTAGAGGTAGTGGTTAGCTACACCCAACCAGTATTTGCAGGATATGACAGGCTGATGCACACATGAACTCGTGGCAGCTGGGACTGCATGCACAAGACGTGTACACATCTGAGGATGTAAGAGAGGGTGGGGGAGGGGGAGCAGGGCAGTGTGTGGAAGGCAGATTACAAGAAAAGGCCAGGCAGGCTGGGGAAGGGAAAAAGGCAAATGGCACAGGTAAAACCAGGCACCAAGTGTAGCAAAGAAGAAAAACTGTAGCTGGAGGAGGCTTGAAGGAACTGAAGAGGCTAATTTATAATTATGATTTTTCATTACAGAGAGAGAGACAGGGTAGGAATCGAGTGAGAATTTCTAAGAGTGTTAGCATTTCAAGGTGGACTCAGAGACTAAAAAATGATATAATAATGGCTAAATGGAAAAAAATCAATGTATTAGTGTATTTTGTGTGTCGTGGCATTTCATATATTCACGTGGTAAACTTTTCACGATATTTTCATATGTTTATATAATGTCTGTTGATCATATTCACCTCATTAAGCTCTCTCATCCCTCTTCCTCCCTATCTTCTTCCCTGATACTCTATTTTCAGGTCTCCTTTTTATTCCCCCAACATTGCCCATGTCAGAGAAACCACGCGATTCTTGATTTTTCCAATCCTGGCTTATTTCCCTCAACGTGATGATCTCCGGTTCTATCCATTTGCCTTGTAGCTGCAGCTCTTGGTCCTTCGGGAGCTGGGATCAGAGCTACAGGCTGCATCTTGTTTTCTCTGCATCCCTGTTCTTTGTCATTGTTTCATGGCGTTCTTCTTCTCTCTGTTTAGAATGAAGTTGTGCCCTGTCGCTACAACTTTTCTGACTGGCAGAGATACCTAGAAACTTCTAATCTGTCACCTTACCTAGGAGCCCTAGTCATTCCTTATTTCCAGACTCTGTATTTGAGAATGCATCTATTTGCTAAAGTTTGTTTATCACACCAAAGGGAGCACTGACAGGCTTTTGCAGTCATTCATGGATAAGAGCCATGAAAAATTTGAGTTGTAAAACATATCCCCAGCCATGGTTAAATTAGGTGATGTGCAGATTCTGGGCTCTGTTCTCTTACTATGTTTGAGTAAGTATCATTTTCATGGTATGGTTGGTACTGTGTCTTTGAGTTTTTGTGTTTTTTGTTGGTGATTGGCTCCATCAAATGGCTTTCATGCACAGTTCTGAAGCACCCCTAAGCACAAGAAGATTAGTGCGTTCCTTTAGAACAATGATTCTCAACCTTCCTAATGCTGCGACCCTTTAACACAGTTTCTCATGTTGTGGTGACCCTCAACCACAAAATTATTTTCATTGCTACTTCATAACTGTAATTTTCTACTATTATGAATCAAAATTTAAATATTTGTGTTTTCCCATGGCCTTAGGTGACCCTAGTGAAAGAGTCATCTGATCCCAAAGGGGTAACGACTCACAAGTTGAGAACTGCTATGTTAGAAGAATGTGTGTACTAGACAAGTTCCTTTCAAGTTTCAGTTACCGAGCTGTTGATAGTGTGTTCAGCATTAACAAGTTATCCATGAATGTTAAATGAGTATCTTTAAGCAGAAACACACAGGAAACAGGGCTTATTTGTAGAATGTGGTTGTTGTAAGTATTGTGATCAGAGGCTCACATGAACCTAACTTCATGTTTCTCCTGGGAACAAATAACCCATGTAGACTGATGTTCTCTGTCCTACCAGTCAGCTCTGTCCCACCAACCAGCTCCCAAATACCTACACAGAGACTTATTTTTAATTATAAATGCTCAGCTGATAGATTAGCCTTGTTACTAACTAGCTCTTACCACTTAAATTAACCCACATTTTTTATCTACACCCTGCCACGTGGTGGTACCTTTTTTCAGCATGGCATGTTCATCTTTCTTCACTCTACATCTCCAGGAGACTTCTGTGACTCAGCCCTTCTTTCCTGCATCCTCTCAGTATGGCTCTCCTGCCTAACCTCTTTCTGCCTAGCTATTGACCAGCTAGTCCTTTATTAAACCAATGAGAACAACAGATATTCACAGTGTACAAAAATATTGTTCCACAGCAGACCAGTGTTCACAAATTTAGAATTCTCAGCAACTTCATAGAATATGTAAACCACTGTAAACATGAATCAGCTATGTAAATGTTTTATTTAAGCTAAATTATGACCAATGCATATCTGTGTGTAGACAGTTTGTAGAGTTATAATCAACGTAAGCAATGCTGACCTCCTTGTATTTAGTTAAAGAGACACTGTTCTCTTTCATTTAGAACAAAATTCTAAACAAATTTCTTTTTGTTTAGAATTCTTTCTGTACATTTTTGCAGGTATTTTCTGATAAATATGATGAATAAATTGGGCATATTTAAGTTAGGCAGTGTATGCTCTTAAAGCATTTTTGATCTATGATGTAAGTTGGGAGATGTATTTAGTCAACTATATTGGAAGCTATTTGTGTTCTGGAACAGATAGTAGATATTATCAGACAGAGTTGGTGAAGGCCCTGATTAGTACTGGGAATCCAGTATGGATAAGGGAAATGAGCATACACTTTCCATAGGACAGGGGTCTACTCCATGATGGTGAAGGCTGGGTGCTCCAGGAGCTCCAGGGATTTGTAGAAAGAAGGGTTTTCAGAGGTCGAGTACTAAGCCTGTTGAATGTGGAGCAGTCAGTCTGAGTTTTTACATGCTAGTCTCTAGAAGTCTATTTTCCCATTTATGGTTATTTTAGCAGGGACATGTTCATACATTTTATGTGATTCTCGAAGGGACTCATAGCTCCAAAAAGTAAAAGAACATCTATTCATGTTCAGAAGGTGACTCTGTATCATATGTTGTAGAGTAGATTCAGGTTAATGATATATTTGACATTGTATTTTGTGCCCAACCTAGCAGAGGACTTCAAAAACATGTAGCCTAAGGAATGTTGAAAGAAAAGTTTTTTTTTTAAACCAGATATGAAATTTGCCCTTCAATGATAATATTACAAGGAGGTAATTACAAAGTAATTAGAAATAGGAGGCAATGAATATTAAGTAGAAAGGCACAGAACTTTCATTTTAATGCAAAAATTAGGAATTAATGTAAACTTCTAAAAATGTAGTTTTCAAAGATTGCTTAGTTTTTGCTAATGAGACTGTGGATATTTTTCTTTCCTTGTTCTTTTTCTTTTAATTTTTATATTCCCAAATGACTATATATATTTTAAAATAACTTTTTAGTTTTTGAGATTATAATATAATCCCTTCATGGCCTCTTTTTCTTTAATGGTTGTGCATACGTGTGTGTGTGTGTGTGTGTGTGTGTGTGTGTGTGTGTGTGTGTGTGTGTGTGTGTGTTTGTGTATACATGTTCCTAAACATATAAATCCAGCCTGCTTGGTACATTTAATGTTATCATGTTACTTGTATGTATATCTTTAGGGCTGACCATCCATTTGGTATTGGATACCCATTTGGTATGGTTTTCCCTGGGGAAGACTATTTCTCTGGCTCTCAGTATTTAGTTGCCAGTATTTCTTTGTCTACAGTTGAGGCCTGCTGAGCTTTCCCACTTCCACACTAGCATGTCTGATAGCACAACTGTCACGTTATTAAAGCAGCATAATCTGTAGCTCCATCCTAATGGCTTGCTTGTTCTTATGCTCAGAGGTAAGAGTAGTCCTCAACCCTCATCAAGGAAACTTCTCTTCCAGCCAACAGAGGCCATTACAGAAAACTGCAACTGATTAAAATGCAGCGTTGTGGAGCCCCGTCCCGACTGATACATCCATAACACAACTCCTGCACCTAAGGCTCGGGGATCATTGCAGAAGAGGGGGTGGAAAGATGGTAAGAGCTGGAGGATCAGGGAGTGTGCTCTGAGATTGTGTCTCCTAAAAGGCTCAGCAGCTATACCTGGGAAGCCTTCTCAACAGTGTAGCCTGAACAGCTGGAACAAGGATGACACCATATATTTTTATAATCAGAAAATGATACACTGTATTGTGTCTTCCTGGACTTATGACTTACCTAGAGGAAAATTTGTTCTTATTATATTCTAATCTTTTTATTAATTTTTACATAATGTATTTTCATTATATTCTTTCTCATCCCTTAACTCCTCTCAAACCTTTCCCACCTCCCTATCTACCCACTCCATGCTCTCTCTCTCTCTAAAATAAAACAACAAAAAATTAAAAACCCCAAAAAACCATATGACAAAACCCATCAAAACAAAACAAAATTCTTGAGCATGGGGCCTACCCTGGAGTATGGTTGTTACACCTAGTGTTACTCCATTGAAGAAAAATGATTTTTCTTCTTCCTGAAGCTATCAATTGCAAATAGCTTATTGGTTAAGGATGGGATTTTTGCTCCCTCTTTCCCTTTTCCTTGTTGGGATTTTGTCCGGCTTGAGCTTTTACAGGCTTTATGCATGCTGTCACAGTCTCTGTGGGTTCCTATGTATATCAGTCATACTGTGTTTGGAAAAGGCTGTTTTCTTGAGGCTATTTACCACCTTTGGATTTCATAATTTTTTTCCCTCCTCCTCTTCCACATCAGTCCCTGAACCTTGATGGGAAGGGTTTGATAATGACATCCCGTTAGGACTGAGCCCTCCAAAGTCTCTCCTCTCTACACATTGTCCAGTTGTGGGTCTCTATTTTAATTCTCATCTATTGAAAGTAGAAGCTTCCCTGGTGAGGACTGAGCAATGCACTGACCCATGGTTATAGCATATGTCACTAGAAGTCATTTGATTGCTATATTTCTTTAGTAGAATAATAGTAGCAGATTCCTCCTAGGGCCAAGGGCCTATCTAGTCTCAGGTTCTTACCCACTTTCGCAATGCCAGATATAGGTTCCATCTCATAGAGTGTCCCTTAAATCCAGTGAAGAAGTGGTTGGTTACTCTCATACAACCAGTGCACCAGTGTGTCTTGCACGTGGGTCACTGTTATAGTTAGTAGGGCTTGTAGCTGGGTAATATTGATGATTACGTTCTTTCTACAATAGCATGCAAGGTACCTTTCAGCACCATGAATGCTGGAAGTAGGGGTAATGCTCCTAGTTGGGCCCCAGCTCCATTCTCCATGGTCAAGAACATAAATAAGTGGCGTCTTTAGAAGAAGTACTTACGTCTCAGTCTGTGGAGAGTAACCAGTACCCTTGACAATAGTCTGTGATGTTTTGGGGAGAGGGAGTATCTATGGGACCACTTTGGTCAACAACTCAACAAGATGTGACCCATCCCTGGCAGTGGAGATTTTACTTGGTGGCACGAGATGTCTCATTGGGGCCCTGTTTCCCCCATTCTATGGTGACTCCATGTCTTAGTTATTCATATAGGCTAAAGGTTAAGATGAGATGTGTTGTTTCATGCTTATTATAAAGCCCCTTTTCTTCCCATAGTATTGTTTAGCTTAAATCTTTGTACTTAGATTGATTTTTCTTCCTTTTGTCCTTTCTTTCTCTGAAACCTAATTCTGCCTGTTTTCTTTTTTTTTAAATGGTGGAATTGGCATATTCTCTTCCATACTCTGGATCTGGTTTTCATGGTTTCATTTTGCAGACATCCACATTCCTCCTTGCTTTTTCATAATGGTTCTTCATTTTGGAGAGGAAGCATTCATAGATCAATCTCTTCTAGACTTCAGAGCCTTGGTCAGACACATGTATTATTTTCATAATTTTTTATCCCCTTTAGGATTTCTTTAATATTTCTCCATTATATTCACCTACATCAGGAACAGATGCACCAGTGTGTCTTGCACGTGTATGTTTACATACTATGAGTATGCACAGACACCTGTGTGAGTTAATGTTTATGTACGTGTATAAGTGTATATGCACACATATAATTGTGTGTAAATACATGTTGTGGTTCTTTTAGGTTAGGTACTTCATATCCTCTAGACTCTGCAGGAGTGATGCTCACTGCTCTTGCTTGTCTTTTTAATTCCACTTTCAGAGAATGCTGTCAGGGCCTCAGACTGCTTCAGAGATGACTAATCTACAAGTTAGCAACTGTACTTTAAAATCTCAGTGATGATGTAAATCAAGCAGGCACTGTGAGCTCTCCAGCTGGGCCAGAGGTAGGCAGGGTGACATTTGATCTCCCCCAAAGCCTGCCAGCTAACAAACAGATACATATATTAGATAACGACAGAAGTCCACTCATATGCTATATGTATGAATGCAGACTGCATTAAAATGCCACCTTGAGGAAAATGCTAAGGGCCAGATCAGGAGACTCTCTGGATGAAAAAAAAAATCAATAGCAGGATTTTTTTAATGCATATTTTTTAGTGCTTACTGAAATTCAAAGTAGGTATGTGTAATTGAAGTAGCATGCTTGCTTTATTTCCATAAATCTAAGGTCTGGCTTTGAAGCTGGCTCCAGGGCATATCCGTCAGCACTGAACCTTGAATATCTGCCTGCTGAATCAAAGGTATGATGAAAAGTACAAGACAAATATAACACTGGCTTGCAATGTGCAGACACCCATGACTGTGTTACAGTGCTGAGCTCAGCAGCTCACAGTGGGGAAAAATGGACACCAAGGAGCTTTTTGTGGCTGAGAGTTCTTCATTCACCACCCAGAACATGAAAATGAGCAGACAGAAATATAACCAACTAGACAAAAGCATCACTCACTGTTATTTTCTTAAAATTCAAAGTGATATGGATGAAGTATGTGCTTTGTAAATCTTCCCTGGTCAGAAGCAAGCAGGTAAAGGTGCCACAGTAGCTTCTGGAGCTCTCAGGTGGCAGGAGCATGATACCAATGCTCTAAGAGTGGTCCTGGCTGGGTGATGGCAGTGCACGCTTTTAATCCTAGCACTCTGGAGGAAGAGGTGGGTGGATATCTGTGAGTTTGAAGCCATCCTGGTCTATAGAGCTAGTTTCAGAACAGGTAGGGCTGTTACACAGAGAAATCCTGTCTCAAAACAAAACAAAACAGAACAAAACAAAACAAAACAAAACAAAACAAAACAAAACACCAAAAGGAATGGTCCTGGCCATGACTGGCCTTTAAAATACTGTGAAACCATTGATCATCTTTCTCCCATCGAGCTGTTCTTGGTGGCGCACCCTCTCCTTTCTACACCATCCTCCAGTGTGCCTTCTCTTTTTCTCTTTCTAGTTAGCATTAGTCCCTTTCCTGAGAAATCCTTTCAAGAGGGATCAGTCAAGCACGCTTTAGTGTGATATAAAATTTATATTATTCTATTTACAGTTGAATTGGGCATTGCGTGTCTTCAACAGGCAGGTGTGTGGAGCCCTTGACGCGTAGCGCAGGATTGGGGGAGTCCTTACATGTGCAGCCTATTCTTTTTTTTTATTTTTTTTTTATTCTTTTTTTTATTTCTTTTTTTTTTATTAATTTATTTTGCAATACAATTCAGTTCTACATATCAGCCACGGATTCCCTTGTTCTCCCCCCTCCCGTCCCCCTCACCTTCCCCCCAACCCCCCCCCCCCATTCCCATCTCCTCCAGGGCAAAGCCTTCCCCACAGACTGAGGTCAACCTGGTAGACTCAGTCCAGGTAGGTCTAGTCCCCTCCTCCCAGGCCGAGCCAAACAATCCTGCATAGGCCCCAGGTTTCAAACAGCCAACTCATGCAATGAGCACAAGATCTGGTCCCACTGCCTGGATGCCTCCCAAACAGATCAAGCCAATCAACTGTCTCATCCATTCAGAGGGCCTGATCCAGTGGGGACCCCTCAGCCATTGGTTCATAGTTCATGTGTTTCCATTCATTTGGCTATTTGTCCCTGTGATTTATCCAACCTTGGTCTCAACAATTCTCGCTCATATAAACCCTCCTCATTCTCGCTAATTGGACTCCCAGAGATCCACCCGGGGCCTAGTCATGGATCTCTGCATCCAGATCCCTCAGTAGTTGGATGAGGTTTCTAGCACAATTAGGGTGTTTGGCCATCCCATCACCAGAGTAGGTCAGTTCGGGCTGTCTCTCGACCACTGCCAGCAGTCTGTTGTGTGGGTATCTTTGTGGATTTCTGTGGGCCTCTCTAGCACTTTGCTTCTTCCTATTCTCATGTGGTCTTTATTTACCATGGTCTCCTATTCCTTGTTCTCCCTCTCTGTTGTTGATCCAGCTGGGATCTCCCGCTCCCCCAAGCTCTCTTTCCCTCAACCCTCGCCTTTCATTACCGCCACTCATGTCCAGGCTGTTCATGTAGATCTCATTCCATTTCTCTGTCATTGGGTGATCCCTGTGTCTTTCTTGGGGTCCTGTTTTCCAGGTAGCCTCCCTGGTGATGTGAGTAGCAGACAAGTCATCCTTGTTTCATGTCTAGTATCTTGCTATGAGTGAGTACATACCATGTTTGTCTTTCTGAGTCTGGGTTACCTCACTCAGGATGATTTTTTCTAGATCCATCCATTTGTCTGTAAACCTCATGATGCCATTGTTTTTCTCTGCTGAGTAGTATTCCATTGTGTATATGTACCACATTTTGTTTATCCATTCTTCAGTTGAAGGGCATCTGGGTTGTTTCCATGTTCGTGCAGCCTATTCTTCACACAGTAACTGGCATAAACAATGAGGCTAAAGAGAAACTCTTCCACTATTGGAAACCTGGCTTCTTGTCCAAAAACATTACTCCCTCTTTTTCTCTCCACGATGAATTTTAATTTTCAAGTAACAGTCACTTCATCAACTCTAATTTCAAACAAATCTAAAAAGGAAAATGCAAACCTGTTGGAAAAGGTAGCAAGAGTAATTATATTTTAAGCTTATTGATCAAGTGTCCAATAGTTTAGCTTCCTAACTTCTGTATGGAGGAGGCTGTTTTATGACCTGATTGTCCTCTGCAGAGAGAATGAACTGCCTGAGGGACACAGTACAGGGTCTTTGCCAGGGATGAAACAAAGTCTCAAGGGCACATACAGCAGAACACCTTTAAGAAGTGGCCTTCCATATGCCTTGCTAAAGGCACATACCTAAGAAGACCAAAAAAACAAAACAACCAACCAAACAAACAAACAAACGAACAAAAACCCCAATCAACCAAAACAAAAAACAAAGCAAAACAACAAAAAAAACCCCAACCAACCAAAAAAATAAAAGAAAGCAACCCCCCCAAAACCCCCAAAAAACCAAAACAAACACCCCCCCAAACCTCTGTGGGAGGCCAGCTCCCACCTTTTACAGGGGTCCTGTAAGGAGGAGAGAGGAATAAGGAACTTGTAGATAGCAGAGATGAGACAGACAGAAACACAGAATAGCTTCGGGAGGACCTGGGTCAAAATTTACTGGCGCCTTTTTGTCCTTTCAAAATGGCTTTTTATAACAACGCCAAGGGATGGGGCAAAAAACCTCCCCCTTGCTAGATCAAAGCGTATTGCACAGCCAAGTGCAGACCCTTCCAAATACATGGTAACCATGCAAGTGATCAAGTCATCCCCTTTTTGCAGCCCAGCTGGGTAAAGCAAGCTCACATCTCACTAGGAAGCCTCTGTGGGCTCCCACAAACCTCTGACAGAACTAGAGAAGTAGGATGTGATTACATCAAATCAATATGCAAGATCATAGAAGCAAAAAATTGCTCAGAGAAAGCTCTACAGACCTTAAGTCTCAAGGGTACTTACAATAATGTATAGAAAAGAAATGAAAAAGCTATCAGAGGACCTAGTAGTCCCCCAGAGTAATGTGGAAAGCTATAGGGAATGGTTGACTCACGTTGATGGGACAGCTGGAATGCCTCCGTTCTCTTTGACCTTTCAATACTATCTTCCTTTTAAAATTCACTTTAGAAATCCTTACCTGGTTGGCTCAGATTTCTTCTTCTTTCTGAACTGAGATTATCTCTACACCATGTTGTTGTCCCTTCCATTGTTCATTGTGTGCCTTGTCACACTGACTAGATATTAAGCTTTCTTAGGTCAGAAACACGTCTTTGGAATTTCTTCTCTAGTTTCACTAGAATCATTGTATTTACAGATGCTGTTCAATGAGTGTTGCTTGGCTCACTGAATGTTTCCAGAATAAAAACATGTTACCTGTATTCCAAACACACACACACACACACACACACACACACACACACACACACACACACACACACATATCTTCATTGATAACTGTAGCTCTCACACTTTTTCACAAAGGCTTCCTTTTTGCAACAGATGGAGACCATTAGAGAGACCCAGAAGAAGAATAAGTGGGTGTCCAACTCCAACTGATATATCTGTGATACAACTTCCATACTAAAGGCTCAGGGAAAATGACAGGAGAGGGAGCAGAAAGCTTGTAAGAGCCAGAGGAACAGGTTACCTGCTGCCTGATAGTGTCTTATGGACATGACAAGGAAAATGTGCCCACCATCTCTTTGACAGTATGACTGCATGGACAAGATCAGTATAATGACAACACCAGTTGACATGTTAATGTAGACAGAGTCTCACCCCTAGATAGAGAGCTACAAGTGGTCAGTGTTGTAGAGAGAGGGAGAATTCATTTCTTTCAGGAAGAAGCTCCCAGGCTGGGGATTTAGCTCAGTGGTAGAGTGTTTGCCTAGCAAGTGCAAGGCCCTGGGTTCGATTCTCAGCTCCAGAAAAAAAAAGAAGCTCCCACACAGGCTTTTTAATGTCAAGCCCTGGACACTTGTGCATATGAGCAATGTTAAAGGAACTCAGGAGAGAGAGCGCATGAGCATGCACACATGTAACAATAATTATTGACAAAGAGATCATGAATTTGGAAGGAGGACAGGAGGACTTGGAGGCAGGGGAGAGTGATATAGATACAGTGTTCAAGATAAAGCTCTCAAAAACTTTCAAAGGCATTAATGGAAAATTTTTCAGCTCGGCTTCTATGATTAATATTTATATGCTGTATTCTGAGAAAGCTGTAGAAGCCCAGATAAGACAAGAAGCAGGAGGAAAATTTGTAGATATGAAAGTATGAATGGAGAAAACATTTAGCTATGTCTTGACATGAGTAACAAAGTTGATAAGAGTAATGATACCATAGCCTTACATTTCAATAGATTCTTGATTCTTTGTCATATAACAAGGGACAGATAGATAAAGGGAGAGATAGTAATAATACAGAGAATAGCAAAGGAAGACAGATATAAAAGCAACAGTTCCAAAGAAAGGCAGGAAAAATAGTCAAGATAAAAGAAACAGAAGGAGAACATAAAACAGGGAATATTTATTGACAAAATAGTACACCAGGCAGAGAATCAAATATTTACAGTGTAGGAGTACTTGTAGCCATCTATAGGTAATGTTTTGATTTGTTTTCTACCATGTGAGTTGGGGAGAGAATGTCCTGAGTTCTTTCATACCCTTCCATTTTCATTCACTACGGTTGCTGATACTAATATGAATATCTTTGTTCCACATGCTGTATCTATGTGAACAGAAGGTATGGAAGCACGAAACTCAACCGCAGTATTTCAGAACATCACAAGACACTTGCTGTGGAAAGCACCATTACATTGTGCTTGTCTAAGGCCCTAACCTGAGGTTTTAGGTCTAAAATGTTTGTCAATGCATGCAGTAACTTATAAGCAAGTTCCAGTTGCATAACTTGAACTCATAGTAGCTGGGACTGCGTGCTCAAGATTGATACAAGATTCAGCCAACCCAAATCCCAGCACAGATGGGGAAGGTAAAGTCCCACCCCGATCTGAGGAGCTATTGGTACTTGATGGCTGCTGGGGGAGGGAGAGTCAGTTTTCTTCAGGGATCAAATCCTGATAGGCTACCAATGCTCCAGCAGATGGTTCAAACTCATGTACATACAGGCAGCACTCAGTGAGTACATGTAAAGAGGACATGAAGTGAGAGGAGAAAGTGGTAGGGAAGGTAAGGGGAGCGATTGTAAGTGGTGGATTTGATCAAAATCCATTACATACATGTATGAATATTGAATACAATATTTTTAAAGTTCTAAAGAGAATGCCCCATGTTACAGAATTCATATTTGCTGTGGAACTGGACGAATGCATATGAAAATATTCTGCTTGTTCCATGTCAGAGGCCATCAAAAGTCTTAAAATGTTGAAATTAATGCTTTGAGGTAATGGACTGCTGATTTGATAGGATGCTTGAACTGTGACCTCCTCTACCATCTGGACGTGTTACTGATGAACTGTGGATCTTTTGGTCGATTCAAGTGGGGGAATTATGGGTAGAGGAAGAGTCAGTTTTCTGGTGCTGGTACCTACCAGTCTCTTCACCACTAATTCCTGGCAGCAGATGGACAGGGACTGATAGCCCACTGCTTCTCTAGTGTTACTGTTCTGGTCCAGGCCTCAGGACGCTAAATTCTTGGCTCTCTTGTGACAAGCACTGCAGCTCTTACACAGGTCTAGGAAGTTGGGATTCCTAGACTTCGACAGCAGATATGATCCCAGCTTCTGGGCCTAGGTTGTTTCTCCTGTTTCTTGTTATTTCTGCCCTGGGCATTCCCTGGAACTCTCCAGCTGCCTCTGTTCACCATTGCCCCTGTCACTACTGCCACCCTCCTGGTGGTGCTGTTGGAGGCTGCCTCCCCGACTACCACCTCTGTTTCTGCCTCTCTGCTACTGTTGCCTCCATACCTGTGGTTGCTATGGTTGATACTACTGGTACCATGGCTGTCATTGCCACTGTCACCTGCACAGCCATTGTTGCATCCTTCTCCATGTTACATCCTTCTCCACGTTACATCCAACTCTGCCGATGATGATGATGACCAAAGGAGGCAGTAAAAGATGACCCAAGAGAAGTTCTTTTTTGAACATGAAAACAGGTTATAATTCAAAAGTCCAGGGTTATTTTAAACAGTAAAATATTTTCTCTGTAGAAAATAGTATAAATGATAACATTTCCCAATAAACCCTCTAAGCCAAATAATAGCTGAATTATACATATAAATATTGATTCATTTCTGGGATATGGAAGAAACCTATCTTCACCTGTTCATAGAGCTATGTTTTACTTAAGTTGTGTAAGTGAACTTCCTATTCATCTTCCCAAGCCTATACCCAAGGGATGCTCAATCATACCACAAAGATACATGCTCAATTATGTTCATAGTAGCATTATTCTTAATAGCCAGAACCTGGAAACAACCTAGATGCCCTTCAACTGGAGAATGGATAAACAAAATGTGGTACATACACACAATGGAGTACTACTCAGCAGAGGAAAAACAATGACATCATGAAATTTGCAGGCAAATGGATGGAACTAGAAAATATCATCCTGAGCGAGGTAACCCAGACTCAGAAAGTTTTTTATTTTAAATTAATCCCAGTGTTACAGTATTTGGGGGAGGATGGTGTTTAGTATAGGTGTCTCCCATATGTTCGCAGCGAGCCTACATTTATAGCTAGGAAAGGGGTGTTTATGTCACTCACAGAAGATCTTCATTCAAAGGAAGGACTGTGCTCATATCAACCATGGTACTGTCCTCTTCGCACTAATCACAGATGTCTTCTGCCAGGTCACAAGGGCAAGGACTACTTTTCTGGCATGTGTGGAAACAGTTGCAAGATCCTCTAGCTTTCCCTGAGACTTGTAACAGTGACAAGTCCAGGTCAAAATGTCTGAGATAACTGTGATTTGGGCAGTACACAACTTAGGAACCAGAGCTGTACTTCAGCAGCAAACAACCGGGATTGTAGTGTAGCTTCCTCAGGGCATCCGTGGAGGAGTATTCAAAGTGACTGGTCTTGGTGTGAAGGTAATTTTTTAGTTGATTTTTAGTGAATTTCAGTGCAAGTCCTCCGTCAGTGAAGTCTTGGTACCAGAGAAGGGTCTAAGAGCTGTCAGTTAGGATTTCAAATTGCCCCCCTTAGCTTATTTTAAGGAAAAAAATTACAAAGGTATTTAAATATAGACACCATTAACAGTGACTTTTAGCATTGTTTAAGTCCCACCTGACACCCTGGGGACATGGGTCTCCTTCATCTCAGAGTTGTTGTTCAGGACATGTTTTGTTTAGAAATGATACTCACCTCAGTTGAAGGGTGGATGATCCACCTACTCAGAAATGTCAGTATTAGGAAAAATTTGAAAGCAGGTCACAAAAGGTTTAAGTGATAATGTGAGGTAAAACACATGAAATCCTTAGAAGTATTTTTCTGTCCCCAATGGAGAAGAGAGCTTCTTCCTAATTAAATTATGTTCCTATTGAAAATAATATTTTAGAAGCAGGGTTTTAATTTAGCAGTCTTTGGCTGTTGAAAGCATGATCAACTTCTTTCAAGATCCATAAATTGACCCGTGGTCTGCCATAATTGTGCTTTTTACACCACCCCTTTGCACGTAGTAGAGGGACCTCTTTCCTGTGCGAGAGTGGAGAAGTATTCCAACCCTGGAAACAACAGCGGCTGTAGTGACTGGGCAAATCACGTAAGCTCTTCCAGGCTCAGTGATCGCAACTGTCAGAAGGAAAAATGGCATCAGTCATATCTTATAATGGTGCTCATTTCCATTTCTAAATGCCTGACCCATGTCAGCTACTTGCTGTGCCTATGGCATCCATTATCATAAGTTTCTCGTCTGCTCTGCATGGCAGGAATACTATTATCATTCATGTTTTACAGCTGTGAAAGCTGGAGCTCAGATTTCTTCAGTAAGCTTTCCACATTCACAGAGCTAACATGTGGGTACAGCAGATTAAAAAATCCCCACTAATTTATTTCTAGTGGGGTGTGGTGGGGAGAGCACGTACATGTGGAGGTCAGAGGATGCTTGTGGGAGAAGGTTCTTTCCTTCCATTGTGTAGGCTTTGGGGATTGAACTCAGGCTTAGCATTAAGCCATTGTACTCACTGAGCCTTCTTTCTAGACCTGTAGCAGATTATATCACTTCATATGTATGTTCAAAAAGTCCCTGCCTGGTTCTCCTTGGAGCTTTGAAAATCATTACAAATAACACATGAGAACATTTTGAAAACTTCAAAGTTTTCTGAAAAATGCTTGTCGTTATCTCTATCCTAATAGGTGTGAATTAGTTATCATGTAGTCTTTGAGTTCCTTATAACAAACACTTAACTTTGAGCCAGATTTTTAACTAGTCTATGAAATTAGTGATTCCCCCTAATGTGTATTATATAAGATGTATTATAAGGAAATCTTAAATATACCCAAGTAGAAGTTTTTGCCATTCTTAGCATCTGGTGTTCCTATTTCATTGTTTTTAGAGGAAAGGTATAATGAATCAAATTTACTAAGAAAAATTGAGTGAATGTTTTAAGAAATAAAAACTAATTGCGTATAACACAGCCTTCATGTAACACTCCCTGGAACATGAATGATATTATAAAAACATCAGAGGAGAAGAGAGAAATATCCTACAAAGACCAGAATATCTCTACTGAAAATTCATGCATCACCTATTCTACTGACCAACAGTTTCATTCCCCCATCTGGCTCTTGGATGCTTATTTTTAGAGTCAGTAATGACCAACAGGATTGTTAAAACTTACTTGAAGAGTTTACTTTTGATTCAGAGGCATACAACTTCTGCAAGAAGATGGGTGGGGATCCACAGAGCTTCCCTAAAATAAGTACTGAGTTTTGGAAAAAGTTTTTCTCTTGTAGGGAAGCATCCCATTTCCATGGAGAGGGACCAGCAAGAGATACTGCTCTGTTTTTCTTGTCAAGGAAGGAGCTATGGTAGTCAGGCTATCAGGTAGCCAGTTAATCTCCATGACAGGTTAACATTCAAGAAAGGCTTTTCCCATGACGTTTTCCAGAACTGCCAACATCTCAATGAAAAGGCAATAAAACTCTGCAGAGGAATCAGCTGAGCCCAGAAATGAGCTGCCTTTTCTGCTTCCTTGTGCTTACGGTTCAGATAAAAAGATCTGCCATAGTGAGGAACTGTGAGATTAAAGCCACATGCATAACACATGTGCATCTCCTGGCATAGACCGATTCCCACTACTGAATCCAATCCCATTTTCCTAAATATACCTTCCAGTTGTTCTTGAAAACTCGGTGTATTCTATCCGGCTGGCCCATGTAAGTAGCTAAAGAGTTCAGAAGAAAATGTGTTCAAATGCTGACAAGATGGAGGATGTTTGATCTTCAAGGCTTTATCAAACATCTTTGATGGGTAGAATATAGTTTTGTGTAGGTAAATGTTGGGGTCCAGAATGAGTTTAGCAGAGTGAGAAGTAATGCCATTGGACAACTAACTTGCTACTTATTTTGGGTATCTTTAGTTGTGTGAATGTTGGGGGCACTCCTTCATAGATTTTCTTAAAAAATTGTAGGTGAGATGGGATAATACAGTTTTGTCTAGTTCCGTCAGGGATTTGGCTCCATTGGAGTCCATGAGCAAAGGCATGAGACTCTCTGGAATGACCCACAGCATAACCAGGCTCAACTTTCCTTCACCCAGAGCTTGAATTTCGTTGGACCTTAACATGCAAGATAGACTAAACAGAATCAATATGCAAGTGATTTTTACAAGGAAAATGATGGGTACCTGTCCCACTTTGCTATGTGTATTTGTTCATTGATTTTGAGTAGAGGATGAAAGGGGCAACCTTACGTTGTCTCTAAAGCTGTCTTTCAACAGCTAGTCAGAACCATGCCACACTTTAGAAATGAAGATGCTTGTCAACCACATGGCTTGCCCACCTCTGTGCAAATTCCGGGGCCTAGGGCAAAGTATTCCTAATAGAACTTTTTTTTTTTATTATAAACCCTTTCACTTTGGGAGGTAGAATTAATGTACTAAACTCTGGAGACTCAACTTGGAATCTGCTTTACCTCTGTCCAGTCTGGAGCTTACTCTCTGCCAGCTGATCTTAGACAGGTTACTTAATGTGCACTGCTTTCATCTTCCTGTAAGTGAGGGCATCTCAGGTAAGTTTCTTGTCTCCCTCTGTCTGGGGTATAGGAGTGTGTGTGCATAGTGTGGTGTGGTGGTGGTGGTGGTGGTGTGTGTGTGTGTGTGTCTCCATGTTTTGCCCTTCTCCAGTTCCCCCTTTCTAGGGACATTTGTCCAAACTCCTGCTGGCCTCTCTTCCTACCCAAACTTCTCTATCAGGCTTCTGAAAAAGAAGATTAAGTTTGAATGAATGGGTCATTGTTTCTTGTAAGATAAACAACAGTCGATAAAGGCGGGGGATGACCTACTTCTGAAGCCGACAAGCAAGGAGGAGTTTATAGCTTTGTGCTCTTTAGACTTAACCAGTTTTCCTTCTTGGAATGTATTTTATGGAACCTGACTAATCACCCTGGCAATATGTTACCAAAGTCTTTTTGGCTGTGAATCAAAGTCTCTACTATTCCAGCACATGAACTCTGAGAACCCAGGCATGGAGAGCACTGTAAGGAGCTGGAGAAAGTATGTGTAAAGAATTTTGGCTTTCGACTCTGATATAAAGGGAGAAAAAGAACAGGGATAATGAATTGGGGGAATAAGTACAAGTAACAAATGCATGGGAAAAGGGGCCTAACCTTCTTAATATTCAAAGAAGTACAAATAAAAGTAACATGCTAAATGCTATCATCTCCCCCCCCCCCAATCATATTTCCAGGAATGTAAATGGTTGACCAAACCTGGTGTGTTTCCAAGACTGAGAAACCGGCATACTTTTTGCAGCTTCCAGATAATCTTTCTGATAAGCACAGTCACGTAAAATATAAAGCTTCTTTACTCAACAGTTCCTAGTTTAGGACTTATCCCTAAGAGATAACCACAGAATGTATGTACAAAAAGTACAGCATATAATGTGTTTGCAGAAGTGTACTCATAGAGGAAAACCAGAAACAATGTTAGGGGATTGGTATAATAAAGTATGGCCAATATGTCCTCTAAAATCCCGTGGAGTCAACAGAACCTATCATGTAACACTTTAGATCTTGCTGTGGGAAATTATTCAGTGATGCAAAGCAGATGGATACACATCCATCTGTTCCTCCAAGGCGATGTCAGTAGAAATGTGACATGTCCACTTAAATCGGAACAGGAACAATTAGAGTGCCTTGTACTTCCTTACCGACTGAACTCTCAGCTGTGTGCCTTATCCACTCTGTCCTTAGGGAAAGTTACACAAACCTTCTTATTCTTAGTAAAAATGCAGAGAATAAAAACCAACCTCTTTGAGGTTACTGCATGAATCAAGCCATAAAGCACATGTCAAGCACCTGGGATGAAATAAATAAAAAGAGCTTTGATTCCTTGTCCATTCAGAGTTTCAACTTTCTTTTCATTATATAAGTATAAACAGCTGTGTTCTTATGCTTACGATTCAAAGGGAGACAGCTGAGTGGGTTTTGAATGGCTTCCATTTGTTTTAATGCAGGAAGAGCCCTCGTTCCAAGTATGTGGACTAGTATTTTCCTAAGGCTGCAGTCCGCCAGAAAATAGCCATATTGAATCATTGTTTTCCAAAGCCAGGAGAGGAGATGGAGTGACTGGTGCTGATGTTGAGCCTAAAATAATATCTCATTCTTGTCATCCTTAGGCACTTCAAGACCAAATGATTTTGCGTAGATCTACAGTTCCCCTCTGGGTCTGGAAGAACAAAGCTTTTGTTATTTATGCTCTTACACAACAGAGCTCTGTCCTATGTCCAGGAGTACATAAAACAAGGGATTTCTCAGGCTGTCCTATCTAATGGGAGAAGCTGTTCCAAGGGCCTTCAACCACCTGCAGAGGGCCTATACGGTCTACAAAGGGTGATGGGCAGACTCGTAGAGTACAGCAGCCAATCAGGGCTGGACTTAGTTCTGCTATATTGCATTGAAGTTAGTGGACTCAGCCACCTGGAAACTCTACTACTGAGCTACAATCCCAGTCTTAGTATTCACTTTTAACTCAGTCTCTCCTAAGAACATGAACGTATGGAATCACATTAATAATCTCTGTGAAAAGAAAAAACAAATAGCACCCCCTTTTTTCTCTCTGTATCTGAGGTTGAGAAATGAAATGGTAATATTTTTTTCCTTTGAATATTTCTGGCCTATGGATAGTTATTTTAGGTAATTTTGAATAATCTTTTTGGAACTGTTGACAGTATAGAATGAGGGGTAATCATGGCTCAAGGATTTTTACCACTGGTCAAAGGATCGATCATTAGAAGAACATGAATTAGGCTGTCAGTGTCCCATATCCATCCTCTCCTTTCTCTCTTTTACACAAAGCAATCCCTGGCTTGTTCTTGTACCACCACACCTATGTGGAATTTTTATTTAGCAATAAGCCACATCTAAGGTGAATCTGGAATTGACTCTGATTCCTAGTAGTGATAGCTGGTGAGTATTGCAAACAAATAATGCTCCAGACTTTGTGTTACATGGCTTGCACATATTGTCTTGATGTTTCTCAAGGGTAGTTCAGAAATGGCTAGCTTTACAAGCATGGTTGGAGAACTGGGCGATGAAAATGCAGATCCCTAGGCTCTGTTCTCTAGACTCTTGGTATTGGCATCCTGTAATGGGAACCAAGGATCTTCCATTTTAACAAATGCCATTTGATAATTCTTATGCACATGAAGTTTAAAGGCTCCTCTTGTTTTTTAGTGCACATGGGATTCAAATGTAATGTTTTTTTTTTCTTTCCAGTTTTCTGATTTCTGTTCTCACATTTCAATGACACACAAAGAAATGGAAATAAAGTCTCATGAATTGTTAGGTAGGGAGCAGACCACATATCCTTAATACTGATAATTGCAAATGTGTTTCTATTGCTAAGTTACCTTTTAGGAGATGAAAAACAGTGCCTGATTTTATTATAGGACTGAGAAATAAGTGAGAAATCCCCTCTTGCTGGATGGTACTACACACTCTGGAGAAAAAGAGTCACAAGTCCCAGGGACAGGGCAGGGCTGTATAGGGCTCCCTGTGCTGGCCTCACATGGAGAGGTCAACACTTGACATTCTCCCTGGTCCGCAGCTGTGAATACAGGACAGGTTTGCTTCTAAGGGAAAGTTTCTGATATTGTGGTGTGATTCTCAGGCCCAGAGAGCCCTGTCTGCCTTTTGTGTGTCTTCTTGTAATGCCTATTCCTATTACAATGAAATGCCACTTGGAAGTTAGTGGGAACATTTCAATGTGTTTTCACAGGCTGGCTTAATCTGCTGCTCTGGTGATGGACATAAATTAATTCCTTTGATGAGAGGAAGAGCAGAGAAGCCCCTCATGGGCTCCATCAGTGGAGGGAGTTAGGAACATAGGGAGGTTATGTTGTGGGGGGGGAATAAATTGATTAGGAGAGAGTCTAAGACAAATTTTACTTTGGTCCTAGCCATGGGATTTCTGTATTAGTTAGTTTTGTATCCCTGATACAAGTTATTTAGCAAATAAAGAGACACTTATTTTCACTTATATTTTTAATATTTAGGTTCAAGATCATGCAATCCAGAGTGACCAAACACAATCCACTTTGACTGTACCCAAGAGCCTTCCACTGAATGTCAGTCATTCTTAAATGCCATTGCACCTCCTAATACTGCAACCTTGGGGACTAAGATGTTCTGTCTGGACCCTGGGGAAAACTCATCTAACACATAGCGGCTGTTCTCCAGTATATCCATTTCTTAGAAATCTTGAGCCTCTCACCAGTCCTCTTTCTCAGTGGATGTCCAGTGTAGGTAGCCTATGTCCTCAGACTGTAACAATACTTCACATGGTAATGCCTTGGGGTCACAAGTGGGCGTTGAGGGAGAAACATCATGTCCTATGGCAGCTGAATCAACAGAGGGGAAGTGGGAGCTAATAGCCTGCTTCTGAGTCTGAGACACCCCTGACCTTCCAGTGTGTTCTGCCGAGAGCAGGATAATGAGAATGAATGAGATTTGGCTTAGCATATTCTACGCTTTGCCAGGCCCCACACAAAGCTTTAAATATGTGATTATTTCCAGCAGACATAATGAGCTTCATGGCATTTCTTTATCAACTTGAGAAAGACCAGGGGTGATTTTCTAACTCCAGAAAAGAATTTGTCTGCAGGTCTATTGATTTCACTATAATTCTGGCATTTCTTCATGTTCTTTTTGACATTTTATTTTTCCTAAACTGAAAATGGCCCTCAGTTTTCTCAATGTTTATTTTCTCTTAGCACTAAATTATGTGGGAAGTAGTACTAATTCCTTAATTTACATAGTATGAGGTAACCATCTTCCATAAAGTGGAAGTGAACAAGAAAGGGTTCACAGTAAAGAGGAAGTGAACAGAAAAGGGCTCACAGTGAAGAGGAAGTAAATAGGAAAGGGCTCACAATGAAGGGAAGTGAACAGGAAAGGACTCACAGTGAAGAGGAAGTGAACAGGAAAGGGCTCACAGTGAAGAGGAAGTGAACAGGAAAGGGCTCACAGTGAAGAGGAAGTGAACAGGAAAGGGCTCACAGTGAAGAGGAAGTGAACAGGAAAGGGCTCACAGTGAAGAGGAAGTGAACAGGAAAGGGCTCACAGTGAAGAGGAAGTGAACAGGAAAGGGCTCACAGTGAAGAGGAAGTGAACAGGAAAGGGCTCACAGTGAAGAGGAAGTGAACAGGAAAGGGCTCACAGTGAAGAGGAAGTGAACAGGAAAGGACTCACAATGAAGAAGAAGTGAACAGGAAAGGGCTCATAGTAAAGAAGTCAACAGGAAAGGGCTCACAGTGAAGAGGAAGTGAACAGGAAAGGGCTCTCAGTGAAGGGGTTCATTGTTGTTTAACTTGCTGGTAGGGTGAGAAGATGGGTCTGTATTTCCAGAAGCCCATCCCAGGATCTAGAAGCAGGTAGATGTGGCTGGTGGGTATTTGTATGGAAGTAGAGGGAGGTAGTGGTGAAGGCCTACTATGAGTGAATAAATGAATGGATGGAGGAATGAATGACTGCAGTCTCTACTCCTTCAGGAGGGAGGCTGTACCTTTACCAAGTTGACTGACCTGTTCTTTTACTTCTCAAAGAGTTTATTAAAACCTCAGTTAATAGTCTCATGCTTTGAGAAAACTCTCACCAAAGGGAGGAAAGGAATAATTAGCTTAAATCCTTCTCATATTTAAGCAGGGAATTCAGCATGCATCGAGACATGGTTCATGTGTTTTGGATAATCTGCACAGTTTGGGATCGACACCTCCCCCACCCCTTTCAAATCATTTTTGGTTAGGATACCAGGAATGAAGATTAATGGCTCCATTATTATTTCCTCTTCATGCAAGGCTTTTTAACGTGCCTGACCTTTGTCCCAACTCTCCTCTGAATCATGTCTGCTTCAATTACCCCTTCTTTGTTGCATCCCAGGAAAGTGTGCTTACGTGACGCACCAAATGCAGGGTTGGTTTCAAAGCGTCACGTGATGACCGGGTAGACAAGCAACAACAGTGACTTACCATCCCACTGTCCTTTGATCTCAGAGGCATCAAGACAAACATCTTATCTATAAATTTACCCCAGGTGCAGCATGTGAGAATGATAGATCCATACCGATGCATCTGGATGCTTAATAATGAAAATGATAAAATAATAATTCTTTTTTAAAGTGCTGTTAGGTATTGTGCCCAAACTGTCAGTGAAATACCAGAGCTGGAATTTGAACCTGGACAGTCTGGCTCTATCTGTGTTGAAACCTTGCTGGAAGCATAGACATGGTTTGAGCAATATTTGTTAGTAATGCACCTCCAATGTTTTGTCTTACTAAATCGCCAGTCTTTGCATATCTCACTTCATAACACTCCAGAGAAATGGGCAAAGAACATGAAGGGCCACAGCAAAGTGTATTTCTCTCCTCCCAAGGTCTTCTTATGCAGAGGAAGAATTCTGATTTAACATAAATTCATGTTTAAGTGTAAAAAGATAACAGTTTTCGTTAAGCTTAAGTGTGATCTATCATGTAATATATTTTGAAATTCTTTTCGCATACATTATTAGTGTAATTCCATATGTTCATATTCTTAGAAAAGACTGAGTTAAAAATAATTTTGTTGAGCTGAAGTATAATGAATTTTAGAAAATTTTCACAGAGATTATTAATGTGATTCCATACGTTCATGTTCTTAGGAGAGACTGAGTTAAAAGTGGATACTAAGACTGGGATTGTAGCTCAGTAGTAGAGTGTTGGCCCGGCATGGGGTCCGGGATTCAATCATCTTCTCTACAGAATAAATAAAAACAGAAAACACACAACAATAAAAACAAAACCCCCTTTCAAAGTCCCTCCATATGGTAAGTATAAATTTGATTTGAAATCTCTGTGCCTAGAAGGGTTTTGTTATATAAATCAAGAACATAAGTCTATCTCCACAGTGACCACAGACTTGAGTCTTTAGTATTCATACTTTTAATTTGAATTATAACACTTTTTGTTATGGCAAGGCAATATTGACATTTTTTTTTTCAAGTAAAGTTCTCATATGGTGCTGCCTGTCAGATGTACCCTACCAAGGAAGAGGTTCTGATGTTTAGGTTTCTTGGTAATGAGTTTAGCATTGTGAAAATGATACAGCTGTTTGTTCCTGTCACATAGAATAGTTAATGTCTTGCCGATTTTAATTGGTTTGATGGACCAATGTGGTGGACCTGAGTATATCAGTCACTTGTGAGTAACTTCTTTGGCTCTATAAACTGTAATGCCAGACAAATTAGCTCATAGGCCCATAAATCATTCTTGGCCCAAGTTTGGGGACATTTTCAGTCAACCATAGCTGCTTTGATATTTGAAATTTGCTGATGCTTTTGGGTCAGAAAAGAATTTATGTCCCTGAACTACTCTTCAGTTATTGTGATTGTCTTCATCCCTGTCCCTAGAGTTGAGGTCAATGAAATATGAGTAAGAACTGTATTCAGCTGTTTAGGTGACCCTTGCTTTCCACAGCTTCCCAATACCTGATGCCATAGCTGTTAGATTAACTGTTGACGATGCCAGGGAATATTCTCTCAAGCTAGAGCCTCCTAATACAAGGCCCAATAGTTGGAGAGTGATGTCTGCCGTTACTGACTCTGACATGCTGGCCTAACAATTTTAAGGCAAGAGAAAATGATAGTATTGATATATGTATTTTATTTTCTTCTTCCTTGATTTGTTTTTAATAGGGATCATGAAAAATGTGATTATACAATTGCCTCAAATCGAATCATACTTCATACCAAGTCATCTCTTTCATTGTTGAGTCCCCTAACTGTGTCATAGCATCAGTTGCTATAAAAAGTTTAAATCCCCAGAAAAATGTCCTGATGCAGGAGCTATCTCAAGATACCATGACTATTACAGTTTTTGGAGGGAAGACTGTGGTGTTATTTTTGAAAGCTCGTGGCATTAGTGTATTTGGTATAAACAGTCATTAGTAATTTGGCATAAACAGTCATTAGTAATCAATGAACCACTTGGAGTTAAGCCAGCCACAACTTGCAGTATCTCTGAGGGTCAGGCAGCCAGGGGTTGCTTCTGTGTTGACAGAATAGAATGAACAACAGCTGTAAAAGCTCCACTCCTGGACTTGCTGTATGTTGGCCACTGCCTTGGCTGGTGAGACAATGTTCTACAGAACTGGAGGTGGTGAGCTCTTTCTAGTTGCCAATTTCTGGATGAAAATAAACATGCGGTGGCTCCCATGTCTCAGTTTTCCACCAGGTATGTCCAGTCTGTTGCCTGTGGGGCTGCATGCATGCCAGGCTAGCTATGAGTGTGGCCCAGCCCAAGGCTGTCAATGTCCATAACGCATTTTAAGATTCTTAGAGTTTATTTTGGAAGTCAGTTGTGTAGTTCTTGAGTATGGATTTTGAGTAACGTTCTGTGGCAGTGTCAAAAGGTTGAACCTACCTGCTGACGAGGCTTTGCCTTGTCTCTTAAAATGGGGAGTTTGAAATGAGAATTCAAGAGGGATTTAGCAAGGTTTTATTACCAGTTAAAAATCAGGGAGTTTGGATTGAAGATTCAACAGTATTAAGAGTATGTTTTTCCATTTCAAACTAATTAATTTATGTTCTCTTTGAGCAAAAGGGACACCAGTTTTAACACCCTTACTTAGAAATTTCTATTCTTGTGTGGTCACCATAGGCGGCAGCCCTGTCAAAAAGTCTAATTAAATTAAAAAATTATTTAAACAGAGAAAAACATTCTTTTCTGGCTAGTCACAAATTGCACAAGTCAAAAAACAAATTCTGGGAAGAAATTGCCTGTGGATATTTTTTCTTTCTGTTCTCCGTGTTCTGCTACTTTTTCCCCTGGTGTCACATCTCAAGTTGAATTCAGTCAATTATCTATAACAAGCCCAAAGTATGCAAATGTCTCCTCCATTAGTGTCCTTTATACTTGGCTACCAAATGAAGCATTTTTTCCCTCCCTTTGGGAGGCTATTCAATCAAAACACAAATGGAACATTTTATAACTTCTCTTGCCACTTTGAAAACATAACTTGATTTAGTTATTTGAAAAGGTTTTTTTTGCAAGAATTTTTGTTGTTGTTAATATTACATTTGCTATAAATTTTGTTGAAGATGTCCAATCCACTGAGTATTTGCATTTGTTACCATGGAAAGGATGTTACGTATGTGAAGGGTGTGGGGCGATGTGTATCTTGTTTTCCTTTTTTTTTTTTTTTTGTTTTGAATTTAAATTTTTCACCTTTTGCTCACCTGTGTAGTGATTTCAAATATTTTTGTAGGTTCTTTAATAAATAAAAAATGTAGACGTATGTTATAGTAAATATCAAGTATAATTAGTTGTTGGAATTTAGTGGTAAATAAGGTAGGTATTAGAGAGGGAAATAGTAAAACTCTGTCTCTCCGAGCGTTGCAAAGTCCCCTGATTCTGATTCTCGATATTCTCTGCTCCAGCCCTCTCTTCATGGAACATTCTTGTGGCCCAAAAGGCAGAGGAGCCGAGCAGCAGTTTCCCTTCCCGGCTCACCATGTGCACAGTTATTTCCTCCCTGCTACAGAAGCATGCAGTCTGGCCTCTCCCCTCCCTGCCGGCCCGGTTGCCCTGTGTTCTCAGGAGTAGATGAACAGGCTCTCCTGTCAGAGAGGTAGCTGTGAAGCTGTTCTTGGAAAATTACCTATTTTTCCCTACCCCTAATGAATGTTATTTCAGGGACACAAACCTCCCCGGACTCATACTTCATAACAAATGACCTACGAAAAAGCACGGGACAGAGAAAAATAAACCAGAAGCCGGTTTAGTTGCTCAAGCAACTTGGTGGGTTATCATTTCCTCTCAGCGTTATTCCTGCTAACAATAAAAGGGAAGCTGAAGGTTACCTCAGGGTTTGTCTGCGGGCTCGCCCTTTGGTGTCTGGGGGTGGCTCTGGTCCTTTAACGCCGGTACTTGCTTGGATTGCCACACCAGGAGATCTTGCTCCGGCTTCAGACTGTGCAGATCACCTGTCCTCCTTCCCTGAGACAAAGAAGCTGTGGTTTTTTTTTTCCCCCCTCTGGCCTTTCCAGGCAAAGTGACTGTATAGATAAGCAGAGTGCTGTGTGGAATATCTCCTCTGCTGCGCTCCAGCACAGCCCTTCAGCTGTCCAGAGCCAGTTAGACTTGTTATGAGGAGCTAACTGATTGGCTGGATCCGGGATCAGTTTCATAGATTATAGCCCGGCGGTTGGGAAGCACCAGCTCTATAGTTGCTGTAGTCCCGGGGCTTGCCAGTTCCTGTCTTAATGCACATGTTGTTGTCATTGAGTCCTAGCACGGCCTTGGATGTTTCTGTCCTAAATAGCTGACATTGCATCTTCAAGACTGTGTGAGTAATCCAGATTTTTTTTTTTTTCAAAGCTCAGGAAATTAATTACATGCCCTGGGAGGGAGTGATTGTAAGGAGAAAATACTGAACTAGCAAATGATTCATTTTCAAGGTGCTTTGCTGTATGTATCGAGTTCAATGCGATGAATCTCAAAGCTCCTGGGACCTGGCAGGGTTATTCCTGCTTTTTCCCCACTGTGAATCACAGCCAAGCTGCATTTGAAGGCAGCTTTTGGAGGCATTTGTTAACTCGGCTTGTTTTATGGGGGTCTATAAAGTGATAAAGTCTAACACCAGCAGGTTGAAACAGAATGCAGTGATCTCAAAGCATAGTTTAGAGACCCGAGTCAGGCAAATTGCAGGGTTTCCTAGCCGCCCTGTCCAAACCTGAGTGATTAGCAACGAATATCCCTGAGGGGACTTAGGTCCAAACAGAGAGCCGGGAAGGAGAAACGGTAGCTGGAGTATTCCTTCTCTGTTCTCAAGTTAATTTAAGATGCACACCACGAATAACTAACATAATTACTGGCGCAAAAATGCTCTTTGGGGAATTTGTTTATTTGACAGAGGGCTGGATGGGAAACCGGGAGCCTCTTTTCAAACGCTGTGTGAGAAGCAGATTAAACACATACACACACAGAAATCTAAGGGTGGAAAGTCTGCGGCTTGGAGTCTGTGGTTGGAGAAGATCAAATTAGCCCAGGAAGCCCTTGATAGGTTTGTGTGATTACGGGGGGAACTTCTGTTGTTAACAAGGTTCAGGGTAAAGCTGGAGCAGACTGAAGGGGGAGAGCCTCACTCTCCATTCTCTCTGTTTCAGCCCTGAAATCACACCGAGTGTGAACTGGTAAAGGCAAGCAGTTTGTTTTACTTTTAAATCACTGTTGATCTCTCCTGGCCTTTAACACACAAAAATGGTAGTGATAGGGCTTTGCTTATGGAGTTAGTGCCTATAAAAAATTTCATCCTCTCAATTTATATATATATATATTATATATGTATATGTGTATATATGTGTGTATGTACATATACATATATATATATATATATATATATAATTTTTCTGTATATAGCTTAAAATGAGACTATTTCTTGTAGTTTTGGGTGGTTTTCCAGGTTGCTTTTCATCCAATTTTTTCTCGTTAGACTTGTTGATTCAAATCCATGTATTTGTGCTGTGTATGTCTCAAGCACCAATAATCTGAAGAGTTTTTAACACCCTGAGTTTCTGTGGCAAATATGAATTCCTAATAGCTATCGTAATTACTTGCCAAGTCCTGTACAAATAACATTTATAGACTTAAAGCAGTTTAATTTGGGTTGTACATATTTAAACAGCACACATGATTAGCTTGTAAGAGAGACATAGTCATTATGGTTTTACAAAATTTCAATTTTATATTAAGTTTATTGTTAAAAGTATTTTTTCTTTGTGAACTACCACCTCTTTTAGATCATACCAGGGGATGAAATTCTTTAAAAGACGTGTTGTCAACATAGAATTCTTGTCTATCAATCAGATGTACATAAGATAGTAATAAATGGAAATAAAATGTAGTCCATGTAAGTGCATTTACTGTGTGAACAAATGCTATAAAGAGTTCCTTCACTGTGGCAAAACAGAGTTTGTTCATTATAATAGCCAAGGATGCTAGGAAAGGTGGTTGACTCACTTCCGGTTTTTCATTCCTAATCAACTCTGTCAGTGGGAAAAGGTAAGAGGTGCTTCCGTGACAGTGAGACACCCCTTCCCCAGGTGTTTGTGGCCACCTAAGAGTGGGAAGTGGTGGGTGGAGGCTGCCTTAAGAGGGACTAGCTTTCGACACCCTGCTCAGCTCCCTTTCTTATCTAGGATCACAGCATAGCTTTCATTGCGGCTTTTAAAAATATTTCTTTTATTTTGGAATTATAATTGCATCATTCCCTCTTCCTTTTCCTTGCTCCAAAGCCTCCCATATGCCTCTCATTTCTCTCTTTCAAATTCATTGTTGTTACATGCATAGATGTATCTACATATATATTCCTAAGTGTAACTTGTTCAGTCTGTGTGATGTGACCTGTATGATTGTTTTCAGGGTTGAGCATTTGGGTGTTGGATACCCAATTGGTGTGCTCTTCCCTAGGTACTTGCAACAGACAGAGACCATTACAGAAAACCTTGGTAGCTTTTGCATCCTTATCTTTCTCACCTTTATTCTTTACACTACTTTTCTTGGGCTCTTTCTGGGATAAATGAAATAACTTATGATTATTTATCAAACACTAATTTGTGTATACAATTTACAGAGTGTTTGGAGCCAGGAATCAGAGATCCTGGTAGGTCTGTGTGGGGATATTTGTATCTTGTGTTGACTGATATTTCTAGGACCTTCATGCTTTCCATTCTTCTGGGCATGCCTGGGTCCCAGCCCTTTTTGCAAAGGGCAAGTGATTAACCAAAGGAATTCAGAGTTGCCAGGGGCCCAGGGGACAGTGGGCTGTGGGAAAAAGAAAATGTCTCTCCAAAAGCAGCAACTGATCTTTATTCTCTCTGCTCTTCTCTATTTTCTAAAGTCTTTTTTTTTTTTTTTTTTTGGCTGACTGTGGAACTTCTGTTGCAGAGAAGTTTCTGTAAAACTATGCATGTCTGCCACAGACAGATGGATTTGACAAAAGATGTATCCAAGAAGGAATGTATTACATCATGAACTTGCTAAGTGGCATTTGGAAACTATTAACACTACCTACTAGTTCAATGACATAAATCCAAATTCAAAAAAAAAATTCTTGATTGAACTACATTTTCCAGTGTTATTTAAAATTTTGTTTTTGGAAAATCTTGCTCTTCCCTATGACATTTTTCCTGTGATATACAGGGGGCTAATCTGATTGCTTACCTTTGCCTGAGGATTTAATGATTTCTAGTGAATGTTTCCAAGACTGGCTATCCCACCTTGAGCATGCATTAAAGAAAGCAGTGCACAGCTCCACCTCACAAAGTAATGTGTGCTACCAAATATTAAATACTTCAGACCTATATCATCCCACTCCTGTCCCCCACTGGCCACACACTGGTGTAAGAGGAGCTCTCTCTTAACTTGTAGGCAATCAATTAGTTCATCTTTATGACAGTTTCCAGTTATATTGATGACCAGCCCAAATTGTGTTCCCGTAATTTCAAGAAGCAAGGTCTCCCAGTGAATCAGTCTTGGTATCCGTGGGATCACACGCAGGTCATGAAATATTTCTAAGCCTCAGTCTCTGCCTGTAAAATCAAAGTAGGATACACGTTCTGGAGTTTGAATGGATTGTTGCGTTTCCACGGGGCAATGAGAAAGTGCTTGTGAGAGAGCATTGTAAGACGGACTTTGTAATGCACTGTACATGTGGTTGTTATTGTAGCAGTTCACTGTACCAGGCTCAAGGTACTTGCCTCCTAAAAACAGACTCCCAGGGATGAGGAATGCTGTAAAAGCAAGTCTTCTTTTGGTATTGAAAAGTTATAAAGGGCTTCAATTCTTATCTCTCCACAGCTTGAGTGTTAAAAACACAAGTGGCTTTTCTGTGATAAGTAAATGTGGACATGAATGTGCAAACACACTCAGTTAACTTGGTGCCATATAAATGTCACCCATTGCAATGATTATCAGTATGTGAATAGAAGCTATTTACAATTTATCACCTTTACAATGGGAACTCTCAGATGCATTTCTTATTGATTAGTTAACTTTCTACGCTACATCTGTTTCTCTCGAACAGGACAGATATCTTTAGTTGGAAAGCCTGTGTGATGATTTTTCTTCCACTTAGGTAAAACACCATGGCAACGCTTAGGTAAGCATTCCCTTGCAGCCTGAATGTAGAACTGTTAATGACGTAGTTTGAGAGGACATCATTTCCTCATAGGAAAAACTGAGTTTAAAAACTCAGCATGACAAATGTTCTTGGATTTCTTTCTTTCTTTTTGTTCTTTTTTTTTCAATCTTTGTTAAATTTCTCCAACAGACTGTTCATGCAGGTTTTAAGGAAATGTTTATCCCTGGATCTTTTTATTGTAACTTTCTGATTGAGGAAGCTCAGTCAGCAGGTTTGAATCCCCAGTTTCCAGCTGGTTCTGCTTTGGAAGGCTACCATCCTTTTTGGAACACTAGCCAGAGCTGTGTCCTATGTATTTTAGTGGTGTGAGGAAACTTTCTAGAAACAAAGAGACTTTATTAAGAGTAGTTTGAAAAATGGATCTGAGATCACATTGTCTTGGCTTTCTTGTGCCTTTGGTGATGAGATGAAGTTTTCTTCATTATTTAAAATGTTTAATAAAAAGTGGCAACTTTTCAGTAACAGTTTAGTGATGATCAGTAGTTATGTTCCAGGAACATAAAAATGAATAAAACATGGCTTCCTCAAGCAGCTTCATTCAGTAGTTTATTTTATGTTTACATAACTTTCAAGTATCTCTACAAAAAGTGGTTCCTTTGGGTTCATTGTTCTTTGCTTAAAGTGTTTAGTGCGACCAAAATGCTGTGTAGAGATAGTTTATGAAACTATGTTTTTTAAAGAGCTGGATTTTTTTTTGTTTTTTCTTTTTGTTTTTTCAAGACAGGGTTTTTCTGTGTAGCCCCTGATGTCCTGGAACTCTGTAGACCAGGCTGGCCTCGAACTCACAGAGATCCTCCTTCCTCTCTGCCTCCCGAGTGCTGGGATTAAAGGTATGTGTCACCACCACCCAGCCTAAGAGCCAGAATCTTGTGTAGTCCTATAACTATGTTTTCTGGACAAAGGAATGGTGGCCCCAGCATGTTACTGGGTTTGTTTAATCTTCACACATAGAATTTATCCAATAGTTTTCTCCTTACCCATGGTTTTAGTTTTTATGATTTCAATTACTGATGGTCTAATATGCTCTGAAAAAGTTAAATGAAAATTCCACAAATAAGTAGTTCATAAATTTTAAATTGCACACATACCACATAGCATGATGTTATGCTCTGCCCCACCCCAGGATGTAATTATCTTATGTCCAGTTACCCATGCTGTATGTGTGTCCTGCCTAGCAGTCAGTAGTCCACCTGATTCTAGGACATCTTTGCAGATATGACAACGCTTCTCTTCAAGTAAGATCTATTTGACCTGGTGATGGTCCGTTGTTGTTGGAAATGTGTTGTTGAAAATCCTGATATGCCAAAGAGAAGCCGTAAAGCGCTTCCTTGCCCTGAAAAGTTAAAAGTTCGTGATGTAATGGAATAAGCAAATGGCATGCTGAGGCTGCTATGGTCAACACCAAGGACCAATGAACAAGGCACCTGTCTGTGAAATTACGAAGAAAAGAAATGAATGTGTGCTGTGTTTATTGTCACATCCCAGACTGCAATGGTCATGGTCACCATGCATGGCACACACTTATTAAAGACTAAAAAGGTGTTATACTTTTGCATGTATGTACAGGGGAAAGAGCAGTGTACAATAAGGCTTGGTGTCTGTTTAGTTCCAGGCATCCAGGTGTCCTGGGGATACAGTGTACCTCTTATGGATTGGGGGAGGCAGGGACTAGTTTTTGTAACTGAGACTAGTACCCTGATCCCGTGCCTTGTTTTAGGATCTCACATATTAGACAATAGACTTACTACATAAAACTGCATTTGCATACTTACCTGGCAGGGGAGATACCATGATCACGAAGGTGGTTTTCCCAGGGCGAGGCTTATCCATTGCACTCCGGATGTGCTGACCCCTGCGATTTCCCCAAATGCGGGAAACTCGACTGCATAATTTGTGGTAGTGGGGGACTGCGTTCGCGCTCTCCCCTTAAAAAAAAAAAACCAAACCAAAACAAAACAAAACAAAACAAAACTGCATTTGCATATTTTACAGCTATGATAATCATCTGTGAGCATGATATTTATAGGAGATAAGGAATAAAATGTAAGATATTTAATAATGATCTAAAAATTGACAGGCAAGGAATAAAATTTTATCATTCCAGAAAAATCCCATTTTTATTATTTAAATTTGATTTGTGAGTGTATGTGCTTGTGTGTGTGTGTGTGTGTATGTGAGCATGTGTGCATGCATGTGTGCACTTGTGTGGTCTTATGTGAGTGGTATGTGCATGTGTGTGTACACACATGCATATGTTTGTTTTTGTGTTTGTGTGTGTGTGTGCACATGTGCATTAATATCTGTGTGGGCATGTGTGGGTGCATGCCTACATGTGTGTAAGTGTGTACATGTGTGTATGTATGTGTGTCTGTGTGTGCATGCAAGTGTGTGTGAGTACATGTGTATGTGCATGCACATATGTGTGCATATGTGTATTTGTACATGTGTATGTACCTGCATCTATGTGTGTGTACATGTTTGTGTGAGCATTAATGTGCATGTGTTTGTGCACATGTGTGTGTGAGTTCACATGTATATGTGTATGCTTATATGTGTGCATGTTCAAGAGTGCATGTGTGTGCATGCCTGTGTATGGATGTGAATCAGTGTGTGCATGTGTATATGTGAATGCATATGCATGTATGTGCATGTGTGGTAACACCCATGTCTGTGTGTGCATGTTTCTTTTGGTGTGTATGCATGTGTGTGAAAGTCTTATGCAGGTTGTCACAAATACTGTGTTTTTGTGACTGCAATGGCTATGTTTTCTCCAGAAGACTTTGCCTTGTGGTACTCCTTATTCTCGGGCTCTTAAAGACACTCTATCATAATATATTTAAAGTTAAAATTGTTTTTAATAATAAAAATAATAAAATAGATACTCCATCCCTTCTGTGGCATCCAGCCTTGAATCAAATGATACAGACGTCTCATTCAGGACTAAGAACTCAGCAGTGTATTCTCAACACTGATGAATTCCGAGTCTCTGCTTATAGCACACTGCTAAAAGATTTCTCTATGGCCGAGAGTCAAACCGGTGTGTGATGCATAAGTGTTTAGAAGGCAGTTTAGTTACGCATCCATTTAGTGAAACATCAGTAGTAGGTTCCACCCCTGGGCCTTGTGACTTTCTCAGCCGTGGGCTTTGACCAGGTTTACCATACCAGACAAGTATTCCCTCTCGTCGCTTCAGCTCTAAGATGGAAGTGTTTGGTTGTTCCCAGAACAGTCATGTCATGATTGTCTCTTGGGCAGATCTTGACTGGTGGGTTAGTATTGTAGAACACAGGGTCCAAAGTTTGATTACATCATTGATGACTTTTCTCTCCCAAAGCTGTAGCACTGTCAACTTGAGTCAGCAGGGAGGAAGCTTCCAACTCAGTTACAACTTGAATTTTGTGTCTAGTATCTAAAGTGTGTTATTTTCAGCAATAGTGTCTTACTGTCTAGTTCTGGTGGGCAGTAAGAATCAATGGCAGTATTCTGTTGACTTGGGAGCCTCTGGAGGCTTCCTGACCAACAACTCATGGGGAGATATAGTTGGCAGTGGGGTTTTGTTTAAAGATTTATTACTTCTGGAAGCAATATTATCTATGAATGCTGGAGAATTCTGTTCAACCCCCTCCCATAATTTTTTGATTAGCATATAAAGCAATAGGTTCCTATATAGCTTTCCCATACATTCTTGTTTCAGCTGGCTCTCCCTATCACTCCTACATTTTCCCTACTCCATGCCCTTCTGCTCATTAGAACCCTTCCCCCCTACTATTCACTCCTCTATTAAATGCAGCCACTTGGGCAGACTTCTATCATTTATTCAAATGATGCGCTTGTGATGCTGCTCTCAGTATGTATCAGTGCCAGCTTTCATGTACTGTGCCCCAGCAAAGGAGCAATCACCTGAGCTTGGTCATATATGTCACCTAATGAATGGAGAACTGAGGCCATAGGCTCATTTGTGGCAGAAAGGAAAAGCAAGTTTGTTTGATATTTTCTTTCATTTAGAATGTGTATACCAAGGTACCCATGTGCTGAAGCTACTGGGTGGCTTGTCTGCAACCAAAATTTGTTTCTCACTTTCCTGCAAACTCTAAGTCTGAAACGAGGGCACTATCATGGTTGGGTTCTGGCAAGGGCCACATTCTAGGTTGCAGATGAATGACATATTGTTGTATCTTCACATTTTATAAAGAGAAAGCTAGCTCTCTGACTTCTTATAAAGCAATGTCCTTTAGGAGGGCTCCATTCTACGATGTGATTACCTCCTAAAGGTCTTATCTCCAAATACCATTGCATTAGGCATGAGATGGCAACATATAATTTATTTCTGGGAGAAATAAACATTTGACTCATAACAGTAAGCAACTAACAAATTGCTGCCATACCTTCATTTTTCTGTTTTGAAATTTTCTCTTTTTTCCCCCAGTTGTTTAGTACATTTCTGTAGAATACAGTCCTTACAAACAGTAAGATAAATAAGAAATATCATTATTTGTCCTTTAGGAAAAACATCAGGGGTATAATTTAACTTTGAATTTTTTGATCCATATGCTATGTCTTTTCCCAAGGCCATTAAGATATAACTCAACATTATGGTTACAAAGATTGCTACAATGTAGTGATGCTGTCCCATTGTCTCACACAGTGTTGCTGGACTGTTTGTCTCTCCCCACCTTTCCCTCCCATGTGTCCGGTTATTTCAATGTCTTGCTTTGTTGTCTCAGGAAATAGTTTGGAGAAAACTAGTAACAGTGTTAAAATAGCTTATCAAAATGGAGTGGCTCACTACATATTCTGGAGTATTTTATAAATTTTGTGTGGATTCTTACTGGCAGAAACTGCTTGATTTTTGCTGGGGAGTATCTGCACAGCTTTTGGGGGACTCATTTTTTTTTTTCATGGAGTTCAGCCAGTGCTGGGACCAACATAAACTTGGTTCAAAGCCTTTCTGTTTTTTTGGAAGCTAAAGTTTGTTTCTACTCCAAATTTCCAGGGACTAATAAACATATTCACATCATAAACATAAAAGAACATAGACATCTACTCAGTGAGTAAAATATATTTTTCAAATAGCTGCTTTTACAAATCCCCCTGTGGACTTTTAATTTTCTTTTAGTAAAGCATCATGAACTGAATTTAGTCATTTTCTTGTATACCACAGCTTCAGATATTTTGTTAGGTGTTAAGCCAATCATAACTTCAGCTGTTTTAAAAACCAAATTCCTTCCCTATAAAGCAAATTTACAATCAAGCTATTAAGAAATAAAGATGACAAACAAAAACCTCTTTTAAGCTTTGCATTCTGACCTAGAAAACACAAGAACTCATTCGTTTAACATCCTCTCATTTATCTGATTGAACTGAGAGTGCCTGAAAAGGATTTTCCCATAACTGCATAGACTTGGTTATTTTCCTGGCTCATTCCAAAAAAACATTTTAAACGCACCACTGCAAATGAGTAAAATATCAGTCTAACATCCAAGCCATCTTTTTATTTCATCAGAGCTAAAAAGGAAAAAGAAAACAATAGGCACTTAGAATCTTTACCCCAAGGCACTGAAAAATACTGACATATCTCAATATTTAAAGTTGAGAATCTGAAGAATAAGATTTATTTAATAAAGACTTTAAATACATACATTTATTTTAAAAATATACTTTGAGAATTTCATGCATCCATACATGCAATCTACCTGCACCTCCCTCTCCAACGCTCTCTAGACTTTCCCCACATCTCCATCCCAACTCTGTGCCTCCTTTTAAAAATAAAATGCACCAATGAGTTCAGTTGTTTCTGTCCATGTGCATAGGATTGTGGGGCTACCCACTAGTGTGTGGGCAATACTACAAGGAGCCATAACCCTGAAGAAAACTGTATCTCCCTATTCCAGCAGCCCCTGACTGCCAATCGTTACTCAGTAGATAGGTGTGGGACTTCGTGAGCTCTTCCCATCCATTCTGAAATATTGACGAGTTTGATCTGTTTCTGCCATGAGCTCATGAGTGTGATGTCCCTGTCATGTCCAGAAGACATGCTTTCCCATGTCCTCCCCAACCTCTGGCTCTGAAAATCCTTCTGCCCCTTCTTTAGGGTGTTTGCTCAGCCGTAACAGGGAGGGACGTGATATTGATGTGGCATTTAGGACCGAGCATTACACAGTCACTTCTTCTCTCTTCTGTTAGTCGTGACTCTATGGTAACCACTGTCCACTGCATAAAGAAACTTCTCAGAGTAGGAAACTTCTGTGGACTGAGAGCAGTACTAATCTAGGGGTGTTGAGATAAATGTTGAGAAGGTAGTTTGATACTGTGCCAATTTAGTAAACTACTAGTAGGAACTTCCACCCTAGGGTATAAGACCTCCCCAGGCATGGATTCTTGGCCAGGTTACAGTACCAGGCATGTTTCCTACTGTGGAACGCGCTACAAGAAAATATTATCCCATTGTTTGAGAGTATTAAAGTCCCCCGAAAATAAAAAGAAATGAAATAATTTTAAAAAAGTTTAATCAGAAAGCCATTGTTACTTGTAACATTTCACGCTACTATTGTACCAAGGGGCATATTTTGCCAGGATGGTTGTTATTGTCACTTATGGAGTTCACAGCTAGGTCCATAGACATCTTCATAGCACATTCCCAAATGGTTAAGATCAGTCAGTAGGGAGGATATTTCCAGGTCAGTACCAGCTAGATTTCTTAATGTCTTATGACCTAAGTATGCAATATCTTTAACAATATGGTTCTACTATCAAGTTATTATGGGTAACCTAGAGCAATGGCAATAGGCTCTAATGTTTGTGTGTGTGTGTGTGTGTGGGGGGGGTCCATGGCCCTGCCCTGACCAACTCTTGTATTTCACACTTAGCATATATATATGTAATATATCTCCTATGCTGGGAGAAACATCATCCCCTCTTTTGGAGTAGCTCCATTTACTCTCTTTCTCTCTCTGTGTATATATTTACACACACACACACACACACACACACACACACACACACACACACACACACATATATATATATACCGATACATATATGAAAGCATATACAATGCTAGGTTCCCATATTGCTTTTCTAAACATCTTTAGTGTTAATCATCCCTTCTCAACCTCTCCTCTCCCCTCCACCATTTAAACCTTCCATACTATCCTTTCCCTTTATATTATTTGCATTCTCCTAGGCCCCCTCCCTGATAATGACCGTCCCTTACCCTAAGGCTCTTTTCTAGTTTCCTGGATTTTAAAGGTACTTCACACCAACCACATAAGTCTAAAGGTTTGACACTAAGATTCACACATGAGAGGGAACATGCAGAATTCCTCTTCTTGAGTCTGAGGTATTTTATTGTCTTAGGTTGTAAACCAGAGTGTCAACATCTGGATTTAAGATAATATTTTAACATAGTATCATTCTTAGATATATGGTATTGAGAACCAGGCTTTCTTGGTTTAGACCCCCATTTTGCCACTTAATAGCTTGTTACTCTGGAAAAGTCTTTAATCTCCATGCGTCTTCATTTGCTTATAAAAAATGGAGTAGTTAAGTGTACCTAAGTACCTTAAGTAGAGATTAAGTAAATTAATATTTATTAAACACTCAGAATGATGTATATCTCATATGAAATGCTTTGCAAATGTTTGTTGGTCTTGCTCATATTATCAGGGGAATTGGTTCTTTTGCAGATTGTGTTTGTTGGTTGAAGCTTATTCAGCTAGTTTCAAAATTAGAAGGAGTCCCTTTTCATGGGCTTTTCCAGATGGGTCCCACATAGCTCTGTGCTGCTCTGTTTCAAGGAGATTAAATGGAACTTTTCCTCTGTTGACTCTGTCATCAAGATGCAGATGCATCATTATGCATTAAAATGCAGCCATGCTATTACTCACTGGTCTTGAGCAGTTAACACAGAGGTCCTTAGGGGGCATTGAGAGTCCCAGGCATAGTCTTTTCCCCTATACACATGGACCAAGATTCCTGTTCCAATCCTCTGATTATGTTCAAAAGGATTTTGGCCTTCACTACTCTGGCTTACACTAACAACACTCATTTACAATTCCTGCTTTTATGTAAGGAAGAAAATAGTCTTGCTTCCTTTTATTTCTCTCTCTCTCTTTCTCTCTCTCTCTGTCTCTGTCTCTCTCTCTCTCTCTCTCTGTGTTTTATATTTGCTGATAGATATGCATGCACATTCATGTGTGTAAAAGTGAACATGTTCATCCTATAGCACTTGGGTGGAAGTCAGAGGACAACCTTGGATGTCAGTCCTCACTTTCTACCTTGTTTGAGACAGTCTTTTTTTTTTTTTTAAATTGTTTTCTATTACACAAGCCAGAATAGCTGGCTTATGATCTTCCAGGAATTCTCCTGTTGATGCTTCTCATGCAGAGGGCATTCGGGTTACAGACAGTTCTGTTTTACATTCAGCTTTTACCTCACTTCTGGAAATTCGAACTCCGGTCTTCACATTTGCACATGTGTTTTTATCTACTGAGCTATAACACCAGACTCCCCCCAAATAGCCTTGTTTCTAAAACTCTTGAATAAAATGAGAGAATAGGTGCCTCTTAAGGTAGTCATTGTTCTCTGAGAGTGAATAAGAACACGGAGGTACCTTTTCCTTCTGTGTGAAGGGTATATTTTAGAGTAAGGGTGGATAAACTACTACCTGTGGGCTACATTGTGGTCTTCCTGTCCTGTTCGATGATCTGTAACAGATACTGCATCCCTTAAATGTATTTTATACACATAAGAATTTATTTCAATAGTCTTCATTCAGTCTGTAGAAAATAACCGACACCAGCATGTCAAGGGGAACTCAAGAGGAGGTAGAGATGGGTATGTCACGTGACTTTGTGGGGGAATCTTCACTTTGGTATCTGTTGCTCTACTGTTACCAGTACATCACATCATGTCAAGTTATATAGCATTCTGTTGTGTGCTGTAGAATGTTGTTCTAGAAATGTTACCAGTTGGTAGCTGATTATTTTACATAATTATTCAAAGAAAATGTAAATGCTTCAGTTGACTTTATTCCATATCTTTCTATTCTTCTCAAGTATGTTTCTGTTCTTTACCATGAAATACGCCCCCACCAACATCATATTGTACAGGAGCACAGTGCATGTGGATCTGCATTCAGACTCATTCGTTTTACTGAAGAGAAAGCTGCCAGAAATTGTGTTTACCACAGCATCCTTGGTTTCCTAGCGTAGGAAATAGAGGTGAGAATCCCTGCTCTGCTTACGTCCAAGCGGAAGCACTGACGCCACGCACGGGAGAAGGCTACAGTGCATGCTTTTTCTTGTGTTTTTAATGATAGTCTCAGAGCAGCCCCGTTTCTTCTCGTGTAGGGGGTGCGTGTACCTATGGAGTAGAATGTAGACTCACTCTGCATGAACTAAAATCGTCAACTGTGCTGGGTAGGTATGAGTCTGTAAGCGTGAGGGAGCTGGGTGTGAGAGACTCTACAGAGCGTGTGCATTCCTCCCGCGTGGTGTCTGCTTTGTTCCTGTCTTCTTTAGTGTGGAAGCCTCTGCTTTAGTGTGGCGCTCCTGGGAGACACGCAAAGGGAAATGAACGCGGTAACCTTGGAAGGGAAGAAGGCGGTGTTTCTGCCACGGCAGAAGACAGAACAGAAGCAAATTCTGCTGGTCTGTTTCAGAAACAGTGCCTTTAAGTGAATCTGTTACGTAGTCAGCCAAGTTGCTAACTTCTTAAAGAAAGGAATGTTTCCTTTGAACAAAAATAGACTCTCGTTGGTAGGAATGAGAAGTCTCCTGCAGTGAAGCGGGCTCAGAGTTTCTGAGCGGTGAGGGAAACATATGTGACTCCATCTTGTTTTTACTGAACCACACAAAGAAAGTCAACATTCTGCTCAGTTAAGGCATTCATGTGACTAGGAGATCACTGCTTTGTAACCACACAAAATACATTTCCTTGTATTCACATTGTTTTCATTTCATTTTGAAAAACCTTAGTGGTAGCATTTGCTCCACTTTGCATAAGTAACTTGTCATTTAGATTTTTTTTTTATTTTTAGACCTTTAGAGGAAATGCTTCAAATTATGATCATTAATTTGAATTTGGAAAGACCCAGACCTGTTCTTTTAATGTCTTGATTATTTGGAGGGTAATTATCCAAGTTGTACTTTTTCCCTATGGCTGTATAACAAAGTCCCCAAAGCCTAGCATCTTAAAAATGTCACTCAGGGATTGTTTTCCCAGTCTGCCAATAAGCTAGGGTACTACTTATCTAAACCAGGCTGTGATTAGTAATGGACAGTCTAAGGAGGGAGGCCTTGACTGGGGAATCCTATGCTCCACATATATCTCTCCAACAGATTGGTCTAGGCATGCTTTCAAAATGGGTGTTCAGGGTCTATAAGCAGGCAGGTCCAATTACATAAAAGGATGGGTCACAACACACACACACACACACACACACACACACACACACACACACACCACACTTTTCATGTCTTGGTATCACATTTGCTAGCACCCCACAGGCAGAGGCAAAGCATGTTGAATCTCAGAGTCCTGGGGGATGAGAGCGAAGATATGAGTTGCAGTGTGTATACAAGGCACTTGTGATTTGAAGCCATTGATACATTTAATGTACCAAAAGTCATTTCAACTTTTTTTTTTTTCTCCAAATATGTAGCCTCTGTTTTTCCAGTTGTCGTGTTCTCTGGCATTTCTAAGACTTGGTAAAATAGAAACAAAACAACGAAAACTCTGTACCTCGTTACTTCTCAGTACCTGTTCTTAATGCTTGCTGAGAGGTTAGTCTGTCATTAAATGAAAATCTTGATTTACTTGTGGGCCCATCACCATTTAAATTCTCTAATTCCAAGATTTTTTTTAGTTCTGTTTGTCTCCAACCCTGAGCTCCAGTCTACACTGAGCAGTTCCAGTCTTTTGGGGCCTATATTTGAACAGCATTTGGTGGGAAAATCTGTGGGTTTTACTCTTGGTTCCACATGTTATTTCTTTACATTCTTTCTTTCAAAATTCCATGTTTGTATTTATTAATACCCACTGTATATGTCCTAGAGAAACCTCAAAAGAGCATGTTGCAAAGAATACTCATTGTCTTTTTCTGTTTTCTAACACCCTCAAAGGGGAGCCTGTTGAATGACTTTCATGCTGTTTCAATCATGAGTAATACAGTTGTGTAAAAATAGACAAAATGTAGGTCTTCTAGGAGCCTACAGTTTGCTTGGCCTAACCGATATTAAACAAATGCTTGAATATGTAAATTAACGTCTGGCAGCAATACCTGTCGTGGAGAAAATGAAGTAGTGTGTAGATGGAGTGATAGTGGAGGTGCTTTTAGGTTGGGTGCTCAAGGAAGACTTCTGAAGAGAGGGAGTGAGCTGTGACTCCCTGGGCCAAGTGTTTTTGGCAGTGGAATTAGCAGGTGCTGAGGCTGCTGGGACTTGCAATGGAAAGGTAGGAAACATGATGAGGAGACAACCGTGGGGCCAGATCATGCAGGGCCCTTTTGAACAGTAAAGTCTTTGCACTTAGACTGTCCATTCAGTGGCTATCCGTAGGTCCCTCTGTGGGCAGGAGAGAGATGTGATCTGATGTCTGACTGCTGTGTGAGTAGGCTGCTGTAGGGGGTCAAGCTTTGAAGTTGGGAGCCTCTGATGGTTGTGTTGGAGAGAGATGCTGTTAGGCGAGGAGGGGTGGAGGCTGTGAGAGGAGGGCAGATCCTTCAGAATGTGTTTCATTTACATCATCTAAATTTAGAGAGCATGATCAGCTCCGCAAAGCTGGGCATATGGAGAGTGTTTCCCAAAGCAGACCCAGCATACATCCGGTGACATCTGAGTTAATTTTAGGTGCTCTGTCACATGAATGGATTTCTAAATTTTAACAGCTACTTACCAACCTGCTGCTCCTTAGGAAACATAAAACTTGCATGTAAATCCTGTGGTTTCAGTTTTTGTTTGAGTGAGACTAAAGTATTGATTATATGGCAGAGGGAGCAAAAATTAGGAGAAATACTGGATGTCTAGAATGGGGATGCTGATAAGACCATTCATAAGGTGCTCTTTTGACAGATAATGATAACTCAGGTGTTTTATTTATACGGTGTGGTAATCATTAGATACTACACTTTATCAGTTATTTACTGATTTGCAGGCTCCCTATTAGATGATACCTTACTCAGTCTTGTTCTAACCCTGTGTGATGTGGGTGGTAAAGCATTTTCATTTAAGGGATTAGGGAAGTGACCCTCACAGAGAATCAGAACTTGTTCTAGAAATTCTTCTCTGGATTCTCAGAGATGGCGAGATTGGAAGAGAGATTCAGAGCTCTGGTGACTCTTCTGAAAATAAGGACTTAGTCTGCTTTGCAGAGCAATGTATCATTGGGACCTCGAGCAGTCAGTTCCTACGTGTGACAAGCTTACTGAGGCCTGAAAGAGAAGTGAACTGATCTCTTCCTCTGTGAGTGCTTGGGCTTTGTTTTCCTCACAGTAGGATGGCTTGAGAAGCAATTACCTGGGATTTCAGCCGAAAGGCCATATATAGGGACTTTGGAGTGACTCACTTTGCTTCCTAATTCCATGTTTTCCAGGTGTCCAGGCCTCAGTTCCATTTTAGGCCCTCTTCTGTCTAGACATACAATGCTCAAACCCTTGACTTGCACCCTAGACTCTAGCTGTGTAGGAATGACTTCACTAACAATCCGGGAGCCACTTTAGGCAGGGAAACCCCAGGCAAGCCACTTACCCTCCTTTGAGCATTAGTTTCTGGCAGTGTAAGGAAGAGATCTGGAGTCCAGATTTGATGACCTCCATGTGCAGGCGAGATTGAGTGACCAGGTGTCAGGGAGAGCAGTATCAGGGCCAAGAAGACTGAGATCACAATGGAGGTGATGTCCCTTCCTCGAGGGTGCATACGTTGTTTTCTACCTGGAACTTTCTAACAAACCACATAAACTCTTTTAAGGGTTTTTGTTTGTTTGTTTTATTTTTTTAAAAAGACTTATATTTTTTTTCCCCTAACATATTAGGGGCTGGAGATCAAACTCAATGATTGAATTCACACCTAGTATGTACAAAACCCTGGGATTGATCCCTGGTGCTAGACATGTACACACACACACACACACACACACACACACACACACACACACACACACAGAGAGAGAGAGAGAGAGAGAGAGAGAGAGAGAGAGAGAGAGAGAGAGAGAGACAGAGAGAGACAGAGAGACAGAGAGACAGAGAGAGACAGAGAGACAGAGAGATAGAGAAAGACAGAGACAGAGTAATAGCGAAAGATAGACAGAAGGAGGGACTGACAGAGAGATGATGAGGCATTGTAGAATATTGGTTTAAGGTGTGTTACATTTGTTTATGCTGTGAAACATTTCTTTAACGATGCAAAGATGTGTTGCCTTCTTTTATGTTTGCATTTGTTTAACTCTGTGAAGCTGTGTTACTTTGCCTGTCTAAAACACCTGATGGTCTAATAAAGAACTGAATGGCCAATAGCAAGGCAGGAGAAAGGATAGGCGGGGCTGGCAGGCAGAGAGAAGAAATAGAAGGAGAAATCTGGGAGAAAAGGGATCAAGGAGCAAGACCAAGGAGAGGGGGATTCTAGCACCAGCCACAGAGCCAGCCACGGATTAAGAGTGAAAGTAAGATTTATAGAAGTAAGAAAAGGAAAAAACCCAGAGGCAAAATGTTGACAGGATAATTTAAGTTAAGGAAAGCTGGCTAGAAATAAGCCAAGCTAAGGCTGGGCATTTATAATTAAGAATAAGCCTCTGTGTGTGATTTATTTGGGAGCTGGGTGGCGGGCCCCCCAAAGGAGAAAAAACAACCAACAACAATGAGAGGAGGGAAAAAGGAGGAAAGGAAGAAAAAGGGAGAAAAAGGGACCAGTTCTAAAAGCCCAGCCAAGTCTTTGCATTGCCAGCCAGCAGGGAATCTTGATACACACACTCTGGTTTGCAGAGGCTACTGGGGGATGACAGGCAGGCAGAGTGAGGCAAGCTGAAGTAACTGGAAGCAGAGGTTCCAGGAATGGAGCAGAAACATCCTAAAAGAGCACAGTTCTACGGTAGGTAAGTGTGAGCCTGGATGTTTCCTCCCGGCCTTTCTTTGCTGAGACAGGAGCTGTGGAGAGCAGGGACAGTGCCTAAGTAACCACACAGTCAGTACATAGATTAAAATGTCAATAGGAGGCTCCACAGGGGTAAGAGTTGTGGTCTAAACCTTTTGGATCCTGTGCTAGATAGTTTTATGTCAACTTGACGCAAGTAAGCCATCAGAGAGGAGGGAACCTTAATTGAGAAAATGCCTCCATAAGATTAGGCTGTGGGCAGACCTGTAGAGCATTTTCTTAATTAGAGATTTATGGGAGAGGGATTGTGGGTGGTGCCACCCCTGGGCTGGTGTTCCTGGGTTCTATAAGAAAGCAGGCTGACCGAGTCTTGATGAGAAGTCCAGTAAATAGCACTCCTCCATAGCCTGCCTCCATTAGCTCCTGCCTCCCTCAGCTCCTGCCTCCAGGTTCCTAGCCTGTTTGAGCTTCTATTCTTACTTCAACGATGGATGTACCATGAAGTAAAAGGGTAAGCCAAACAAATTCTTCCTCCCCGACTTGATTTTGGTCATGGTGTTTCATCACAAAATAGGAACCCTAACTAGGACACATTCCTTCTATCATATGTTGAAATTTAATCGTCAGATTCTGGTATTAGGAATGGGGCCTCATGAATGGAATTAGTACCCTTAATAATCAAAGGAAAAAGAGCCATCCAACTGAGGGTTGTGGGGGCATAGGAGGGTTGGAGGAAGAGCATTTATGAGGTGCTAGAGGGAAGAAAGGGAGCAGGGAAAGTGGTGTAATTCAATTTCAACTGAAAACATTTATTTAAAAAAATTGTAGAACTCAAGTCACTATATGTAATTTAAATGTGGGCTATGAAGTCACTGTGCCAGGGCTTATCATTTGGGTAATATTTGACAAGTCACTTCGAGTGTGAGCTTGGGTTTCTTGGTTTGTTGAATGCGGACGGGACGACACATGTAGGTTCTTTGGAAGCTTTTAAATGAGATAATAATATATGATGGACGCTGAGTTTAGAATGTGTTATATGACCAGTCGATGATTAAAAAAAAAGAGAAGCCTGGAATAACTAATATTTGTCCTTGTGCTATATTAGAATACATAGGTGGTGATAACTACTAGAAACAGCTCTTTGTAGACACTTAATCTATTGGCATTAACTAGTAATGAATTTGAGACAGAGAGCAGAAGTACAAGAATGTGTTTTTGTTACTGATTTTTAATTTAATAGTGATCTAGAACTTCCCAGCCTCCAGAACTATGAGCAATAAACTTTATAAAAATTAATTATCTACTATAGGTTATTTTGTTACAGTAACTCAAACGTACTAAGATAGTAAAACAAATGTGGAGGTTGGTCCTTGATTTGACAGAATAGAGAGTTCCAAATAAATTGATTTTGGAAGAAGTAGAAATCAAGGTACATCTTGGAGAGAAGATGTGAAATTGGTGTTGGTCTTCAGGAAGAAAGTAGGCTCCACCACAGATAACAGGAAAGCCATCTTCAACATATGGCAGTAGGAAAATGATGAGTTGATTCTGGAGAATGTGGTAGCAGTCAAGGACCATGAAGATGTTTGCATGGGCCAGTGGGCAAGGACACTGAGTAACTTTTAAGAACAATTTTATTCTGAAGTATTTTGTGTTTAGAAAAAGAAGTTGCAAGAATTGTCCAGTAGCTTTACAGTATTTCTCAGCTGAATCTAGTACTTGCTAATGTTTTTCTTTTTTGCTAATGTGTGCCTTTGTTATTCTCTTCTTGTATCTCTCTGTCTGTCTGTCTGTCTCTCTCTCCTTCCCTCCCTCCCAAATATGGGATTTTTTTTCCCCTCTAGATTAGTGGTTCTCAACCTTTCTAATGCTGTGACCCTTTAATACAGTTTCTCATGTTGTGGTGACCCCCAACCATAAAATCTTGTTGCTACTTCATAACTGTAATTTTGCTACTGTTATGAATCATATGTAAACATCTGGTATGCAGGCTATCTGTATGTAAATATCTGATATGTGACCCCTGTGAAAGGGGTTGCAACCCACATGTTGAGAATCTCTTCTCTAGAGCATTAGTGAGTTCCAAACACAATGCTTCTTTTACCTGTAAATATTTCCTAAAAGCTTCAAAGCAAGGCTTTTCATTTGTTTAACTTGGATGAAATTATAAAAATCAGAAACTTTAATATTGTTATACAAGCATTACCTGATTTGAAGACCTTATTCAAATTTTATAAATTTTCCCCAAAGACAGGAGACTTGTCTTCATCCCTTCTTTCCCTTCATCCATTTCTCCTTCCCCTCTCTGCTTCTGTCTCTATGTCTCTCCTCTTTTCCTTTATTGACATCATGAAAAGGGCTCAAATAGAAATATCAGCCATGGGAACATGATATCCCTTGGAGTAGACCTAGGGAACAAGGCAGCCTTTTCTAAGGAACTGGCAGCAATGTATTCTAAGGATAAGAGACGCAGTCAAGCCCAAAATGAGGATAGAAATCAGAAAGGCAAGGATGCTCTTATGTCCTGGGTTTTTCATTTAATTATGGTAATGAGATTTCTATAGTGCTTTAATATGAAGAAATGCAGTACAGTTGGAGACATCTTGGAACAGCGGTGGTTCAGGGCACAGCAACCCCCAAATAGATTGGAATCAGGCTTTGGTTTTTATTCACTGTAAAATTTGGGAAAGTTACCTGTGCTTTTAAGTTTTTCCATGTCTGAAATGAGGATAATAAAACAGATTGCCTGACAGGGCTCTCGTGAGGATCAAAGGGGGCATTATTGGCAAACTGCTGTATTGCAAGTCTCCTTGACATACAATGTTTGACAAATCAGCATAAGTAAATGACTTTTCTATTCTTAGGCACTGAATCTTATCATTAACTTTATGGAAGTAAGCACTATTATTATTATTATTCCTAGTTGAGACTCAAATGTCAAGTGGGTTGCCCAAAGTCATGGAGTTGTTGGCACAGAAAACACTTATCTTATTCTTCAGGCTTTCTACCTGATGATATCTACCAGGCAGTAGAGATGAGCTAATAACTCCATAGTAGGCTAGAGGCCCCAGAGTCAAAAGTCCTTTACATAGACATAATTGAAGATAGAAATGTGTGTGTTTGCTAAGGGAGAGGCTGTATAAGAGACTGAATACTGGAAACGGTTGCCTATGACGTAAGCAGATAAAGAACTAGTGAAAGAGGTTGAGTGGGAACAGCCAGAGAGCTGGGGCACAAAACAGGATTGACAGGAAAGACAGGATAAGAGGGGCCAGGGAGGCTTTGCATGTTCTTTGGGAATTGAAGGAAGACACATTCCGAGCCCAGACCTATGACAATGATGAAGGGGTTCCTTAGTGACCTTAATGAGAACCTTGTCACCGTTGAAAGCAGAGGCCTATCTTCACTGTTCAGGAAGATTACAGAAAGAGAAACAATGGCTTCCCTGAGTATAAGCACTTCTTTAAAGACACTTGGGAGTAAGAATATGGAGAATTTTGGGAGAAGCATATCTGGCAGAGGGGATTTCCTTTGTCATGAAGCGGGGAAAGGCAAAGGCCCAAGGATACAGGGAGGCTGGGAAGAGTAGGTTGGCAAGGATAATCTTTTTGAGTCATTGGCCAATGGGGTCATATGGACCCTCCCCCACCCAACCATTATAGGCTATTGTGAAAACCATGGGTTACCCTCTGTAACCTGATAATAAGATGCAATTGTTGAATACAACACATAGAGAAATTATGCTGGTACCCAAATGGGCGTTTCACTCCTACTGAATAATGTTTATAGTACTGGAAGGTACTACACTTTCTACTCCATGAGAAAAGTAATCATTAACATCACCTAACTACAAACCTTTTGAAGTATAGAAGTGACTTGCCTGCAAGATATGCACATCAATACAATAGTGGCAAAAATGTTATGGGAAATCAACCACTTTTTTTTGATTTAAGGGCCACTTTATGAGATGGAACTCATACTATGTTAATGAGGCCAAGAACCTGAGACCATATAGGCCATCTGCTCTAGGGGAACACCTTCTATTATTTGTCTAAAGGAACGTATCAATATCATGACTTCTAATGCCGTATTGCTATACCCGTAGATCAGTGCATCCTTCTTCTTGCTGTAGATTAACATAGAGACCCACAACTGGGCTATGTTCAGAGAGAGATGTTGGAATGATCAGCCCTAAATGGGATGTCTTTATCATACCCCCTCCCTTCAAGGATCAGGGATCGATATAGAAGAGGAGGAAGAAAGATTGTAAAAGCCAAAGGTGGTAGACAGCTTCAAGGAAACATAATTTCCAGTTACAACAGGGTTGTGAGACGACTCTGAAAACATGCACAAAGCCTATGCAAGCTCAGGCTATATAGAATTCCAGCATGGAGAAGGGGAAGTAGGAACAAAGTCTCCCCCTGAACCAAGAAGCTATTCGCAATTGATGATAACTTCTGGAAAAGTGAAAATCATTCTTCTTCAAGGGAATGACACTGGGTATATCAACCACACTCTACGGCAGGTTCCATGCTGAGGAGTAGTTGGATAACACAAACAGACTCCATATTATTTTGTGCTTTTTTGAAATTTTTACTTATTTATTTATATTTTTAATTAATAATTATTTTTCATATATATTTTGCTCATCTTCCTTCCCCTCCTCAACTCCTCTCAGACTCCCCCCTCACCTCTCTACATTAAGTCAACCTAATGTTTTTCTGTCTCTTTTAAAGCAAAAACAAACTACAAATAAAACCCATAAACACACAAAAATGAAAATCAAACAAGCAAAAGACCAATAAGACAAAAATTCCTAGATAAGACACAAAGTCCACAAAAAAGCCACGGAATTTATTTTGTGTTGGCCAACTACTCCCAGCATGAGGCCTGTCCTGGATTGTGGTTGCTATATGCAGTGATATTTGTGGTCTATCCCTAACCAAGAAGCTATTTGTAATTGGTAACTGCTGGCAAAGGGAAATATTAGTTTTCTCCATTTTTTTTAAGAGAGAGAAAAAATATGAAGTTGGGTGGGTATAGAGAAGAGGAGAATCTGGAGTGAAATTGGAGAAAGGGAAAGAATATGATCAAAATACATTATATGAAATTCTCAAAAACAAATAAAAATGTAAAAAAGGAACATGGTTTCAGAGGCTATCTCAGAAGAGAATAGAGACCCTTTCAACATTGGTGACTAGAATTTATTTAAAATTGCCTCAGCCTCTGGGAAGTGAACAATGAGATTGTTTACTGTAAAATAAGCATATTTGAGACTATGGATGGAGACAATTTAGGCATGGCCTGTGCTTAGAAGTGGGGGAGTCTTCTGTGTGGTCCCATTGGCTCTTGTTCTCTAGTGTTAACCTGGAATTTGAGCAGAAGAAATGGTTGAGTCAGTCTAAGAGCTTTGAAAGGAAGGTCCACAATACTGAGAAACCTGAGAACTCATGGAGAATTTGGTTGGAAATTGTTAACAGTAGGAAATTGTCTATGAAGACAAGAAAAGTTGCGTAGACTAGGTTAATGCTCTCTTAATTTTTCTTTCAAAATATTCACAGCGAGAGAAAAGAGAGAAAGCTTATTTTTGAGTTGTGAGAGTATGGCTCAAGGTAGTACATTAGAAGCGTGAAAATTCTGACATCTTAAGTTTTACTTTTATAAGATTGAAAATGTTATTATCTCTTTTATTTTAATTTAAAATGAAGCACTAGGCTCTTGATAGATACCTAAAAAAATGCATACCTTGTTTTTCCATGTTAAGGACAGATGGGGGTGTGGTTAGGGGTGGGGCTCCATATTCCAGATTAAGAAAGCCAGAAGAAAAAAGGAAAGAAAGAACAGATTCAAAGGGAGAGGACGGGGAAGGTCAGGAGTGGGAAAGAGGAGGTACAGTGGACACATGGAGGCTGTAGATAAAGGGCCATGACAACATGTTGGTCTGAAAATGGGACAGGTCCCAGTGCCACAAGGCTCAAGAGCAGTACCAGGAGGACCACTGAGTGATGCAGATGGGCGTGATGGAGAGGGGGACTGCTTGGGTAATCTTAATTTCATTGAGTTGTTTTTGGTTTAGATCCTCATGCCAAATTTCTCTCTTGAGGGGAACAGAAGAAAAATTAATATTTCAAAGGAAGCATTTGTTAGATGTTAAGCCAGGCATTTATTTTTAAGCATTGTCTTAAAGTGAGAGGCAGAGATTAATAGAGCCAATTTAAATCCTCTTAGGGGATAATGTCTGCCGCTTGCTATATAGTCTCCATTAAGTGTAGACACAGGAAGACCTATACAATTGAAATGTCATCTTTGACACTGAAGGGGTTTTAAAAACACATTTTCAACTCATCGATACAAGTCTTTATTTACTTTATCTGTAAAAATGTCTGTCTTCAACAATGAGGAGGTGACTTGTGGAATTCGTGGCTATTTCAGGAGAGTAAGCTACATTTGTGCCTGTCTTTGTTTGTTTCTGTGTTTTAAAGTTGTAGGTATGTTTCTATCCATAGTAGTGGGTGGAGTTTAGCAATGACATGGAACCTGGACAGTTGATGTACAAATAAAAGAAGTGACGTGATCAAAAGTCCAATGTTAGTCATTTACTCTTAAAGTTTTGAAATAATAGTGTTGATTTCTCCCATTGGTAAATAATTTTAACATTTTCCACTTCTACCTTATTTCAAAGGTTGAAAAGCATATAAGTAGGGTTTAAAAATAGAATGTAGCAGAGCAGGCACAAAAATATTTGACCACTTCAAACTGATCAGTGTGAATATCATCATGCATTTTGTTAAAACTTGTTTCAGGTGATTTTATGATGACTTGATGTGTACATGAATGGGATTATGCACAATTTATGCATAATCGCAAAAGGTGAACATTTAGCTTCATTTTTAAAATTATTCTGGAAAATTCTGTGAAGCTTAGTGCAAAAGAACAGTAGAGAGAAAGGAGCCATGCGTTAGCAGAATGGCAGTGTGAAGACTCAGTCTGATGAGATACTGCCTGAGCACAGCAGTTTAGGAAGCAAGTGGTGCATTTCCCACACTTGAATCTGGTCTTTTTGTTTTAATTTTCCAGCTCCCTGGCATCTGAAGCCATGTCAGTGTGTTGAGTATAAACCTGGATAGCATGCTTAACATTGATTTGTTCCATTAGCAAGGGGGAATCATCACACAGCGTTGAGGTTTTAGACTGTCAAGATCAGAGGGGCTTTTATGGAAAAGCTCCATCCCTGAGATCTGTAGATCCAGAGACAGGTAGTGGCTGCTCCTGGGGGAGGTGTCAATCAGTGCACTGATTGCCTTACTAAGCTGAATATCACTGAACTTCAGGAGGATGCTGGAGGAGTAGGGCTCTTTAACTTCTGCTCTGTCAACAGCTCACTCATCTTCAGTTTGCTAATGATGATAACATCCAGAATGATGCCTGACTTCCCATGATCTACCCTTTCACAAACAAGGAGGGGCATCCACCTGACCACGTTTCTCAAATTTGACTTATTCTCTAAAGCCATTCTCTAAAGGCAGTAATATACACATTGAAGGTTATTTATGATGATGCTACATTATTTATTAAACACAAAATTTAAGTTGATTGACTACTATAATTTCCTCCCATCTGTATTCCAGATGGAATCAATGACAAAGGAACAGGATTCCTTAACCCTTGAAAACATTTGGTTTATTTTCAAAAACAGAACATGACATGGTTTCCTGGAGATACTATTGTTCTAGAAGCATATTGTTCTAGAAGCACAGTGCATCCATGCATTAATAATCATTACTTTATAAAAACTCATCCCATGGATCACAGTATTGCCTGCTAGTGGGATGAAGAGGAAGAGGGAAAGAAGGATGAAAAATGGGCTACAATTTCATTCCAAGAAATGCTTTTGTCAGTAGATTTGGAGTGACAGCTGTCAGTAAGAGTTCATTCTGATGTTTTCTGAAGTTGTTGCATGTATGTGCTTTAATTTTTAAAATATTGTGTGTGTGTGTGTGTGTGTGTGTGTGTGTGTGTGTTGCATGTCTGTGTGGGGCTATGGCTATGGAGACTAAAGGTTGATATATTGTATTTTTTTTCTACTGTTCTCCACTTTTTTTTTTTTTTTTTTGGTTTTTCGAGACAGGGTTTCTCTGTGTAGCTTTGCGCCTTTCCTGGAACTCACTTGGTAGCCCAGGCCGGCCTCGAACTCACAGAGATCCGCCGGCCTCTGCCTCCCGAGTGCTGGGATTAAAGGCGTGCACCACCACCGCCCGGCGTTCTCCACCTTTTTTAAAACAGTATCTCGCTGAACCCAGAATTCACCAGCTGGCCAGGCTTGCCAACAAGCTCCTGAGATCCACCTGTGTCTGCCTCCCCCAGCACTCGGGTTACAGATATTTTCTGTGGGTGCTGGAGGTCTGAACATGGGTCTTCATGCTTGTACACTGAGCACTTCACTCACTTTTATTTTCTACTCTACTGTTAGTATTATTTTTTAAAATAAAGCTCAAGTCATTCCCATGGTAGAGAATGAAGAGGAAAACCTCTCAGGACGTGTTGAAATTGGCAGTGTGTTGGAAGATGGCCAGGACAGGAAATGGCAGCTCTTTGTGATGCTTCATTGCCTCAGTGTTGGCCAGAGCATCTTTGGATGTTTCTAGAAAAGCTTCACTGAGGGAACAGACTGGGATAAACAAGAGTGTGAGAGTGTGAGAGCTTCCTGGTCTGGCAGAGTTCTCCAGGCATGTGTTGTTCTAGCTGAGCCTCTCTAGGGGTTAAATGATTTTGCTTTCACAGTCATCTTGATTGTTTACTAAGAGTGGAACTATCTCATCATCATTTGGTACTTCCTGATTCAGGCTCCCGTGGGGTGCCACTTGGGAAGCTGTATTATGGAGATGCTCCTGGGACAACTGTGATATTCAATTGGGTTGGACAACTGCTGGGGGTCAATAGCGGTGAGCAGTGGGACAGTTTGGCAGCATCCGGTGTCTGTCAGGGTGTGCCATGTAGCTTCTGTGGGATGAAATCAGTCTACTGGAATTCAACAAGGAGCAGCTTGGAAAGCCATATAAGCCAGGTGCCAAGGATATGGCCTTAGGCCTTCCCAGAAACCCCCTCCTTTAGGGTGTAAACTTCTGGAAAGCTCCATCTGGTTCTGATTAAATCCTGCCAGGATCAGAGGCCAGGGCAGGCTTGGCTTCACAAAGATCATCTACAGTGTTTTCCTTATATTTGTCTTTGACTTTCTTTCTCCTTTGGGAATTCCCCCTCCAGCTCTCTCTGCGGGTATTTGTTCCTGAGGGTTCACTGGTTCTTTCTGGTTCTCATTTTCTATGCTTTTATTTGGGATGCCAACCTATCACTTTAATAGACTGGCTCTTGTAGAAGCCCACAGAAGGTGCAGATTTGTGATGCTTTTTGTAGTTGTAGGCTGAAGCACTGCTGTCCTTGAAAAGAGTGCGGTTTTATTTACCTCTTGGGTATATCAAGCACACCATTCTCTCATGAGGGGGAAAAAACCTAAAGGGGAAGAACATGCTGCCTGGCAATGTGTGGCAACTCTTCATGGAGCTGTGAGCTCAGTGTCAGTGAGGGATCATTTCAAGGGAGGGTTATATACTGTTGGTTGTGGATGAATTGGACTTATACCCCAATTTTCAGGACTTCCTTCGTTTTACCTGTTGAGCTGATGTTCCTTCATCTAGTTTATGTCCTTTCATGCCCAATGGTATCCAGGTTTGCCTAGTGAAGTATATGGTTACTGTCAATCTAAGAGAGAAAGAAAAAGAAGACATTTCTTGAAGATCCAGAATACCACTCATTTTACTGTGTGGTTTAATCAGATCAAGGCCTATCCTAATACTTGTAGATAAGAACAAAAAGCCCCATTATCCCACAGCTTTATTTCTTCTTTTCCTGCCCAGATTCCCCTGTATTCTCAGGGAGGCCTCCGAAGAGTTTGTATGGGTATACCAACTTGATAATTGATGCTTTACCCATACCCATAGTCCTTCATGGCCACACTGCATGGCTGGGATACGTATTCTAGATGTGAAGTGGTCTTCTCAGAGAGAGCAATGACTCACACATTCTTGGATGCAAACTTGGACATTGGAAACATGGGATTCCAGCATCAAGAGTGCTTGGGAATGGCCTAGGTGGGAAGTTGTCACTGTAGGTATGTCATCCCCTGTTGCAAACAGTGTGCTGGACACATGTAGAGACACGGCTTGAGGAGAATAGGGAGACTGGAAAGCCTCAGCTCCAAGTTAGGGTTATTTGGCTCCAGAGTGGTCCAGCTCTTTATATTCCTACTTTCCAGAGATCCTGCTTCCAATACATTCTCAAGCATCCTAGGCTTACTGTGCCATTTTAAAAGTGTTTAGATAAGAGTACTTCACCCATAGATAGTGGTTGGTCATCTAGTTAATATCCATGGGATTTACCTTCTACTGGTCTTCTAGAAAGCCCCTATTCAATGTCTAGGCATCTTGTCCATAAAAAGACAACTTTAGGTTATCATCCTATTGCTAAGGATGAAAGAAAAGCAAATAATATGGTTTAATGAATAGTTCATTGATGGAAATTTGCTGAAGCTTTTCTTTGCTTGCTGATATGCTCCACCAGATGTGTGGGTATGAAGGCAGGAAAACTGTTTGATCAATCATTCCCACTGTGGCTTTGTTTGTCTGAAGATCAGCCAAATGGAAAAACTTCTTTGTCTGTGATTACAGAATGAAATCCTTTAACGTCTCAGATATGTCTACACCTAATTATAGCACTTCTTAAATAATTATTAAGGCAGGCATATTTTTTGTCTTTTCTATGACTTCATAGCATTAAACTAGGTCAAAGGCAACAAGGTATTTCCCAGCTAGGAATAGTTTCCTGAAGATAAGAGTTATGAGGTATATAGCACACAGACTGGACACGGTACAGTCCTAGAGGTAAATTTCCCAGAGCTTGTTCATGGATCTGTAGAGTAACATATGCATGTGGTTTCCCCCTCAACTACATACTTCCTCAGCAGTTCTGAATTCTTCTTGTATATCTCATCACTATATGAAAAGATAAAGTATATGGATAAGAGTGTTGAAACTCAGGTTACTTCTACATTTTCTGCCTCCTCCTTTGAGGGAGAGCTGATTCTTCTTCTGATATTATTGTGAACTAGAGAAGGAGAAGCCACTGGGGACATATCGAACCAAATGCTATACAGCCCATGACTTTCTAGCGAGCATGCCAAACAAGTTTAAACACTGGGTCGGTTTATGCCATTGGGATTTTATTGGTCGTATTTTTAATCACTGTGACAAAACACCTGGGAAAGTTAACTAAAAGGAGGTGGATTTACTTTGGCTCATGCTTGCTGTCCATGGTTGCTTTGCTGAGTGTTTCCAAGCCTGTGGTGAGGCAGTACATCATGCTGAATGAAAGCATTTTACCTCAAGTCAACCAGAGGGCGGAGGGTGGGCACAGCTCAGGATAAGACGTCTCAAGGACATGCTCCTAATGACCTACTTTTACCAAGGTGAGTTTCAACTCTGAAAGTCACCACCACTTCTCAATAATGCCATCAAATTATGAGGATTAATTTGTTCACTATGTCAGAGCCCTCATGATCCAATCATTTCTTAAAGATTGGATCCACCAGCTGGGGACCCAGTCTTAAAAAGTCAGTGAGCCTTCTTTTTGTGGGGGAGGACATTTGATATTGACATCATAACTGGTTGCATGAAAAACTATGATTCTTCTGTTCTAGTTGATAGTTTAATATGTGATTGCCCAAGATTAGTAGTGTAAATAGAATCCTTTGAATCCCCATGTTATTGCTCATTTGTAACCAATAAAACTTGCATCAACCCAAATGAGTGGGAGTGATCATTTACAAGTAAAGTACTCTTTCAAACTTCACAGAAACTACCTTTATTTCACTGTAAGAAGGGACCCAGCTGACCAGAAGCGCTACCCAGATATTTGTCCTTTACATTTTTGGTTTACAGTGGCCACAGAATAAGGAAGGATGCATTTATATTGCAGAATAAACATCATATGGGTCCTGGAGTATGTTTGTATTCATGATCTTTATGTAAAGCTCATGGCTACATCTCCCTTTTGACTATTGGAAACTCCTGTTCCTAATAATTTATTTTCTCCCTACCCACTGCAGCCTCCCACGACAGCCTGAAGCCAGACTTGATGAAGTCCAGATGTATTTTAATTCTCTTTTATCAAGCTAAGGAGAGCATGTCTTGGAGACTGTGCCGACTTCTGCATTTGAAAGAACACCAACTGTGGGAATTTTTATGCATAATGAAGCTCAGGGGGCAATGGGCTTCATTCCAAAATGCTCCAAATAGTTACAGTTTAAGCAGGCAAACATGACACACATTCTTAACTATTTTCCGAAAAGGAAACGGCACTAGAAGAGAGGTGATTTGAAAAGAAAAAAGATCCGGTAGTGACTTGGATGGTGCATGGCTTTGGTGGTTCCACAGGTGTTCAGTGGCGAGTCCTGCTACATGCTCAATGTATAATTCAATATTTGTAGGCTGAATAAACAAGTAGATTGTTCTGAACAATTCTAAACAGGAAATTCTTTTTCATGGATACTCATGGCAATTATTAAGTATTGAGCACCATTGTATTGCACACTTCCCATTCATACTTTGATTTGGTATTTTCTGAAACAAATCCCACTTGACAGGTGATATTGAGGTACAGAGCCATTTCCTTGTGGTAACTGAACATTAGGACCAGGGTATATTAATATGGAACACACATTTTCTGCCTTAGAGCCTGGGGTTCTTATTTGGATTTCAATGGTTACCTGCCTTTTTGAACTCACAGGGCAGAGTCGTGTAAAGAAGCATCCAGAAATACTGAATCAGTCACTAGAAATAGTCATACAGAGGGTAAAGCTTACACTTCATCCACTTCCAAGCAGTCTTCAAGAGGCTCATGTTCTGGAGGGAACAGAGAATGAGGGGTTATAGTTAAGTTCTTTCAAACGATTTCTTTTGGTATTTAGTTTAAGTCTTCTGTCTTTAATTAATGTTCCCAGGAAAGCTTATTGTAGGATGAGACTTCTGGAAACGTAATAGAAACCAGGAAGGGAAAATCTTGCTATCTGATTGAATATTGGTAATGCAGTTTTCTCTTTAGAGACTCTGTCTGTTGACCCATGCTAGGGACCTGTTAGCACAAGCTTTTTCTTAATCTTATAAATTCCTTGTACTTTGTTCATATACAGGGGCTCTCCAGTTGGGCAGCCAATACCTGTATAATATATATATGGTATTCCAAGAAGCTTGAATATATCTATTGGTCTGGCCCCATTTTCAAAAGCATACATAGTCTGTTGAAGGTCTTGCTATAAGTTAAGGAATGATGTGTTCTTAAGAGGGCCTGTTTACAGTGTTGATTAACTTGGACAGATGATCAGTTTCACTGATAACACTCACTCATCTATTGGTAAATGGTAGACTGTTCATTCTGCTAGATACTTGATTCTCATTAGATAAAAGAACAAAAATATAAGAAAAATATTGGGGGTATGGAGAGAGTAATAAAAACATGGGACACTTTTGCTGATAGACTAGATTTATGCTACTACAGGAACAATTCCTCTCAGTGTGAGGTGTAACAAGATGGGAGAATACAAGGGAAGGCTCACCCTTAAATATGGTTTTTGGCTTTAGTTCAGTCTTACCCACAATGTCTTGTAGCCTGAAAATAAGGAAGAAGAAGCAGAGGCAGAATCCTTTCGTGGTCACAAACAGTCTCCCAAAGTCTCTTAGTGCTGGCTTAGTGTCAAGATGTAGGCAAGTGGTACTTTGTATTTTATACTCATGACTTTTGCAAGCCCACTTACATTGCAGGGCAGATCTGAAATTGAAAAAAAAAAATAAAAGGGAGCAAGCGACCGTCTGGAGACCTTGGCTCCAAAATTTTAGGGATGGGTTAACCTTTCAGACTTTCCAGATGGATTCTTCTCTGGACTTTAAAGCACATGGTGGTGAGTAATTAGACTTCAGTTGATCATTGCACTCCCCGTCTACATGTGGAACAATAGTGGATTACAATTACAATTGCCCTGTACATGCCAATAGCATAGGAACAAAGGTATGGTGGTTCTTCAGAGCACTGCTTCATGTGGTTGCTGTTACTCTTCTATGGACTCTGAAGTTTTCTGTTTTCGCATGAATTTGTTTCTTTCCCTGAATACTAGCCCATAGGTATCTACATGCATTCTAATGAAAGGAGAATTCTAGTTATCCAAGTTATGGTTACTTAACCTCTTATTGTAATTAATTCTCATTGCATGGTCAAAGCTTAAGAGATTTTACATGGTCATATTTTATTCCACTTTCCATCTCTTGTTTTATAATGTAGGATATTCAAGCTTCAGATGATTTACATACCTCTTTAAAATGTAGCTTTTGGCCAGGCGTGGTGGCACATCCCTTTAATCCTACTACTTGGGAGGCAGAAGCAGATAAATCTGTGTGTTTGAGGCCAGTCTGGTCTACATAACAAGTTCCAGATCAGCCAAGGTGAGACCTTATCTTAAAAGAAAAAAAAGCCTTTATTACTCCATCTGTCCACATTCTTACTAACAGTGGTAGACTTTCTCTTGATCTAATTTTTTTTCTGTGATTAAAAACATCATTGTCTAAGATGTCATTATCTTCTGTTTAGTAAACCATAGCAGAAAATAATTTTGTTACTTTGTAAATCTTCACAGAGGATTTAAAGTTAATATTTTATTGTACAAATATTTTTGATTTTTTTTCAGGAGAGAACAGCAACAAAATACCTATAGTTACTATTGGTTTGCAAAAGATACACGTGGAACAATTTAAAATTTTGCATTATACTGTTTTAGACCTCTTTTTATTACACAGAACTCTCTTTAAATTTTCTTCTTGACTACTTACAAGTACTATTTAAAAGCTTACACTTAGGGGATGATGTGCTACAGTTTGAATATGAAATGTTCCCACAGACAGACCTATGTGTTTGAACAATTGGTTCCAAGATGGTGGTGCTATATTTGGAGATGATGGAAACTTTCAGACAGAAGGGGTCTAGGTACCTGGGAGATTGATGGACATATGGGTGGGACTAGTGGGTTCTGGCTGAAGTCTATGCTTCGAGATCTACCAAAGTAAAGCAGGTCACACTGGAAGCTCCTGCCACAACCAATGGAGTCCCAGCCAGTTTGCTCCCCTCCTCATGAATATGTGAACCCAATGAAGCCTTCCTCCTTCTAAGTTGCTTCCATTGTGTATTTTGTTCAAGTAATAAGAAAATTAAATAATTCAGAAAATTGGTACTGTATCGTGAGATTGTTGCCATAGTAAATCTGACCACGAATTTTAGGTCTTTGGAACTGGTTTGCTGGAAGAACATGGAAGAATTTGGAGCATAAAGGAGGCAAGAGTGATGAAGTCATGGAGGCTTGTACCAGGGTTTCAGAAGAAAGTCACTGATATCAGAAAAGTATGTAGCATGGATGGATTCTTCATGAGGAAGCCTTGAGAAATCATTGAGTAACACTGTGAAGGGGAAACCTAAGTCATGGTAGAGACCCAAGGATGTTGTAAATGCTAGGAATATGGATGCCCACTAAGGAAAGCTGTTGGCTTTGACTGGCATAGCCTGAGTGTCAGGGCTGACTAAATCCATCAGAGCCCCAATGGCACACCACAAACCTTGGATGTTGAACGTCAAGTTGCAGGGTCTGATGATGCCCTGATGGGATTCAGTCTTGATTTGGTCCCGTCTTTGTGTAGTGACCCCATTCTTTCCTTTCGGAACAGGAGTGTTTGTTCATCATATGTTGGGAGTATGTACTTTTAAAATTATTTTTGTAGGAGCTCCCAGTTAAGAGATTTTCGGAGTTTTAGAAGAGATAGTAGATTTTGGACTTTTAAACAAGGTTGGAACTGTAAAGCTATGAGAACTTTGAAGTTGGACCCACTACATTTTGTATTATGAGATATCCAGCGCCTTTGGGAGCTGGGGCATAATGTTAAGGCTTGAAGTAGAACATTTCCCAGAAACTCATCTCTTTGAAAAGTTGGTTCCGAGCTAATAACATTGTTTTGGGAGATTTGTAGAACCTCTTGAACCTGGGGCTAATTGGAAGATGTAGGGCCATAGTTCCTACACCAGAGAGCTACAGCCTAGCCCTTACTTCAGCAAGGTCTGTGCTTCCTGTTTCACTGAGTTGTGAAGGTTTCTCTATTGTCTCTCACTAACACAACTATTCACATGATAGTTCTCACTACCATAGCTCTGGCGCCGTGAGTCTGTGAGTGAAAAAAAATCCCCCATCCAAAAGTTACTTCTAGCAGATATTTTTTCCCAGCAATATGAAATTTCATGAATATACAAGATCAGGTAGTAAGGAAAGTAGGTTTATTAGAGGGCTGTCCAAGAAGGTAGGAAGGCTGGGTTCTTAAAGCGCTATATTCAGAACTCAGGGAGGCAAAGGAAGTTCATGGGGCAGAGGACAGGGAGACTGCATGCTGGATGAGGTTTTCATTATGTGCAGTATGCCTCCTATTTTTACTCAGGACGGGACATCAAAGTCAATCTAGACTTTTGGCTTGTTACAAAATAGTACTTTCCTGAAGATTAACCATCACAGCAATTTTTGTGTTTTGTGACAGTTGGTGCACAGGATTAAATAATAACATTTTGCTAATAATCAAAGGTCATCTTGTGTTCTGAGACCCATACATCTAAAGAAAGATTACTGGGCAGTTTACTGATTAATCTTGGAGATGTGGCTTTGTGGGGCAAAAGGAGAGGAAGCGAAACTGGACAGGGCAATTCCCAAAGCAGAGGCATGACTACAGTCTCTCCCTGAGCTGTATTTCTCTCTGTGTCCCTTAAACGATTGCTCCTGAGCTGCACCCTGACTCTACGGGGTATTTGTCCTTCTCTCTCCGTTCCTCTCTCCCCTCTTGTCTGTCTCTGCATTCTGGCTTTTCCACCCCCATCTCTTTCTTCATGCCTGTGCCCTTTGTAGTTTTCTGACTCTTTATCTACCAAGGGCAAGTCCAGCTCCTTTTCAGGTGACAAGTGACATCTAACTGTGAATTCCTATTAAAAGCTAAAGTTGGTTATTTTCAGGGTTGTTAGAACCACAGAGAGTGATCAATCATATAGCAGCATCCTCATTTGTGCTGAAGATAGACCCAGTCAATGACAAAACTTGCTCAGTGCCAGGAAATGCATGTTTCTGACTTTCTGGTTGAGTCCTCTTTTCCTTCAGAGTAGTATCTAAATAACTATAGGTGAAGATAATAAGCCTCCATGAGTTACAGAGGGATAGGGGTGAGAATAAAACATCATGCCACAAATGTCCTGATAAGCCATTCCCCTAAAGATCAGCATAAAAATTTCCAGTGAACACTTTATCCAAGTTCTGAAAAGTTATGTAGGGCGGATTGTACTTGTGCTGAGAGAACAAAAGTACACGTATATATTAGCATACAACCGAAGAGGAGGATTTAGGGACTTCACAATAGGAAAAAAGTATTTTGAAAGAAAAATAGAGGTGATCTTTTCCCTTGACATTTCTCATTTTGAAATTTATAGAAACAAGTATAGTAAACCTATTTTATTTGATTAATCAAAATTAATATGTTGCCATTTACTTCGGCTAATATAAATTTAAAACTCCAGGATAAGCCAGCTGTAATTATATTCCCAAAGATCTCTTTTTATCATTATTTACAGCTAACAAGACATTTATGTCCTCTTCTTGGTCGGCGTGGTGAAGCTTTTTTGGCAACACTTCCCTGACTTGAAATTCTCCTGTGTGTGGAAATCCAGTTAGGGAAATGACTATGTAAATAGCGACTCCTGAGAGTATAATCTGTCCTTTGTGACATGAATTAGATAGCTATTCACATCTGTGGAATAATTCCCAGTTTTGCAATTAAATCCTTTGATATGCCCGAACAAACATGCCAGTCTCTTCCTAGTCTAGGAGAATTTAGTCAACTTTCTGCCTGAGCAGACAAGCTGTGTGTGCTTTTGAGCAGATGCATCATTTTCTCCCAATTTGGCTGAAAAAGGATTGAGCTGCAGTGAGATGGATCATTAAACATCAAAGGTAAGAGACGTCTCACTGTGCATGTTGTGAGTGTTAATTGAAAAAAATAAAATGTGACTTTGAATCTTTAGGGTAATTTGAGAATGTGCATGTCTAAGAAAGTGATATTCCTTCTCTTTTAATAAGGTTGTGGATTTTTGGAAATTGCCTCTCTTACAGAGTACAGACAATGTTTTATTTATTTATTTATTTATTTTTTTTATGAAATTTGACTCCTTTTTGTGTCTTTCTGGGATATGTGTAGTTAAGGTAAAACAAAACAGGGTTACTTTAAATCCAATTTTTAAATGTTGATTTTTTTCTCCTTTATCCACAATGCTTTGTTTTCTTAGATGTGTTTAGTAATGTGGAATATTTCCAAGAGTGATTATTAAAATTTCAGTAATCTTCCTTCTTTCATGACACAGCTTTTGCCCCCAGAATTCCATGGATGTGTGTTTTTTCTTATTTATGGTAGTTATTACATTTTTTCTCTATGTTATAGAAATTTGGCATGCAAATGTTTCTTCCACACCAAACTTTAAACTCTTCAAGGACAAGGTCAGTCTTGTCTACCTAAGGTTGATGGGATATTTGTGGATTCAGAGAATGTAGGGAAGATATGCACTGTTCTGAGGATGAGCTGGCCTGTGGCTCAGAGTGGATTAGCTGGGCACATCCACACATGGATGCAGAGATAGTGCCATAGTGCGCTTAAAATTCTCTACAGATTCTGTTGGTTCTTTGAGCATGGATGGAGTACAATCAAGGACCCGTGCTCTAGCCTCTCTTTTTCCAGTTTGGTTGAAAATGTTTTACTCAGTGTTATTGACTGTATTGAAAATGAGAGTGCACTTAGGTAAGGTGAAGAGAATTCTGGGCTTTTGGACAAGGTAGTATTTTGTATTTTCTTAGGTATGTGCAACATTCCAGGAGATGAGTATCCATCATTATATATAGCATCCATGTCCTGAGGCATTTCTTCTTTCTCATTTAACTGTTCCTGAATCCTTTTAAGAGAAGAAATAAGAAATATAACTATGATTTTTATTATTAAACCTTACACTAAAATTGTGTAAACTCTCTTTTGGCCTTAGTAGGTCTCCCCCCAAACCCTATTTTGTCACCTTTCTAGGCTTTTGAAATTGTTTCCAGGAATTACTAGTTATTGTATCTTGTATTTTACAAACATACATATATATATATATATATATATATATATATATATATATATATATAAATAAATAAATAAAAGTTTTATTTTGCTTTAGTGCACCATTAACTTCAACAAGCAAAGCATCATCTACATGTCCTGGTTGGTAATACTGGGGAAAGAATGTCCAAACTAGACACCAAATGCTAGCAAATGAAGACCCAATATCAGGAATATATTACCCCTTTTTGAGTTATTGATAAGCCGGTTCCCACAGACCCCTAAACATTTCAGGCTACTGTCATTGCTCTTGGTTACCCTCTAGAACTTGACATTAAGACCACATTGCTGAAGACACCACTTTCTTCTTTTTCTTTTTAATTTTTGAGATTATATGTAGCTGGAAGTTTTTCTGTATCCTGCCTGGTCCCACAGCTGCTCAGATCCAAATAAACACAGAGGCTTATATTATTTTTCAATTATGGCCACGGCAGTCTTCTTGCTAGCTAGCTCTTATGTCTTAAATTAACCCATTTCTATAAACCTATACCTTGCCATGTGGTTTGTGGCTTACTGGTACTTCACATCTTGTTTCTTCTGGTGGTGGCTAGCAGCGTCTCTCTGCTCTCCTTTTTCCTTCCTCTCTCTCTAGTTGGAATTTACCACCTAACTTTGTTCTGATTCACCATTGGCCAAACAGCTTTATTTATCAACCAATCAGAGCAACGCATATCCATAGCATACAGAATGACATTCCACAGCAATTATAAATACAATTATATTTTTCCTTCCCTTCCTTTCCCTTTTCCAAACCCTCCAGTATACCTGTCCCTGCTCTCCTTTAAGTCTATAGTCTCTTTTTTTCACTAATTGTTATTGCATGCACGCGCGCGTGTGCGCGCGCGCACACACACACACACATATATATAATATTTACCAATTATAACCTGCTCACTCCATATAATGTTACTTGTATGTATGTTCTCAGGGCTGATGATTTGGCATTGGACAACTAATTGTACTCTTTCCTAGGGAAGATCATCTCTCCACTCCCAGATATCCTTAGATTTCTATAGTTCTTTGTGTAGCATGGCCTCATGGACTTTTCCCTACCCAGTTTGACATGCCCATTGGTGTCTTCCTTGCTCAGCTCTTGCATGGAAATCATGTTGGCCAGAATTTATGGGTGCAGTTTCCAAGGTTACTAGAAGACACAATCTCACAGCAAACAAGGCACTATATTCTTGAGTCAAAACACAGAGGAAATGAAGTGGGACCTGGAAGCTTTGTCTCTATTGGCTAGCATTCATAGTCTGGAAAGTATTATGTATGTTACTGGAGGAAGAGAGTAATCTTTAGTCTTACTCAGCTACTAACTGAATAAGCTACAAAAATGACTGCCCTGGCAAGACAAACCCACTAGTGCAACAGTGACATGTGTAACATGAATCTTCAAAGGTCTTATAATAAAATACCCAGAGCCAGATATTGGGGTGAAAGCTGAAAGATCAGAGAAGCAGAACAGCCAGCCACTAGCTTACCTCTACGAAATCCTCAGCCTCAAGAGAGAGAGTTCCTGTTTCCTCATGCCTTACCCTACCATATTACTTCTTGGGATTAAAGGTGTGTGTCACCATTGCCAGGTTCTGTATCTCTCATGTAGCCCAGTGTGGCCTTGAACTCACAGAGATCCAGACAGATCTCTGCCTTCCAAGTGATAGGATTAAAGGTGTGTGCCATCACTGCCTGACCTCTATATCTAATTTAGTGGCTGGCTCTGTCCTCTGATCCCCAGGTAAGCTTTATTGAGGTACACAGCATAATCACATTTCTCCTATTTTGTCTAAAATAATAAAAGGTTATAACTAATATAATAAAAACTATATACAATAAATACAATAAGTTCATACAATATATACAGACAATAAATATATCAACCATGTCTAGTCCACTTGCGTCTGATGAATTAAGTGAAAATACTCCATTATCTATTCTGTCTTTGTGAATCCAAAGGATTGTATCTAATTCACCTTCTATCCTAATTTGCATTACCAACCCCAAACTATCTTTTGATGTCTTTCAAACTTACACACTTTACACCTCTTTAGTGTAATACTTTCTGAATTTGTTAACAAGTAAACTATAACTATAATGATCTAATCTTCAACTCCCTCAGAGACCCAAGAAGAAAATAATATTAACTGAGTAGGGAGGAAGTGCAAACAAACAACTTCTAAAAAAAAATGTGAGAAATGACAGAAACAGCTGGCTGCCTAGACAGTCACCCAAGATTTCTCTGCAATGTTGGAAAATCCATCTTCAGCCTACAGGCCTAGCATATCTGACAGACTGATCTGTGAAGCAGGATTTTCTAAATGGCCTTCCTACCTTGTCTTGGCCTACCTTGTCTTGGCAAGGTTTGGCAGTCCTTTCTTTTGTGTCCTCCTTGTCCATTTTGGACAGCATACTCTCAGCAGTCCAGGCAAGTATATTTTCCTTGCCCAGTGGTTAACTTTTGCCACAAAGAACAAAACTCCATAAGGAGTTTCTTCAGTGCCCAAAATCTTCTCTGAAGTAGATTGGTGCTGCCAGGAACAGACATGTCTCATTGTCATAAAAAAAGAAAAAAAATCTGTTATTAAAACATCTTAAATGCCATATTCTATAGCTCTTTGAAGTGTTTGAAGATGATCTGTCTATCTAAAATGTACCTTGAAAACATACCTAATGTGACTACAGGCATGAATATTATGAGAGCTACCAACTATTTTCTGATTGGATTTAAGGCCTGTTTCATGAGATGGAACCTACAACCTATACTGTCAATGAGGCTAAGAACCTGTCCTTAGATAGGTCATGGGCCTTAGAGGAAAAACCTACTAATATTATTCTACCAAGTGGACATAGTAATACACTGACTCCTGATGACTTACTGCCCCGTAGATTAGTGTATCTCCCATGGAGATCAGAGAAGCTTCTTCTAGGAGTAAATGGTAATTAACATAAGGAGTCACAGTTGGTCCCCATGCAGAGAAGAAGAGACTGTGCAGTGCTTAGTTTTAAATAGAATGTTATCACACCCTTCCTGACAAGGTCCAGGGATCTCTGAGGAAGAGGGAACAGAAAGATTGTAAGAACTAGAGGTGGTAGATGACTATAAGGAGACTGTCCTCCAGACACAGCAGGGTAGTTGCACATATGAACTAACACTCATTGTGACAGTATGCACAAGACTTGTAAAAGCTCAAGCTAGACAAAATCCTGGCATGGAGGAAGGCAGCGGAGCATGAAGTATCGTCCATAGGCAAGGAACTGTTGGCATTTGAGAGCTACTGGGAGAGCAAGAGTTAATTTCTTTCTTTCTTTCTTTCTTTCTTTCTTTCTTTCTTTCTTTCTTTCTTTCTTTCTTTCTTTCTTTCTTTCTTTCTTTTTTTTTCCAAACAGGATTTCTCTGTGTAGCTTTGGAGCCTGTCCTGGAACTCACTCTGTAGAGCAGACTGGCCTCAAACTCACAGAGATCTGCCTATAAAGGCATGTGCCACCACAGCATGGCAAGAGTTAATTTCTTTAAAAGTGTGACCCCTTGTAAGTTGACCATGCTCCAGGTCAGGCCACACTGCCAAAAGTTTGGGGGCAGCACAAATTAGGAGAGAGAGAGAGAGAGAGAGAGAGAGAGAGAGAGAGAGAGAGAGAGAATGAGAACACAGGAAGTTAGATGGGTGGGGGTGGAGATGGACTTGGAAGGAGTTGAGGAGGGGAATGAATAAGATCAAAATGCCTTGCATGACATTCTCAAAGAATTGATAAAATATTTTTTATAAAGATGCTCATGTCAATAATACTACAGTACGTAGTACTGTAGAGTTCAGTTGGCCCAGTCCTCCCTTTGACTCTGTAGAGAGTCCAGCAGAGGGTCCAGTAGAATTAGAGATGAAGTGAACTTCTCTTTTGGCTTCTGCAATGAACTCCCTTTATTTAGGAATTTTTGCCTTTTATGTAGGAGTAGAGTGGTTTTCAACATCAACACCAGATTTTAGTCAAATTAACCTCTCTTCCTCCTGTGGACTGATAATTTAAGGTAGCTATTATGACTTTCTAAAGTTCTCTAGTTACTGAGGGACACGGTAAGTCAGTGTCTGTTTGATGGCATCAGATCAGTAGTTAGACTATCTGCAGATGAAGATAGATACTATGCATATGGTTGTCTTTTCATAGCTCAACTGTTACAGGTCAATACACTTTATACTTGTAATTTTGTAGTGTAGGAAATAAAATAAATGTAAGGAGACATCAGGTAAAATTGGAGTTTCGTTCTTTTGCCATTTCTTTCCTTTATTTTTTATTTTATTTTATTTTGTGCCATTGGTTTTAGATGTAGCTTTCAGGCCCCAGTCTTGTGTTTTCATTTAATCATTCCACAAAGTAGCTGAATTTTAAGTCTATCCTTTTAAATGACTCACTCAGGCTTCTCATTCCTCCTTTCGCTGCTGTATAAATTAAATGACCTTCATTATTTTGTTATGAGATTCACTTTGTGCAAAATAGGGTGAGAGCGGGTTAATCAAATCATTATATACCATAATGAACTTGGATTAGAGTTTACATGAAATTTTGGTAAAATACTTCTAAAAGAATTAGAAAAATAGTAAAATGCAATTAATAATAATGTTACTGTGGCAGCCTTGATGATAATGTAAGAATTGTTTTGATACCTGCAAAATTAATGTGTCAGTTTGCCACTGCCCATTCCCTGATTGCTCTTTAAAAAATGTAAGTCTATGAGCCACCTTGTTTGTTTATTTTACCTCTTTCTCATACACAGAATATGATAACTTTGTGGCATATGGACCAATTGTTCAGAGTCCAGTTCAACAGAATTTTATTTTAATTTTTTCTTTTTTATTAAAAATTGATTCTTTCCTCATACAGTATATCCTGATTACAGTTTCCCCTTTCTTTACTCCTCCCAGTTCCTCCCCACCTCCCCTCCCATCCAGATCCACTCCTTTTCTGTCTCTCATGGGAAATGGACAGGCTTCTGAGAGATAATAACCAAATATAAGAAAGTGAAATATAATAAGGTAAAACAAAAAAATTGGACAAGGCAAACCAATAGAAAAGAGCCCCAAGAGAGGGCAGTAGAATCAGGGACCCACTGGTTCACACACTCAGGAGTCCAATAAAAATATGAAACTGAAAGCTATCATATATACAGAGGATCTGGTGCATACCCATGTTGGCCCTGTGCTTGCTGCTCCTGTTTCTGGGAGTTCATAAGAGCTTTGCTCAGTTGATTTAGAGGGCCTTGTTCTCCTTGTGTCCTCCATCCCTTCTAGCTCTTACATTCCTTCCACCACTTCTTCTGTGGGGATCCCCAACCTGTAAGAGGAGGGATTTGATGGAGACATCCCATTTAGAGCTGTGTGTTCTGAGGTCTCTCTCTGTGTAATATCTGGCTGTGAGTCTCTGTATTTGTTTCCATCTGCTTCAGGAAGAAGCTTCCCTGATGATGGCTGAATAACACATTGATCTTAAATATAGCAGAATATCATTAGAAGTCATTTTATTGTTACTTTTTTTTTTTTAAACCAGTAGCATTTGGTTTTACCCTAGGTCTCTGAGCTATCTGATCTTGGTTACCCAAGCAGTGTTAGGTATGGGTTTTATCTTATTGAGTGGGCCTTAAGTCAAATCAGACATTGGTTGGTTACATCCCCAAGTTCTGTGCCTCCATTGCCTGAGCATATTTTGCAGGCAAGGCAATATTAAAGATCAAAACTTTCATGGCTGGATTAGTGTTTACATTTCTGTGTTGGTAGGCTGCACAGTACCTTCCCGGTCCAAAGACACTCAAAGATGAAGGAAACAGTTCAGTGTAGGCACCAGCTTGACAACTCCATGTCTAGTGAGTTGTGTGAGTGTTGTGTGTCAACAATGGGGCCCTTCGTCTATTTGTGTAGAGTGACTTATTATCTTGGTAACTACCTGGGTTGTTTAAGGATTTCCATGGGACCCTTTTGGTCAACAAATCTACTGGATATAACCCTGTCCTAGGACTGGAAGCTTTGTTTGTTTATTATAATTCGTGTTGTTAATGGCTTCTCAGTTTTCAATCCAATTCACAAGGAGCTTGCATTTTTTTCACACCAGTAAAGACCCTTTACTGTCACATGGAATCTTTGATCTTAAATATCTGCTTTTTAATCTGAGACATTTTACAAACCTTCCTAGGCGTCTTTCCAGACTTAAAAAAAAAACCTGGCTCCAGAGAGACTTTTAACAGAGACATCCCTGGTTTCTGCACTAAAAACTTTTTAAGAAACTTTCATGATGCGGGGGTGGGGGTGGGGAAGGCAAACAATAACTGGACACCTAAGTAGAGTTTTCTGCTAACTTGTTTGCTAATAATGATGCAGGCAGTTTTATGTAAGCAGTTTGGAAATTCTAGACGCTTTTCCACCTCAGGCTTAATATAGTTGGATCATAAATAAATATCAGATACGTTTTGGAGACACCAGAAACTAAACATTATGCAAAGGCCACCTTCTGTTGCGTCAGGGGCTTGAATTGTTTCCGTTAAAATATCTGGTATGAGAGCACTGAGATTAGATGGGGTGTTAGCTCTCTGCGTTTTCCTGCTATCGAATGTCGAAGATTTCTATTGTTGGCAGGAACTGAGATTTCGTTTCCCTTGGGGTACATTCTGATGCTGGCTCAGAAAAGCAAGTCTCCCTTTCCAAATTATTCTGCTCAAGGTAAGCAAGAGAAGGAATTCAGGGGTGAAGTGTGTCTGTGAATGGAGGGTGGTAGAATCCAAAGGAACATCCTCAGAATGAAAGTGTACAATTTTGTCTGAATATGGAAAACCTGTTCAACACAGACTGAGCCTCCTACTGGTGTAATTATAAAGGTGTGTGTGTGTGTGTGTGTGTGTGTGTGTGTGTGTGTGTGTGTGTGTGTGTGTGTGAGAGAGAGAGAGAGAGCGCACGCTTGTGCAAGTGTACTTTTGCATGTGTGTGTCCAAAATGGACTGAAGGTGGGTTTTTTTCTTTTTTTTTCTGTAGCAAAGTGCATGGGATCAGGCATCTATGTGCCTGGCTTAAATTTATGAACAAATAATTCTGTTCCCAGAGATGCTGTCAGGGCTTATAACACCACCGTTTGTTCTGTGTTACTCTGATATGTGGATGATTTTGCTTTAAGATAATTATTCTTGGAATTTCTGAACATGAAGAAAAGTCAAATGTAGTTAATGTACATGATGCCTTCTTCATCAAACACAAACTTTTGAAATTAGCTAATTACATTTTCTCTTTACAAAATATCATTCAGTATTTTCTCCTCTTTGAAGCGACTGTACATGTCAACAAAATAGCATCAAGTAAGTTTTATGAATGAGATCACTAAACAAATGATAGTAAGAGCATAATTGAAACCAGCTAAAATAATTGAGCTAGCATAGACTGTAATAAATTAAAAACAATATCCCTGGAGAATTGTGCTTAGTAATATAGGTACCTCTGAGAGATACAGCAGAGCCCTGTAGTTCTGCTGAAACCCTTAGGCACCGTTGAGCATAACTGCACACTGTTGACTAAGGAAACTGGATCCCATGGCTTGGAGTCCTCTGTGTACTCAGCTCACCCCTGCTAATGCCCACTGGTCTTAAGTAAAATAGAGTGGCAAATATTTAGAGTGAGCTTTATGTATCTTTGGGATTTTTTCTTCTCCGCCATTGGTAAATAGCATAGTTCCTACACCAGCCTGTGACCTTTGAGATAACTTCCCTTGTTAAATACGCAGTCGTTTGCGTGGGTGTTTATGTTCTTTTTGCCTGTTTCAGTGCTGTTCTCACCACTACTCCATTAAATTACTCTCAGTATAGAGTTAGGAGTTCTCAATGACCTCATGTGTACAGTTTAGAAAGGACAGCATCAGGAGCAAAGGAATTAACAACTACAAAGGTAACTAACCTGGGAGCGTGAATTAAATATAGACATGCCTTTTCCATTGATGTGTGTAAATGTCGTTGGTTGTGGCGCCAGGTAAAAATGTCAGAATAAATTACAGGTTGGCTGGGATGCTGTTCTAGAATGTTTTAAATATGATTTTTTATTGATCTCGGAGCTTATCTCTGTGTTATTTTTAGTTCCTCAGAGACTCTTTATGTTGAAAATGAAACATTATAGGAACGAGAATATAACGAATGAGGAACTTCCCACTTGCCCTACTCTGTACAAACTTGTATTTGTAGGAATCAGTATAAACTAGAGAGAGAAGCCATTGAAAGGTGTTTGAGTATCCTGTGATACGTTATATCGGGGCTGTCACTGCAGAACTCCCAGCTCATAGACCTGGGTCAGTGTTTCCCTATTTTCTTCAGTCCATGTCACTCTTGGAGGACTTCGGGTTGTCCTCAGGAGAGCATAGTCCTAGCCCGAGTCTCACTCTTCATTCTTTATTTCTATGTCAAAGGGCATGCAGTTTTCCTGTGTTCTCCTCTGAGTCAGAGTTTAGTGGGAAGAAGGCAAGAATGGGTGGAAGGCGCTGGTATGAGGAAGTTTAACATGGGTGACATAAGGGATGTTACATCACAACACGGGAAGGTCTGCAGAAACTGAACTGTTGGAATTTTGTCATTAATGTGTTATCATCCTGCTGCTTGATTAGCTGTGAGTTTTTTCTGTTGTTATTTATAAGATTGTCACCTCTACTACCAACGGTGTGCTTATTATTGACTACATCAATGAAAGTGAATGCTAACTCAAATGAATATCTCAGCCACCCATGTTTTCTTGATTGATGGTATGACTTCATACTCATTTTTCTCTTTTAACAAACTAGCCTGAATGTCTCCCTTTATCATTAACTATTCTTCACCACAACACGTTTTAGAATAGGATGTTCTTATGATTAGAGAACATTCACTTATCCAATCAAATTTCAACTTCTAGCTATGTTAAAAATTATCGTATGCCCCCTGGCAGTTGAATGAGGATCATTCACATTAGACACACTTCTAGAGGAAGAGCCTGTAGGCCAGAGGATGGTTATTTATCTGTTCCTTGAATTTTATATAATTGTTCTCCAGACATTTTCTCCCTTCACTTCTTTTCCCAAGAGGAATGTGGAAGAGCGTATATTTTCCCATATCTCAACTGGCTAAAAGCACTGTCAGCTTGATGCCGAAGAAATAGTGTCTTACTATGGCTTTATTTGTATGTCTTAAATTGCTAGCGAGGCTGGGCAATTTTTGCCTCCTGAGAATTGCCTATTAATGTTCTTTGTTCAGTTTACTCTTGGGATGCTTATTTTCTAGTCAAGTTTACTGACATTTAGTGATAACACAGGTAGAAACCTATTTGTTTATGGATTGTCTATAATGTAAATATTTTCCTCTTTACTTTTGGATATTTTTCCTTTAATATATTTTTACCCAAGAAGTCTATTTGCATGGAGCTAAATCTTTTTATTTTTTAAGAAAAAACACTTCATTTATCATTATTGCATGTGTGTACGATAGAAGGGCACTTACATGCTGTGTCCTGTGGTGGTCACAGGATAATTTTGTGGAGCTGATTCTCTTTCTACTTTTATGTGGATTCTAGGGATCAAACTCAGGTCATTAGGCTTGCATGGTAAGTGCCTCTACCAGCTAAGCCAATCTCTGCCCTCCCCCCTTTAAAAATTAATTGCACTAAAAGCAAACACTATTTTGTTCTGTTTTTTTTTGAGGTAGAGTCCTATGAAAGCTGGCCATAGACCTTCTTCCCTCTGCCTCCTGTATGCCACCACAGGAGTGTGCCACCATGCTGAGTGGTAAGCTGTATGGGTAGACTCGTGCATGTAGAGCATAGAGCTGTACAACACATCCCTGTGGCTTCATCATTTTGCACAACTGGAAGTTGGCAAGAATTGATGAGTGTCTTCCCTTTCCCCCAACTCTGCTCAGCCCCAGGTAGTAGGTGAATCTTTCCTATTCCTTTTTGAAGTTTCTGCTTTTGTAGTTAATCCCAAGATTATACACATTTTTCCTACATTTTTTTTCTGAGCTTACTTAGCATTTAAATCTTAACCCATCTGGAACTTTCTTCTGTTGTTTAAAAGCAGAACAGTTTAACTGTGCATGACTTCCAGATAGTTTTCTACTTACCCTCGACAATGATTCTCTAAATAATTTATTTTTGCTTTCCAAATTTTACCTTGAAAAATCAACACAAAATTTCATGCCTAGATTTTCTGTCTTTTTTATTGGTGTCTTTACCTTTCATTGGCTTCTTAGTATTTATAGGTATATTTTATATTATATTTATTATTATATTATATATAAATATAATAAAAATATTATAAATATAAATATAAATATAAATATAAATATATATATATATATATATATATATATATATATATATTACACACACACACAGTAGAGAAAAAGAAGCCACAGTGTGTGCCTCTGTGTGTGTATGTGAATGTGTGTGGGGGACACAAAGGCCAGAAGAGAGCATCAGATCCCTTGAAGCTGGAGGTATAGGTGGTCGTGAGTTTTGGATGTGGGTGCTGGGACTGAACTCCAGTTCTCTGCAAGAGCAGCAAGCACTTTTAATCACCAAATGACCTCTCTATCTTACTGCCAGCTATTTTTAAAAGCAAAGGATGGGTACTTTGGTTATGGCAGAAAGTTTGTTGAGAAGCTACACTCTATTTTGTTTTCCTCCTCTTAGCTGTATAGATCTTGAAAGAACTATGACCCAGGGGCTACCAGAAGGAAGCTAGTCTCCTCTAAGAGCTTATGTGGACTAGTGCCTCTGTGGGTGATTTGGCCTCCTGTCTACCTGCCCCTAGCATTCTCCTGCAAGCTTCCTGCTCCCCACCTAGCCCATGCTGCTTACAGTTTCTTAAAGAGGTCTTCAGATTCATGCCACCATGTATTTGTACATGCTATTCCTTCTGCCAAATTCCATTCCCCCAAATACCTCATCATCAACCTGGAGACTTACTGTGTGTCCTTCAAACAACAACCCAAGAGTTCCTTCCCTCAAAACTTGTCTGATCCCTGCCCTCTCATTTATCTTTACAATTAACCTATGTTTTACTTTACTGCACTTTACCTTGTGGGCCTCTTCCCTACCCTGGGCTATAATATCCTTTCTAAATTCCCAAGGCTCTTTGTAGTATAGAGGACCCATTCCTATTTCCTGAGTTATTAGGGTCCTAACACATGTTAAACTATGACCCAGTTACCAAGAGTTATTGTTGATCAGAAGCAGCAGAGCTCTTTTTTCCTTGTATTGAAAACAGATTTTTTTCATACAATATATTCTGATTAGTTTCTTCTGCCTCAACTCCTTCCAGATCCTCCCCGACTGCCCACCCACCCAAATCTATACCCTTTCTTTCTCATTTTCATTAGAATATAAACAGGCCCAAGAAAATGGTAAAATAAGATAAAATGAAAACAAATGTACTGGAATAGGATGAAGCAAACAAGATACCAGGAGAAAAAGAGCCAGAAAAAAAAGCACAAGCATAAAAAGACACGGAGAAACACATAATTGTACACACAGAAATTGAATAAAAATGTAACACCAGAAACCATAGTAAATATGCAAAAGATCTATAAGAAAAAGGAAAGTAATAAAAATAATGTCAGATGAAGCATTAGGAGTCAAGGAACTTTTAACAATACCATTGAGTTTGTTTTGTGTTGGGCATCTACTGCGGATATGGTGCCTGTCCTTAAGGGTGGTTTGCATACTCCGTGAAACTCCATTGGAACGAAACAATTTTTCCTTTGTGAGTGGTTATCAGTTGGAGATAGCCTCTGGGTTATGGATGGAGGCTTGTGTCCATTTCCCCTCTCAGCACTGGGATCCCATCGGGCTTAGACCCATGCAGGAACTGTCACAGTCTGTGTGTGTGTCAGTCCTCCTGTGTTTGGAGGGCCTTACTTCCCTGGTAACCTCATCCCCACTGGCTCTTACAATCTTTCTCCTTCCTCTTCCACAGAGTTCCCTGAGCTCTTAGGGGAAGGATCTGATGGAGACATCTCGTTTAGGACCGAGTGTTCCAAGGTCTCCTACTTTCTGCATATTATCTAATTGTGGGTCTCTGTATTTGTTTCCATTTACTGGAGGAGGAAGCTTCTCTGGGTGAGCATGACACATATATCTACTAGTATAGCAGAATGTCATCAAGAGTCATTTTATTGCTACATTTCTTTAGCAGAACAATACTATTTGGTTTTCCTCTAGGTCCCTGGCCTATCTAGTCTCACATTCTTGTCCATCTGAGCAGTGTCAGGTATGGGTTCTCTCTTATGGAATGGGCCTTAAATTCAATCAGACATTTGTTGGTTATTCCCATAAGCTTTGTGCCCCTCTTTGACCAGCATGCCTTTCAGGCAGGTCACAACTGTAGATCACAGGGGTTGTAGCTGGGTCGATGGTTATGTTTCTCCTTTAGTAGCATGCAGAATACCTTTTAGTACCATGAACACTAGTCAGTAGTGATGAAGAATATAGGTAGGCACCAGCTTGACTTCTGTATGTTCAATGTCTCTTATTTGCCTTCAAAACTGTGGCTTCTTTTTCTCTACTGTGTGTGTAATATATATATTTATAATATTTTTTATTATATTTATATATAATATAATATAAAATATACTTATAAATACTACCTGCCCAGTCTATCTAGTACTACTTGTGTATGATTTCACGGCTGACCATTTGAATACTGAATAACCAGTTGGGAACTCATTTCTGGGAAGGACTATTTTTCCTAGTGACAGTATTCCTTAGTTGCCGGCAGTTCTTTGTGTGTGTGTGTGGGGGGTACCAAGAGAGCTCCTTCTTCCATGCTAGTATATCTATTGATATTGCACATCTTCAGGTCTTTTTTAAGTGGACCTGTTATTGCAGTATCATGGCACTGTTATTTCTAGAACATAATATCTTTCTCTCTTCTCTGGTTATTACAATTGTTCTGACCTCTCTTCCAGGATGTTCCCTAAGTCTTAGAGGCAGGAATTGTGTTGCAGATATTTCAATTGGGGCTGGGCATCCCACAATTCCGTGTTCTCTGTCTTTTGACCAGTTGGGGTTTTCTGTGATGATGTACTTCCATTGTAAAGACAAGCTTCTTTGATGAGATGTGAGTGCTCCCCCTATCTGTGGCAGTAAGAATAGATCTTTAGAATGCATTTAGGAATTATGTTGGTTTAGTCAAGCGACAGTTGTAAGATCTCCTCTTAAATTCATGACCTCACTAGTCCTGGGTGCTTGACCAGGTTTCCAGGACTAGGCATAATTACTCTGCTGTTGAACAGGCCTTAAATCCAATTATAGAACTGTAGGTTTCCACCAGGACACGAGTGCCAGTGTTGCACCCTTAAGATTATCCTCACTGTGACTCATAGACATAGAAGCCTGGGTAGGGCTATTGGCTGCCTTCTGCTCTTGGAAGATTCCATAGCATCTTCTAGTGCTGTGGAAGCTCGTCCTTAGGAAGAAGGCTTTCAGACCAGGTCCAGTTAAGATCCTCTGAATGCATGGGAGAAGCCTGGCTCTGGGGGAGTTGAAGTCTGGTGCATCTGCATCACAGGTAAAGGATGTGCTACAGTTTGGAATCAGGACCATCCAAGTCGATATGTGGTATGATTCTGGTACCTCATACAATGAGTGGAGCCGAGTGGATGTAAGTATATGGTGAATGAACTGTGGGTGCTGATTTTTTCCTTCATAGCAATGCGTTTCAATGATTTTTGATTTTTACCTTTTCTTTGTCTCAGTCAGAATATGAGCTATTTTTTTTATTGTTACTGAGAAAAAATACCTAACAAAGGTATTTTAAAGAAAGATTTATTCTGGCTTGCTGTTCAAAAGTGTCATCCATCCTAACAGGGAAGGTGTGGTGGCAGGAACTTGTCACGACATAACAGGAGCAGGAAGCAGAAGGCAATGGAAGGTTCTGCTCAGACATGTTTCTCCTTTGATTAGGCCACGTCCAATGGGATGGTAGTGTCCAAGCTTAGGGAAGGTTGTCTTACTTTACCATCCTAATCTACACATACCATGCATTTTCTAAATCCCATGATTTGTCTTGGTCCTGCCAGGAATTCCTTACCAACCACTATCACTCTATATCTTTTAGCTCCTATCTGTTCTTCAAGTGAACTGCAAATACACTTCTATAATCCCCACACATCATACCAGCCAAAAATGGCTGTTTACTTTTCTGCAAACATGTAGGATAATTTTAAACTTCTCATATCCACTTAATTCATACTGGCTTTTGGGGATGGTTACATGTGAAAAAGTGTTATGTTGCTTGATAGGCCATAAGCTTTTTGAAGATTGGGTTTATGTTTTTGATAATCTGAAGTAACATATGATAAACATTTAAAAATGAATACACAGGGAAAGGTGTGGATTTTGAATATATAATCATCCTTATTAAAACATTGAGAAATGATCAATATAAGTATTTTAAGGGCATACACACAATTTCTCTCTTATTTATCCTTATTAATGCTTTACTATAAGTAGGTTTCTATAGTAGTTTCTAATTACATTCTGGCTGTTCTTCAGAGACTTCAACACAAGAAAGCTTGTCATAGTTAGAGATACAACGATCAGCATAAGTGTAGTGCAAAAATAGAGGGACAAAGTGTCTTTCATGGGTTGAGTTGGAAAGAGATGTTAGGCAGATCATGCTAGCTCTGAAAGGCCAAATCATGGGGTTTGGATTATTTTTAAAGAACAGTGCTTCAAAAAAAGCATTTGTTTTTGAAGAGGAGTGAAAGGAGATAAGAATAATCTATCCTCCCAGGAAGTCTTTAAAGAGGAGTAAAAAGAAGGAAGAATACACACATGCACACACAGAGAAAGTCTAAGACCTAAGACCAGTATCACTGATGAAAGTATATGCTGAAATTCTCCGTAAAATACTAGCAGATTGAATCCAGCACATCAGAAAGATCATTCACTACACAAGATCATTCACAAGGATGCAAGGATTGTTCAACATATGGAAATTAGTAAATCTAATACACCACAATGATAGATAAGAGTTTGCACCAGGCAGTGACTGTCAGGCTTTCTTTTACAACTCCAACAGGGGAGTGACTAATGAGAGTTCAATGGTAAGGCCAACTAAGGGCTAAAATTTATTAAGGGATTCTAAAAAAGGAATTTATGCGCTCAGACTATATTCATTTAGATGAGTAGCCAAAGCCACCTTGAATATAAGGAACAAAGCTGGGTACAAGACGAAACTTGATTTTAAGACATGTTCTAGAACCACCTTAAACAGAAGAGAATGGGACTGATAGAGAAACAGGTGTGGACCAATGGAACCGAACAATGAACACAGAAGCAAACCCATGTGACTGGGGGCAGCTGATTCTCAAAGAAGTTATAAGAGCATGCACTGGAGAAAAGATAGCCTCTCCTCATATGGTGTTGGTAAAACCAGGTACCTGTGTATAGAAGACGGAAACAAGTCCTCCATCTCTTGCCTTGAATAAAATAAACTAAAAAATGGACCAAAGAGCTAAGTATAAGACCAAAAACTATGAAACAAGTAGAAGAAAACAAGCAGAATATATTTCAAAATACTGGCAGAGACTCTGTGTGTGTGTGTGTGTACATGAAATGCACTGAATAAGCAAAAATAAAAAACAGATTCCATCAAAATAAAAAATTTTCTTGCTAGATATCAGCAAACCAAATAATCCAATTAAAAAAATGGGGTACAGATCTAAACAGAATTTTCAACAGAAGAGTTTCAAATGGCTGAGAATCACTTAAAGAAATGTTCAACATCCTTAGCCATCAGGGAAATGCAGATCAAAATGACTCTGAGATTCCATCTTACACCTGTCAGAATGGCTAAGATCAAAAGCACAAGTGACAGCTCATGATGGAGAGGATAGAGAAGAAGGGGAACACTTCTCCATTGCTTGAGAGTACAAACTTGTACAGCCACTTTAGAAGTCAGTGTGGCGGTTTCTCAGAAAACTACAAATCAGTCTACCATAAGACCCAGCTATATTACTCTTGGGCATAAACCCAAATGATGCTCAATCATACCACAAAGACAGTTGCTCAACTATGCTCATAGAAACTTTATTTGTATTAGCCAGAACCTGGAAACAACCTAAATGTCCCTCAACTGAGGAATGGATAAAGAAAATGTGGTATATTTGCACAACGGAGTATCACTCAGCTGTTAAAAGCAAGGACACCAGGAAATTTGCAGGCAAATGAATGGAACTAGGAAAAAAATCTTCCTGAGTCAGGTAACCCAGACCATAAAGACAAACTTGGTATGTACTCACTCATAAGTGGATATTAGCTATAAAAATAGGATAGCTATGTTACAATCCACAGACCGAGAGACACTAGGTAATAAGGAGAGTTCATTGGGGGGGACACCCAGATCTCCCTGGGAAGCGGAAATAGAGATTTTTGTGAGTGGACTGAGGACAGGTGGGGATGGGAACATGAGAGATCAGGTTGGGGGTCACAGAGAGGGAGAGTGCTGAGGGGTTCTGTTGGCGAGGGATATTTCACGGTTAACTGGTGCAGGGGAATCTCCCAGGAGTCTACAGGGAGGACCCAGGTTTAGATTCCTAGCAATAGTGGATAAGTAGCCTGAACTGGCCATCTCCTGTGACCAGATTGGTGCCAGGACCAATTGTCATCAGAGAGGTGCCATCCAGCAACTGATGGAGGCAGGTGCAGAGACCCACAGCCAAACATTAGGCCAAGCTCAGGGAATGTGAAGAGAGGGAGGAAGGAGCCAGAGGGGTTAAGGATATCACAAGGAAACTCAGTCAATTAATTGGGGCTTATGAGTGCTCACAGAGACTTAAATGACAACCAGGGAGGCTGCATGGGACCAACCTAGACCCTCTGTGTATATGTTACAGTTGTATACCTTGGTGTTTTTATGGGACTCCTAATAGCAGGAACAGGGACTATCTCTGACTCTTTTACAGGCTTTTGGGATCCTACCCCTCATACTGTGTCTCCTTGCCCAGCCTTAATACATGGGGAGGTGCCTAGTCTTACAGCAACTTGATATGCCACGTTTTGTTGATACTCAGGGGAAACCTGCCCTTTCCTGAATATAGACTGGAGACTGATGAGGAGGGGTTTGGGGACTGGGAGCACGGGGTGGGGTGAGGGGGGATGGGGGAAGGCTGTGGTCTGGATGTAAAATAAATAAATGAATAAAAAATGAAAGGTTTCTGCATAGAAAACAACACAGCGCGAAAAGATAACCTGTAGGGCAAGAAGAAACATTTCCCAACTACATCTCTGAAAAAAGACTAATAAAGAACTAAAAAGAAAATCCAACAGCAGCACTATCCTCAAGCAATCCAATTAAAAGGGACATGTGATCTGAATAAGGGTCTTCATAAAGGAAGACACACAAATGAACACCAATATGTTAAAAGACACCCACAAATAACTAGCCGTTAGGGAAATTCAAAAGTGCTATGCTGCATCATTTTGTCTTAGAATGACCACTATCAAAACAACCTCAGACTCAAATGATGAGGATGTGGAGAAAAAGGAGGCTCTTACTGTGTTGGTAGAGGCATACAGAACAGATGAACTACTATGGGAAATAGTATGTATTCCTTGAAACACTGAACTAGATTTACCATATGTTCTCTTGTCCTACTTCTGAATATATATCCAAAAGGAAAGGAAGCCAGCACACAAAAGGGATTCCTGCATACTCATCTTTATTGTAGCAGTATTTACAATAACCAAGATACAGAACTACCTAGAGCCCTTCAGCAGATGAATAGAAAAAGAAAATGCACACATAGGAATATTTTTTTTTTACACAGGAATATTCTTAAACTTTAAAGAAAAATGAAATCCTATCATTTGCAGCATAACAAGATGGAAACGAAAGGAAGGCATTAAGTGAAATAAGCCAAACATGGAATGACAAGTACTACTGAATTTTCATAGAGTACCACAGACAGTAGCAATTGCTGGGTTGGAAAGAGATAAGCAAAGAGTAGCTGGATTTGAACAGTTCACACTATATGTGATGAACTATTACATTGAAATCTGATAATATGTAGAATTAGTAAATGTTAATTTAAAAATATCTAAAAGATAAGGACATTTAGAGCCATCTTTCATTTATAGAGAAAGTAGGAAAAACAATATCTGATGTAAAGAGATAGTGGCATATCGCATTATTTACCAAAAGCTATTTTCAGTTATTGCCCACTGTTTTACAAATGTCTGATTTCAAACTGGTTCATGGCTTTTTTTTTCTTGAGACAAAGTCTTTTCTATGGAGAAATTGATCGCATGCCTCTTGAATATAAAATATCTATGACCAGATTGGTCTGGAACCAAAAACTTTTGTTCATGTGGGAGATGGTAAAACAGAAAGGCTCTAAGGTTTTCTTATGGAAGTAATAACTGAAGTTCTATAATGAATATCATATTCTCTCTGGACTTACAGCCACAGAAAGAGAGTTAATGTAAATGTGAAGTTACATAAGGGAAAGTCAAGTGTATTAAGAATATTCAAGGGCAGGAGAGCAAATTGCAGTGAAGAAGCCTGTTAGTGGGTGATGGGGAAAGAATCAGAGATTCAGAGTACAATATTGGGAACATATGCAACCTGGGAATTGCATTGAAACCTGAAGCTGGCTACTTAGGTTTTCCTGTGTCCTGAAGTCAAATGTGAAGTAAGACTATTTATTTTTAAGGTAGGGTGCTAAGCGCTCTACGTCACCCTGCTTCTAAACATGGATGAATGATGGCTGCCACCTGTAAGTATGAGTGGCCCATCTGATGCCAGTTCTGAGGGGTTTGTAGAGGAGAGGGGGTGTTTCCTGATTTCCTTTTGAAGGTGGAGCTGTCAAAGATGAATTCTTGGTGTTTATTTTTATCCACATTGAAACACATCACAAGTTATTTTTGGCTATCATTATTCATTTTTCAATACAAGTGCTGTGATTCAAGTATAGGGATCTGTGTAGGAGAGAGTGTGCTAATTTCTTGAAGACAATCCAGAGAGAGCTCAGGGTGATAAATGAAAGGTGATGGGCTTCTAGAATCTTTATTGAAGATTACTATTGGATAGTAATACAATCTGTCTCTTAACTTCATGTCTGAGCTATTGAATGATTCTGCATAGACAAACACTGAGGGTAACCTCAGAACAAAGAAGACAGCCACATTTCTTGATCCTGCTAAAGTGGTGTTATTTGATGGATGACTGTTGCCACTCTTAAGAAGTTTTCACATTAGCATTTGTCTGGAGGAATTTCTAGAAGCCCCAGAGAGCTTTAATGCAAAAATTACCAATATTAAACTATATTGATAAATTCAGATGGATTCTCAGACTAACCCCCCCCCCAAACTCACACCCCCCCCCCCCCCCCACACCCCATACCTAAACAGCTACTTGGTCAGGGTCTTCAGAGACTCATAATTTAAACTATTGTCCATGTAGCAATTATTTCTGTTTTCCATTTTTTCTACCAGCCTTAGTATGCTTCTTAGTTTTATAGTTCTGACACCTACAGAATAACCCTTTGGGTTCTGTAAAATTGAAGATCTATGTATTTTTATCCTCTAGGGTAATAAATATTATCTTGAGAAAATGTGACAAGAAAATGCATCCCTCTTGTTCTAAATAATTGTATAATTTATTCAACTAGAAATAAAATGAGATAGGGGTATTTCCAGTTTAAAATAATGTGCCGGGCTTTAGTTTCCTAAGAAAATCTTGGAAACCTGCCTCACAGACTTCAAGACAAAGATATTCAGTAGACACTCTCCTTTTTGGTTAAAGCCTTACCTAGTATGAATTGTCATAAAACTTCTGAGTAGAAAGAGATTTTTACTTAAAAGAAAAGCAAGTGTAAAACAATGAAATTTATAAAATGTCTTGAAGCTTCTCCTGAAGTTTAAACATTTTTTTTGATTTATCTATGAAGCAGGTATTTTAGGGAAAGAGAAATTTTAAAATAGATATTCTTGTTCTCATAGTTGTCAAAGAGACTTAGTGTGGAGTGATTTAGTAATGAGATTTGAAAACCACCCAACATGCTGTTCTAACCATCACCATTCAAAGGGACATCTGTGCCGGATGTGCTTAGGTTTCAAGTTCAAGTTTTCAATCCTGCAGATGAAGGAACTACTTCAGCATTTCTTAGAAAACAACGGCTACAGAAGTGTTTATGTAGCCTAGTGACCGACAACCCCCACCCTTTTCCTCCCACTTCATGTTTTCGTATGTCTGTCCCCTTCATGTTCTGTGTCAAAATTCAGTGCTTTGGGCAAAGCCTTCCTTGGTTCTATTTATAACTCATTATTTTTCTTCAAATGGTTATTCTTCGTGTAATTGCTTTTTTATCTATGTTTAAAAATTTCCTATTATCATTTTCCTTCCAGGAGCAAAGTCCCTTCGTTTGACAGACAGAACCACCTTCATCAGATAGGGATGAAGGGATAATCCTTTCCTTTTATCTTGGCTCCTAAGATCATTGCTCCTGTATTGAGACCTGGAGGGAGGATGGAGAAATGGTTGGAACTGGGGAGATGTAAGAGTGGATTTTGATTCCTTCATTAATGACTGTTAGGATGCCCTGTGTACATTGCTTTTTGCATTTATCCAGTAGAATTATAATATCACCATTAGAGATTGTCATATCAATTCAGTGAGGAATATAAAAAGACATCTATCTAACAAGCATCTCCTAAATAGGAAGTGCTCAACAGATGTAGCATGTAGCAATGGTAATTATATATTGACAATAATAATGTGACTTAACTGCTGAATACTTTAATAAATGGACACATTGACATGTTTATTTTCCTTGAAATTTTCTGTTTTAAGAGTACTTGGATTACAGATGTTTTTGTATGAGTAAAGAAAAATTATCTCATCTAATTGAACATTAGGTTGATTTACATGACCTCTTTTTAGGCCCATTTCCATCTATCAAGTATTTTCACATTGTCCTTTAAAATTCGGGTGTGCTATTAACTGTTTTTTTAAGACACACAAAATTGAGACAAGAGAGAGCCATCTCTATTTTTCTATCTTTTTGGTTTCTGCTCATCTAGATTTTTAAATTTTTATCACGTATGAAAGTCTAAGAAGAATAACTTTCATTTAAAAAATGTCTTGCAGTACCAACTTCCACTATTATTTGTAAATTAATTCATCATGTTTTCTCTAAACCAAAGAACTCATTTTACCCTTTAGCCTCATCCTCTTTTCTGTCTAGCAGTTCCATTTATCATACAAAAAATGACCTTCCAAAGTCATCTCTCAAAGGCTACAGATCATACCAATAAAGAGGACTATCTTTATTCTATGATGCTCTTTAGCTGGAAAGCAACTCGTCACTTGGGATTTGTGAGAGTGGATTGGAGGGCCATTGAGACTTACATTGTGATGATATCCATAGACTAGATCTGCTGTGTGCAGAATGAATGTATCTTTACTGGGGTTATGCCTTTGGGACTCCAACTTGTCAATATAAAACACCTTGAGCCCAATTCTGTTTGGTTACAAATTCTGCTTCTTTACATGACTTTAGGCCAATTAGTTTCTTTGCAGTTTATTCATTTTCTATAGTTTTTATTTGTGTACAAATTAGAAGTTATTAGACATTGCTTATGTGCCAGTGTTATGCAGCAAGATTACAGTATTAGTTTTTTTCTTTAAATGGCAATCATTTAAAGACATTCTAAAAGGAAAGAAAGCATGCTCATTTGTATTTACCAATTTATTCAACATCCCCAGTGCTATTTATTCTTAAGTATAAATCTAAATTTCTATCTGATATCATTTGCTTTTGTTGTGCTATGTGTGTGTGTGTGTGTGTGTGTGTGTGTGTGTGTGTGTGTGTATGTGTGTGTGTGTGAAGTCTGCAGAAGGTTACTTAGCTCTTGTTAATCAGAATGTTTGTCTAGTTCTTGATTTTGAAGAGTATTTTTGTTGGGCATAGAACTATGGGATAATAGGTTTTGTTTCTTTTTCCTTTCATTAATTTAATGATGTCATTTCATTTTATTGTTTCTGATAACCTGTAGCAATTCTTATCCTTGTTCTCCAGTACACAGCAAACCTCTTCTCTGGATGTTCCTTATATTTTATCTATAGTTTTCTGCACTTTGCTTACCATGGGCCGTCCTGGGAATGGATCTCTTAATATTCACTCTCCTTAAGTTTACTAAACTTCTTGGATCTTTTTGGTTATTTGTAGAAATTACTAAGCATTATTCCTTTAAATAATGTATCTAGCCTGTTTTTAATCTATTTTTCTGCTAGGGATTTAGTTATATTTATATAAAATTATTTGATATTATCCCATTATTTCTTTCCTTTCAAATTTTTATGTATTTGTTTTTCTCTCATGAGGTCTCCCTGTGTTATCCTAAGATAGTCTTGAATGGCGGGGGACTACAAATGTGTGTATTTCTACACCCCAGCTGTATTACTTAATTTTGAGACTTTGTTCATTTAAATTTTCCTTCCTCTTCATTTCCTAGACTGAAAAAAATTTCTGTTTATCAGTTTTGGATTCTGTCTCACTTTCCCTTACCATCTCCAACCAGCTATCAAAGCTTGTTCACTAAAATTTTCATTCCCTTTGTTTTTCAATTCTAGAATTTTCTTTGTTCTTTTTCTGCTTAAACTAATTTCCTCTTTACTCCTCAAAATAATAGACAATTAATTGAGCATATTTTTCTTTACTATTTTAAAGACTATCTACATATATAATTATAATATACATAATTATGTTATATATAATAGCTCTTTAAGATATGGATTAGGTGAATTGGAGCTTTATTTGCAGATTTTTTGGCTATCAATGTGTCATATTTTCCTGTTTCTTTGTTAGTGATATTTGAATGAATACTGGACAGTTTGGATAGTTGGTGGTAAAGTCTCTGGATTCTGTGATATTCTTCTAAAGAGTATTGATTGTTTATCTTAGCATATTGTTTAATAATTGACTTGAACATACTTAAGCTTGATTTTATGCTTTGCTAATGCAAGCCTGTTCAATTTGACCACGTTCAACAGTATCCACAGAGGTTGGTAGGGTCCTGGCACTTCCTTCAGGTCATGCCCTGTATCTGTAGAAAGGCATTCAGCTCTCTGTGACTCAAATGGATGGCAAGGGTGATAATGAAGTGTTTATTAATGAGGTTTCCCATTCTTAAAGGCTTGGTTACAAATTCTGCTCCTTTACATGACTGACATGTTCTTCTTCTAGTTCTACCTGGCCTCCACCAGCACTGTTATTTCAATTCCATAACATTTTTATCTTCCACAGGATCACATCTTGAATATATATAGCCAAGATCTTAGCCAGAGACTCATGTACGATCCCCACTTGGGCTTCTGGACATTTTTGTCTACATGATTGTATACTGCGTTGGATCCTATCTTCTAGATTTTGGGCACATCAGGTGCCTATACTCTTACCACTGCCTCCTTGCTTGAAATGACTATAATGTTCTGTTTGGATTGCCCTTCTCCATCATGAGAGCATCCTTTTTTAGAGAGTGAGGCAATCTTGGGGTTTAATATGGTGAGTCTGTGTGCCCTCAGGGACTGCAATTGTCTTATGTTCTAAAAACTGTTGCCTCCTCTACTTAATCCAGTTATGGAAGTATTTTCTGTAGGAGAACTAATCTTTTAGTGGTTACCCCATTATAGCTGGAGGCACAAACACATAGGCATTGGCTTAGAATGAGTTGTACCTTTTGAAATATTTTATGATTCTATTTATTTATGGATCAGGGAATAATGCCACAACCAAATTCAAATGCTATAGAAAACTATCCAATTAAAAGTCTTTTAACTAGCCGGGCGGTGGTGGCGCACGCCTTTAATCCCAGCACTCGGGAGGCAGAGCCAGGCGGATCTCTGTGAGTTCGAGGCCAGCCTGGACTACCAAGTGAGTTCCAGGAAAGGCGTAAAGCTACACAGAGAAACCCTGTCTCGAAAAACCAAAAAAAAAAAAAAGTCTTTTAACTAGTAGTATAATTTTCCTTATACGTGAGAGATGTTACTTTTTTCAGTAGATATTTTACATAAAATGTTCCTACATTTATAATGGGGTATGGCCCAATGAATTCATGGTTAAAATGAAGATCTTGTCAAAATAAGTAAAAAATACATTTAATACAGTGCACTTAGCCCACCAAACATCATAGTTTAGTCTAGCCTTTCTTTTAAAAATGATTTATTTGTTGTGTGTGTGTGTGTGTGTGTGTGTGTGTGTGTGTGTGTGTGTGTGTGTGTGTGTAAACATGTACCTGTACATGTACACGAAGACCTGAAGAGCAGTGAGATCCTTTGGAGCTGAATTTATAGGCATTTTGTAGGGTTTCTGGCTTATTACATGGGTGATAGGATCCAGACTCTGTAGCTCATGATTGGTCATCATGTTCTCTTTTGAGCCATCTCTCTAACCACAAATGTGTGTGTGTGTGTAGGGACTTGTGTGTTGTGTGCGTGTTTATGTGTGTAGGGGGGGGGTATAGGGACTTGTGTGTGTTTATGTGAGTGTGTGTGTGTGTGTGTGTGTGTGTGTGTGTGTGTGTGTGTGTGAGAGAGAGAGAGAGAGAGAGAGAGAGAGAGAGAGAGAGAGAGAGAGAGAGAGAGAGAGCGCTCACAGGGCCTTGTGTATGCTAAGCATGCATTCTACCATTGAGCTATATCCCCAGCCACTTTCCCCTAGCTTAAAACTGTGATCAAAACACTTTTATTAGCCTTCCATTGAGCAAAAATTGTCAGGCATAGAGTTTATTTTATGATAAAGAGCTAAGTAGATTGTGTTGTTTAGTGGATACCTGTATTTAAAAAACCCCAAAACTACCAAGCAAAAAAGTCTGGCAACAATGTCCATAGACTAAATTCATAATAGTGCAATTGATGCTTTAAAAGGTATGTGTATTTGTTGTTTAGATGTTGCTAAATTTCCCACTATTGTGACTGTAATCCTCATATAAATGAGTGGGAAGGATGTTGACATTTTGTTGTGTCTCTAGTGTCCACTTAATCCATGGGAGAGCTAAAATTTTTTTTTTAAACAATCATTCTTGGGACTAGAGAGATGGCTCAGTGCTTAAGTGTGCTTGCTGTTCTTTTAGATATCAAGTTTAGTTTCCAGCAGAACCTGTCACTTTAGTTCCAGGGGATTGGAGATCCTCTTCTCATCTCCACAGGCTCCCACACACAAGTGCTATAAACATAAATAAAAAAAGCATTCTTAGGTTTATTCACAATCAGTAATCTCCCCTGTTTTAACATGTGTGTTATTAAGAAATAGACAACTACGATTTATACAAATTGGAGCTGTCATTATTATTATTATTATTATTATTAATAATGCTGTGTTTCATTTGCCCAGTATTGTAGCTGATGATAATTTCCGTGTGAAAGTGCTAGATTGCATCTGACTAGTGCTATTTCAAGGATTTCTTTTCTTTTTGTGCTCTACCAATATAGGTAAAGCACATATATACTATCCTGCTCTCCAATCTGACCTTGATTGTGTCTTTCAAATCCATCTTCTGGCTTTATTAGTTCTTCGTGGACTCATGTCCTCTGAGCGAGTTTGTTTTTCCCTTGTTATTTTTGCTTTCCTCATTTGCTGTTCTGAATTTGAGATGCTAAGGATGTCTGCTTCGAGGTGTGGGTAGTCATTGAACACTCTGAATCACTGCCTTTCTGTAGAGCTGCTGATTTTGATGGAGCTTTTCTACTTCCTGGAACATAAAGTTGTCATTAGGTAATTTCGGGGCCTCTTTGATTTTTCAGGTTCTTGGCTCTTTTCCATGTGATAGGAATGAATTGTAAGTTTTTAGTAATAAGGTGTGTGTGTGTGTGTGTGTGTGTGTGTGCGCGTATATATATATATATATATATATATATATATATATATATATATATATATATATATAATTATATATATATATTTGGGTTTACCCCCTAGCATTAAGTTTAAATCTTACCCATTTAAATATGACAGAGAAAATTTTCATTTATTTATCATTCTCTGTATCTGTTGTTATTTTTTCCTCAACACTGAGATGTATTGTAATGTACCCATGGAGCTAATACTGAAAAGAACCCATGTCAATGCAATAAGACAGAGTCAGAAAAAGAAATATCATGTTTTCTCTCATATGCAGAATATAGATTGAAATTTATATCACACACATACTTATGAGAGAGAGGGGAGAGAGAGAGAGGGAGAGAGAGAGGGAGAGAGAGAGGGAGAGAGAGAGAGAGGGAGAGAGAGAGGGAGAGAGAGAGAGAGGGAGAGAGAGAGCACATGAAAGTAGAAAAGGAACTATGATGGGGAAGAAGATGTCTAAATAGGGGAGTGGAATAAGAAAGGTAGTGAATCCTGATCATATGAAAGCAGAGCCATCTGGGGGCAGGAGGATGATCAGCACGATAAAGGTGACAGGGAGGCAGTAGAGGAACAAATAAGAACAACGTATAATGATACATTTTCATGAGAATGTCAAGATGAAGCAAGCCTATTACCAATTATGCTGACTAAAATTAATGAATAAATTTTTTTTTTGGTAACTGCTTAGTAAGGAAAATTTATTTTTTGATAGAAGCCTCAAATCTCTCCACATTGAGATTCCTGTTGCCAACCTCTTTTGTTCACCTCTGTCAAGTATCCTTACTGACCCACTGATCGAAGTAATTATGATTGACTGTGACTGAATGCCTTGAAAAGAGCTCACAGACGCCGCTGAGGTTTCTTCTTTTTGAGAATGTATTAAGTCATACTATGGGCATTTGTTAAAGTCTAGATTTAGTACTGTATTAGGGGAACTAAACATTGAAAATAATGGTCTGCTTTTTGCCATCAAAAAGTGTCATGGTTGACAGTGCAGGATTTGAAGTCAGATGGATGAGGAATGGGCAGTCTTGGGTGAATTACACTAAATCTCTGTTGTTTCATGTGGGAAACACTTGAACTTTCTCAGATCATACCTCAAATACCTCCACTTATCTTGAATAAGAATAAATCTGTGAGGATCATTATCCTTGGAGCTCAGACAGGTTGTTCTCCTGGTTACATTGGATTTTTGTGGTCTTTCCAATTGTCGCCCACCAGTCTTTAAAAATCTAGCCACCCAATACCATGATTGCTATTCTGTGACTGCTTCATGTCCTGCCAGGAAAAAATGAGCTTGGGCATTTGTTTTATAACCTTCAAATAAAAATCAGTAGCTATATTGGATATTTGCAGACAGGATTATGCAGTGTGTAATTAGTCAGGGCAACACAAAGACCAAGCCCTTCACCTCCAGTGTCTTGATATACTCTGTATTTACTCGTGTGCACCTATCACATGGTTCAGTGTGGCTGGGGTAGGATGAAGTACAATGTGCTCTATGATGTTACTCAGATACACAAGCCTCTTTCTGTCTGGTGCTTTACCATCTTCTCATGATATGGAGCCATGCATGTGTGCTCTACATCTGGTCAGCAAGCTATAGAAGGAAGGGTGTATGCAATGTAATATTGAGATTTTAGGAAGGAGGCCTGGATGTGTATACCTCACTTCTTCTCATATTCTGCTCCACTCTGATTCATTATTGAAGTATTCTGTTCTGAAGAAAAAGAATGACATGTTTTGGTGAGTGTCTTTAACCTTTGCCATTTAGAAGCAAAGTTTGGGCTTCTGATTGGTATGTGCAGGTTGAATACAATCACTTAGGCATCCCTGCCATGGTACCAGGTACTGCAAGCTGGCTTCATGTGCTCTTACAGCAAAGGCTGCAAATTTTATGTCCCTTCCTAGGGCATTTTAGCCAAAGGAGGATTTGAAGTACTTGTGCTATAGACACATCGGCACACTGGATATTTAGATAGGTTTATCTTAGAGTGGGAATATTGAGTGATGAGTGTCACACTGGATAGTTTCTACCTAGACTTGTTGTAGTAAATTCCTTACTAGCAGTACTTTTAATCCTTACAGCAGACGCCTTGGCCAGTAGTTAGTATTGGTTTCCTGCAGCTGCCCAGACTATTGGATGACAGTTTTATGTGTACTATTAGAAGCAGGTCCCAGCTTTTGACCTTCTCCTCTCTGAAAGCTGCTTTTCACTGATCTTTTCTTTCTCTATGTCTCCTGTAAGTATACAAAGAAGGACTTCCATAATGGGCCTAGGTTAGAGTTGCCCATAGTCTGTATCAGTATTATTATCACCAAATTTTAAGTGACTTAATATTTGGCTAGGAAACATGTTTTAATTATGTGGTCAAAAATAATGACAATTAGGGCCAGGGGGATTGCTCAGTGATTAAAGAATTTTCTGTGCAAGGAATAAAAATGGAGTTAAAATTTTGGTTGTGAGCCTAGCCTTTAATGGCTGAGCCATCTCTCCAGCCTGGGTGGTGGTGGTGCACACCTTTAATCCCAGCACTGGGGAGGCAGAGCCAGGTGGATCTTTGTGAGTTTGAGGCCAGCCTGGTCTACAGAGTGAGATCCAGGACAGGCACCAAAAACTACACAGAGAAATCCTGTCTCGAAAAACCAAATAAACAAACAAACAAACAAATAAATAAATAAATAAATAAAAATAAAAATAAAAATAAAAATAAAAATAAAAATAAAAAAATGCAGTTAAGATCCCAAGGACCTAAGCAAATGCTGAGTGGGTGTGGTAGTTCACTTGCACATCTGCTCAGAAGGCAGAGACGGGGATCCCCACACCAAGCTTCAAGGGAGACTAGGTATATCAGTGAGCTCTAGGTTTGATTGAGAGAGTCTGCCTCAGTGAGTAAGACATAAAAATAATGAAGGAAAATTTCCATTATCAACCTCTGGCCTCCACATACATATTCTGATACATGCACATGCACCCTTCCCTACATAACTTCTACACATGTAAACATACATAAACACACACACACACACACACACACACACACACACACACACACACACACACACAGCCCTTACACACAAAAGAAGAAAAAGTTGATTAAGTTTGAAAATTTTCATAAGGCTTTCTGGCCCACAAACATACTCAATATAATCAAAATTTTTGTATGATTATTCTTTTCCTGCTCTGGGGAGAAATATTAGCATATTCCAGTGACCTAGTGAACGTAAAAGTAACTTGTTGACAATACGGAATGCAAGGACTGCTTGGACTGCTTTTTTGATTAGTCTGAGTGTAGATCCTAAGACATGTAAGAGAGGACTGTCAGCACAGTGGTGAGGGACACATGGCAACTTCTGAGAAGCTTCCAAGAGGAGATATAGTGTATCCATCAAAAAACATGATAAAATAGTAGTTCATGAGGTTAGTTCATTGTAAGACATAGAGCACAGTTCTAGTTCATCTGGGATTGTGTGAAACAAGATAATGAAGCAAATGGTAAGTTCAATAAAGCAGCTGAAAATCAATATATTTTTGGGTTTGGATATCTTTATGACTGGCTGGAAGTATTTCAGTCTTCTGAAATGATAAATTAATTTGCTGCTCTGGACCTAATGCAGGGCAGAAGCAATTCAATTAAGACCTAATGGTTCTTGTTCCAAGTTGAAGTTCTTTAAACTTTTCAACACACACACACACACACACACACACACACACACACACACACACACACACTTTTTAAACAAACTGCTCCCAAGTGTGTGGCATTGCAAGTCTGTAAGAATCGATTATTCTTTTTGTCTCCTGTAGTGTGTGGTTTTAGACAGGTGGAAGCAATAACCAGAGGAAACTGTGTCCTTTTACCAAGTCTGCATTATTGCGTGTCTGATTCTGTGTGGTCTTCCTGGTTTCTATTTCTTTTCCCTGCTTTGTTTCCATGCAATTGATCTTATCCTCAGAATATGAGAGGTTCTGGAAGCTCATTACATGTTAGTACCTTGGGGACCAATACGAAACACAGAGCAATATGGATGCAAGAGATGCTTCACCTCCCAGACTGCTGAAAGGTAGAGTAAATGAAAATGGAAAGGATGCCCTAGCTTTTCTTGCCTCTGGCATTCAATGAAGTAATATTACATATTGTTCTCTAAAATTCTTGATGGTGTTTGAATGAGTGGTGTGATAAAACAGGACTTCAGCAATCCGGGATATAATCATGCAGAAAGCAAGTCCCAGGATGAAATGAAGCTCGTGGTAGCACAGAAATTGGGTGTTTGTGAACTCAGTTGACGAGGCAAAGTTATAAATATGAGGTAACTTGATTAAATGAACTATACAAGTACACCGTGTATGGAACTATGGGATGTGATATAATTATGTCCTACTTAAAAGTAAAACCAGACTCAGCTGGTTTTAAATTCTGTGAGCATGACTCTGTAGCCACGTAGAATAAAGCTCATGATTCCATCACTATCTGTGGTGGTTTGAATGAGAACGGCCCCCATAGGCTCATAGGTTTGAATACTTGCTCTGAGTTGGTGGATCTGTTTGAGAAGGATTAGGAGGTTGGTGTTGTTGGGAAAGTATGTCCATTTTCAATTTTCAAAAGACTGGTGACATTCCCATTGTGTGTTCTCTCTCTCTCTCTCTCTCTCTCTCTCTCTCTCTCTCTCTCTCTCTTGTTTGTGGATCAAGTTGTTAATTCTGAGTTGTTCCTGATGCCATGCTTTTGTACTGGCCATTGTGGACCCTAATGCCCTAAAACAGCAAGTTCATTAAATACTTTTTTTTTCTTTACAAGTTACCTTAATCATGACATTTTGTCACACCAATAGAAAAGTAACTAAGAAGTTGTTACCAGTAGTAGGGTATTGCTGTGAAGAACCTGACCATGTTGGTTTTTGGAGAAATGTGGAAGGCTTTAGGACTCTGGACTAGCAAAGTGGTTGAACTCTGTAAGCAAAGCTTTATAGACCATCTTAGTAGTATCTTTGAAGAAAGTAGTGCTGAGAGCTGTGTGGACAGACTGTGAAAGCCAATTCAAGAGGTTTCAAAAGGGAACAATGTAGGAAACTAGACTAGAGACCATTCATGTTATACTTTGGCAAAGAATGTGGCTTGTTGTGTCCTTCCCTAAGAATTTATCCAAGGCTAAATTGAAAGATAACAGATTAATTTCTTTAGTAGAGATTTCAAGACAGCCTAATATTGACTCTGTCACATGGTTATTAGTAGTTATTCTTATGCAGGTCTACACTGAAAAAAGAGTAAATAGGGCAAAAGGAAATAGAGAATATACAGTTTGAAGAGAAAAAGAGCAGAAAATTCCTTAGGTCTTTCCTTTCACTCACTGTAGGATTATCTGGGTGGTATCTTGTCCTGAGGAATCCCTCCCTTTATCTCAAATTGGGTAAGGCCTCACCTTGGTCTGCTTATCTCTTGCAGCACAAGACTTGATTCCAATATTAAATTTCCTGGTGCTCTTTTTGATTTTACAGGAGCTTGTTGTTAAGAGATTGACTTGATTGTCCCATAAGACACGTTGGAACTGGGACTTTAAAACAGTGTTGAGACTATGAAAGACTATGGGGACTTTTGAAGATGGACTAAATATGCCTTGCTATACGACCTATGGGTCAGGGAGTGGAATATGTTGATTTGAATGAAAATGCCTCCCATAGGTGCATATGCTTGAATACTTAGTCCCCAGTTGGGGGTGCTATTTGTAAAGCATTAAGAGGTGTGGCCTTGTTGGATGAGTGTGTCACTGGAGGTGGGCTTTGAGGTCTTAAAAGATTCCTGCTCCCAGTGAGCTCTTTCTGTCTTCCTCTTGCTTGTGGATCAAAATTTGAACTCTTAGCTGTTCTTTCTGCCACACCTTTGCTCTACCATCATGTACTCTAACCCTATGACACCATAAACCCAATTAAGTGACATTTAACATAAGTTGCCTTGGTTATGGTATTTTAGTACAGCAATAGAAAAGTAGCCAAGACACTATATTAGCCTTTTTCCTTCATCTGCAAAAAAAAGTATTTACTAAAAGAAGCATTCCTAGAGGATTTATTATAAAGGTTATGTTAAATAATGTTAATAAAGGCTCCAGCAAATAAGTATATGATAGCTGTTATTGTAATGTGGGTTACATACTTTTTTTAAAATACAACAAAACAAAATACAATAAGACAAGGCAAAAGCTCTCACATTGAGGCTAGACAAGGCAACCCAACAGGAGGAAAAGAATCCCAAGAGCAGGCAAATGAGTCAAAGACACACCCCCTCCCATAGTTAGGAGTCCCACAAAAACACAAAACTAACAGCCGCAACATATACACAGAGGACCTGGTGCAGACCCCTGCAGGCTCTGTGCTTGCTACTTCAGTGTCTGTGAGCCCATATGTGCCCTGCTTAGTTGCTTCATTGGGCCATGTTCTCCTGGTGTTCTCCATCTCCTCTGATTCCTACAACCTTTCTGGCCCCTCTTCTGTGGGATCCCTTGAGCTCTGAGGGGCAGGACCCAATGGAGACCTCCAATTTAGACTCTCTGTCTACACAATGTCTGGCTGTGGGTCTCTCCACCCACCCCCATCTGTGGGTTGCATTCTTTTAATCAGCAAAGATAATTAATATGAACTTAATATAAACACTGCTCTTCAAATGATCTAGTGTGTGCTTGATGACCTGAGACTGTGGTCACTAATGAAAGGATCTGTTAATTTTACTTAGCTTAGAACTGGAACAGAATTCTGGGATATGCATTTACTACAAATACTTTTGAAAATATTGAAAAATGCAGGGTTTAACTTGGCATAAAATAACCAGGATGATTTGGGATAAAACTTCTGTCTCCTTGGGAATAAAGTAAACCACTCACTCACCTTCCTTAGGGTGTGATCCAGAAATGCAGAAAAAAGGCAAAAACAAGGTGCAATAAAGTGAGGTACAGGTGTGCTATTAAAATATTTGAGGAATTCCCAGCACCTCCAGATGGAAGGTGGACTATTGTTTCTGTCAGCTTGACACAAAGCTAGACATGTCTGGGAAGAGGGAATCTTAATTATGAAACTGCTTTCATAAAACGGGCCAGTAGGCAAGTCTATGGGGCAATTAAAAATTAAATTTATATTTTATTAATGATTGATAGGGGAGGGTCCACCTTACTGGGTGTAGTGACACCCCTGGAGAGTTGGTCCTGGATGGTGTAAGAAAGCATGCTGTGCAGGCATAAGAAAGCAAACTGAGCAAGCTAGTGAGAGCTAGCCCATAGCTTCTGCTTTAGTTCCTGCTTCCAGGTTCCTGCCCTGAATTCCTTTAGTGATGGAGTATGGAGAGTTATGACAAAAATTTCTTCCATGTCTATTTTTTTTCCCTAGCTTCTTGGTGTCTTAGAGGATCTACTGGTGAGATAGTGATAATTTGAGGACACGTGTAATTAAACTGTCGGTATCTTTTTGAGTGTGTAAAGAGATCCAGCCATTCATAAAGTAGACCTAAAGGGCACAGAAGTAAGAAAAGCAAGCCAGCAACAACTTCACTGGGATAAAAATACTCTCTGCTCTAAGAATGTTACTGTTTCATTAAGTCAGTGGGGTCATGCCATTAATTCTTTTTAAAACATATGATTTGCTCTGGGGAATCTTCAGAGAGACAATAAATATGGACAGTGTCACAACTGTCAAACTGCCACCTTTTGTTTCAGCAATGGTGACAGAAAAAAAAAAAACTACAGATTCAAACTGGGATTTCTATGTAGCAAGGCTGGGAAGAAAATCTATGTAAATCATGGGTGGAGAAACTGTATCTGATTTTCTTCAGGTAAACTTGATTCTTAATTTCTGAGTTGGAGCCAATCTTTAGGTATTGCTTTTTTCTCTTTCAGAGTTTGAGTTGGACTTAGACATTCAGAAATGCAGTTAAAATTTGAAATTCCTTAATTTTGATATGAAATGAATATTGAAAGAAATGTCTTACATAGCGATCATTTTGTCTGAGTTAAGGTGCCTTGGTTTTATAAAATAATCACAGTAGTGGTGAAGCTAGCTAACACTTGCATGTTAATTTCTCCTGTTCTTTCTGATGGGTTCTTTCTGATGGTTCATATAACCCTGGTATTACGAAACGTGAAATTCCAGGGCGGTTTTAGTCTGTAAGTAACTTAGCTTTCTACTAAAACTTCTCGCTTCATCTATTTTTTTTTTTGGATGTTTAACTAGTTGTGACTATTTTTAGATAGAGCTCCAAAGTGTATGGAAAATGAACACTTTTGGAAATTTGTATTCCTTCCTCATGAACCGTAAAGGTCATACCATTAAAAGTTTTATTACAGCTTAACATTGTGGCTTGGAAGATTTAGGATTTTCAAAGGTCTTTCACCCCCTCTGTATCCAGTGATTTGTTACGAGCTCATTTCTCCATCCCTTTGGTCCATCAGCCTGGGTCCAAATGTCAGCTCTCCCATTTGTCAGCTGCAAAGTTGATTTGTGGTGAGTGACTGAGCTTTCTGGGCTCAGTGTTCTTGCACGTGAAATGGGAATGATCCCACCCACCGCAGATGATTGTGGTAAAGCAGTTGGAACTGTATTTTCCTCTTGGAAGGTGTCTTGTGAGTATTTTAAAAATAAGTAGTAGCTCTGAGGCCCATTGCATAGTATTGCTAGAGGGTGATTGCCAAGAGCCTGAAGGCGATACTTGGAATGCTTGAGCATACAGGTTTTCGAAGGGTCTGTCAGTCATTCAGTTTCTATATGAGCTTTGGCAGGTTGTTTAACCCAAGACCCTCCTCATTGTAAAATGAAGAGAGTCAGAGTGCCTGCTTCATGTGGCTGTGTGAGGACTAAATGAGCATGAGATGCTGCCTGTATAGACTTGTGCCAAGTCACAATTCCTAGTCTCGTATCATGCAGACGAGACCAGTGTCGCCTCTGAGTTGTGACTTGAACTGTTTTCAGGAGTTTCCTCCTGAGAAAACTTCTGCTGGTGAAAAGGGAAAAAAATTAATCAAATGTCCTAGTTACTTTAAAGCTTGATCTGGTGCCTGAAGAGATGTCTCCATGTTTAAGAGCATTTGATGCCCTTGTATAGGATCTGGGTTTGGTTTCCAGCACTCAGAGCAGTTTTGGAGGACCAGTTCTAGAGGATCTTACACACTCTTCTGGCCTCTTCAGGCCCTAGGCATGCACGTAGAATATACAACATATATGTGGGCACCCACTCTTTGCATTCTGCTCTGGTATGCTGATTTTAGAGAGCACCTCATCTCTAGCAACTGTGCACAGGCTCCCAGATTATTCAGTGTTCCAGACATTTTTAATGGATCCTCTCTGACGTGGTGGCTGGGTATAGAGGGGAAGGAAGAGGGTCTTAAGCAGTCTCTTGGTGGGACAGAAGAATCTGGACCTATAGTCATGGCTCCTGCTGGCTCCATTCGTTCTCCCAGGCACTCTTGGCCTACTGCTTTTCTTGGCTGAGGTTCTAGCTGGTGTCACATGGAAACTGGTGTGTTTGGGACTGATGGGTCCTGACAGTCTCCCTGACTCTTTCTGCACCTAATGGTGTAATCACTCTCAGTGTGTCCTGGGCATGCTGAATCCATTTCAGAAAGAGATGCTGGACTGACTCTCTATACCCAGCCTCTGCCACAAGACTTTCTCTGATATAGTGCCTCTTGGCTTAATTATTTCCTCATTTGCCCACAATCCCCCTGATTCCTAGCTCTACCATAGTGATTACCATAAGGGATAAAGAGCTGATCAGAGGAACAAAACTTTGAGGTTCTCCTCTGCCTACTGTCTTCAAATACCATTGATAGGGCTTACCCCAAGATGGCATATCTTTCTAGACTCTCAAATAAGAACACAGCCAGCAATTTGTTATCCCTTTAGCTCTGTGTTAAGACACATATCCCACTGCCTTGCCCATTTTCCTTCCTTCCACCTCATAATCCCTGGCTTGGATGAAATATTGTTTCCTCCTAGAAATGTCCTCATTCTGTGACACATCTCTCCTGATCAAGGGAGAACTCTTGGAACCAAGTTCTTCTTATATGTGAAAGGCAGCCAGTGAATGTAAATACTCTTCCTTAAGACACCTCATTAGTAAGACTTGCATAGGCTCTGTTCTGAGCATCAGATTCTGCACATTAACTCCATCCTCTCTCTGGACTGAGGGTGTTTTATACTCAAAAGGTAGGAATAGAGCACAACAGTATTTTCTAAAATATGAGACTGAAGTTAGCAGATAATCAATGTGAACTTTGTTATGATGGTGACTAATATGTAACTATTAGCGTGGGATAGTTTTTAGTTCTTACTGGTTATTTTACATCACAAAGCATATAGTTTCTGGTACAATGATAACAAAGACATACTGTAACTTTTGGAGCATTGTGCATTTGGTATTATAAATGCACATAAGCTCTACCTTCTGTGTTCTCGCTCCTCTCTCTCTCTACCCCCATCTCTCCAGCTACACAGGTTTTTTGTTCTTGGAAAATAAGCTGATTTCTTTTTCCTGTTCAGAAGTTTGAGTCATTTTCTTCTGTCTTAAAACCCCACTCCTTATATCTTCTCAGTCTGCCTCTTATCTTTAGGACTCCAGTTACTTTCCACATTGCTTCATATTCTTTGTTTCCTTTTCTGCATGAGTCACTTGAAAGTGTCTACACACCCACTGTATATCTACTTCAACAGAATATAAGCTTCAAGAGGACAGGATTATGTCTGTGCTCTTCTCAATTATATTCTCTGAGCTGGCACACACAGATATCAATACATGATTGTTGAATATATGAAAAAATGATTGAAGATTCTCTTATCTTAGATATAAAGAATTACTTTTATTAGTACCACTGGCTTACATGAATGAATGTACCTTGTGGAAGTATGGGAACAGGAGTTGTAATGTTTTTCTTACATATATCATGCAATGGTGAGAATGGATCATTCCTAATTATTTTGTTCTATTCTGGTGGTGGTAGAAAAATGGTTTAGTTGTACTTCTTAAACAGGTTAAGAAATCATTTGGGAACAGACCTCATGGTTTATATTTTGTGTCTTTTATGCTATTTAGTTGTTTGGTGGATACATGTCAGTTGTTATTGATGAGGGTAGGAAGTGGATGAGAGAAAATTGTAGGTCATTAGCTTCCAAGGGAGACAGAACTGGCAAGGTTGTTTGGTTGATAGAAGAAGGACACATATTGGATTTCTGGAAGGGTGAAGTCATGAGTTGAGGTGCTTCTGTCAACCATGAGATATGTGTAATTTTCATTTGCATAAGAGAGCTTGGGGTCAACACATAAGGGACAAGTTCTAATTTCAGGATTAGAATCTCCATGGAGAACGATCAGAGGTAGCAATTCAGTAAGAGGATTGTTCCAGAAACTACTGCTGTGCAACAAATTACCAGACAGCTTAGTAGCAGAGGCCAATCATTTTGTTAGATTCACACAGTAGGATATGGGTCAAGAAGTCAGTGAGCACTCTGCAGGGAATGGACCATGTGTGTTCCAGCTGTGAGTCCCAGAAGGGCAGAAGAGACTTGAGGCTGAGGCTGGAGTCAGAGTCAGATGGAGACTCTTACATGGTAGGTGACCAGATGTTACCATGCAACCTCTCTAGGAGGCTTGGCTTCGTCTCAGCTTGGTTGACACATTGTATGTGGAGCTCAGGGTTTCAAGCATTTGTGTTCCAGCAGAGAAGATGGAAGCTGCATGGTCTTTCATGGCCAGCTTTTGAAACCACATGATCTTACATCTTCTATCATCCTGGTTGCAAGCGTCCATGAAGCTCACCAGGATTCAAGTGGACAACCTTCCTTTTGATGGGAAGACTGTCTACTTGTTCATAGAGGGAGCATGTAAGACATTTGGTGGCATATTTTGAGATTCTATAAGAATAAAAGAAGCAATTGACAGGGAAGGTTGGATCCTTGTGTTTTGGAAAGGGACATAAGCTTTGAATCTGCTGTGAATCCAGGTTTCATTCACTGAATTTGCTCTGATAATCAATGGCTTTCTGACCAAATTAAAGTTCTTTGATTTTTCTGAAGGAATTTCCTTCCTCCATTCTAATGTTTTCAGGAGCCCAAAACTGGAAAGTAGTCATTGAAGCCCTTGGCGGCCATTATAAGCCAGGTAGAGGTACTCTCAGCTATGATGTTATGCCCTTTTCTCCAAATGGCTTCTCCTCAGAGTTTTTCCAAATATAGACATTTTACGACCAGTTTGGATGACCCCTTTTACTCATGGCCTTTTAAATTTCTCATCTCTACCTTGTCCTAAATCTAGTGAGCACTTCATTGAGCCCATTGCTTTTGGCTCTTAGAGAACCAAGGGCTCACTGTGCTGAGTTTACAGTACTTTTCCAACCAGCCACCAGGAAGCAGATTGAAATCCCCATTCTCATTTATACTGCTGTTAATTTCAGTGTGTTTATAAGAAGTAGAAGGAGCTAATTATACCATATAGTCCCATTTTCTCAACAATACATTTTATTAACACAGCTGATAGAAAATGAAATTAATCTTCATTAAAAAGACTGCTAATAGAAAACTGAGAGTATTAAGCATCCAGGAGTAAAGTGAAGACAGGCAATCATAACATTGCTATTTTGGGAGTTTTATATTAAACTCCTATACAATAATATATCTTGAAGTATAATCATAAATTTTGCCTGGAGTTTAGAAGTGTGGCATCTGTATTGGGGCACATTTACAGGAAATGTAATTTCAAATGGAATTTGCTGAAGACTATATATCAATTTACCATCAGGACAAACAGTACAATAAACCCTGGACTCTTCCCATTAATCACTGTAGATGTGGCATCTCCAACTGAACAGAGCTCTGACTGTTATAAACAGTATATCGGGAATTTTTATTTGAGATATAAAAAACAATGGTAGGAGTTGAGACAGCAGATACAGTACCTTAGGTTCTTCTATTTCCTTTTAGTTTTAGAAACAATAGACATACCAAATTAGATGGGGAAAGACCATGAAGCCTCAACCCTATACAAAGAAATATAAGCAATTGAGGAATTCTGATAGTGGAAGCTGTGTGGCCTTTCATGGCTAGCTTTTGAAAACACATGGTATTACATCTTCTATCATCCTGGTTGCAAGCAGACATGAAGTTCACCAGGACTCAAGCAGACAAACTTCCTCTTGATGGGAATACTCTCTACTTGTTCATAGAGGGAGCATCTAAGACATACATATACATAACATTATACAGACTGGGAAGGTTATATTTAGTAATATATATATTCATGTAGCAACAAATAATGAAAAAGGAGGTCATGAATTTGAAAGGGAGAAAGGCGGGGTATATGGAAAGGTTGGGAGGGAGGGAGGAAGGGGAAGGGGGAAATGATGTAATTATGTTATAATCTCAAAAATAAATAATAAAAATACTTACGCACAGAAGACTCCTGTAGATCATTATTGTAAACCTGGCTAGACTTAGAAGCACCTAGGTGACATACCTCTCTGGGCCTGTCTGTGAAGATGTTTCCAGAGAGGCTGAACTGAGGAAAGAAGACAAGCATGCGTCACGTGAGATCCCAGGCTGAATAAAAGTGGGAAAGGGATCAGAAAAGCCTGATGAGTAGCAGCACCAGTTGATTTCTGTGTCCTGATTCACCTGGCTGTGAGCGGGTCCCTGCCCATGCAGCTGTAGGCCACTACTGCCACCATATGTCTTCTTGGCCATGATGGACTCTATTCCCTGTACCACTCCCCCCAAATGAACCTTTCCTCCTTCAGGTGACTTTATCTGTAGGGTCTTTTGTCACAGCAAGGAGCAAAGAAACTTAGCAAGTTTGAGAGAGAAGAGCTGAGACAGATACCCCCAGCTCACTGTAGAAATGGCTTAAACTTAGAAGGAATAAGCTTCCCAATTATTGTACTACTAACTTTACTTTGTTGTTGTTTTGTTTAGACTTACCTTTATTATTTTTTTCAGTTGATGGGAATGCAACTTATGCCACTAGTTAAGGCTAAAACAAAAATGTATGAAAGAAACTCATCTGTTGGGAAGAACAGTAAACTTTTGCTGGCGTAATGACAGTGGAACAGAAATGTGATAGGAAATACCGGGCTGGGGGTCTGATTTTTTTTTGAATCTTGTTTCTAGAACTTTCTCTTTTATGTTCTCGAACAAGACACTTAACTTCAATAATCTGTGATCAATAAAATTAGTAATGATAATCACTAGCTGGTAAGAGTGTTTTAGGGATCAATATCAAAAACACTGAAGACACCTTATGCTGGAGAGGATGTGGAGCTAGGGGAACTCTCCTCCACTGCTGGTAGGAATGCAAGCTTGTTCAACCACTTTGGAAATCAATATGGCGCTTTCTTAGAAAATTGGGAATCCATCTCCCCCAAGATCCAGCTATACCACTCTTGGGCATATACCCAAGGAATGCTCAAACACACCACAAGAGCACTTGTTCAGCTATGTTCATATCAGTATTGTTTGTAATAGTCAGAACATGGAAACAACCTAGATGCCCTTCAATTGAAGAATGGATAAACAAAATGTGGTACATATACACAATGGAATAGTACTCAGCAGAGAAAAACAATGACATCATGAGGTTTGCAGACAAATGGATGGATCTAGAAAAAATCATTCTGAGTGAGGTAACCCAGACTCAGAAAGACAAACATGGTATGTACTCACTCATAGCAGGATACTAGATGTGGAACAAGGATGACTGGACTGCTACTCACATCACCAGGGAGGCTACCTGGAAAACAGGACCCCAAGAAAGACACGGGGATCACCCAATGACAGAGAAATGGATGAGATCTACATGAACAGCCTGGACATGAGTGGGGGTAGTGAAGGGCGAGAGTCGAGGGAAAGAGAGCTTGAGGGAGTGGGAGATCTCAGCTGGATCAAGAACAGAGAGGGAGAACAAGGAATAGGAGACCATGGTAAATGAAGACCACATGAGAATAGGAAGAAGCAAAGTGCTAGAGAGGCCCACAGAAATCCACAAAGATACCCTCACAACAGACTGCTGGCAATGGTCGAGAGACAGCCTGAACTGACCTACTCTGGTGATGGGATGGCCAAACACCCTAATTGTTGTGCTAGAAACCTCATCCAACTACTGAGGGATCAAGATGCAAAGATCCATGACTAGGCCCCGGGTGGGTCTCTGAGAGTCCAATTAGCGAGAATGAGGAGGGTTTATATGAGCGAGAATTGTTGAGACCAAGGTTGGATAAAGCACAGGGACAAATAGCCAAACGAATGGAAACACATGAACTATGAACCAATGGCTGAGGGGTCACCAACTGGATCAGGCCCTCTGAGTGGGTGAGACAGTTGATTGGCCTGATCTGTTTGGGAGGCATCCAGGCAGTGGGACCGGGTCCTGTGCTCAGTGCATGAGTTGGCTGTTTGAAACCTGGGGCCTATGCAGGATCGCTTGGCTTGGCCTGGGAGGAGGGGACTAGACCTACCTGGACTGAGTCTACCAGGTTGATCTCAGTCTGTGGGGAAGGCTTTGCCCTGGAGGAGATGGGAATGGGGGGCGGGCTGGGGGGAAGGTGAGGGGAGCGGGAGGGGGGAGAACAAGGGAATCCGTGGCTGATATGTAGAACTGAATTGTATTGCAAAATTAAAAAAAAAAGAGTGTTTTAGGGATCAATAAAATTAGGAATGATAATCACTAGCTGGTAAGAGTGTTTCAGGGATTAAAATATAATAATTATAAAATTCCTAGCAAAGGATTTTCTAATCAGAAACTCAGCAAATATAACCATCCAAGTGGATGCAGGCCACAAAGAAATAACAAACCATCCTACAGCATTTAAGTGTGTTTAAGGAAGTCATTTGCTATTTGTTCTTATTTCTCTTGTTAGATACAATGAAATGCTTGCCTACATTTTGTCTGAGTACAGAGGTGAGTATCTCTGTGGAATGGCTTAAAGAGTCCTGGGTAAAAAAAGTGACCATATTGTCCCTCACCAGGGCAGAAACTCTACCCTTCTGAGATTTTGAGAATTCCTCAAACTCAAAGCTCTCTGTTACACTACAATTATTTCTATCAGGGAGAGAGTTATGAAAGTGAGGCAAAGCAGGATAAGAACAACGTTTATCGACCGTGAGAGCTGTGAGATGGTAGCCAGGTTTGCTTGAAAAATGGTGAAATGGTTCTTAGGAGGCTTCCCAAGTTCTATCATCATAGGACCCAGGGTGAGAGGTCTCATCTCTGCCTTCATTCCTTCCTCTGTAAGATGGCTGTCTTGGGGCTTCTGTTGATGGGGTAAAACACCATGGCCAAAACCAACTTGCATGGGGAGAAGTTTATTTCAGCTTATAGCTGAAGTCCATCATGAGTGGAAGTCAGGGCAAGGAACTTAAGGCAAGAATCCAGAGGCAGAGCCAGGTGGATCTCTGTGAGTTGGAGGCCAGCCTGGGCTACCAAGTGAGTTCCGGGAAAGGTGCAAAGCTACACAGAGAAACCCTGTCTCGAAAAACCAAAAAAAAAAAAAAAAAAAAAAAAAAAAAAAAAAGAATCCAGAGGCAGAAGCTAAAACAGAGCCCTGGAAGAATGCTGCTTACTGGCTTACTCCTATGGTTTGCTCCGCCAGATTTCCCACACAGCACAGAACCATTTGCCCAGGGATGGCACAACACATAGTGAGCCGGGCCCTCCCTTGCCAAATATCAATCGACAATACCCCATAGGCTTGCCTACAGGTCAGTCTATGGAGGCATTTTCTCAATTAAGATTCCCCTTTCCAGATAAGTCTATGTTTGTGTCAAGTTGACAAAAATCAGCCAGCATAATGGCTTAAGAGTTTCACAGTCTCTTTTCCTTTTGTTCTCTGGTTTTCTATGGCCATTCATATACAAGTTGAAAGAACAGATGTAGGGAGGGAAAGAATCTATCAGCAGCTTGATCTAGGGTCTCATGGGAGCCTCTGCCTCATGGGAGTTAAGAGTCTGTCAAGAAACCTAGATATCACTTTACCAACTCCTTACTCTAACCTCCACCAATTGATTTTTTTGTGATTCATTCCGTTAGAACTGTGTTGCCTACTGTGGTGGCCACCAGCTACATGTGATTATTCCCATTGATTAAAATTAAATAAACCCAAAAACCTAGTTCTTCATACACACACACACACACACACACACACACACACACACACACACACACACACACACACACCCCTCATTTCAGGTGCCCACTTGCCACACGCGGTAGTGGTTATTCTGCATGTCAGAATTTACTTGGAAAGAGCACCCCTGTTGTCATGGACATTGTGCTGCAAGCTCTGCTCTCGAAACCCTGTCTTCTGGAGTTGTCCTCAGTGACCTGGCTTCAGGGAACCTTTATATTTGCTTAAGTAAAATAATGTAGTCCTAGGAGAAAGATTGGAGTTTTAATTGCACTTGGGTTAATAAACTCATTGTTCCAATCACAATAATGGTTTCCCAACATTCCATTCTGATGATTTCTTACTTAGGCAGTGAACATGGTTTTATTAAACACCACCCACTCACTGTGTACTAGTTACATGAGTAATGAATGTGACTCTGTCTTCAGATAAATGAATAAAATGGAAAAGGGAGGGAGAGAAATGGGGAGAGAGAGGGGAAAAAACAGCTTGATTAGACTGCAGGGAGAAGAAGATTTCTATCGTCTATTCCTACTTGGAAAATTGCAGACAGTTTAAATGACTAGGCCTTGATGAAATTCTGTGCCATTTATATACTAATATTGGCGTTTATTGCAATTTGCAGACCAGAGAGTCATTGAATTCCAAACTAAACAAAGGCTTTATAGAAACGGTGTGTCCTGTTCAACCTTCAAAAGAGAAAGCTTTTAATGCATGCCAAGCACTGTGCTGACTGCTTTGCCTGCTTTTCCTTGTGTGGGTTTCACAACACTCTCCGACAGGGTCCAGCTGTGCACCTGCTGGGGCGCAAGTGCCGGGAGATGGGTAAAGAGCTTGTTCTGAAGGTGAGCAAGCTGGGCTCAAATCCCACCTCCTCTGCTTACTAACTTCTTCAGGAGGGTGGGGGTTTGCTTGACTTTGGTTAGCCCTAGTTTTCCTACTTGTAAAATAGAGGACACAGTATCTGCCTTTCATGGGATTGTGGTGAGGACCAAGTCAGACAAGGCAAAGTGCTAAGGATGCTACCTGGCGTACAAGCTATGAAGAAAGGGGGCGACAGCATCTCACTCCCTATAGCACTGTTCCTCCTATACACTGTCACCTCAGCAAGTGTCTGTTGAATTGATGGCTGGCAGGAAGGATGGAAGTCACGTTATCCATTGTTAGCATAGCATACTATGGGAGTGTAGGTGGTATGATTTTGGGGAAGCCAAAAGAGCCCTATTCAACCTCAAATATCTTCCCGCTGGCTCTGACTGCTGTATTAAAATTAAACACTACTCATTCCTTTTAGCTCAAGGTCCCTCTTAAAAGCAAGTATCATTTTAGGAAGGAATACACTCAGCTTTTGTGCATCACGGCTCTGGTCTAAGCTCCCAAACTTTTCATCAACAGCAGCAAAGGGGAACCAGCTTTGGCCTGGGATCTGGGGCTTCTAGTCTCTAGGCACAGCTGTCAGCAGACAGTGTCACATCCCCTGGGCTTCAGGACCTCATTTTACCTACTGCTCACATGGAGGATTAGAGCAGGTCTCCAGTAAATGGAAGATTCTTTATTTGGTGAGTGGGGCATTAGGCAGCTAAGTTTGGTGGTAAGGCTTGTGGGGTGCTTGATTAGTGAGCTTTGAAAAGCTATGAGGAAGGGATTATAGCTTTGGAAGGATGAGGACCATTTATTGAGGATGGTCACAGTTTGCCTGATGAGGAGGAAAGAGGGAAAGGTGATGATAGTGGACAGTGTTCACTATGGCAGTTTTAGGACTGCTTCACAGTATTGTTTGAAGCCAGCCTGGGTCATAAACATCATGTTGGCGTTTTACTGGATAGCCACTAACACATGATCACCTGGCATGAAGCCAGTCAACTGCTCTAAACATGATGCCATCCTTTTGTGGAAAGCCTTCATGCACATTGCAGAAAATGCTTCCAGGCATGACTGTCAACTCAAGTGGTATAGCCATGAACTGCCAGTAAGTAGCTGGGCCCAGAACAAGTAGGAGAGAAGCTGCTCTTTGTGACCATAGGTATCCCAGGGAGAACAGACTTGGAACCAGCAATTCCTGAACATCTTCTGCATGGCAGGTACCTTGAAGGACTTCTTACACTTGTTAGCTCAAGAAGATCTAGGGAATAGACAGTATGACTTTCTCTACATCATCATCATCATCATCATCATCATCATCATCTGAAACTGAGGCTCAAAGAGGAGAGCAATAGAGCTAATAGTTCAACGTAAGATCTCTGGCTGCCTAAATTCAGACTTTTTCCAAGTGTGTCATGAAGCCTCTAGGATGTGTTTTTCAGATATTGCTTGTTAACGTTCAATGTTCTTTGCCCATGGGCATTGTGGATGGAATTATTGTTCTCATATTATTGCTATTTTCAGGCATTTCTGGAACAAATAATCACTACCAGTAACCCCTGTCACCGTCCACTCTGAGTGAGAACACTTGAAGTCATTAGTTTGTATTCTTTAGCTGTCAGAGATCAAAATTAAGTTTTTTTTTTTAAATTGTTGTTGGATTTTTTTTTTCTCTTTTATACTCCACAGATCAGGAGTTAGAATTTTGTGTTTTCTTCTGGCTTTTGGGAACTGATGTTGAGGTTTTATTGTGACTCATTTTGAAGCATTCTTAAAAGTTAAGGAAGAAGCTGGACACTCTCTGGGTTTCTTATTCAGGTGCTGCAAAGATGAGCACAGAATGCATCAGTGTATTGTGCCAGATACAGCTGGGTACAGAGGTGGATGCTACAAACAGGTTCTGGAAACAGTTTCAGTGTTCTGGAGGGACTGGGCAATCAGGAGGAGTTTCTTGAACAGTGCCAATTCAGATGAGGGAATAGTTCTCACATATACTAACATGGTTTTATAGATCCCTGAGATATGGGGCCTGGAGCGAGATGCTGTGAGGAGCTGTCAATTGACATTTGTAAGGATCAATATTGTGTGATCACCACCCACTGTATGCCATTATCAGGTGCGGAGTCTGTCTTGCCAAGAGAAAGATGCAGGCTCCCTCCTCCATCTTAGGATAAGTGGGGGAGGGAGTGTTTGCTCCAGGGCTGCACTGGTCATTCTCTGAGGCCATACCAATTGAATAGCCCTAAGAAAGAGGTTCTCAAAATGTGGCCTTGGTGTCTTTTTTTAATCATCACATCTTTCATTTAATTCTATTGTGAAAATTACCATATTTTCCAGAACTTATGTCATATATAAGTTAAAGCCTGGTATTGAATCAAACCCATAAGCATGCACTGCTCAACAGGACGGGAAGCTTTCTCCTTGTGCAGTCCCTTCCAGGAGCTACTCAATGATGTCTGTGTCTGTCATGTCCTGGGCACTCTTGCCACACATTGTAGGTGTTGTTCATATACCCTTTCTCTGTTTAAAGCTTTGCTTTGTCTAATAAAATCCTGTGTAGAAAATAGCAGTATTACAGTGTGCCAGTACTTACAGAAACTGCCTTTCTTCTAAAGTAATCTAGAAGGCTATATCCCAAGTGTTCTTGTTTTGATGTTTCTCTGATACATAATAAAAATGAAGAAATTCGTACAGTAAGCCACCTTCCACCTTCTATCCACTAATACCACATAGGCTTTGTTTTTAGTTCCATGATATATTGTGTTTTATAGTGGGATGTTAGCATGATACATTTATGTTATTAAATGTACTTGGAGTATGAAAAGAATTTACATTCCAATAAAGCAGAAAATGAATTAAAAATTTGGAGCCATGGTCTCACCCATTGCTGTTTTCCGGTTCACATTCTTCTGTAGTGAGTGGGGTCTTGGTAGTGACCATTTGCAGGATGCAGTCATGAAACAATGGACTGTGAGCCTCTTGGAGATTTTCGAGATGCACAGTTGGGTAAGCCTAAGATGCTGATGTGGACTTAATGTCAACTCCTAACATGGCAGGATCCCATCGCCATTGCTCTGACTTAGTATGGATAGATTCATTTACATCATATGTTCATTAGGAAGCCAGTTGAAATTGCCTTTGGCTGGCTAAATAGAAAAGGAATTGGTTAAGAGATCCCATTCATCTACTGGGATCACTGGGGATAAGAGTGAGAACAAAGAGAAGCCAGAGTCACATATAATCACATACCAGAGAGCCATCCTGGTGAGCTATTGTTGATGTCATGCTGTGCCACAGTTCTAAGACTTGCATGGTCACTGCTGCTGTTAGCTGCAGAAATTACTGCCTGGCACACTGGCCTGCAGTTACCAGAATGAAAGTCCCCCGATCTCTGAGTCACTGGCTTTTGATTTAAAGTCCTAGGGTGGGTGGCCTGTCTATAATCAGGTTGTGACCTGTGCCTTGACAGGTGGGAAAGATGTAGATCTGGCTGTTTGAATGGCTTTAAAAGAATTGGTTTTGTCTCCCATTGAGCTTTGTGTGGTGGGCAATCCGCCAAGTACAGAAAAGGTTCAGAGAATGAAGCCATAATTTGACTATACATACTCAAACAATTTCATCCAAAGGCATTCTTTCAAGCCTTTCATTTTCCTTCTCACTGGCATCTTATTTTCTTTAAAACCATTTATTATTGGTGCCGTTTTTCAAGAAGGAGAAACAAAGATAACGTTAAAATTGTTTATATTATTTTCTTTAATCAGTACCTGGAGATAAATATTAGGCTACCCTCCTCACTCCCAGCACCACCTCTTGAACTCTCTCACCCTACTAGTAATTTGGAAATATGCAGAACTTGCCTTTCAAGAGCACAACTCTAAAAGAGGCCTAGAATGGGCCAATGGGAATGATACGTAAAGCAGTTATTTAAGTAAGGTTTAAAACTGATGTAAACTTAGCATTTTCCTCTCTCGTTTAAATTAATAATCAGATCTTGGAGTTTCAAAGCACCTGAAATTCCAATTTGTGAATTTATGACAGGGTAATGTAGAGTTCATGGATAATCGTCCAGAGGAAGTGGAGTGGAATGATTGTAAACAGGATGTTAGTGATTATTCAAAGGGGACTGATGTCTCAGGAGTGCGGTTCATAAGGTGTGGGAGCCAGACAGACCTAAGTCTAACCTTAATCAGCTGGATGACCACAGACAACGTTTTTCACTCTGTTTCTAATCCTCACTTAAGAAAGGACAATGATAATTCCTATCCTTGCAGAGGGTTGGTGTAGGTTTGATACAAACTGCCAAGTGAATGTGTAGTAGGAGGTAGTTCTTGTCCTGATTCCTGGCACAGGGGAAGAGAAGATGCCTCCCTAAAAGTAAATGAGACTCTTGGGACCATTTTCAGGCTCAGTGGAGCCGTTGAGTGTGGTGGTTGTAGAGAGAATCCCCGCACTGTGGCATAGTTAGGGTGAACTGATTGACTTTCAAGTGTAGTTTCTTTCTTCCCTCCATGATTAACTCTGGAATAATAGCACTCAAGAAACCTTGGTAATAATTAGTTTTTTGAACTTGGCCACTCATGCTCTTGATGGCAAAATACTCATCATGCTGACTGTGCCCAGAATATCAGCACTCATCTGGAAATAGGCACCATTTGCCAGGATGGAAGGCCACTGATCCATCCAAATAGTAGAAGTTTCAAAATAAATGACAGTTACTGTCAAAACCATCACTCTAACTCCTACCCTCCCTCTGACTTGATTTAGCTTATGTATTGAGTAGGCAATGCCTTGGATGAATCCTTCATGAAGGTGCAAACATGCCCATAAATCATTATCTTCAACCTGAACAACTCCTCCCCCACTCCCCTATAAACAAATCTAATGAATAAAATTCATTGGAATAGATATGTAGGCATGTGGGGAAGGGAGAGAGGGACAGGGAAAAGGGGAGGAAGAAAGGGAGAGAGAGAGAGAGAGAGAGAGAGAGAGAGCACAAAAGTAGAAGGGGGCTAGTTGGAAAGAAAAGAATTAGAAGAAATGGGAAGGGGATAAGAGGGTAGTGGGTTGAATATAATAGAAATACATCGCCGGGCGGTGGTGGCGCACGCCTTTAATCCCAGCACTCGGGAGGCAGAGCCAGGTGGATCTCTGTGAGTTCGAGGCCAGCCTGGGCTACCAAGTGAGTTCCAGGAAAAAGGCGCAAAGCTACACAGAGAAACCCTGTCTCGAAAAACCAAAAAAAAAAAAAAAAAAAAAAAAAAAAGAAATACATTATGTCCACATATGAGAATGTCATAATGAAAGCCCTTATTATATAATGTTTGCTAATACAATATTAAAAATAAATGTCAAAAAGAGGAATAGTGTTTTCCCAAACAGGCTGTTCATCCCGTGAATTCCCCCTATAAATTCCCCTTAATCTTACTCAATCCAGTAGTGGGTCTGCACAGTCTGGTATCTGTAAAAGTGCTCACTGATTTTTGCTATATGCATGTGAATATCAAGATCTAGACTCTTTGTTATCCACACGGGTACATTATTGTTTGTGGTACCATGGGGTCATTTTATAGGGGGTTATTATCAAGTTTTTCAAGTATGGCAGCTTACTCAGAATGACACACAAAAATAACTTGTTGGTAATTTGCAAATATACAGTATAGTTATTGCATTTCAAATGTATAAGACAAAATTATCATGTTGGACAATAGATCTCCTAAGACTATCTATTGCGTTTATCTGACATTTTATATTCTTTGACCAGTCTCTCCCAAAGTCAATCTCCAGAGCCTTGGCCTTTTGTTAACACCATCCTACTTTCTTCTTCTGTGGATTTGACTCCTTTTTTTGTATTCCTCATATAAATGAGATGGTGACTTGTTTTTCTGTGCCTGGCTTATTTCACTTGCTGTAACAGTGTGGATAATTGAGTATAATTCTACTCACATTGCTGCAATATGAAGTGTCCCCCAAAAGTCTGTTGTGTGAAGGTTTGATCCCCAGATGACCTTTCACACCTTCATACATTGACATGATTAGATCATAGGTGAACCAACTTCATCAATGGATGAACCTATTGATGAGTTCAGAGCTAAATAGGCTATTAGGAGGTGGGAACACTGTGGAGGAAGTAGGTGACTGAAGGTGTGTTACTGAAGGGTATCCTCTGTCTGGACCACTTCTGGTCTAATTTTCTTTGCTTATTAGTTAGCATGAGGGGAGAGGCTTTCCTGTGGCATGCTGTTCCTCCATAGTGTCTCAGCCTTGCCTTAAGTTCTTCGCCTGCCTTGAATAAATGTCAAAGATGGAACTAGCGAGGGTGGGTGTCTCAGAAGGGACACCTCCTGGTCTGCTAACAGCCTCGTCCAAAGAAGGCATGTTAATAAAATAAAGAAATCAAACAAATATTTGGGAATCTTTTCCCAAATATGAGAAGTCCATCCTACTTTCCCTCCCTGACTGATAAAGGAAGACACAAGACATAAGAAGTTTAGTTCAGAAGGACACTGATCTTGACAACTCCCATTGGACTCCACCATCTATGAAGTGTGCCATAAGAAAGAATATGAGTTGGCAGGCAGTGATAGCACACACTTTTAATCCTAGCACTCAGGTGGCAGAAGCAGGTGGATCTCTGAGTTTGGGGCCAGTCTGGTCTATGTAGCAAATTCCAGAAGAGCTGGGGCTAGGTAGAGAAACCCTGTCTTGAAAAACAAGCAAACAAACAAAAGAAACAATATGAATGGTCCATTTTTTTTTCTCCAGAGCTGAGGACTGAACCCAGGGCCTTGTGCTTGCTAGGCAAGCGCTCTACCACTGAGCTAAATCCCCAACCCCTGAATGGTCCATTTTAACAGGTCTATTATATGTATGGATATTTGGGCAACAAATAGGTCATCTTATGTGAAAGAGAAGAGACATGCATCAGGGCACCCAGCTTTGGCTTTTTCAAAGCTACTCCCAAAGCTGTCCAACAGGACCTTCTATCTGGACACTAGTATCTGATTCTCATAACACCCAAAGGCTGGAGTTGAGCTTTCTTCTGTCTTCCTTAGATGAGTACCTTTGTGCATTCACCTTCTACCACAATACCTGCTACCAACTATGGGAATAGGTAGTCATAGAGGCATTAATACTGGGTCTTCAAACAACCATGGAATGAGCACCCGACTAAGGTTCAGGGAGGCTGAGGAAAAGGCCAGAGGGGTTTTGAAGGGAGTTTGGTTTGTTTGCGTTTTTGTCCTCTTGACCTTGACACCTAGCATTAACTAATAGGATGCAGTGTGGATTATATACTATTTCCCAGACATAGAAGAAAGCTAAAGAAGAGGCACAATTTGTGCTCCCAAGACGTCTGCAATCTAGCCCTGTGATTTCATTTCTCCATCCTTTGTGCCTTACCACTTACTGCATTTGCTTCCTCCTAAATTGAGAGAGCCGAAGCAAACCCAGACACTGTGATAATGAAATCTTATGTTGTGGTCATTGATTGTACTTCCCTTCTGGAGCCTCAATATTTCACATAGTTAATAATAATGTTCTTTGTAGGAAAACTCCTTAATTTGAAAATGTTGCAGATGGCCTTTTATCAGGAGCTGTGGACTGTCAAAGTAAATAGATCTAATTATGAACCATTGTTGTGGAATAGGCCATCTTAAATAACAGAGGTTAGGTTTCTGAGAAATTAAAGAAGACCTTACATTTTGAAAGGATTGAAGAATAACCAGCAGCCTTTGGTTGATTGGTTTTCAACAAGTTATTCAGCAAATACACGCTGCAAGATTTCCATGAATACAAGAATTCTTATAGCATAGGTGGAGATGTCATAGGATTTGGGGCAGGGGGACGCCTTTGCACATGTCCACTGAGTTGGGGCATTAGAAAATGTCTTGGGATTGAAGCACTGGGGAATGTTGAGGTCCTTAGTGGGTCAGTTGACCCAGAAACATCAGTGTGACCTTAAGTGCCATTAGCCTTTGGAGCTGCTCTAAAGATGAAGATATGAGAAGGCTGATCTTCTCTACAGATATTTCTTGAGTCGGAGTATCACTTGTTGCCTTCAAGAAAATGTCTAGGCCAGAGCAATATGTGGAGAAGTACAGATGAAGGATTAGCTGAAGAGATCCATAGCTCTGCTATGGTGGACTCGCTATACAGGGATACTGCCCCATCCCTGAAGGGAGATCTTAAACATAGGAGAACAGATAAAGTATCTTAGAATTCAGGATTTCTGGCTAGTGGCTGGAATTAGTGTGATGTAATATGTAGTGGTAATGTGAGTTTCCTAAGAAAAATGTGGGAATCATAGATTTGAATTGATGTCAGTATGATAGAATAGAAGCTGACTTGAAGACACCATGGTTAACTTTTGCTGTTTAGAGTGGTACTTAGCTCTTAAAACTATAATAAACAGTGTGGTATTAGTCAAAATTATACAGAGCCTTCGAAAATTTAAGAAAATGTGTAAACAATTGAAAGATAACCATTTGGGTTTTCTTAGGATATATAAAAAAAGAGGTTTTATTTCTGTATGTGAATTGGTTCCTTAGCACAATGCAATGAAGAGGTTTTACTGTGAATCTACTTGTTTCTGCACCAGAATCTCATTTTAATCTTGGACTATTGAGTCATAGCTACCCAGTTTATTATTTGTCCTGAGTGTGTCCATGTTCAGAGAGCACCTAAGAAGAAATAGTTTAAAATACTGCCTCTTATGTATTAGATTGAAATGACTTGAGATGTTGCCTGTGAATGTGAGGTTGTCTATTGAATTAGAACTTTCTATTGCCAGAAAAACTCACATGTGTAGCTTGAGTTTTCCTGCCTGGCCCACAGTCAGGACAAATCTCTCTCACCTGCCAGTCCCACAGCCGCTCAAACCCGATCAAGTAAACACAGAGACTTATACTGGTTACAAATTGTATGGCCATGACAGGCTTCTTGCTAACTGTTCTTATAGCTTAAATTAATCCATTTCTATTAATCTATACCTTGCCACATGGCTCGTGGCTTACCAGCATCTTCACCTGCTGTTTCTCATCGTGGCGGCTGGCAGTGTCTCTCTGACTCAGCCTTCCACTTCCCAGCTCTATTCTCCTCCTTGTCTCACCTATACTTCCTGCCTGGCCACTGCCAATCAGTGTTTTATTTATTGACCAATCAGCAACACATTTGACATACAGACCATCCCACAGCACTTCCCCTTTTCTTTTCTTAAAAAGGAAGGTTTTAACCTTTACACATCTCCAAAGTCAGCTTGGTATATTTGGGAATTTGGGCGTAGCTTCTCTTACTACTTCCTGCTGGAGGGGGGCACTGTATCTTCTGGGGAAACAAAGAAAATTTTAGGATCATGGAGTAGTCCGTGAGGCTGTATCGTCTGAGCCAGTTGCCTTGAAACCATTCTGGATGTTGAATCATCTGGGCCATGGTGTCATCAGAGACCTTTCAGGGGGTCTTGGCTGGTCAAACCTGATGTATCTTAATCTGGAACAAATCCATAGCCTCTGGCTTTCTTGCCACATGGCTCGTGGCTTACCGGCATCTTCACATGCAGTTTGTCATGGTGGCGGCTGGCAGTGTCTCTCTGACTCAGCCTCCTGTTCTCTCAATTCTCCTCTCTGTTAGTCCCACCTATACTTCCTGCCTGGCCACTGACCAATCAGTGATTTATTCATTGACCAATCAGCAACACATTTGACATACAGACCATCCCACAGCACACATGGCCAAGGGCTCTTTACCTATGAAATTCAAGAGTATTTATTATTCTTTTTATCCTTTTTCTTCAAGAAGTTCATACATGCGTACAACAAAATAAGATTATATATATCCCCCATTTTCTACCTTGAGCTCTTCCCAAGTCCTCCCTAATACATACCTATCGCACCTTCATGTCTTTCTTTCTTTTTTGGATAATCCACTGAGGTCATTACATTTGTGTATAGCTGTAGGGCATTCCGTGGAGTGTAAACTTACTGGTGGCCATACCTTCAAAGAAGAATGATTCTTACTCTCCCAGTAGTTATCAATCACCAATAGCTCCAGGTTTTCCTTCTGAGGCGAGCACCTCCCACATCTAGGCGGGTACTTTTGGATGGCTTCATATTGTGCTGGTCTTGTACAGGTAACCACAGCTGCTATGAGTTCGTGAATGCAATAGCTACGGCATGCGCAGAAAACAGCATTTTGTAGCATTTCCTCCCCCATGCCCCAGCTTACACATTTTTTCTGTCTCCCATTCTACTATGTTCCTTGCACGTTGGCTGTGGGGAGGGAGGTTGTTGATGAAGTTGTCTCATTTATGGCTGAGCACCAAGGATATTTTAAATGAAATTCAACAACTGTCTTCTTCTTGGAACTTCTTTTTTTTTTTTCTTTTAATTTTTTTTGATTTTACAATACAATTCAGTTCTACATATCAGCCACGGATTCCCTTGTTCTCCCACCTCCTGCCCCCCCTCCCCTTCCCCCCAGCCTACCCCATTCCCACTTCCTCCAGGGCAAAGCCTCCCCGGAGGACTGAGATCAACCTGGTAGACTCAGTCTAGGCAGGTCCTGTCCCCTCCTCCCAGGCCGAGCCAAGCAACCCTGTATAAGCCCCAGGTTTCAAACCGCCAACTCATGCAATGAGCACAGGACCCGGTCCCACTGCCTGGATGCCTCCCAAACAGATCAAGCCAATCGACTATCTCACCCATTCAGAGGTCCTGATCCAGTTGGGGGCCTCTCAGCCATTGGTTCATAGTTCATGTGTTTCCATTCATTTGGCTCTTTGTCCCTGTGCTTTATCCAACCTTGGCCTCAACAATTTTTGCTCATATAAATCCTCCTCTTTCTCACTTATTGGACTCCCGGAGCTCCACCCAGGGCCTAGCCATGGATCTCTGCATCCAGTTCCTTCAGGAGAATACTAGATGTGGAACAAGGATGACTGGACTGCTACTCACATCACCAGGGAGGCTACCTGGAAAACAGGACCCCAAGAAAGACACGGGGATCTCCCAATGATGGAGAAATGGATGAGATCTACATGAACAGCCTGGACATGAGTGGGGGTAATGAAGTGTGAGGATCGAGGGAAAGAGAGCTTGGGGGAGCGGGAGATCCCAGCTGGATCAAGAACAGAGAGGGAGAACAAGGAATAGGAGACCATGGTAAATGAAGACCACATGAGAATAGGAAGAAGCAAAGTGCTAGAGAGGCCCACAGAAATCCACAAAGATACCCCCACAATAGACTGCTGGCAATGGTCAAGAGACAGCCTGAACTGACCTACTCTGGTGATGGGATGGCCCTAATTGTCGTGCTAGAAACCCCATCCAATGACTGAGGGAACCGGATGCAGAGATTCTTTGAACTTCTTGATCAAATTAGTTGTGTTTTCTATTTTTAGAGGGCTATTTGCATAATTATTTTCCATCACTCTTTCAGTTTCAAGAGGACCCATGCAACTGATGCCTCACTATCCCTCTCCTAATAATGGATATGAATGTGTGATGCACAAAGGTTCTTATAGCTTAGAAAAACTTTCCTTCTTCCTCTGCCACTCAGGGTAGAATGGTCAAAGATGAAGCTCCCGCTGCCTTCATGGGAAGTTGGTTCATTATGAGATGCTTCTATTTGATGGTGGTTTAAATTGGTTTGTATCTTGAATCCCATGGAAGCAGGTCCCAGGATTTGCTTAATTCCTTCATTTATTTTCCTTTTTCATGTGATGAATGTTGGCCTGCATGTAAGTATGTGTATCTTGTTCTTGCCTAGTGCCCACAGAGGCCAAAAGTGGGTGTTAGATCCCCTGGAATTGTAGTTACAGATGGTTGTAAGCTGCCATATGAATGCTGGGAACTAAATCCCAGTCCTCTGTAGAGCAGCAAGTGTTCTTAACTGCTAATCCATCCCTGTAGTCCAGCCCTTGACTTATTGGAATACATCTAATGGTGAATCATTCTGACTTCTGTAATGTGTGGTTTTCACCAGGGAAGATACACTACAGTCCCATTGTTCAGAATCAGAACTTTGTGGACCAAGAACATTTCTTTCTTATCTTCCTAGAAACATCAGCTACATCCATCTAATGGAAGGATCTAGTTACATCTGTTTCAGATTTCACTTCTTCCACTTGACTAAGAAGTTCAGCTTTCTTCCCTCTAATACCCTTCTTGAAGAACTTGAGAAACATTGGAGTATTAGAGTGGTAACTGGAGGCTAGCAGTCCCCATTTAAAGAAGTTGCCTTAAAAAGAAAGAATTTTAGAGCTTTGGAGAGTTAAGAAAAAGCAATTCTCCCCTTGGAACTAGAAACCTTGAATTGAGATTTTTTTTAAAGATATGATAAAAATGAAGATACAGAGTAGCCTATAACTTTATCAGTAGTATGGAAAAGTTCCCAGTGTGCATCTCTAGTTAATCAACTACTCAATCATGAATATGCTAATTTGTTCACTAATTTCACAGATATTCTTTATATATTTCTGCCAGGCAAATTCTTGGCACTAGAGTTACAAAGTGAATGAGACCTATTTTCCCTCCCCCTTTAAAAGACTTAGAAGGAGCTACACAAATGACTTCAGCAATTGTTTCTCAGAGGGTGAAAGGTAAGGAATAGCTGGTTCCCAGTCTGGTATTTTGAAGGGAACAAAATTCATGTTCCTATCTGAATGTATATACCATGTTGTTACCAGCAAACCAGGCGATGAAGTATAGTACTTGGGTCTTGAGAAACATTGTCCATTTTAGCTTTTGACTTTTTCAAAATATGCAAGTGAACATTTATGCAATTTTCTTCAGGAATTATTAGAATCTGAACTCCAATCAGTGGCAAACAAAGTGTCCTTGGGGCTGGAGAGCCCTATTGTGATTGAGTCCCTGTGTTGTGCCTTTGATGTTTATAGAACTTTCATATATATTCCTTCCTCATAAAAGCTCTGTCAGTGGTTCAGCTAGTCCCTGTTTCTGTGGAGAAGATTGAATTTTGGTGACTGAATTTGATTTTGTCATCTAGGTTAAAGGAACCACAATTCTAGAGAATCCTAAGTGGAATGTCTTCTGCCTCTGAGCTAGGAGGGTTTGTTCTTCCTCCCAAGAAGAAGCCAGGAAGGGCCAACTGTGATGATTGAATGTCAGTCTGGGGAAGGACATCACATTTGTCTTCTCCATAGAGGAGGCCCTGTCACCTTTTAGGCTGCGCAAGAAGAGGAGGGTGATAGAATAATGTCCCACCCCATGTGGTCCTTATCCTCAGCCCTTGGATTCCTGAATGTACCAGATGACAGGGTCAAGGGGAATTAAGTTTGTTATTCGAATCATCTTCAAATATGGATTATGCAGGAGGACATACGCAATTCTTAAAAGAGAAGGCAAGAGGAGAGAGATGTAATGAAGGAATGATATCAGAGGGATGTGACACTGTTGTCTTTCTAAATAGAGAAGAGGGTTAAAGCCACACAGTGTCTATGGCTCCTACATTTTGGAAACTGGCAAAGGCAAGAAAAGAGACTTCTCAGAACCCCCAGAAAGGAATACAGCCTTGTGAACACCTTGAGACCACTGGAATATATTGGACTTTGGATTACAGAGATGTAAAAAGCTCAACTTTTGCTGTCCACACCACTCACGTGTGGTAATTTGTTAATGCAGTAGTAGATAACTAGCATTGATGGGTATTTGTTGAGCCAGGACTACAGTGCTCTGCTTTCAGAGTAGGCTACGGGAATGGGAAGGACAGTTACAGATTAATCAGTGGTTCATTCAGTTACTAATAAACATTTATTTTGTACACCTACTTGATACTAGTTACTGTGCTAGTCCCGAGAGTAAGCAAGATTAAAAAAAAAATTGTGTCTCTGTGAAGCTAACATGGCAGACAGGGAGACAGGAAATAAATAAGCGAAAAATACACTGTTTATTAGTAAAAAGTGATGGGAAAAGGAGAAGAGATGGGATGTTGTGTGTGTGTGTTTGTGTACATACACATATGTGTACGTGCATATACTCAATTGTTTTTGGAGATGGGGCTTCCAGGACAAAGTTGCTGAGAGGTGAAATGGAATAGAAGATGCCTAAGAACTCATGCCAGGGGAGAAGAAAGCAGCAACATGGCTTTCTAGGGAGAGATGTTGCAAGCAGATGTCAAGCAGAGGCTCTGAGCAGGGGGGTTGTGATGTGCTGATGGGTGGAAGACAGCGGCTAGGTGAGCATGGGAAAAACCTTCCAAAGCTCCAGGTTGAGCCAATGAATAGCTGAAGAGAGTGGTTTTAGTTCCTGCTGGCCTAGCCTTCCTCCTGCTACTGTAGAAAACAAGCAGGCTGTTGCCAAAAGCCTGCCCGGTGGAGTCAGAGGGGAGTATCACGGACTGTTTCAGTGCTGAGAAGCAATTTTATGGATCAGTCATTTGAATTAATAAGGTGCATGGGGCAAGTGGTGCAAGTAAAGTAAAGTCCTGTTTGACATTTTCTTTAAATTTTTTACTCACAAATTTCTTTCCATTTTATTACTATTTTTTTTTTTTAATCATGCAGAGGTTGGGAATCTGGTTAGCTGTCGGGGAATGGACAGCTGCATGAGAATGCTCTGAATTCTGCTTGCAGGTCACAAAGCAATGTGAAAAAAGGGAGGCTCCTTTTTGCCTTATATTGCTCATGTCTGATATAATCCCCTTCAGTAACTTTTATCTCACCATCTTCAGGCAGAGCTCACAACTACAGCACCTACCTCCCCCTGCCAACCCAAAGTTATTTGCTAGCTTTCATTAAACAAGCAGGGCACACAGAGCACTTCATGTGACCAGCAGTGGGGGAAGGAAAGACGTTGGGAGAGTTGGATACGTGGAGCTAGAAGGAACTAGATGTAATCAGAGAAGGGCAGTTAACTGGCTTGAGGAGCCGGGACCAGGTTTGCCTTGGGTAGGTGGAAATGTGAGAAATGTCAGCTTGGTTTTTTTTTTTACACGGTAGAGGGAAAAGAAAGGGAGGAGGACAGTAGTAGAGCAAAGCACGGAAGCGTAAAACATACCTGACTGCCAGACCGAGCAATACTGTGTCCATTTTTGGGCGCAGGCCTTCAGAAACAATAGACTTTAGTTTGGTGTTGTTTTTTCTTTCTTCCTTTCTTTTTCTTTTCTTTTCTTTTTCTTTTTTTTTTTTTTTTTTTTTACTTCTGGTTGTGAGCCTAGCCTTTAACGGCTGAGCCATCTCTCCAGCTTGGAACACATACCCACATTCTGAAAAATCTCTACCCATTAAAAGGCCCATGTAGAGAAGAACCAAGAGCCAGCCTCCTGCAGGAGCCCTCTAGGAGACAGGTTCCCTCAGACCTTGCCAAATAACCCCCACTGATACTTCACAGGGCAGTGATAAAATGTCTGTAGATCTGTGGGAAGATAGAATGGCTGTGGGTATTTTAGGTAAATCTCGAGGTAGCTTGTTAAACATGGGCAGTTTCGAGGAGGTGTATTTAAGTTACCAGTAAAGGGGAGATTAGGTGTCATTTGTGTGAGAGAACAGTTTCTTATATCAAATGTACGACATAAATCATATGATTAAAATCATGCTTAGCCATTTGTAATTTTTGCTTTCACCAAAAAAAGGTTAATTCATCATACATATAGTTTCAGTAGTCTGCAGGACCACCTACTTTTACACAGGGGCATAGACTTCAGCTCCAGAATCTCCAGGATTAGTGTCTCTTTCATCACTACTTCTTTTTTTTTTTTTTTTTTTTTTTGGTTTTTCGAGACAGGGTTTCTCTGTGTAGCTTTGCGCCTTTCCTGGAACTCGCTTTGGAGACCAGGCTGGCCTCGAACTCACAGAGATCCGCCTGGCTCTGCCTCCCGAGTGCTGGGATTAAAGGCGTGCGCCACCACCGCCCGGCTTCATCACTACTTCTTATAGAGTGAAATTGGGTGTAAGCTTAGGGATGGACAAGGGAAAGAACAATGGGCTGTCTGTTACTGGGCTCGCGTTTCATTCCAGTCCTTTTGTAGACTTGCTCTTTGACTGTGGATAAGATACAAATCTCTCTAGATTACATTTCCTTTTTTTTGGGGGGGGGTGGTTGTAAAATTGGATTAAAAGTCTACCTTCTTTTTCTCAAAAGGATTCTGACATAAGGAAAGGAAGGAGGGATGGAAGGAGAGAGAAGGGAAAGGAAGTAAGAGGGAGGATGGAAGGAGATGGGAGGGAGGGAGGATGGAAGGAGATGGGAGGGAGGATGGAAGGAGATGGGAGGGAGGGAGGATGGAAGGAGATGGGAGGGAGGGAGGGAGGAGATGGAAGGGAGGGAGGATGGAAGGGAGGGAGAGAGGGAGGATGGAAGGAGATGGAAGGGAGGGAGGATGGAAGGGAGGGAGGGAGGGAGGAGGGGGACAAATGGAAAGGAGAAAGGAAGGGAAGGGTGGGGATGAAACACCTGGAAGTTATCATGTGCCCTGAGGAACTCAAAGAATATTTGTTGAGTTAATTGTTAGCTGTTACTATCCACTGCCAACTGCTTGATTAGGTATCCCATCCTTTAAGGGCAAGGTTTTATACTGGAACATGAGCCCCAGAAAAAGAAAGACAAAAAAATGTAGGACTGGAAAATGCAGTGCAGTACAGGCACCCACAGTTCCTTCCCAATCCCTGTTTTCCTGACTTTTATAACTAGTGTAGAGCAACTAAGAGAAACAGTAGCCTGCAAAGACTGGCATCAGTTTACACGAAAGCAGAACTGCCCATGAGCACAGGACTTGGAAGCACTATCTACAAGAATCTCACAAAATCTAAAAGCACAGAAGACATTAGATTTCGCATTGGCGTCATTGGGCAGAAAGTCTATTTACATTGTGTCTTATGAGGTCAGCAAAACATTTTGAATAGCAAGTCCTTGGCTGCCTGCGGTGGCTCTGAAAATATGAAATAAAACACACATTGCAGACCTGACGTAGGAACAGCGTGTTCCAAGTTTCCTCTTGTGCTTTCAGCTGTAACAGATTGCCTTCTTACTGTATTTGTAGATCCCTGTCATCTTAGATTAAACGATCACTGCTCTGGTGAGGGCAGAACCCCAAAGCACAGATAATGAAAGGCAATGTTCAACATTAAGGCTCTCAACAAAGAAGGTCCAGAGTAGTCGTTCTCCATTTGCACTTTGAAGCTGGAAAGATTGGGATGGGCCAGGAAAGAAAGCATGAACTAAAGGCATTTTAGTCCTCATCAGTGGTAGTGATCAATGAACAGAGAGAAGAGAAAGCATGAACTAAAGGCATTTTAGTATTCGTCAATGGTAGTGATCAATGAACGGAGAGAAGAGAAAGCATGAACTAAAGGTATTTTAGTCTTCATCAATGGTCGTGATCAGTGAATGGAGAGATTTCAATAGTTGCTCAGTGCAAATTGTTCCACAAGCTCCCAGATCAAAACTATATACAGTAAATTTCATTCTTGCATCATGTAAGTTGAGTCAGTTTTAGATAAAACACCAGATCTTCAGGAAATAATGCTTGTTAACTCTTTTCCCTTTTCTTCTCTCTAGTCTCCAAAATCCCCCCCTCTCCAAATCTGAATTTAATAATTACTCAGGGTTGGGTAATTTACATGGAAATGTGTGGCTTGAAATGAGTCCAGGGAAGCAAGGCTCTCCCACCTGTCCCATGCTACACTGACTTTCTGTCCATCAGCACTGAATCTGGCAAAAGTCCCCTGGGTGGGGACAGAAGCTGGTGACCTTACACTGCCTGTAAGCAAGCCTGGGAGGGGGGTTAATCATACTCCTCCTCTGCAAGGTTGTCTCTCTAGGGTTCAGTGTGAAGACAGCTCTTTGTCATGCACACGAAGACCCCCCCCCAATTTGAGAAGTTTAAAAAGCAGTCATGAAATGTCTTTGAGTACTTGATGCCCAGAGTTTATTCTCAGGGCTTCCTGGCAGGGTCCCTTGGGTGTTAGATTCCCCGCAATGAAATAAGTGCCAATCAAGAGACGCAGAGCTTAAGATGCCAAAGCAGAGTGAACTAAGTTGATCTGTGGTCCATATGTTGAGAGGGTGGGGGTGAAAAACCCTAAGTGGCAGTCGAAAGAGTCAAGTATTAAGGGGAAAATTACTATTTTTTTTCAAATGTTTCCTTTTGGTCTAGCTTTGTTTACCAAATTAACTGCAGACTTGTATTATTTGTTTTTCATGGTGTGTTGATTACTTTTATTTTTATTTTTGGTCAACTTGACCCAAGGTTGAGTTATCTGAGAAGATGGAACCACAGCTGAGAAAATGTCCCCATCAGATTGACCTGTAGGCAAGCCTGTGAGACATCTTCTGGATTGATGATGGATGTGGAAGGGCCCAGCCCCCTGTGGGTGGTACCACCCCTTGGCAGATAATACTGGGGTGTAAAAGAAAGCAAACAGAGCAAGCCATGAGCAGCAAGGCAGTGAGCTTGCTGTTTTTCTGTGGTCTCTACTTCAGTCCTTGCCTCCAGATTTCTGCCTTGAGGTTCTGCTCTTACTTTCCTTCATGATGGAAGATGAACTAAACTCTTTCCTCCCCAACTTGATTTTGGCCATGGTGTTTATCACAGTGGTAGAAAGCTAACTAAGACACATGGCATATAGACATATAGATTATTTGGTGTTTTTTAGTTTTTCTTCCTTTTGGCTTTTCACTTGTTGCTGGAGAATCAACAAACAAGTTGTCACTTTCTGTGCTCACACTGTGGTGCCTTGGTCACGAGGACAAGCGCTGTTTGATAAGGGAGAAAGTAAGAATGGAAAAGATGGAGGTGTCCTACTGAGTGACAAGAATGAAAAATATCTTTGAGAGAGGAAGCCATTAGAGAGCTCTGTTGTGTCAAGGAGTTGGAGTACTCCAGCTAGATGCAGATGGGGTTGGGTGGTGGGTGGAGATTCTGGAAAACAATGACAATCCCAGACATAGTAGTGGCAAAGGCTTTAGGCATTTCTGAAACTCTTGGTAGATTGGTAGCACCAGAGAACAGAAGCATCACATGAGAAATCCTGGCAAATTATCCCAAAGAAATTGGGGCACAGCAGAGGCATTAGATTTTTAACTAAAGCTTGTGTGATCCGAGGGAAGATTTGGTGGTAGGTGCTTGGCATATTCCCTTGGTAATTACTGCTCTTGTAGAAGAAAACCGTTAAAAGTTCTATCAAGTACAGGATTAAAGGACTACACCAAGGGATGGGCCTGACACTCCAGGAGTTAACACCTGGGGAACAGCCTGCCAACAGTGAGTGGTCCATATGTCTGATTCATTGCTCAGTGTGGTATGAATGTCCCTAGGGGATTGAATCTCACTGTGCACAACAGTTATTGAATCATTTACACACCAGTATTGGCTTCCTTCCTCTCTCTGATATGCTCACATAGCCTCAGCGTTTACTTCCTGGGGTCACTTGTCAAAAACTACTTGTCCTTGAATCATTAACTCAGTATCTAGTTTTGGCGAGACAGGCTTGTGGCACCAGGAGGAACACAGTAAGAGAGTGGAAGATTCAAGAGCAGTTCAGAAGTACAATTCATGGAAATGATCAACCTGCATACATTCTGGAAGGGAGGGAAGGAATCTTAGATGGCTCAAGGTATACTTTTTTTTCTTTGACTAAGAATTCACTAAATAAAGAATACAGAAGGGTAATAGAATTTTTTGGTGAAATGTAAGGGATTTGGAGCTGATGACCCAGGGGCGGGCGGAGGTAGTGCTGTGAGTAATGCAGACTTGGAGAGAGACTAGTTTAGGGCCTGAAGAGGAAGCTGAGCACCAGCCCACAAGTATTCATAATAGCTGTGGGGGTGACTGTGCTTACTCAGATGGTGAGTGGAAGAAAGAGAACCCCACAGGAACAGAACTTGGGAGTTTGCCGCCAATGGAAGTCAGACTTAGAAAGCAGAACGTGCCAGAGGCAAGTGTGGTCTGAAAGACTGGGTAAGGGTCTAGGGAGTGATACCATAGATACCATAAGAGAGACATGGGTCAGGAGTGGGAGGAAGCCACTGGTGGAAAGCTACTGCCATGTTAATTTGGACCAATTCGAGATGCAGGGGTATCTTCTCCACTTAAAGAGCTACATTACTTGAAAACAAATGAACCAAGAATTGCTTAGGAGAGGGATTGTTCTAAATAGCTAGATAAGAATGATTTGTAATTATAGATAAGCATGACTTAGCTGGCACACTGAAGAATGATGCCTTCTATTTAGATGATCTGTGTGAAATTGGATACTTAAAAACTTTTAGATTTACTCTAGTAATTGGGTAAAAAATTCCTTCTAAGTTTTTTGTTGCTGGTGATGATTTTTATTTCTGTTTTAATTAGCACATATTTTAATTTTATGTTGCCCAAAGAATAAGGTTTAATCTTATGTCCATTTTTCCTATGAATTTTGAATAGCAATTCTACTTTCTATAGTTCGCTTAGTTTTTTTTTTTTTTTGTTATAGATTTGGCATAGAAGCTAGGTGGGATTGCATATGCCTATAATCCCAGTACTTGGAGTGGAGGCAGGAAGATATGTGTCCAGAGAGATACTGGTTGATAGTATCATGGCTCCATAACTTATTCTTTAAGATTCTTACTTCTCTGTACCCAAGATTCCTCACTTGTAAAATGGGGATAGTAATATAACCTCAGTGGATTATTGTAATATGATACAAGTTAATTTATATAAGGTGATTAAAATATAACTGGCAAAGAGTATTAAGAATTTTACTTCCTTATATATCAATATGTTTTAGTATTATAAATGTTTGTTATTGTTTCATTTTATTACTCATTACTCTTATAGAAGAGACAGCTAATAATGGAATACTGGTTGAACTAGAAAAATGTTTGGTATGCCAACTATTTGTTGGGGGAATATTAACTTTAGGCAAAGATGTGTTACATTTGTTTAATGATGTAAAGATGTGTTAAATTTGTTTATGCCCTTTGTATTTAATGATGTAAAGATGTGTTGTATTTGCTTATGCTGCATTTGTTTAACAAGGTAAAGATGTGTTGCTTTGCCTGCCTAAAGCACCTGATTGGTCTAATAAAAAGCTGAACCGCCAATAGTGAGGCAGCAGGGAGAGAGGCAGGGCTGGCAGGCAGAGAGAATAGATAGAAGAATGAATCTAGGCTTGGGAGAACCAGAGAAGAGAATGACGGCGAAAGAAAGGGGGATGGCTGGGGCCAGCTAGCCAGGCAGCCACCAGCCAGCTAGATAATACAAAATGAAGAAAAGGCAAAAATCCCTGAGGCAAAACATAGACCAAGAGAAACAGGTTAATTTCAGTTGAAGAAAAAAAAGAAAAAGCTAGCAAGAAAAGAACCTAAGCTAAGGCCGAGCATTCATAACTAATAGGAAGTCTCCGTGTCATGATTTGGGAGCTAGTTGGTGGCCCAGAGAAAGCCTGTTGCAACTATTGGTTGGTATTTTTCATATTTATTCCTTGTTAATGTTCCTGAAAAAATGAGAGACAGCTTGTTGTAAAGGAATACTGATTGAATTAGTAGACAGAAGACGAGACTTTAGGTATCAGTTTCTCTGTCCACTGTGTGGGATTGGATAGCTCCATTTATTTTAAGTTCATTTATCTTGATTATAACATGTGGAGGTTGGAGGAAAGAATATTTGAGGCCAGGCTTTATTTGAACATTGTAAAATCCTCTTTTTTTTTTTTTTTGCTTGAGAGCACTGGTTTACACAGTAGTCCTCACCATAGTATGTTTTTCCCTAAGGGAAAGATAAATGTTCAAAGAAGAGAAATTGGAAAACATTTCCATTAGGCAAATTGTCTCTGGAAAGTACAACAAATGCTTTGGCTTATTTTTATATAATTTGTTTCTCAGGTTCAAACACATAAATCAGTTGCTTGTGTTATATACAGATAGCCTGTCTTTCCTTTTTTCAGTACTTACAGTTGGAACAAATCCACCTCCTTTTCTTTGACTTTTTTCTTTTCTTTTCTCTTCTTCCTTCTCCTCCTCCTCTTATTTTGTTGTTTTTTTTTTTTAAAAAAAAACTACTTCTCACAGGAAAATAAGTCCTTTGGGAGAATTTAATTCATTTGCTGATGTTGTAATTCAATCCATTTAAATTATCCCTTTTGACTTGGTGCTTGACACTTACAAATCAAATCCTAAGTGTAATGTCTTCTTGTAGTATAGCACATCTTTTAAAGTCTGAAAATTGCCCCTGTTCCCATTCTTCAATCATTCCAATGACCTTGTTCTCTGATGAGTTATTTTTCTTGTGTGCACATGGGGGAGCTTTTGAGACATTGGTCTGAAGGCAACGTTCTGGTGACTTTCTCAGCAATTTCATTCTAAGTGGTGGGCTGAGATTTTCCATCATGTGGAGGAAAAGTGGGAATGAATAGCTGCAGAACCAACAGATTTCCCTACGATTAACTGTCTCATGCAATGCCCAAGAATAAATCTCAGAATTCTCTTCCAAAATGAGCCACAAAAGAATACAAAGAAGAGGCAAAAGCTATAAACACCGGGAGATACCTCTTCAGGTGAGAGAGGTGGGGTCAGTCTGACATTGTTATTTGCAATGTTATTTAAAGATGCTTCAACTAAAACCCTAACTTTATTCCTCTGAAGAAAAGGAAAAAAAAATCTAAAACCTCATGGGAATATAGGACAAATCACACATGGAAGAAACAGAAACACAAATGTGTGTCTTGAGCCTGGTGATTTGGAAATCTAAATCTGCTTGTCATTTAAAATAAATCTACACATAGAAATATAGGATTCAGTTGAATGGAACCCCATAGTACCTCTGCAGGTTTTTTTTTTTTTTAATCACGATCTATCTTTGACCCTAGGCTTTGGATGGTTTTACATGTAAATGAATGTATAAAAATGGCCCTGGAGGCAGTTACATTGGCAAGTGGTACCATGGATACCTGAGGCTTCATATAGATTTACATAAAAGTGAGCAGATCATCCTTTATGGTGATTTAGAAACAGGTAAAACCTGCCTTCTCATCGGCAGCCTGTGCCCTTTGAGTTTACCTCCTCCCCATTCTTCCTTTTGGTAGTCTTTTTCTCAGTTTGAAATAATTTTCTCAATACTATGCTTCATTCTCATGTTTTCAACCACAACTTATAATGCAGTGTTGAGCTGCTGTGATCGGCTCAAGCTCCATGTTTCCATTGCTCACCGAACACTTCCTACCTGGATAGTGAAACCAAATTTAATACACCATCTATCAAACTTACCTTCTGTTCTACACTTGCCTCCTCTGCTTCTCTATCCCACCCCAGAGCTCACTGACTCTCCACAACTTTGCCATTTTTACTTTCTGGAACATCATTTCTCGAATGATGTGGGATTAAAAGTTTGGGGTCCCCACTGATGCTTGTTTCATGTTCTATTTTATATTGTGGTCTCCCAAGCCCACCACAAGGCTTGCTGACTCCCTGAAAGGACTCAAAAGGACTCTGGAAAGCTTTCACTGGTAGTTGTGGGGTTTTATTACAGATGCAGATTAAGACCAGAAAGGGCAAAGTGTGTGGAACAAAGTTCAAGAGAAACTTGCACAAGTTTCCAAAAGTTCTTTCCCAGGGGATTTGAACAGATGGATTCAGTTCTCCAAGGCACAGGCAACAAATTGTCAACTATAGGAGCTCCCTCAAGTCTTGGTGTGCGGGGTTGTCACTGGGGTTAGTTGTGTGTTGTAGCAAATATATGAATTCCCTCAACTACTCAGATTGGATTCCAACTCTCAGAAAACAGGAATCATGTAGGTAGCACAAATTATCTGATCAAACTGGGACCCTAAGGCCTCAATCACACAGCACTTAGCAGATAGAATATTCCAGAGGGCTCAGACAGCATGCATTCTTTGATGCTAATCAAAGTCCAGACCTGAAGGGAGACCTTTCTTGAAAATGTATGATTTGAGCAAAACAAGATTGCTGAATTTCAAGCGTCACTCCCTCCATCTGTACAGGAACATGCAACTACCAACTTCACGAATTACTTAGAAAAAATTGCAAAGAATATGTACTGTGATAGTAATCAAATGTATTTGAGTTCGGATTCTATGAGATTTAAGTGAGATATGGCTATTATAATGCTGGACACATAAATGTAAAAATTAATGTTAGGCAGCAATTTCTTGTTATTATGGTATTATGTCCTTTTCTTTTAATATATCCTAAAGTTTTAATTATGGATATGTGTGCAGGTATGTGCACATGAATATAGTACCCTCAGGGGCCACAGGAGGGTGTTGAATTTCATAAAATTAGAGTTACTGGCAGTTATCAGACCGCTAATATTGGTTCTGAGAACCAATTCTGGTTCTTCTACAAGAGCAGTTTGAACTCCTTACTACTGGGCCACTTACCCAGCCCACCATTGTGCATTTTTTAAAAATATAGTACCACTTCATTCATCACATCTAACACTTTATAGTTTTCATCTTCATTCTGTATTGACTTCCATGTCGGTTAGCCTAGCATGTGATGCCATACTCATAAACAACCTCGGATTTGAATAGTTAGCAAGGCTGAGGGAGAATGTCTTGATCCTGCTTTTCTACTGTGAGTTAACTGTATCTGTGTTTCATCATCATTGTGGATTCAGGCCAAAGAAATAGTCTCAGACTGGAATATTGTAACAAAGAGGGTGTGTACATTGCATACTTCAACAATGACTTCTACAGCTTTGCTTGGAAATGGCATAGATCCTGTCTGTTCCCATTTTGTTTCTAAAGTAAGTCATAAATCCTAGACTGATGTCCATGAACTGGGGATGTATAATATTCCTTTGGTGTGATGGAGGCTGATATTTGGCTGATAATATATACCAGCCTCTTATTGGCGACCAACAGACCCCTCCCTTTATCCTTTTGACCATCATCAAGCCCATACAGCAAACTAGTTCCCTTCTCTAATGCTGCTTTCAGGCTAGCATCTGTTTGAGTTCTGGAGTTCTGGCACTCATGACCTCCCCATATTTTTGTGACCAGAATACTCACCAGCCCTAGGCATGTTTTATTTCAGCAATCCTTCTGTACATTTATGTGTGAAATTAGCTCACTGAGCCTGAGGGCCATTTTTGTGAAGGGACTTCTTATTTTGAGCTTTAAATCTTTAGAGCCCAAATGCCTTGCCTGTAGTTTCACGCCTGAAGCTACAGAGGTGACTAAATGGAAGAATGACTACCGCCATGCTGTTTCAAAGAAACCCAAGTGCTGGTCTGAGTGATGATGAGTGATCAAACTAGGGAGAGGAGAGGTTGAAATCCAATCCATGCTTTGTTTGCAAGGCAAGTCCATAGTGGGATGCCATGGAAGGACCATGTTTTGCTAATTTACCCCAAGCTCTGAAGAACTGCAACAGTGGCATTTCCTCAAACGTCTTTGGATGTTCAAAGGACACTTTCTACATAGGGACCGTGTGTCCCCAAAGGACTGTATTTATGGACATGATCACAGTATGTGGAGGAAATACATTGTTTTGGCTCTTCTTTCTTGAAATTGTCACATCGTGCCCTGAGCCCATAAGACATCCACCTACTCATTATTCTTCAGATGTATGTGACTCATGACATCTTTACAAGAGTGAGTCTTCAGAACTGCTCTGGGCTTCGTTAGAATGGATCTGTGGACCCAGTTCTTTTTCTAACCAAGTTTCATTTTTTCTCTAGGACAGCACCTCTTTTCCTAGAGAAAATAGCTCTTGAGGCTCAAAATACCAGACTGGAAATAAAGATGAAGAAGAAAAACGAATCAGATCAGCTGTGCTTCATAAGATGTAAAGCACTGGTTCATGAAAATGTTCCCAAAAATAAAAACCCTGTCGATGCGGTTAATAGACAAAATGACTTCTTGTGGTTGAATGATTTTTAAGGTATTTCCCTTGCTACAGTTACAAAAACTGTTCCAAAAGCAGCCTGTCCCAAATTCTGTGCCAAAGGGGAATATTGCCCACTGGCAGGCACAGTAGTCAGAAATAGAAAGTCATGCACAAGTGTTTTGAATGCCCCAGGCACAGCAGCAGTGAGGGTGGTGATTGCTGCCTGAGAAGTGCCTCAGTGTGGCAGGCACTGGTTTAGTCAAGTTCACAAGAGTGGCTTTAAGCAAGTATCATGCCTGCATGGGCTGCCATCGACATGCTGCGCTTTTAGTTTTTGTAAGTAATGTTTTATTTATGCTTCTGTTTTGTGTTAAGGTGTTCATAGATCCCGAGGCGATAAGCCAAGCCCAGCCAAATCAGCACGGTTTATAGTGAGGACCGATTTTGGTAATGAGATGCTGGGGACAGAGTGATGAGGACTAGAAAGCCACTGAAAAGTTCCATGGAGCAGACAAACTTTGAAATTCTTAGATGTAGAATACTGGCATTCAAGTGCTCTAGGCCCGGTGGTATAGGCTATAATCCCAGCTGCTGTGGAGACTGAGGCTACAGGATTTCAAGTTTAAGGTCTAGGTTGGTTACACAATGAGTCCAGAGCCTGTCTGGGCAACTTAGTGAGGAAGGTTGCAAACAGTTAAAAAAAAAAAAAAAAAAGGGTGAGGATATGGTTGAGCAGTAGAGCACTTGCCTAGTATGCTCAAGGCCCTGTGTTCAGTCATGAGTACTGCCCCCTCCCCCACAAAGAGAAGCAAACAACAAACAAGCTGGTCTTTGGATGGAAAGGGAAGTCTGATGAATTATGAAGTTTCGTCAACCTGATCCCATTCGTGAGAATACACGATGGCATTTATGTTGTACTTATTTAATGAGATGGTGAAGTGTTTGTAACATTTGGGGATCACAGTAATCACCAGGAAAACTGTTCACACTTCATCTTTTTGGCTTCCTAAATTGTTCTGGAATTCCTTCATATCCCCCTGGCAACCTTGACCCAGAGGTAAAAAAAACCACAGTCCCATTCTAGGGCTTTGGGACCACCTGGTCCTCCTTTCAAAGTCTGAGGACTTTCTGGGGTCAGGATGGAGTGTGGCCTGCTGTTGTCTCCACCTCAAATATTGCACTTAGGAAAGATGCATCCTGCTTTGAGCAGATGGTCCTCCTGGGGACAGTGTTTTCTCCTTCATCTCATCAGGTCAGGAATTCATTTTACTTAGCCTTTCCCCCCAATAATGGAAAGTCACTCAGCTATCACGTCAGGGGACTTTGTGACCTTGGGGCTTATCACAAGGCATTTGACTAAGCTGGCAAGTCATTTTTCACCTAAGCCTGAGCTGGTTCCCTGGTTTTCCTATTGCTAGTGAACAACACTGGGTGAGATTTCACAGTTGAGAGCTTTCTATTTCTTGAAGTGGTTAAAGTAAAAACAATCCATTGATGGAATTTATGGCAGTTTTGTGCTGAAGGGGTAGCTACTGATGCTTGCTTGCTCGTTTACTCTGCTGTTTGAGTGCCCACTGGTACTGGACACTGCTTGATGCAAGGGGGTCAATCATAAGGTCAAAATCATTATAGTCTTTGACCTTATAGTGCTTAAAATACTTTCAATCTAATGAGGGATAGAGAAGTAATCAGTCAGCTACAAGTGCTTTGGTGGGGAAGCACACAGAGGCAGAGGAATGACATTTTGTTTGCTTTTACAGTTCAAAGCTGAATTTATGGTTAATTAACCCAATGGACACTGCTTTTGCCATAGTGAAAGCTGTTACTGGGGACCCCTGTATTGGTTGAATAAGCACACACGTATTCCTATAAATACGTGTGATAGGTGCGATATTCCTATAAAGGAAAATGTGAACTGTGAGTGTGAGGTCCACTGGGGATATGATTCAGATTGGCTGTTGAGAGAACATTAGACTGAGTTAGGAGTTGGAGCTGGGTGACTAAAGAGGAAGAGAGAAAGAGCTGGCTCTGGAAAGAACATCTTGTGACAACAACAGAGTAGAATGCTCAACAGCGCTGTGTCATGGGCTGCAGTTAGGAGTAGAAGGAGAGGAAAGGGGGAGTAGAAGGGTCATATTACAAGGTGTCTGCTCAACCACGGGAAATAGTTTTGACCTTATCTTGGGGAGGATGGGGGAGCTATGGAAAGTTTGAACATGGAAGAAACGTGATAAAACTTATATCCTTAGAAATTTATGATGGCAGAAGTAATAGATTGACAGACATGTATGAAATTAGGATCAAAATGATGTAGGAAAGCCAAAGGGTCTTTGTCGGTGTAGGTGACGTTAGAGGAGTGTGGAGGAGAGATTTGCTCCAAGTACATCATATAATATATAACAACACTGGGCCATCACTTTTCTTCACTGCCCTTGCTTCTTGTTTCTCTAAATTGGGGATGATATTAATAATGACCTCTTACAGGGTGCTGTAGGCTAGTCACCATGTAGTATTCAGAGCAGTTTGTTGCACAATGAGGTATTTTGCATGTCTCTTCTGCCCTCTGAAGACTCATGGTTGGAGGGGTGGGGGTGGGGGTGAGGCTGGTATAGGTACAAAGCTGATCTCATTGAAAAACACTGTGCCTTGTAATCATTTCAGATGTCCTGAAAGAAGAGATGCCTCTTGACTGCATTAACCTAAAAGTAGCATCACCCTGTAGGTGACTACCCTTTAAGCAATAACCTTGAACATTAAACAATCAAGGTTATTAATTGCTGTATGGATGAACAAATTAATGAACTTTTCTATGCCCCCTTTGTAATCTGTGAAACAAGGTAATAGTTGTTCCTGCATATGTAATTTGGTTATGAGACCTGTATCTGTATTTATATATATGCAACATATTAGTGGTTGGTGCTATGTTCCAGACTCAGAATTGAAGCTTAGAAGGAAGAAAGATACTAACCCCATCCTCATAGAACAAGCAGAAATTTATCCTGAGGAATATCCAGACTGTGATGCATTATAAAATGATGCCCAGGGGACAGTGGATGAGGTAGTTGAAGAGTTGAGAAATAAAAAGGGTAAGATGTGATGGGTTGTGGACTTGGGATGGTTAGGAAAAGGGAAGAGCTAGGTTTCTGAGAATGAAACAGACCTCCTAGCTGGCTTTCTGTATGATGACAGAAATGCTTAGCAATAAGATAAAATGTACAGCAATATATTTGGAATTTATTGGGTTCACTAAAAATGATACATTTAGGAAAAAAGATGTTTAATTCATTTTAAGGACATCTTATAACTTATGGGATTCACTATGTAGAATTTTGAGGTAGCAAGTGAATTCTGCACCCCAGCTTATTGAAGGCATTCAAATATTGGATTTGGTTTATCATATTTAAAAAGGCTGGAAATGATGCCCTGATTGTCTTTGGAGAAGAGACAGCAGTGAACATACCCTCAAGTGTTTTTCTTGCTTGATCCTGTTTAATTCTGATTCTGCTGTAAGTAGGATGAGCTTCCCCAGTGGTTAAGGAAAGCATTGTGGAAAACCAGACACAGTAGAATATTCATGTGTGCTTTCATTCCTTCAGGAAGACTCTCAGTCTGGATTCTTAATCAGAGCTTTGTGGAGACTTAAAGGACCCCAGGCATTTCTTTGATATGTTTCTGAGCGTCTCCACTCTTCCTTCTTTATCCTGTGCCCAGTGGCACCTGAAACTGCAGAGAGCTCAATTCCTATTGGCTTCCCTTTTCCTCCCATCCTGACAACTCAAAATGTCAACACATACAATAGGGGAAGCGGCGAACATGGATGTTTATAGGCACTCAGGAAAGAGACTGCTCTGCTATAGCTTTGCCGCAGCGTCTGAGGTGTTGTGTTTGGGAGGTTTTTTTTTTTTTTTATTTTGAGTCAAAGGACGATGTTTAGCAGTATTATCTAGGTGACCAACAACCTGGGATCTTCTAGGGCCTGTTGTAGTGAGAATAGTGTACTCCCCCTCCCAAGATGTAGATAACTTAATCCCTAGACCACGTGAGTATGCCTCATTACCTGGTAAGGGGGAAAGAAATAAGACTGCAGGTGGGATTAGGGTTGGTAATCAGCTGACCTTGAGATGTGGGACATTATCCTAGGTTATCAGTGTGGGTTCAGTGTCCTCATAAAGGACCCTAAAGTAGAAGAAGAAGAAAATAAAGTGTCAGAGCACCATGGCATGGGGAATACTTCACCAGCACTGATGACTTTGAAGCTGGAGAAAGTTGGGTGTGTACCAAGGACCTAAGAGTACCTGTCGAGGCTGAAACATGGATGAAAACAAACTTTTACCTAGGGCCTCCAGAGAAGAGATCAGTCCATACCTAGTTTAAGCAGATGAAATGAGGCTCTAGGTCTCTGAGAACATAACTGCAGGATAAATCTGTAGGTATTGAAGTCCCTCAGTTTGTAGTCATTCCTTAGAGCAGCAACAGGAAACTAAGATAGGAGCTTGAAGAAGTAGATGATTCTAACTATAAGTATCTACAGAACAGTTGGTTTATATTTGTAAAAAAAAATATTGGAACATAGTCTATAGATCTTACTATCAAAACAAAATGATCAAGTTCTATAAAGATGGTTTTGATGAAAGAGGGAGACTGGCCTAATGGACAAGAATGGGGGGAGTAGGAAAGATGGGGGAGGCATATAGACAGACTGGGGAGAGGAGAGAAATGTGGAAGGCTATGGGGATGTGGCCAGACAGGGGAAGTGAATAGAGTATAGCAGACCAGAAGCACCAAGCCTGTGTGGAGGATGGTGGCAGTTGAGCCCCAAGTGATTGGAGCAGACATGAATATGCTTGCTAGGTGTCCACCAGTTTTACCAAATGAAGTCTGAGTTGTAGGATTTAAAAGACACTTACCCTAATACTTAACTCTAGACAATTTAAATACTACCCAGTCAATAGCCAATGAAACAAATCCTATGCCTAAACTCAAGTACAATGGGATGGATGTAGCCCATGAACTCCTATTTTGAGATTGGTAATCTAGCACTATAGTCAGCCAGAGAGATGTATCATCTTTACACTTTTGGATGTAACACCCCCAGATCCTTTTCAGACAGTCAGACAGTAATTTAAGGAAGTTCATAATTGAGCTAGTTAGTGGTAAACATCAGGTTTTAAGTTGCTGTGTGTCTGATTGCAAAAGCCAAGGATTTTTTGGTTGTTATTTTTTTCCCTCCTGTCTCACTGCCTCAAAGGAAATGATGAATAATAGTGGAGCTATAAAAGGAGAAATGGAAGGAAAACAATTAATATTTGCCAGGCACACAATATTTCCCAGGAATTGGGTCAGAGATTTTTTTTACACATAACTTAAATATCACATCAATGATATAAGGTAAGAAGCATTCTTATTTTTAGATAAAAAATTGACAAGAAGAGGCCAGATAACTCATTAATGGTCACACAAATGTGAAGTGTGCAGGGGGCTCTACCTCAGATTTTCTTCCTGGTTGATTGTTTTAGCAGAAGTATCAGTGCTTATTTTGAAGCAAGAGAAAAGAATGAAATCTTTAGGAGTATGGGGTTATGCAGGGTCTTACACAGTAGGGCTATCGCAGTTTGTGTTTCTTTACTGTGATAAAACACCATGGCCAAACTCAACCTGGAGAGAAGAGGGTTTATTTCATCTCACACTACCAGGTAGCAACCTGTCATTGAGGGAATTCTGGGCAGAAACTCAAGCAGGGGAGGAAGCTGGAGGTAGGAACTGAAGCAGAAACCATAGAAGGTTATTCCTAACTGACTTGCTCCTCCTGGCTTGCTTAGCTGGATTTCTGTATATAACCAAGGACCATCTGCCCAGAAGTGGAACTAACCACAGGTAGCTGGGCCCTCCCACATCAATCCAGAAAATTCCCCACAGGCTTGTCAACAGGTCAATCTTATGGATGTTTTCTTAAAGATTCCCTCCTCTCTGGTGTGTCTAACTTTGTATAAAGTTGACAAAACCCAAGCAGCAGAAGGGCTTAGCTAGCAAGGCTGTCTAGCGCATGCAAAGGCATGTTTATAAGGAGGAAGTGGGTTAACCTAACACCGTAGAAGCGACAGAGGCAGTCACCAGGGTAACCTATATAAGAGATCAAGACATGTTATGGAAATAATCTGTGAACAGTGATAAAGACCAACAGACAATGAGTCTTGCTTTGAGTTGAATGAGTGTACACCACCTTGGTTCTTACCTCAGCATCACTTACAGATGGTTTCCAGAGGGGAGCTTAGTGTCTAAGGACTGGTGTGAATTGAAAGTCTAAGAAATCTGATAATTCAACTTCATTATTCACCAGAAATGTGAATGAAAATTACAGTATTACATTGATACCATTTCACATTGACAAGAAAAGCTAAAAGGAAAGGCTGACAATACCACATGTTGTTGAGAATGGGGGGCAGTCAAATCACCTGTAGGCTGTTGGTGGGGAGGTTAATTGGTAGATTAACTTTGGAAAACTATTTTTAGTATCTATACAAAAATTAAACACGTGGAAGAACTTATAAGTTAGTAATTCCATTCCTAAGTGGAAATGTGTATATTTGTGTACTGGAAGGAATGCAGAAGTGTGCACAGTGGCAATATTTGTAATGGTAAAGAGAAAACAAAGCATGATTTCATGATGTCATTACAAAAATTAAACATAAAATGAAGCACAATTAAGAAGAATGGGCTGTTAAGCCCTATAGAGACCCATCTCAAGAATAAAACACACACACACTCACACACACACACACACACACACACACACACACACACACACACACACAAGGTTGGTAGGGAAGCTGCAAGCAAAGGTAACGATGAGTGGCACATACCTGTACATATCTGAATAGAGAATTAAGAGAAAAAAAGAGCAAGGCCTGAGTAGGAGTACAGGGTCATGAATGACAGGCCATCTGTAAAATTACTGCTGAGTATAGCCAGGAATATTGGACCCGATTCCAATTATAGCAGATAACAAGTGCTGAGGGACATCAGAGACACAACAGTTGCAGCAATATAGGGTAACTATCAGGGAATTAAACATACACTAGCTTCTCATTATGACAAAGGCTGCTAATAGCTCTCTCTGTTTGTCCCTCTTAAACACAGACAACTGGATTTGCAGTCCTTGTCGATGGAATGAGTTTGTCGTATGAATCAAATGTTAAACACTGTTCTTAAAGCCTTATTTCCAAGATTGCTCCCCACATATCATTGCTGATCAAGGCTTACAACCACCATTCACGGGAGGAATAACAATTAAGTTCGAGCTCATATTTTCTTTCCTTTTACTGCTTCTTTATCTTCTGTGTTGATTTGTATCCTTGCCTTCGCTTATATATTGCTTATCTGTCTCAGATTTCATGAAGATAGTTTCTAAGTAATTTCATTTATAACTTTCCCTCAGTTCTCAATGTTCTATTGAGAACATTGAATGCAGCCAGTGACATGTTTTTATGACACCCATAATTGGATTACAATTAGTCTATTACATGGCACATATCAGAGAGACTGTATAATTCAGCATGCAAATCAAGACCTTTTGAGACTAACAAAGGATGCTATTAATAATTACTCTAGAGCACTGTCTTGGGCAGACTGGAATGTTTGACAACCCTGATAGAGCCTCCTAGATGGAGCTGACCTTGTGAAAGCTCTGTTCTGGGTGCCACTTTCCTACCCCTGCCCACTGGGTACTAATTAATCCTCTTCTTATAGCAGACCCTGCAGGAGATTGTTAACTTGGGACTCTATAGGGACATTAATTGAATGAAATGGACCTATCGCTAGGATGAGGGTCATAAAGCTCAATGATGAAAACATCCAAGGTTATGGAAGGTTGAGTTCTGGGTATCATTTTTCCGACTCTTCTTTACTAAAGCCTGGCAAGAGGCCAGCAAGATAACTCAGTTGGTAAAGATGACTGCGCATAAACCTGGTGACACGTCTTTGATCCCTAGGACCCACGTAAATTTAGGTGGGAGTAGAGATCTCTGTGAAATTGTTGTCTGACAACCACAAAAGTGCTGTGCTACACGTACCCACCTCCCATTGTGCACTCAAAACACAATAATAACTAAAATAGAAAACAACCCAAACTCACAAATGACCATTTCTAACACAGAGGTTCTGTTGATGTCTGGTCTGACTTTTCTTCTCTTCCCTGTTGACTTTTCATGCTCCCTTTCTTTCCCCAGCCGCACCCTTAGTCTTACATCATCTTTGTCCTATTCTGGTCTGTCCTGGAGTACACTTTATTTCTTGGGATCTCATGACTGAGTGGGTAAATCTCTGTTTCACTGAGCTCAGGGCTTTTTGTTTGTTTCTCTCGTAGCAGAGGTGGGAGGTACCTTGACCTAGGTTACAGTGTGCTTTCTATTGCTTGCTTCTCTCTAGGCCTCACTCTGTAGCACTCTTCTGTCTTGCCCATTCTTGTCCTGCCTTCCTCCTGCTGGGCTCTCTGGCCTTGTACTCTGTTCTCAGATTCAGGAGCTGCTGGGAATCCTTTACTAAGTTCAGTCCCTGTCTCACCTTCCCGTGGGTTCTGAACTGGTGGAGAAGTCAGAGAGGATTGTAACCTGCCTGGGAGTGCTCTGCCCACTGGTCTCTCTCCATTCCTTCTCCTCTTCCATCACAAACAAAAGCAGCAGAGTCACCCCCGGAGGCTCTACAGGAGAGTACTGAGGAGCATGGGTGCTTTTGGATGGGTGGTCAGAGTGGAGGGAGTGTGAAATGAAGACAATGGGAACACATAAAAGAGGGGGAAAGCAGAGAAAGGGAGATGGGCCAGCATAGAAAGAAAAGGAGGGCGGGAGAGAAGAGTAAGCAATAGAGGATGGCTGCCTGCTAACACATGATAAGCTCTCCACGTTTTTTTCCCTGCCCAAATCAAGGAATTCCTTTCTGTTCTCATGGCAGAAAGGAAGCAGTTGCTAGAAGCAAAGAGAACACTTTCTCATCAGTGCCAGCAGGTGTTGGTGGTGCTCCTGTTCCCTGGTCTTCTCACCATTCACCCCCCCCCCATAGGGGGTTTGATATTAACCCTTAACATTGTCACATAATCCCATGTCTGCACCTGCCAGAATGATCCTATTCAGTCTTTCACGCAGTGTTCCATAGGCCACAATGACAACCCTGTCCAACTGCAAAGTCTTTCTGAGAAAGGTGAAGCCATACCCTCAGCACCTGTCTGCAGAAGAGCTACCATCCTTCTTATATAGATAGGCAAAGCTTTGTTATTATTGCTTTCATTTTATAAAAAGGGATAATTTCATGTGTTTGCTACCTCTACCAGTCTTTGAAATATTTGCAGCTCGGATAAAATCAGAAAATGACTGACAATGAAAAATACTTCAAGTGGACAAAACAAATCTCTTTCTCTATAGTATTTCCTTCATACTCATCATCTATAAAACCCCTTCTCCCCCGCCCCCCAGAAAAAAAATCTCTCAGCAAGGACATACATAATTCAAAAGCACTTTCTCTAGAGAGGGTAGGGATGACTCTGTCTCTTTGCAGGGCAGGGCAGGTCTGTTCGTTTTTCCTAACTGGAAGCACAGGGTCATGTCAGGGGCTGAAGGCTTGGCTGTAGTCATCCCTCCACAAGAGTCAAAGGGCACTTGACATATGTGCTTCCAGTGGGCCAAGAGAAAATCAATTTGGTGTTAAGTGTTTATCCTTCAGATTTAAATAGCACAGAAGACCGTAACGATGAGTATACTGAGCCAGGGTATCAGGCCTCCCACTGGAAAACCCAGGTCACCCAGGTCTCAAGAAGGGGAAGAAGCAAGGCATTGACAAGGAGAACAAGAGAAAGGACTGGTCAGAAAGACTGGGGCAGCATGTTGAAACTCTCATTCTGTTAGCAGGGAAGAGGAGTGATCTGGGGTGGGTGGTTCATCTATGAGGGGAGGAAAGAGAATATATTTTCAAATTTTTTATTCAGGGTAAGTACATGTTGACACAGAAGTTTTATCAATTTTTTTTATCACCAAGCAAATGAGGAATTCATTTTCTAAATGTTTTGTGTATGTACTCATCTGGGAGGCATGTGTTGCAGGACAGAATGATCTTAGAGATTAAAATGAGTGCTTGAAGCTTAGATCCCATTTTCACCTCTCTTGGTCTCAGATGATGCTCTTCGAGTTTCCCCTTTTCAAGAGATTAAAAAACCCAATAGTCAATAAAAGAAGAAAAAAACCCCAAGCTTTCATATCTTTTTAATCTCTTATCTCATCAGGTACATTGCCTTAGTTGAATTTCATATGGCTCTTTATTTCACTTGTACTGGGTTTAAAGTCTGCTTCCAGGACAGTGTGGTTGCATATATTTATGCAGGTTATTCACTGAACAAGTAGGTTGGACTTCAGGAAACTGGTAGAGTTAGAAAGGTAGACATATTCAACTAGCCAAACTGCTCACTGTGATGGGAGCTTGCGTTAACCCTGAGGAACTGGTACCTTTTCCTGTTTTACACAAAATACTCAAAGAGCCATCAAATAGCTGAAATTGCTCCTAAGATCTCTGGTATTATGCTAACCTTGAGATGTGCCTGGTTCACTGATTTATGCACTTAGCTAGTTTATAAATGCCTCCAGTGGTGGGTTTTGTTGTTGTTGTTGTTTGTTTTTTTGAGACAAGCTTTCCCTGTGTAGCTTTGGAGCCTGTCCTGGAACTCGCTCTGTAGACCAGGCTGGCCTCAAGGGACTTTTCAAATTGTAGGAACACTCTACCTTTTATTCCAAGTACCTTGTGCTTGATGTGATGGCAGTGTTTGTCACTAGAAGATATATTCTGTATACTCTGCTTTTTTATCCCTTTGAATTTTAGAAGGCTATAGTTTAAGGAAAGTGGACATTGTATTGTTTGGTGTCTCACAAATAAAGAGTTTGCATGTATAAACCCTGAAAAGGGAAGAAAGCCGGTTAGGTCTAAGCAAGGGGAAGGGCAGTCATGGGGGCAGGTGACATTCTGTGTCTTGGATGGCATTGTGAGCTCCTTGAATACTTGGGTCCTCAAGTTCTTGTTGCTGCTTTGGGGAAAAATGGGTAGAAATGATAGGAACTGGAGTTCTAGAAGTGGTCATAATCTTAGGTAGCCTGAGCTACTTCAGGGTGTGCCTGATTCCATTAATGGTAAGAACAGAAGGTTATCAGAAGTTCTGGCATCTGAGTGCGCTGTCTGCAAGAGTGCCTACTATACATCTTTACCACTTGGGAAAACGTGGCACTTAAGCACCAAAGAGGACTTGCCTGCATTGGAAGGCCATTATTGTTCATTAATGATACAGGGAGGGATCAATTAACACAACAGAAGGGGTAGGGACTTAGGAAGCCAAGTTTCCCCATTTATAGGGAAGGGCTGCTACTTGACCTGAGGGGATTTCCCTTTCTTCTTCTTCTTCTTCTTCTTCTTCTTCTTCTTCTTCTTCTTCTTCTTCTTCTTCTTCTTCTTCTTCTTCTTCTTCTTCTTCTTCTTCTTCAGAAAAGCAAGTGTGAAGCTCCAGGGTCATTGACATTTTAAAAAAGAAGCTGAAGTTATCCTAATGATGAAATATTAACATAAAACTCCATTGTTTAAAAACTACTGCAGCAATATTGCAAAACCTGTCTTCTTGTTATTTTCCAAAGTGTGGAAATGGAAATGGTATTGCCACATTAGGAATTTAGTGTCAATTATTGACCCCTTCTCTAGAATATGTACCTATCCGTGTGTGTGTGTGTGCGTGTGTGTGCATGCGCGCGCGCATGCACATGTATACTTAAATATGTCTTCCTACATTATCTTAACCCCTTAGGAACACTTTTCTAATTGTGATCTCTTCATCAACCTGCCTTTGGAGCATAGACTGGCCTCATCATTTGGGCAACGTACAATGTACCATGTTTCCAACTCTTCTGAGGCAAGGCTGCAAGCCCCTCAAGACTTCATAGTGTGGCCCTTGTGGTGGGCCCGCTAAGGGCTTTGGAGTTGGCATTGAAGAATGGAGAGGGAAGGAATCTTGTGTTTCTGCTTTTGGGGGACACACTCTTCTGTGAATGCTGGTTTTAGATGGGGTCGTATGAAATGAGGAGCTTTAATCTATGTTTCTGCAAAGAAATGAGAACCTTCTTGAGAGAAGTGCCACCTGTTTTAGCGACTGTGCAGAAATGGCCCTCTGCCAAATTGAGAGCACATTTAGGCAAATTTTAATCAAGCTGGTACCTCACGGAAGCGGCAAATGTATGGCTCATAAAGTTTATCTTTTTGCTTGAGGGAAAAAAAATGACATTTTCCTGATTCCATGCAAGGAAACCTTTTAAAGTTTTACAGAAATCTATTCATGTCAGAATAAAACATGCCACAAAGTTCAATACTAGTTTATAATAGCATTTAATGTTTTATATTTTACACTGTATTATGATACAAATAATTCAATAGTTTACAACGGAGCTGGTAATTTTTCCAATGCCTCGCTGAAGAAATTACATAGGAACCCACATAGTTGCTAGACCTTTGGCAATAAAGCTCAGTTTCTCCTCTTCAGAGTCCCCTTCCTCTTTTTTTCCCATAGAGCAATTGACAGTTGTCTTCGGTAGATCCTGGTTTGGGTAACACTTGACTCTGACAGAAGGAGGCTTCAGGAATGGGTAGTTCAGCAGGGCAGCAACATGGGTGGCTGTTCCTAACTGGTAAGTGCCTGTGGTAGGGGTGTTTCAGGTAACAGCAAGTGTGAGTGCCCGGCCGCTGGCACCTGAGGAGAACCTGGGAGTCTGGGGTTCCTTGCCCCAAACTCAGAAGATCTTCTTCTACTTTCCTGGTGGAATGGCAAACGTACAGGCCTGAGCAATTCTGCTTGATGTTTGGGGTGACACTTGCACAGCTCTAAGTTAACCCCATTTTCCTGTGTGACATGGATCAGCGGCTTCCTGTTGGATTTGGAATGGCACCTGAGTTTTAACCCTGAGTTGCCTCTGTCTTCCTTCTCTACCTTCTGTGGCCCTTTTTCTCCCTCACCTAGGCTAAGCTCTTTGTAGGTTCCTTGTTGCCTATCTCCAAAGTCGTCTTAAAAGAGTCTCTTTTGGTGTCCCCACACCCACCATCACTGGATCCTAATGCTCCCTTTTATCTTCCTTGTAGCACTGATAGGAACTAATCTTGTATCTGTTTCTCATTAGATCATAAGCTTTGGGAAAATGGAACATTCTCTCTTGTTTGAGGCTGAGGATCTGGCCCAGCCAATAAACTCAACACATGGACATGAGACCTCAGTTTGGTTCCTAGCACCCACATAAGAAAGACAATACAGGATGGAGTATGCCTGTTATCACAGCATTGGGGAGGTAGAATCTGGAGGATGTCTGCCGCTTGACAGCCAGCCAGCCTCGCTGAACTCAGAGTTGCAAGTTCTTCATGTTCACATGCATGCATGTGCACACCTACCATATGAACACATAACATACATTTACACATATGTATGCATTTGAATACAACTTTTTTCTTGTACTTTATTATTATATTCAGAATCAATGACAGCACTTGACATAATTCAATGTTTAGAAGCCTTTTTTTAAAGGGTGTGGCTTTGGTTCAGCAGTGAAGCACTTGACTAGCATGGGTAGAACCCAGGTTCACAAAAATTGAAAAAAATATTTGTTGAATTGGTTTCATTTCCTTCTGACTTGGTGTTTTGCTTGCAATATCTTTTCCTTTGGATTAATATATGGTTTTGGTATTTGTCTATAATGATGGGACCAGAATTATAAGGTAGTGAGAATGTAAGGAAAGATGGGAATGTTGGAATAAGTCACGTAATTGGAGCAGTGAATTATAAGGGTGACCTTGAAAAGAATTGAATAGAGACCCTTGAGAGTCAAGCTCTCAGAACTATGCAGTGTTAGTGCTCTTGTGTAAATCACACACACCTAAAACTTTACCTTTGTAATTGTAACAAGGGTGAAAAGGATGGTGACAGTGTTTCACAGAATATTAGAGGTAGTGGACTTCAAGTTTGCCTTGAGACTATCTGCTTGGCTGGCAAATGCTTTTCCAGTAGAAAAGTGGTGGCATTCTTTTGTGATAATCACTAACCAATGATAAAGCCCATCACATTAGTTCTTTTACTTCTTGGAAAATATTTTTTCATACAATAGATTTTGATCATGTTTTCCCCCTCCTCCAGTTCCTCCCAGATCCTCTCTACCTCTCTACTCTCCCAACTGTATGTTCTTTTTCTCTCTCTTAAAAAACACAAGCAAGCAAACAAACAAACAAACAAACAAAACCCCCAAACATGAGAAAAACACACACATACAAAAACAAAACCAAAAAATATAAGCAAAAGACCAGTAAGTCAAAAGATTCCCAAACAAAGCAAAATGACAAAAAATATCTATAAAAATACCATTGATTTGTGTGCTCGCCAACTACTCCTGGGCATGGGGGTCTAACCTGAAGTGTGGTTTATATACCCAGTGAGACTCCATAGGAGAAAAGTAATTTTTCCTTTGCCAGTGGGTATCAGTTGCAGATAGCATCTTAGTTAGGGATCGGAGCCCATGTCTACTTTCCCCTTCTCAGTGCTGAGACCTCATAGGGCTTGAACTTGTGCAAGCCTTGTGCATGCTGCCATAGTCTTTGTGAGTCCATCAGTTCTTACAAAGCAAACTTCCTGGGTCAGAGAGCTGGCTCTGTGGATAATAGCACTTGCTACTCTACTTGGAGAAGATTGCAGTTTGGTTCCCAGAATCCACTTTGAGTAGCCTGCAGCTGTCTGTAGCTCCAACTCTGGATCTGATGACTTCTTTGGACTCCACAGTCTCGTCCATTTACAAATGTGCATACCCTCGCCTATACACATAATTACAAATAAAATAAATCTTTTATTTTCAAAAGAAAGAAGAACCTTCCCCTTATACTAAAATATACTGTGATAGTTCATTTATTTGTTGACAGATGGCTCATTGGAGAACAAGGCCAACAAAGCAAGATATCCAAGGGAGGCTTGCCCTTTTCTGAATAGAAATAGAGAAGTAATGAATGGGGAGGGGCAGAGGGGTGGTGTGTGTATGGGGGGGGCTGGGAGGAGAGGAGGAAGGGGAAACTGCCACTGGGATGTAAAATAAATAAAAAATAAAGTTATTAAAAAAGAAACAACAAGAAAAAAATATTTCTGTGTATCCTAAGCCATGCAACAGAGTTGATGAGGTTTGAATTAATGCAATAAATAATCTGTTAAAGATTAAGGCTCACTAGTTATCATCCTTATGTTACCACATGGAACAACAATATCGAATTCTGTCAAATGCTACCTACTGACAAAAATAAAATAAAAATAGAAATCCTTATAAATACAGTTGGACATTCTCAGATTCCTAAGAGATGATGAGTCATCTGACAGACCATCCATTCATTTCTTGATCTGAAGCAAAGGAAGAAAACAGGTTCCTGTGGTTAAAAGGTCCATATTAGTGCCAGTGCATACTTGCAGGTCACAGATAAGAAAGGTCTCATGGTAATGGGGAGTCAATTTCACATTTCTTGGCCAGACCTCTAATGTGATGTCCTTAATAAGGTGTGTATTACATACTTAGGGGGCATAAATTTTTCTTTTCCTCTCTATTCCCAGCATGACTGAAGTCATCAACAGGAACAGAATTTTAAATGTCTGTAAAACTGTGAAGCATATAGGATAAAGGTCTTAACAGAGGGACAGTCAGAGAGAGGTGGGTAAAGCCAGTAACTATCAGTCTATACCATGATATAGTCCTAGTTTGCTCTATTTTGAAGAATTTTCAGAATCTTGGAGTCTAATTCACTTTATTAGTTTGTATGGTCCAACATGTGCTACTGTAATAGTCAATTAAACAATACAACTCATGCTATGTTTCAGTTGTGGGCTGTTGAGTGTTATGCTTGATGGTGTCCTTCAGGGACATTGATAAGGCAGCCCCTCATCTTGAATTTTGATGATCACTGTCTTGAAAGTAAACTTGAAGGTTTTATCCTCAGTAGTTAAAAGAGCTTAAATGGCACATGGAATTTGAATTCAAACCTCCTTGAGTGTGGCCTATATGACTAATAGGCAGATCTCAAAGTGCAACCGAGAACAGAATTAATGACACAAAGTTTGTAGTACCTGCTTGTTGGAGACACTGATTGATTTATCTAAGTGTAGAGGATGTATTCGATCATTTAAAATATAAATGTGATATGCTCTAGAATCATCTGGGAAGAGATTCATAACATGGAATTATCCAGATCAGGTTGGCCATATGGGCATGTCTGTAGGGGAGTGTCTTAACTGTTAATGTACTGACTCTGGGCCACACCATTTCATAGGCTGGCCCTGGACTGTGTAAGAGGAAATGATTTTAGTGCTAGGCAAGCAATCAAGCAAAGAATGAAGCATCCATGAATTTATTCTCTGATTTTGACTGTGGATGCGATGATGCTTTAAGCTGTTGCTTTGACTTCCCTGCAATCATGAAACATGAACGGGGATTGTGAACCAGATCAACCCCTTCCTCCTCAAAGTTACTTTTGGTCAGGGTATTTTATCACAGCAGCAAAAATAAAACTAGACTGTTATAGTTCAAGATTTGTTACATTCGTTTATGCTGTGGAATATTTGTTTAGTGGTGAAAAGATGTGTTGCATTCTTTGATTTTACGTTTGTTTAACTCTGTGAAGCTGGGTTACTTTGCCTGTCTAGAACACCTAATGGTCTAACAAAGATATGCACAACCAATAGTGAGGCAGGAGAAAAGGATAGTGGGGCTGCCTGGTAGAGAGAATAAATATGAGAAATCTAGGCTCAGAGAAGAGAGAAGAGGGAGGAGTGAGAAAAGGAGAAGAGAAGGAGGCCAGGGTCCAGCCACCCAGCCACACAGTCAGCCACGGAGTAAGAAGGAAAACACAATATATAGAATAAAGAGGCAAAAAGCCCAGAGGCAAAGTGTAGTCAAAGGGAAATGGGATCATTGAAGTTAGACTAGCTGGCTAGAAACAAGCCAAGTTATGGCCAGGCATTCATGTGTAAAAACAAGTCTCAGGTCTATTTATTTGAGAGCTGGGTGGCAAGCCCCTAAAGAGTAAAAAACCCAGCTATATTAGACCCTGAGGGTAAGTTGTGTATCAGAAGATGCCTTTTCCCTCTTATTTAGAATTACAATCAATTTATTTAATCATGATTTTATTCTTTTTTATTTTTACTTTGAGAATTCTATATATGAATGCTTTATTTACACTGCCCCCTTCCAGCTCTTCTAGTGTCCCTCTTATGCCTTTTTAAACTCATGGCCTATTATTCTTTACTAGTAATTATCACACACACACACACACACACACACACACACACACACACACACCAGAAAAAAACCCTTTTGAGATCATTTAGTGTTGCATATGTGTTCAGTACTGACCTCTAGGGAGTGGTTAAACTATCAGGAGGCTTATCCCTCGATGAGAATAATTCTCCACTCTCAGCAATCATTGTATGTAGCTCTTCTATGGGCTAAACATTGTGAACATTCCCCCCTCTACATTGTCACGTTCATTGGTTTTATCATCTTTATGTCTTATTTAGATAATTGTATTATTGTCATTTCCTGGGCACAGCTTTCTTGTCATATATAGGCGATCTTGCAACAGATGTCCCTTCCTGGACCTCTGATTCTTACAATCATTCTGCTCCCTCTTCCACAGCATTCCCAGAGCCTTATGTGTAGGAGTTATATTATAGATGCATTAATTAGGGCTTGGCACCCAGTTGTCAGTTCTTCTCTGCACTTCGATGAGGTAGAATTTTCTGTAGTGGTCTCTGCTCCTAAAATAAGCTTCTGTGTTAAGGACTGTGAGCTACACTTACCTTTAGGCATAAGGATAAGTATTTAGAATGTAGTTGGAAATTACACTAATTTAGGGAAGTGGCAGTAGGTTCTCTTCTACTAGGGTCCATGGCCTTACCCATCATTGATGGTGGACTAGGTTTACAGTACCAGGAACTAAGTCCTGTTTATCAGGCCTTCAGTCTAACTAGATGTCTGTTGGTTACCTAATGATGTAAGTGCCACTATTGCATCATTAGGAATATTGTACTGAGCTGGTTATTGCTGTTGTTTGTAGACATTACAGCTGGGTAGAGCATTGATTGTTTTTCTTCCCTGGCATCGTTCATAGCTGCTCCCATACTAGTTCTCAGGCTTCCAGGTCACTTTCTATTCAGTTCCTCCAAGTCCTGTGTCTCAGATGCATGGTGTCTTCAGCAGTAGGGTCTTGCCTTTGGTTTCTGGGAGGAAACCAGGGACAATGGCAATAGTCTATATAAATGCTGCATGTTCTCTCTTATTTCTGGATTCCAGCTCTGGATTTTTACATGTGAGTCTATTGTCCTGAGTAACAGCAGATACAAGAAAAGTAAAAAGTGACCATGGGTCAGAAAGAGAGAAAGGTTTCTAGAGGAGTGGGATAGTAGGACACAGTCACTGTGAAGGGGGAAATAAGAAAGGTATGGGGAGACTTACCTGGGGAGGAGAGGGTCAACACAGAAGGACAGAGGGACAGGAAAGAAGGTAGAAAAAATGACACTAATAATAGAAAAAGCCGTAGAGAATCAACTTTTATGTTTATCTAAAATTACACACATATGTATACACAAATATATTCATATTCATGTATATATGTGTGCATATGTAAATGTATATATAAATATGTGTGCGTAATAAATGAAGTTATGCCACTTGGAGTTATAATGTTCTCCCCAAATCCATAGACTAATACAAATTCCAGTGCCAGGCATGGAAAACCCTTTTTCAAGTTGTTGGTCAGAAGAATCTAAAGAGACTCCCCATAAATATGATTTCATTCTTTCTGTCAGTGTTTAATTAACATGGTTGGATATACATCTAACTTACTGATTTACTGATCAGTGCAATGATTCCTTAGTCTACTTGAACATTTATTGAGATCATACTATGTACTTATTTCATGTGCTAACTCCTGTGTTGTGTAGACTTGCACTATTGTCCTCACTTGTTTACCTTACCCCAGAAATGGGTACATTCTTGTGCTTCCAGGAGAGGCCCATCCTCTTTGTAGGGTATTGGAGAGCTCTAGAGATCGTGTCTTTAAAATGTCTAGTATTGGGAAGAGTGATGTTGGCCACTGTATTATAAGTTGGTTAGGACCTTATCGTCCTTTTTCTAAGAGAAGTTTCCCGTTGCAGGCATGACAACACTCTCCCCGCTGAAGTGCTTCGCGTAGTCTTTACCTACAGCCCTGATTTAGGAAATGTGCAGAAACAGCACTGATGCCAACCACCAGGTGTCCTGGCTTCTGTTAGATGACTAAAGGAGATCTGTATAATGTTACATATGCACAGAAGTCCTTAAAGGAGGCTTAGGTGGATGCAAACACTAACTTCTACCTTCTACTCCTTAAGGTTCGCTTCTTAGCATTTTCCTTCCCTGACTACGAGGATCCCCTCTTGCTGCCACAGTTTGTTCGTGCGTGGTGTGAAGTTGGCTCTGCGCTATTATAGGATAAAAGGCAAATCTTCTAAACGAAGATTGGGAGTTACTTCTTCAATAAAACTTTCTGTTAGCTTTTCCCAGAACTGACTAAATATCAGTTGAATGTGGAAATTCTATATTTGTAGGTTTTTTTTCCCCCCAAATTAGTGCTTTTAGCCTAAGGCTTATTGAGGGTGGATCCACTGTGCTTGAATCTGAATTTGGGACTTTTGGTCACTCAGGGTTTCATGGCTTTGTTTGAAGAAAAAATGAGATGAGTGTGCTTTGTGTATTTTTGGCTTCAGAAAGCAGAGTCTTTGTCCCTTGGTGTTCACATGAGCAACCTCAGCTGCTGCTTACTGTGTTTTCTCCTTGCTCTCAGGTCTCAGATAAAAACGACAGACAGAGGAGCCCTGTCCCCTAGCAACAGATGACATACACGTTTGCTGGCAGCAACATACCCCTCAGTACCTGCCCTCCAATGAACTAGAGGTATTTACCAGAGCCTGGGAGGGAGAGTGTGAAGAAAGCTTGTCTTGTTAGGTAAGAAAACACGTGACTTGGAACCATAGAGACTGTGAATGTGAGGGTCTGAGCAGGGGAGCGGGGAAGAGAGGAGGAGGGGAGAGGAGAGTGTCGGCTCACAGTAGCCTGGAATGTGAGCTGACTCTGAAGAAAGGCCAGCGGGGAGTTGACTAGGTTTACTTGCCTCACAAGATCGTTCTGGAAAAAGGTTTGAAGATAACATTTCACGGAGTGTTGGAGGAATAAACGCTTTCTCTTTTTGTTGTCCTTTTAGGAAGGGGATAGAAATAGGATGCGCCGTACTTTTGCCTTTTTCAGATATTTGTAGGAAAATCAGCTATGGCTTGTGTAGTTGTTACTGTTGACTTTTTTTTTTTTTTTTTTTTTTTTTTTTTTGTATCGTGGTGTTTTCAAGACAGGGTTTCTCTGTGTAGCTTTGTGCCTTTCCTGGATCTTGCTCTGTAGACCAGGCTGGCCTCAAACTCAAAGAGATCTGCCTGCCTGTGCCTCCCGAGTGCTGGGATTAAAGGCGAGCACCACCACTGCCTGGCGACTGTTGATGTTTTTTACACTCTTTGGCTCTTTGTTCTTTGGGGGGGGGGGCACCACCCAGCTCCCAAATAAATATATGGAGGTTTTTTCTTTCTTATGAATGCCAGGCCTTAGCTTGGCTTGTTTCTAGCCAGCTTTTCTTAAATTATCCCATCTACCTTTTGCTTCTGGACTTTTACCTTTCTCTATTTCTGTATATCTTTTCTTTCTTTCTTATTCCATGTCTGGGTGGCCCCTTCTTTTCTCACTCCTCAATCCTCCCTTCCCAGATTTCTCCTCCTATTTATTCTCTCATCCTGCCAGCCCAGCCTATCCTTTCTCCTGCCCAGTTATTGGCCATTCAGCTCTTTATTAGACCAACCAAGTGTTTTAGGCAGGCACAGTAACACAGCTTCACAGAGTTAAACAAATGCAACATAAAAGAATGCAACACATTTTTGCATGATTAAACAGATGTCCCACAACTTAAACAAATGTAACACATCTTTAACCAATATTCCACAACAGGCTTGCTTTTAAGACTGACTTCTGACTTTTGAAACTCATTTCCCCAAAGATGTTTTGGTTTTAATAGTATTCCGCCTTGGTTGTATTGACAATCTACCTGAGTGCTGTCTTTATGTATCTGCTGTAACGCACTCCTCTCCTAGAAGAAAACATGTGCTCTGGGTCAGCACTTAAACTGGAAGCAGTGGTGGTGTCTTCATTCTTGAATCCCCACGTAGTATATGCCCAATTTAAAAAATTCTATTTCTCTCTCTCTCTCTCTCTCTCTCTCTCTCTCTCTCTCTCTCTCTCTCTCTCTCTGTGTGTGTGTGTGTGTGTGTGTGTGTGTATGTGTGTGTGTGTGTGTGTGTGTGTGTGTGTGTGTGTGTGTGTATGTGCGCGCCCACATGCATGTTTGGTCAGAGGGCAATGTTATGGGTCAGTCACTGCTTTTCACCTTGGTTGAGACAAGGTCTTTAAAAAATTGGTGCTAAATATGTCACACTAGCTGATGTGGAAGCTTCCCGAGACTCTGTTCCTATCCCATCTTGCAGTAGGAGCGTTGGTATTCTAGATATACTACCAATAGCTCTGTGCATTGTGGGGGATACAAACTCAGGTCCTCACACTTGTGATATGAGTGCTTTACTCACTAGGCCATTTCTCCAGACCTTGGTTGAAATCTTTTGATTCATTGTTTTGGCTCAGTAAGTCCTAACTCCAGAGAGACCCCCAAAAAGAGGACGCAAACCTATAACTGCTGCTCTATAGTAAGACTGCCTAAATAGCTCATCCAATATGTCTTGTTTGATAGTGTTTCATTTCATGTAATTCTTTTATTAAAATACCTTTTGTTGGTTTAAAAAGCATTTCTATTACATTTACTTATTGTGGCTGTGTGTGTGTGTGTGTGTGTGTGTGTGTGTGTGTGCACGCGCGTGCGCTATAGAACAGTGGTTCTTAACCTGTGGGTCATGACCCCTCTCCGGGTCAAACGACTCTTTCACAGGGGTCACCTAAGACCATCAGAAAGATCAGATATTTACATTATGATTCATAAGAGTAGCAAAATTACAGTTATGAAGTAGCAATGAAACTATCTTTATGGTTGGGGGGGTCACCACAGCATGAGGAACTCTATTGAAGAGTCACAGCGTTAGGACGGTGGAGAACCACTGACTGCTCCAGAAGGATGAAGAGAGAGGAACTGATGATTTGCATGGTTTTCTTCTTCATTGCCTGGGAATGAGCAGTGTGATAACCTCTTCAACCTTAGTGAGTTGCTCCTCTTCTTCAAAAGAGTAGCACCCTTACTATTCCTTGACCCTCCTTCCTATCCGTGCACCCTGGATCCTTATTCCCATGCACCTGGGAAGTAGACCAAGCACTGCCTTGGTGAAAACTGGGAGCAGTGTGTGGGCTCCATTGCCAGACTGCTTGGCTTGGATCCCCACCTGGCCACACGCTACCAGGCAGGTTACTGCCGAACTCTCAGTGCCCCGAGGTTTTGATTTCTAAAACAGAGGTGTTAAGAGTTGTGAAGATTACTTGACATTATACATACTGCTCAGGATACTGCAACTATCAATCATAATAAACAGTGTGGCCTGGGATGCTTCATAAGTAGTAAACAGGTAAGTGAAAACACGTATGATTGGTCACCTGGGATTCAGTACAGAAGGACTAGGTGAAGAAAAAGATATTGTTAATTCCTTTTACTGCTGCTACTGTTATTGATGTTATCACCATGAAAAGGGGGTGTATTTCTGTATATGCTACAGACCTGGCTCCACATACATGGTGAATTAAACAACTCATAGCTCTCATCTTCTGGTGCTTGTGTTTATCAGATGTTTCTGTCCTCTCAACAGTACCGAGAAGTCAAGAACCAGGAATGTAATACAAATTCTAAGTCGAAAGGTACATCAGCTTGTATGCTCTGAAATGTAACTGGCTTGGCCTTAAAATTATACAGGAATCAGGCATTAATCCCAGGATGATATAATTTTTTAATGAGTTGAAATCGCAGCTAATGGAAAGGTGACTATAAAGATTAGTGAATATGAAAAGAAGGCATGGCATGGATTATTCATAATAGGTATTAAAAGAGCAACTGTGAATTTCTTTAACAAAGACAAATTCAGCAAATAAGCCATGCAGTTTAAAAATGAATTCACAACACAGCTTGATTTTGCATTCATAAAATAAATATAATGAAATTCAAACAAGCATTTCACAGTGGAAAGTTAGGAGGAGGGCCTTCCAATATAAATCGTGATTCTTTGAGGTAAGAGGAAGAAGAATCACAAGTTTTAGGGCCCCATCTCAAATAGAGCACAGTTCCCCGACCTCTGATTCCAATTCTTCTCCTACTTCCCCACTTTCTTTTCTTTCCTCTCTATTAGTATTGATGAGCCACATCTGTGTGCCGGGACCCTTCCTCACCCCGTCTGTCTGCATTCCCTGGGGATGAAGCCCTGTTCTGTGAACTCCTGTTCTTTCCGCCTGCTTTTCTGCTAGAGAGTACTTTTTCTTTGTCACGGTTGCCTTTTCTTAACCTGTAACAGCATCTTTGGTGAATTTTTGATGCTGGAACTAGTAGCTGTGTTGATGGATGTGGGCATTCGGTTCCAAAGCTATGTGCCAGAAGAAAGGCAATGTGATAGAACTCAGAGAGACACCGACAGCCTGGCCAGACACCACAAATCAGACACCAGCCTGATTTGTCTAAGTCAAACAAATGTAATGTGAGTTCTTAATACCAACACATTTATTCAGTCACTCTTTTTCATTCATTTAGTTATTACTATTTTTCAATAGTAAAATATCTGTCTATATCTAGTTATATATATTTGATACATATCTATTTATATAAAGGTCTATCTATCTATCATCTATCTTTTTCTTGAGACAGTCTTACTATATACTTGAGGCTGGCCTTAGATTCCCTATGTAGATGTAGACCAGCTTTACCTCAAACTCATGGTAGTCTCTCTCCCTCTGCCTCCCATGTGTTGGAGCTACAAGTGTGTACCACCCATGCCTGGCAAGAAAATTGATTTTTTAAAGTAGAGAAAAAAGAAAGAACATTAGAAATTTCCCAAAGGGAAAGTAGAAGTTAGAAGCCCGAGCCGATGCTTCCAGGAAACTACTTTTTACTTCTGATAAACACTGGACTAGCAATGTTCATAAAAATACCATTTTGACAATGTCTCAAAACATGTAAATTATTTTAAAATAGGCAATGTACATAAAACAGTGTGTATTTTTAGGATAATACAAGGTAGGAAAATGGCAATTGAAGAAAAGCATGGGCAATCTTAATTAGGTAAAATGTTACACTTTCATCTTGATAATAAAATGCTCCAGGTCATTTTTGAGCCTGTTCAATAAGCATGCAAGTGGAGACATAATTACCCCATATGGGTTAGTGAGAACACTGTTATTAATGGGAGCGTAACATTCAAGATTCTGGATTGATAAGAGCAGAGTGTGTACTGTGACAAGTTGCTCTGAGGTCATCTGATCAGCTAATTATAGGTCTGTGGGGAGTCTCTCCACTCTCCCAGGAAAGGGGCTCATTCTCAGCCCTTCTCCTGAGAACTCTGTTAGTTCATGAGTTGGGGGAAGGTGGGATGGTGGAACAAACAGTTTTAGCCTTTTTCAAAGTCAGAACCAGAGTAGAATTCTGGATGAATGTAGGAGAGAGTGATAGATGAAATGTTGTTTCCCTCTGTAGAACAGTTCTCTGCTTCTGGACTCATTCTGGAAGCTCAGGGTTAACCTGAGTTCCAAGGAGTTAAGGTACTAGTGCTTTGGCTTCTAGGTGTATTTGACAGTCATCAGCCAGGAGACTTTGGATAGAATTGATGCTCACTGTCCAGCTCGTCCAGTTGTGGAACCCTTATCCCAGCTGGGAGTGCCACAATTTCTCAAACTCAAGATGGCTAAATACAGTCTTCATCTCCTCCCCGGAGAAGAACCATAGTAACCAATGTGTATGTCCTTTTAAGGTGAATGATCATGGGAGAACACTGGAGATGGGACCCGAGGAGGGTAAGCAGAAGGGACAGACAGATTGACTATAACTTGGAAAGTTTCAGAGACTTGTGAAGATAGCACAGTTGAGAAACAAAGTTCCCCAGCACCTGCCTTCCAGCTCCACAGCTGGGGAGGAAGAAATTCCCCATTGCATGGAAAAGGGTCGAAGAGCATCTTAATACTCTCTCAGTGCAGATGCTGGAGATCCCAGATACTGGCAGTTTCACAATCCCCGGAGGACCTGTAGCCCACTTAGATAAGTACCCTGAAATCTGCACATCAGCTGAGCTTCCGGAAAGGATTTTGCCTTATCTCCTAGCAAATGCCCAGGTGTGGCAGCCAGGAATTATCTGCGAGCTGAGCTCTTACCCTCATCTTTGGAACTCTACAAACACTCCACTGCAAGGGCTTGTGGGTGGGGGACCTGCTTTGCAGACTCAGCCTGGCTCAGCCCAGTGCCTCGTGACATGAGCCCACTGAGTGTTCTGCCTTGTAGGGAAGGGAGTTGTGACATGGAAGGGAGTGGAAGGTGTTCCTCTCAGGGTCCAAGAGATTTTCTTGCATTTGCCCTCTGAGACTAAGGAAGGATGTGACCATGTGTGCGTGGATGTGTGGCTCTGCTGAGTCTGAAAACAGGTCCCATGCAGTTCTTACCTCCCTTGTACTACGTAGGCATTTGTTACTGACACAGTGTAGAGGGAGCACTGATCCTACTGCTTGCCTGCCCTCAGGGGTATGCTGTGGGAATGAATAGCAACTCAGATGCTCTAGGTGATCATCCCACACCTACTGCTGCCTATACCACACATTTTTGAGCTACTAGACAGTACACTAATATGGTCCACAGTAGCAGCTGATCTCTCTGACTTCAATATGATATACTCAAAGTCATTAATTAGACAATGAAACTACAGAGTGACCACACTATGGTGCCTAGTTGTAAATAAAGTCAACATTGTATAACAAACTTACACAACAAGATGTATTTTGAAGAGAAAGCTGTTTATCCCATAATTATGGTAGAGATACCTGATCCATAAGATGTGACAATTTCAATGTAGGAAAAGAAGAAATACAACAAACAAAGTAATAAGATGACTCCAAAAGAACATATTCATTCTAGCCACAGATTTCAAAGAACTAGATTAAGAGTATGATAAAGAATTTGAAAGAATCAATATAAAGATGCACAATAATATCCCAGTGAGTGCAAGCAGTTAAATGAAATTGGCAAGTCAGTATAAGTTGTGAATGAGAAGTCCAGCAGAGGGAGGTGGGGAGAGAGCGAGAGCGAGAGCGAGAGCGAGAGAGAGAGAGAGAGAGAGAGAGAGAGAGAGAGAGAGAGAGAGAGAGATTAATTGATTGATTTTGAGAAAGGGTCAGACAGAGATGAACAAAGAGCTCAGTGAGTCAGGTAAAAACACAAGTGAAGGCTTCAACAACAGCTTGATGGAATGGGAGAAACAGGTCTTTTGAAATATCCCAGTCAGATAAAAAGAAAAAAAAATGAATGAAGAGAGGAACACGATGTTTGGGAGTCCATCAAATATCGATATTTTTGAATAGCTGAAGGCAAAGAAAAATATCACCAACATTATAGAAAACCTATTGAGTAAAATAATTTTAGAAGATTTTCAAAGTTTTGAAAACTTGCCAAAAACATGGGAATGATTTGGATACCCATGAAGAGGAGGCTAGGACCCAAAATAGACATAGCTAGGAAAGATATTCAACATGCCATATTAGAAATGGTCAAAAGTTCAAGACAATTTCCCCAAAAGTCTAAAATACCTAAGAAGAAAAGTGCCAGGTCATGTTAAAGGCTATCTCTACTAACATAGCAACAGCTTTCTCAGGGGCACCCTTGTGATGAAGTACTGCAAACCTAGCATCTTACTTTCTCTTCTGTTGCTGTGATAAAAATAGCTTGGCCAAAGTGACTTAGGCAGGAAAAGTTTTATTAGCTCATAGCTTCATATGTCAGTTATTGCAAGAAGGGCACAGAGACAGGAACTTGAGGCAGCTGGCCACATCCCAGTCAGAATTAGAAAGTTGATCAATGAATGCCTGTTACTACTTACCTCATGTTCTTTACTTACATTCTAGGGTCCTAGGTAGGACAGGTGACTCTTACAAGTAGGCAGGTGTTCCCACTTCAATCAAGATAATCCCACAGGCATGGCTAGAGGCCTTCCTCCCACCGATTCCAGATTGTGTCAAGTTGACAGTTAGCGTTAACCACTACACCAATAATACTGCACCCAGCAAGATGTACTTCAGAAATTAAGGCAATATAAAAATATCTTCTGAGACAAGAGAAGCCTGAAGGGAATCAAGACCACTACACTGGAGTTACTAAAGATGCTTGAAGGAGTGCCACATTCAGAAGTGAAATAAAAATGAAAATCATGAAAATACACATTGCATTAGAAAAATAGATAAAAGAGAAACAAAGGAATCAACCATTACCAACTCATTGTTATGTCAAACCAGAATAGGAACAAGAGTAAAGACAAGAGCAGAGAAGAGAAAAAAAAAAAAAAAAGCAACAGGAGTAAGTCTTTATCTGTTAATAATAACCTCAAATCTAAATAAACTATACAATAATAGATACAGATTGGTTGCTGGTTGAATGGATACAACAATAGCAAAAACCAAGTACTAAATAATATGTTACCTACAAGAAACTTACTTCACCAGCGAAGACCAACAAACAGAGACTGAAAACTACAGAGTGGAAAATGGTATATCAAACAAAGGAAAACCTAAAGGAAGTAGGACTAGTTTATATATATATATATATATATATATATATATATATATATATATATATATATATATATATATATATATATATATATATGAAAAATAGACAAAAACTAAAAAGAAAGTTATGGCATAATCAAGAGATCAATTTAACAGGAAGATACAGAGTTGTAAATTTTTATATAATCAATGTTGGGGCATCTACTTTTAAATCATTGGCATATGCTATTTTCACAAAATAATTAGTTTCATCATGATACACACACACACACACACACACACACACACACACACACACAAAGTACTTGGTCATATTTATCTCTCCAGGGTCCTTCTTTCCCCCTCTTTCCTTTGCTACATGCTACCTTCTTTCTAAATAGCTCTATATCTATGTTTGTGCCTTTAAAAGGATGTAGATGGATCCTGCCCCGGACTTCCCATCTGGACAAGAGGTGAGTGCCTGGAATCAGCCTAGATCCCATCCCTGGGCACCAGCCACTCCGGGGAAGACCTGCCCAACTTGGCCCCAGGTTCTGGCCGCCAGGCAGGTTCCCTTCTAGCCCTACCGGGAAGGCTCTCCTTCTCCAAGACCCCCGGCAGACCCTGCAATCTCCACGCCCTGCCCCCACGCCCATCCGCCCGAGACCCCAGCCACTTCCTGAGACTTAGAGAACAGGCCCCAGCTCCCATCCTGCCCGGGACTTCCCATCTGGAAAAGACCTCCCATCCTGCCCCAGACTTCCCGTCTGGACAAGAGCTCCCATCCTGCCCTGGACTTCCCATCTAGACAAGAGAGCTCCCATCTGGACAAGAAAGAGAACCTTCCTGAATCTGTCAGCTCTGTCTGGACCAAGTGCACTGATAAGACCAAGAATGAACCACAAGGAGATGGGCAGACATCAAAGCAGAAGTACATACAACAAAATGAAGAGCAATACAGCATCACCAGAACCTAACCCTCCTCCAACATCTAGACCTGAACATCAAAAATTGGAAGAAGCAGAAGAAAACAGCCTTATGAATAACATCATGAAAAAGGTAGAGGCTTATATAGAGGAAAAGACAAACAAAAAATGGGAAGAACACTATAAAAAACTAGAGGAAAGGACAAATAAAGTAGAAGAAAATGATAAAGCCCTGGAAGAAAACAATAAAGCCCTGAAAGAAAATCATGAAAAAGCAATGAAACAGATGAAGGAAACAGTCCAAGACCTGAAAAGGGAAATAGAAAAAAATGAAGAAGACACAAACAGAGGGAATGCTGGAAATAGAAAATCTGAGTAAATGATCGGGAACTTCAGATGCAAGTATAACCAACAGAATGCAAGAGATGGAAGAGAGGATCTCTGGCATTGAAGATACGGTAGAAGAAATAGATTCATCAGTCAAAGAAAACACTAAAGCCAACAAAGTCATGACCCAAAATGTCCAAGAAATTTGGGACACCATGAAAAGACCAAACCTATGAATAATAGGGATAGAAGAAGGAGAAAAATACCAACTCAAAGGCACAGAAAATATATTCAACAAGATCATAGAAGAAAACTTTCCCAACTTAAAGAAGGAAATGCCTATGAAGATACAAGAAGCCTATAGAAAACCAAACAGGCTAGACCACCCAAAAAGTCCCCTTGCCACATAATAATTAAGCAACTAAACATATAGAATAAAGAAAGAATATTAAGAGCAGCTAAGGAAAAAGGTCAAGTGACTTATAAAGGCAAACCCATCAGAATAACACCCGATTTCTCAATGGAGACTTTGAAAGTCAGAAGGTCCTGGACAGATGTAATGCAGACACTAAGATACCATGGATGCCAGCCTAGACTAATACACCCAGCAAAACTTTCAATCATCATAGACGGAGTGAACAAGACATTCCAAGACAAAGCCAGATTTAAACAATACTTATCCACAAACCCAGCCCTACAGAAAGCACTAGAAGGAAAATTCCAACCTAAGGAAGTCAGATACACCCTCGAAAACACAGGCAATAGATAAAGCCACAGCAGTAAACCCCAAAGAAGAGAAATACATACACACTACCACCAAAAATAACAGGAATGAACAGTCACTCGTCATTAATATCCCTTAATATCAATGGACTTAATTCACCTATAAAAAGACATATACTTACAGAATGGATACGAAAGCAGGATCCATCTTTATGCTGCATACAAGAAAAACAAA